>NC_136059.1:1913032374-1913644249 GCF_964261635.1 Lissotriton helveticus
ATAGACTAAGGTTCTACTGAACCTTAAAGTGCTGGCGAAGCACTTTGCTGGGAGTTCGCTGACCCAATCGGGGTCTTGATCGATAGCTGCAGAGAGGGTGGAGCGCAGGCTTTGCTTCCAAACTGCGGGTGCGGTCCTGTCCTGAGCGGTCCTGTCCTGAGGGTTTGCTGTCCTGTCCTGAGGTCCTGTCCTGATTCCTAATCTGAGGGTATCCTGTCCTGTCCTGTCCTGGGTGTCTATTCTGCACCTGCTGTCCTTTGAGGGGTATCCTTCCTTGAGGGTTTCCTGTCCTTAAACTGACCCGTGGCCAGGGTTTGGTTTCCACACCAGTCTAGGTAAATACTGCTCTAAGTTCTTTAAACTTGCACCTTTCTATTTTTCTGTCTTTGCTTTAATAAAGACACACCTTTGCACATGTTGATTTTTCCATGCTTTTGCCGCAAACTATTGAATCATAAAGTCAAGTGCATATATTTTAAAATTGTTCCTATGCTATCCTACCTTTTTGAAATCATATTTTGCATTGCAGTTTGTCATTTTCTGATATGGTCTAGAACGGCCTTACTTAAACTGTCTGAAAACTCCTTGCCTTGAATGCATAGCATTTTTTTATCTCATAATTGCATTTAAATGATTACCCTGACTTTATTTCTCTATAGTTATGTACTTTTCATTATCTTGGTTATTGACTGCCTTATTCTTGTAAGTTTAATGCTTGACGAAAACGAACTTTAGATAAACATTTTAAAACTTCCAGTTGTCCGTGGTCATTTTACAACAGTATTGAATGTCATTTGAATTTGCATTGGCTGCCTTTCCTTTTACAGCTAGGCCCCTGATCCATTGAGGTCATAGGTACCCGTGTCGGTGGATGGTAAGTCGGGTACACTGAGTAATAAAAGTAGGGAACACACACAATTGGTAGCAGCCCGTGAAGTCGCCCTGTCAATGAGTAGTGTGAATTGAAAGTATATGGGCCCTGAAGCCGGAAACGGCGGAATCATTGGCTGGGTGACCTCGCGCGCTCTATCAACACCAAATGCGGACTCTCGGGCGGTCTTAGCAAAAGTAAGATGAGAGACTTCAAACTTACTGTAGGTAATGATGAGATAGTAACTAGTATGGATGGCCCGAGCTGGGTGGATAAGGTGAGTCAGCCAGACGTACACTACTAGGTGGGCAAATGAGATGCCCAAGTGTGCAAAAGAGAGAAAGATAGCGGGGGGAGAGAGGGAGAGAGAGAGGACAGGAGTGAGGAGAGGTGGCGTGGGGTGGGGTGTTGGATAGGAAATGTTGTGAAACAAAAGTTTAAAGCCACATCAAGTATAGTCCTATTGCGCTTCTTTGCAGGAATGGTCAGGGATAATGTGCAAGTCCTATTTAAGGAATGCACAACAAAGATCCCATCAATTGAGCTATATTGCTTAAAATGTATACAATTTAAGCACTTCCTCAGTTGAAGGAATCTTGCGGAAGACCAATTTATCCCTTAGGAAAGCACCTCTATTGGAACGCTACGTTTAATTGGCCTGAGTTATAGAGACTGTGCTCAAATAATTCTATTATTTTTGCATTCAGCTTAACTGTGTCAAATCCCATTTGGGCAGTAAAACCGCAGAATTACAGAGTGATGTAAATTATACATGTTCAACAAACTAAAAATGCGGCATTGTTTCGTCTCGGTGTGACTGTCTAAAGTTAAAGAGCAGCTCTTTAGTCCCAGCTATTATCACTGTAAAAACATTAGGGGATTAAATACATTTTGTAGTCCTGCTTTAGATGGGAAAATGCAGTTATATTTAGCACCACATATAGATCCAGAGATTAGGAGGTTTTGTTTGAATTTCAAGGCTGTTGGTCTTCAATTAGACAACATATATGACAAACAGGAGGATTTTGCTCGCAGGTTTTACATTTGTTGTATGCAAGGCTTAGTGCACGTGTTATTTTTCTTTCCTGGTGGGGAGGAGGTAGAAATAGAGTTTTGCTGCATTTGTATGAAATATTAATGCACCTACAATTTTAGGTATTTGGCATTAAGAATTAAGAATCGGTGAATACTTGCTAACAGTTATTTAGTTTGTTAATTGCTTAGTGTTATATAAATCAAGATCATGCCTATTATGTATTTTAACCATCTGTATAAACTTGCATATTAATAAACTTGCTTACCAAGAAGCCACCAACTCTTTGACGGTTTTATGGTGTTCTATCGAGGCGTAGTCAGGTCCAACAGCCTTATCATCAGTTGCTGCTCCTCCGCTGAGGCGGAGGGGCGTCGCCCCACTGCTTTTGCAGCAGTGGAAAAAAGGGCAAAAAATGAAAAAAACATATATTTATAATTGTATTTTTCCTTATGAAGGCAGTTTTGGGGGGCAGGGCTGGGCTGTCTCACAGCCAGCAGGAGGAGGAGTGGTTTGTGCACTTAAGTGCGCATGACTGTTTGGCTTGCCGTCTTGGGCCATCCAAACAGTCATGCGCACTAACATGTTCTCCACCGGGCTGTAATGCACTGCCTGGGTGGAGAACATGCCCAGGCTCCCCGTCCCCATCAGAGTGCCGAACCACAACACTCAGACGAATCACAATGCTGCTGGTGACTGCAGCGTTGTTATTGGCTTATGGGAGCCTGGGTGATCCCCGCTTCAGAGGAGAGACGACACAGGAGGTGAAACTGAGAGACGGCTGCCCTGCAGAGCAGGTAAATGGGATTTGTATTTTTTATTTTCACATCCCCCCAACCTCCCTGCCCGCCACCCCTGTTCTGTACCAGCCGCCGCTGCTTATCATAGGAAAAGCCTGTAATACTTTGTAAGACTTCTTTAAGAAAAAAGGTTGTTCCACCCTAAGGGCTCTCTGCTTTTCTAAAATTGTATTCAGTTCCATTCCATTCAAATAATCAATTTTTTCGTGCAATCTGGAATAATCATCAGTTGAATTTTTTTCCTTAAATTCTCCAAAGACCCTTGCATGTTTTTGCAGTATCTCATACCTCGATCCTGACATGTCATACATTGTAGCTATTGTGTTTTCTGAAGTCTTTTCTCTGAGTTTGAGAGCATTAACTATAACTCGGTCCTTCCCTATGCACTGCTTATTCCGTTTCATATTACATCACTTATAGCATGCTAAATGATAGTCTTCATAACAAGACTGATGACATGTTAAATAACATAATTTATGAGAAGAGTGTGCATGGTGGAGGGGTGAGTTATAGTTACTTTATTGTGGCTAGCAAGTTGACAACACTGTGCACGGAGGAGCATGAGTTATAGTAAGTTTTCCTCAGTGCAAAAATGATAACTTTAAGTTATAACTATAACTTTAGGATTTCTAAGGTTTGTGTACTTTAAGTTGATTTTCTATACAAATAATTAAGTTTTCCTAATTATAACGTATCCTCAACCTTTGTATTTTTCATTGAATTAAAATGTTTTTTAAATTAAGATGTGTTTGAAATCATATAATGTTGTTTAATATGGTATTAACTGTTTAGAATAGTTTTTTTGTGGTCCCGCCATACTTTTGCGAAAGTTCAAAGTTAATTATGAGGAGTGTCATTGCGTGAAGTTGAGTTGTGTAGAGTGGTGTAGAGTGGAGTGGCAAAGAGTGGAGTAGAATGGAGTAGAGAGTCAGAGTGTGGAATATCATAGAGTACAGTGCAGTGGCATGTCATGGTATAGAGAGGAGGGGCATAGAGTGGAGTGGCGTAGAGTGGAATGGCATGTCATAGAGTGGAGGGGCATATCATAGAGTGGAGTGGGGTGCCATAGAGTGGAGTCGACTGGGGTATCGGTGAGTAGAGTGTTGTAGAGTGGCATAGAGTGGAGTACAGTGTAGTAGATTGCAGTGGCATAAAGTGGTGTAGAGTTGAGTACAGTATCGAAGAGTGGAGTGTCGCCGAGTTAGGTGTCCGAGAGTAGAGTGGAAGAGTGTCATAGAGTGAAGTGTCGTAGAGTGGAGTGTCATAGAGTGGAGTGTTGAAAAGTGGAATGTTGAAGAGTGTCATAGAGTTGAGTGGCATAGAGTTACATAGAGTGGAGTAGATTTGAGTACAGTGGATTAGTGTACCATAGAATAGAGTTGAGTAGAGTGGAGTTAAATGGCATGGGATGGTGTAGAGTGTGTTGCGTAGAGTGTCATCAAGTGGAGTAGAGTGTCCTAGATAGGCATAGAGTGGAGTAGAGTGTCAAACAGTGGCATAGAGTGGAGTTAAGTGTTGTAAAGTGTAGTGGCATAGAGTGGAGTTGAGTGTTGTTGAGTGGAAGGAAGTAGAGTGTCGTAGAGTGGAGTGGCATAGAGTGTAGGGACAGAGAGTAGAGTGTCATGGAGTATCATCTCGTACAGTGTTGTGGCTTAAAGTGTTGTGGAGTAGAGTGTCATGGTGTAGTGTGACTTGGCATAGAGTGGAATGGCATGTCATAGAGTACAGGGGAGTGGGGTTTCATTGAGTGGCATGTTGTAGAATGTCTTGGAGTGGAGGAGCATAGACTGGAGTGACATGCCACTGAGTGGAGTGTTGTATTAAAGAGTGAAGGGATGTGGCATCGAATGGAGTGTTGTACAGTGGCATAGGGTGGAGTACAATGTTGGACAGTAGAGTGGCATAGAGTGGAGTAGAGTGGAGTATTGTTGAGTTGAGTGTCATAAAACAGAGTGGAGGAGAGTGTTTTAAAGTGGGGATTCTTAGAGTGGAGTGTTGTTGAGTGGAGTGTCATAGAGTGTTGATGAGAGGAGTAGAGTGGAGGGACTCTGGAGCATAGTTGTTTCCCTGCCTACACTCACACAGGCTGAGAAACCTGTGTTCACTCCTGCTTGGCATGAGCATCTTTGATTGTCCCACAATGTGGGAAACACAGTCTGCTCCCAGCCGGCTGGGAGCAGACTTTTGATCTGTGTTCCTGCCCGCAGGCATGGAAACAGTTCAAAATATTGCTCCACCTCAGAGAGTGCAGCATAAGTAGCAAAGCCTGCTCCCTCGAACACCTCAACATGTGTATGGTGGGTGCGGGCACCCAACTTTAATTGTGCAGGCCCCGGAGATGGGGTCCTTTGGGCCGATAACGGATCGAGAATGAAGCGTACAGTCCTTCTCCCCTTTATTTTACGGAGTGGTCCTGGGGGATGGTGTTCCCAGGCCCTAAAAGGACTTGAAGAGGGGTCCACGGGCTCCCTCCCCTTTAAATGAAACAAATGGCCCTGATCGATGCGGTGCCCAGGGCCTAACATGGCTCGGGTATGGGGGCCAATTGGCCTTCCTGTAATGTAATATAGTGTAGTGTAAAAGGATCTGTAGAGCGCAAAAATGTTAATGTCACTGACATATTCTCCTAACTATAACAATACTTTAACCTTTGGTTTTTCCAGCGATTATAAATATTGGAAAACCAAAGGCTTTATATATATGCAATCCCCTCAATCCTCGCTAAATTGGGTGCAGACATCAATTTTACTGCTTGCAATTATTTTATTCCATGTAAGAAGATGCTGTTATGATGCATTTTGGCCAGTCCTGGCCGTGACCATATATATATATATATATATATATATGTATATATATATATATATATATATATATATATATATATATATATATATATATATATATATGCAGGTATACAGATTGAGAACACTTTGCATATATTAAACAGACAAATGGAAAGAAAATCAATGACTCATTTGTTTTAGGGACTTGTAGTAATAGACATGAAGACAATTTTCATGTACATGTTCAGCCTTCTCCATGTAAAAGTGCATTATTATAATCCTATCTTCTCCTGTTTCGTATCTCCCAGTGCAGATATGTTCTGTTGAGCTAGGTGAACAATCTGGTTCTTTATTAGATCGGTCTGTTCTTCAGAGGCGCTGTTAAGCTGCGTGTGGGTTTTTATTGTAATGAAGCCTGTCTCAGGTACTGGCTATAAATCTTGTGGGAAGTATTGAACGGCTAGGAGCCAATCAAAATGCAACATTCTCGTACAGTAAAGCAGTCTGATTTACAAAACTGTAAATAATGTGGCAAAGTGCCCATAACAGGTATTGTTGTACATGTGACTCACCAATACTCCTGCGAAACCATGTGCTTATAATGATATTATGTTTCAAAATGCTTTACTATCGTTATGAGCAATTGATCTATTTAGATCCTCACTGTTTACTTACACATCTTTTTTTCTATCTTTAATTAGCTGCTTATATTGAGGTTCAGTTTGTGCAACATCAGCTCTTTCCTGTGGGACTCTCTGCCTTAAGTGCTTGAAGGAGTCCTCCCTTTCTTGTCTGGCGTTTACTCTTCAAGCAATCAGAATCTCTCTTCCAATTGAGTATCAATTGGCTTTGTTAGGTGGCAGGATTTCTAATTACGTCACTTCAAGTTAGATCTTCAGTATAGATTCTTTGTTTGTCATTTCGGAGCTAAAAAATATTTCTATATGGGGATTTGATTTATGTGTATAAATTGGATTCAATGTCAACAAAGAGGACTTGGGCTAATTTGATGTCATGACAATTGCTAGGCATCATCAAGGCTTTTGCAAATGGATGATCTTCTTGCCCATTATCTGCTTGTGGTTGATTAACACCAATCATGCCAGGATTGGTTATTAGATCTCGAACTGTCCCATCTCAAGTACATGTAGCTCACCCAGTCCTGAATGTTCCTTTACATTTCGGTACTTCCAGTCCTCCATTTCGAAGTAAGAAAAAAAGAACCAAAATGCAGAGAAAAAACAGGGCTGGATAAACTACTCCTGCGTGACAAGAGTCATCGTGAAAGCTCTGGTATATGGTGGTTCCTAACTTTAGGAGTGCACCTCCAGCCTCCAATGTGGGCTGTAGTATTTTCTTAGTACACATGTATTTGATCTCAGAATGTATCTGTAATCAGAAAATAACGCTAGCAATAACTTACTGTAAGGTAGTAATAATGTTCCAATTGTGGTGTGCAAGCAAACTGCTCTTTTCAGTAACATACAGTTTGATCTGCCATAACTTTGCTTTTTTCCACTGATTTTATTGATTACTATAACTCAGCTGGGTGCATTATAAGAATGCAGAAAGTCACTTCAGAGTCCCAAGCCCCTTTAAAGGCTTTGAATCTTAAGTCTCGTGCCTCTTTGTAGTCATAGAATTCCTTCATGACATGCAGGTAGGGTAAATAATTCAATGTAAACGTCCTTTGACGACAGATTCATATCTGGCACAAAGACTTCTTTTGCACCATTGTACGCACTCACTGGGTGCACCTGGCGCGGAAGAAAACCTTGAGCTCAGTAAACAAATAAAAAAGTGTCTACAGCAGCTCATACTGCTAACTCACAAAGGCCGCCCATGAACTGGAGAGATTGCAGCAGGGAAAGATAGCGCATCAGTTTAAAACAATGCTTTGTGTAAGAAGAGCACTGCACAACCTTTTCCTGGTTTGCCTTTTGAGAGGAGCAGGGACTCAAAATGGAGAGAAGAGCCTATGATAATACTCTTTTTGGAGGATCATTCAGACCTTTCTGGACCTTTACACATTGCTGAGTTCTAAAATTGTCATCCACGCAGTATGGATTACCAAAGGAACCTGCAAGTGTCTGCATTCCCTTCTTTAATACAAAAGTATACATGCAGAAACAAATAGACTCTGAAGCTTACTACCCCAATAGATTTAAAAACAGACCATTGAGCGGCGACACTGGTCGATCTTCAAGACAGCTGCTTTCTTGTGCGGCTTTGTGCACCCTCTCTCAGGCGTGTGTGGTGGCTTTGGCCAGGGAGTCAAGGTGGTGGACTTATGGCTGGCATATGAAGCAGTCACGCACTCACGCACTCACGCACTGTCTGACTGGCAGCTGTATACGGTCCTGAGTAAATTTGTTGTAGCAGGACCATTGTTGTGGTGTAGAGAGAGTGCCTTCAAGATGGTGCCACTGGGTTTTAAGTCACTGTAATAAGAGGACAAGCCCACAAAAGAGGTGCAACCCTGAGACAAATATATCCAAAGGCAGTTGATCATGAGCCCTTGCTGGTACAACACAGAAGTTGATGCAGAGTAAGACCCAAAAAGGCCGCAAAGTAAAGCAGGATTTCTAGGCACCCAGCTTCAAACACATGTTAGAGATACAGAAACAAAGAGGGTTCAAAGGCTGCACTGTAGCTGCCATAACCAAGATCGAATCCGAACTGGAATCCCTCGAAAATACCACAAGAGCGCCACATACTTTAGAGAGTGAGCCTATCTGAAGCAATGTCTTTCAGGGTATTCAGCCAAAACCATCTGATATCCAGAGGCCAACTAGAACCCCTATCAGTGGGTTTAGAGACACCTCGAATGACATAGATGCCATGGCCTCATTATGGATTTGGGCTCAGTTATGCAGATGGGGAAACTTACAAAAGTGGCAACAAGAAGCAAAAGACTGTTTTGGAAGAACTACAGGACCCTCCCCTTCTCTACTTTTCTTCCGGGCAACAAAACGAGTGAGACAAGATCTTGAGGTTGTGAAAAGAAGTTGCAATCTGGGCCTAACAGCGTTATTCTATCACCTGGCAAATCTGAGGTTGATGGCAGATGGCTTTTTGTAGGTGTTTGCCCAACTGGGTACTGCCTGATAATCCATTGCATCTGTGAAATTCAGAAATACTGCTGATGGAGTGTTTTCTACTGTTTGAATCCGCCTGTATATATTAATTCTCTGATGTACTGTATTGGTTAATCCTAACCATATTACGTGACCCCGAGTACCTGTATGTTAGGAAGTTATTTGCTGAAACATTTTTGTGGTTCTTGATATTGTGATATGTCACCCTTCTGGTTAGAATACTGTGGAGCTTGGTCCTGTGTTTGAGATCTCTCACATCTTTCCTCCCAACTGCTTCCCTTCAATATTTTTTTGGGGAACAATAGTGTTATTTATTTCCTTTCTTGGTAATGCAGTGTGTATTATGACACAAAACAGGGCATAATGCTTTGGCCTTTTGAGATTTACATGCGCTTAGTACCATTTTTCTAAATAAATGTCTTGCTGTTGGTCTTATTAGTGAATGTAAAGATGTAAACCATAAAAATGCACAATTTCTAACTACACTTTCTGAAAAAAACCTTTTGGGTGAAAGAATACCCCTACTTGTATGTAAAGTGGTCTTTATATTTTACAAGGTTTTTACCAATATTTCAGGACAACTGTGCTTTCAGAGGCTCCATTCACCACTACACTTGCCCAACCAATCACCAGCCCATCCAAGGCCGGTTGACCACCCGCACATTTCCCATAGCTCCTCCAACCTCCACCCCCACCAATGCTTGCCACACAGTTCAAATGGTTCAAGTAGCACTGTGACAAAGAAGCTGGACATGAAAGTAATACTGGATCACTTAGTAATTGTCCGATAATTCTCTCCGTCTCAATGCCCCTTCTTCCTGCCTTCTGTTTTTGCGGAAACCTCCATAACTGAGCAAATTAGGAAGTGCCAGAAGGCAGGTGAGTCCAAAATCCCCAAAAGATCATACCACGATTGAGAGTTGTTGTGAAAACGCAATAGTTTTTGTTTGATTGGTAAGATGTGATAGCATGGTGACTGACTCCATAGAGTGGATAAACCCCTGCAAGGACTTAGATGAGGAACACTCAGTGCAAGGAAGACTATCAGGGTAGTGCACAAGTACAAGTAGCATGGATGTGGAAAGAGATGGTTTAGTGTCCTAATTGTAGAGTTTGGATATCATAGCTTGGGCTTCTACCCCTTGGATCTACAAATTCTACGACCTGGAATAAATTAGAACTTTCCTGAGTTCAGTAGTTAAATAAGCATTCAAATATGAGAGCTCTTATGAACAGGATAACACTAGAATTCATTAGCATATGAAAACATAGATGCTGAGAGCACACTACTCATTGCCAGAAGATGCTACCCAAGACTCAGCAGAGATGCCCGTGGGCGCAGCTCTGCACGTTTGTATTTTACTGATTCTCTTGAGAAAGATTGAGAATTATTTTATTTCATTGCTCTCGGCATGAACCTTTCTCGTGATGCAGTAGAAGTACTGATAACGGGTTTACGGGTTACTTACTTTAGTCACTACTCACCACTGATATATATCATATTCACCTCAGCTAGCACAAAACTACAATATCACAGAGGTTGGCCCATATAAACTCTACAGCACAAAGGTCTATATATTTCACAAAATATCAAATAAATCTTTAATCGAGCTAATATGGACTCAGGTAATCAGTGACGAATGCCACTTCTCCTGAGGACCTGGATTAAAGAAGTGCCTTCCTAGTAAGCATAAACCTTAAAACATATTCAATGACAAGACAAATAAGACTAACACACACATGCATGATTATAACAGGTAAATCTGTATCTAAACTTCAGGTTGAATGGTCAAAGCACAAAAATAGATTTAGAATCATTTAATTTCGATTATTGTTTTAGTACAGGTAAAAATCACAACACATCACAGTTCAGAGTCAAACACATTTCAATTCAAATAGCTGGTGACAATGAGAGAGAGAGAGAGAGAGAGAGAGAATCTAAACGAAATTTCGGAATACAGATATGAATCATACAAACCAAGATTCGATTTCAAATTGTCAGGAATACAGAGACTCAAGGTGAGCCCAAAGTGACGCTAGAGCACAGCGTGGAATAGCCGGAGCCTTTTAACCCTTCAGCCGAAAGGTTTGCCTGCTTGACTTCATGCGCCAGCAAAGTGCAGGAAATTAGGAAAGTTCAGTTGAGGGAAAATCAGAGTTCAATCCGACAGCATCCTGGTATATAGGAAATTGCAAAGATAGCCATCCACACCCTTTTTTCCAATATGGCATTTATACTTCCAATTATGCATTGTTATGTCTCACAAAAGTATCCTTTACGCAGTTTGCATGATTTCCATTGGTCACAGTCTATGGTCTGTCCATGGGGTGATCATCACCATACCAAATTGATTCGGAAATCATACGTAATACCATTGAACCGATGAGCATCATTTTACTAAAAGTTCAATTTCATTCTTCCACGGAACTAGGAATTCATTTGTATCATGTCATGTCCCTTCCCGAGCGCTCACTCCTGAGATTGCAACAAATTCGACACAGTTTTGTACTAGCAGAGAGAGTGTCCTTTATTCAAAACTAGAGAAAAGAAACTTTAAAAGAAACTTTAGCAAAAGTTATCATAACTGGTAGTGGTCATGTCAGCCCATTCTAGTCCTATTCGAAATAAAAAATAAAAATTTGTGTTAAGGCCTACAAGAAAATCTACTAAGACATTATTATTTAATGGAAAGGTACTAACCTTTCAAACATTTAATTGAATATAGATGAAGCTGTTTCATTGGTGATTAATACTTTTCATACAAATTAATAATTAAGCACCATTTTGTAACCCATCAAGCATTTAATCATTTGCAAATTCATTGATAAGTGAGCAAACACATTTTCTCTCGACATTTTGAAATTGCCGGTTTTCATGATAGTACTGCTACGTGAACAAAAGTAATTTCTCATTTCATTTTCAACAATTTATGTTAATCCACTTTTTTTACTACATGAGTACTTTTTCTAACCTTTTATAATCATTTGGTTAAAAACGTCATCATTACGTCACACATTTTGGTATTTATAGGTTATTCATAGTACATAGGTATTGTGGAACATTATACATTTTCTTCTCTCATCAATAATGTTTCATGTTTAACTGGTTTGTAACCACACTGCATGCTTTTATGATGCAGATTGAACTGTCATGTGTTTTACAAGTCACACTGTTAGTCATGTTTCTTAAGTATGTATTAGTATAACACTATCCATTGCGAAGGAATTTAATCGAGACAAATCATTCTAAGATAATTACGCTCCATCACTCATAAGTACAAAAACAGAGAACTATCGCATTTTTAACAGGCAAGATAAAACAGACGAACTAAAACTGTGGTTGACAACTCCTGTGAGAGAGCTGACCTTCAAAATGACAACTCCCGGGTATGGTGGCACTGATATGAAAATTTAGTGGTAGGGAAAAAATGGATGGCAAAAGCATTATATTGCTCGGTAAATGTACTTGATTAAATTAAGCATAAACGTTTATTGAAATTCCAGGACAGTGTCTTTATTCTCTCTACTGATGGAAACTAATAATAGATCATTTTTGTTCAATTTTCTTGAAAATCTGTACAACATAATACAATCCAGAAAAACAACGCTGATGTCGCAGGACAGTGTTGGCATCAAGATGGAAACTAAAATAGAGTTAGTCACAGTGGTGGCTGCCTTCAATAAAAAAATGGTGGGGAGCGAAGGCGGTATTTACCCTAAACTCTGGCTGGGGCACGACTGCTGCGCACTTCTCCCATCCACGAGTAGGAAAATGAAGGACTTCCTTCCTGCTTTTGGAACAAAACTCCAACCAATCTTGTAGCTGCTTTCATGCTGTGAAAGGATCTCCCGGATTGGTGGGAGCAGACTCACCCAACGCTCATGTTGAGGCTGGGGACCTGTGCCAGCAACTCCCAGGCTGTTTTACAGCCCTTGGATTGCTGGATCTACACTACACATGTTGAATAGAATAGGTATAGACAGCTTGCCAATCTGTCACGTGACCTGTAGGCCAGTGCTGTAAATCCTGCATCTGCAGGATTCAGCCCCGTCCCCACCCTTGAGCTGTACACAGCGCGAGCCATGCAGTGGCAAATAAATTAAATGTAATTTAAATGATATCTTATTTATTTGTGTTTGCCTGGTTGCCTGCTGTGCTTGCAGCAGGTAGGGCGAAGTTCCTCCTCTCCTAAGAAGGAGTCACCCCTGGTTAGTCACAACAAGCCCAGCAGAAAATGAACAACATGGCCAGCTTTAAGGCAGTGCCACAGGTGCTGCAGCATTGGACGCTGACCTTGGGGTGGGGAGGGCACACTGACCGTACCTGGGATGCTGTGTTTACCAATAACTTATTTTAAAGCACCTGCGGCAGAGTTCCTTGTGCTTCCAGTTTTCAGTAGCAATAAAAATGTCAAGATAACTTTTGTGATTCATTTTCCTGCTAGAGAGAGAGGTCATAATTTTGTATAGTGGAAGTTTTGACTCACCATAAGTTAGCACAGAGGGTTAATATGCCTGCTGCAAAGACTCAATCTGTATTTTATGTAGATAGGTGAGTAAAACCAGCTTTTACCAGCGCTTTAAAAAAAAATTATGTATGAGAGAGAAGGGCTATGGAGAGATGAGGGGCACTTCTGCCGTGTGGTAGTAAGTGAATTCAAGAAGGAGGTCATGGGGGGGCAGGGACATCTTAATGATTTTGAGGACCCAGGGCCAAACGTATTTTGGGGGCCCCTGTTCGTAACAATTTTAGATTTATGATGCAATTTCAGCTCCTTCATGGCCTCTTTGGTAATGGTTAATTTTTCAAAAATAAGGGCCAGGGTTCTTGTCAGGAAGCAACTTACACCAGCCCATTTCTCCTCTTAGCGCCGCCTATAACAGAACCAACTTCTAACCATGAAAGTGGAGAGTGGATGTGGCATAATGGCCAGAGCTGCTGACTTCGGACCAGAGGAACCAGGTTTGAATGTCACTGTTTGCTCAAGATCCTGTGATTTGAGGGCAAATCCCTTACTCTCCCTGTGCCTACCTAAAATGAATGTGTCTGGTGCTCGTGATAAGCACCAGTGTTGCTGAGAACCGGAAACCACTAGCTCAAATTAAGCACTGTTCTTTGGCCAGGTCACTGACGGTGCACATGCACACTCGTCCAAATTCTAAATGTATTTACTTCTAATATCCTGGGATAGTGATGTGTGTTTTCAATACTAAAATACAGCAGCAGCTCACTAATATCACTGCAAATAATCTCTGTGACGCCCTCCCATTTCTCATATGTGAGGTCCTGTTTTGATCTAAAAAAAAGCATTGTCACACCAGGTGCCACCAGCGCTAAATTAACAACACTTACAATCCATTAGTTTAGAAACAATAAAACAAGTACAATTTGCATGAACTAAAATATTCTCAGTGACTCCAAGTAGTACGAGCTTCCGCAAGCCGGGGGTAGAGACAAAAGTGAAGTGCAGACTTGGAGAATTTAGTTGACACGTCTTCCACATCACCAACACACGAACAAGTTTCAGATACAACCTTTTAGTCTGTCAACCACCCTCATAAGGCTTGGGGAACTAACAGCACACTGTTCTAACTCAGCAAACACAGTCCGCTTCTGATGGCCCATGGTAATTTATCCATAACATGTTCCTTAGTGCCACGCCGCTATTAAAGGCTTCTTCTCTTTATTTAATTTTCATAAAACCTTTAACCCAATACCTGCTCCATGGATCGAAAATTGCACAGACCCAGCTCCATTTGATACCCTCAATTACACTGCTTACCACAACTCGATGGTCCTCCTCATGGAATACACAGAAACACTTCACACGCAGGTGCAAAATAAAGGCGGCACACTTCCAATCACACTCTACAGTCTACACGGTGTAGAGTGCTACCCATGTGGACAGGCTCTTCCGCGCACCATATAGGTGTAGCAAACGCTATATAAATAATGCAATACAGTACAATTAGTGTGATGGGAGACCAAGGGACCATTTCCAGCATTTCCCTTGAGGTGGAATTATGTCATACACACGTGGAAAGGCTTTTTGCAGGTAGACCTTTAGAAGTTGTTTAGTAGAATAGCCGCCAAAGTTCAAGGCTGTTTATAGCTTGTATCGTGACCTTAGGAGTCATTTTCCGGTGAGGTTTCCAGATTAGATCAAGCTGAAAGATATTTATACTGCAAGGCAGTCTCGAGCTAATGCACCAATGAAAAGACCCATTATTCTTCCCAAATTCCAATAGTTCTGTTTTAAATATATTTATGGTAAGCTGACCTTACTGAAACCAGTCAAAGTGTGCAATAGGTGCCGTAGGCTATTAGGTCCATCACAACCAATTGTCAGCATGCAATATTACGTAAAGTGCTACATGTAGCAAGTGCGCAGCAAGATACAAAGCAAACAATAATGACGCCATGACAAATCAAAGGGTCAAACAGCTTTTTTACAACCAGATTTTATTGGAGTTTTGCACAGTTACATTCAAGATATCAAATGTGCAATACATATTATGTAAAAGAGTGTTGACACATAATTCATCATCCCCTTATGCTCAAAGTTTAATATCCCAACTCCCTCTCCCACCACTCCCTGTATGCCCCCTGTTTCAAACCGTTTTGAGATTGAAATTCTTCCTTACTCAAAGCAGACTTTGCCTATGTAGACAAGTGCAGTAGCTCAATAAGATTTACTTTTTGATCTACTTACTACTATTTTCCCCACGTTAGCCCAAAGGCTTCTTCAATCCACCATATTGAATGCCACCCGGAAGTCGACAGAACAGGCGCGCAATTTACTAGCTGTCATTGACGTCCGAGAAATGCACCATAGGAAGTATATTGTGTGTGTTCTTTTCAATAAAGGGTGAAAACATACTTGCTCCATTGGGATAAGGCCTAACTGTTCACCAACCTCCTTCAAACAAGCAGGCATACGTTTTTAAAATGAAGCGGTGCATAGTAAAGAAATTAACTAATAGGCAGTTGGGTTGTATCTGTTGCTTTTTCTTCAAAGCTGAGTTATTAGAGAACTGAGCCGTGATGATGGCAGTGGTCAGCTGTTGCCACATGAGCACAAGCATTAGTAAATTAAAAATAACACTTGCCTTAAGGAGCTTCTGGCTCTCCTGCCATCTTTTTTCACGTTTTAAAGGTCCAAAACTAGAAGAAAAGCATTTAAAAAAAGGAATTAAAAACTAAGCATGATGACACAACCTCCGGGCCGTGACATTTTGTAGGTGTGTGCATGCATTAAACCCAAATGAGCGTGGCTACAAAATGACGCAGCCAGAAGCTGTGTCATTGTGCTTGTTTTTAGCTTTTTTTTTATAGTTAACGGCGTCTGGTTAGCAGGTCGGGGAGGGAAGGAATGGGGGCAGGTGGGAGCGGGGTCGAGGGGACTGCTGCATATACATGGCACCGCTTGATCACATCATTAGATCCTACGGAATCAACATTGCCTAATACGCAGATGACACACAGCTCATCCTCTCCCTCACTGACGATGCCAACACCACCAGGACCAACTTCACCAAATGCATGTCCAGTGTGGCAAACTGGATGAAACAGAAATGCCTAAAACTCAACACCGACAAAACGGAAGTCCTGATCAACAGGTGAACTTCGTAACTTGTTCCTGCTTCCACATTTCACGTATGTTCCGCAAGATCTTCAAATGGCTTCCACAAACCACCAGACGCACTGTCCCCTAACCCCTCATCATCAGCAGATTGAACTACGGCAATACACTCTATGCCGGTATCCCAACCCACCTCGTACAAAGGGTCCTGACTACCCAGAACACAGCCAAAAGACTCATCCTCAACATCCCCTCCAGTGTCCACATCACGCCTCACCTCAGGGATATGCACTAGCTCCCCATCCAGAAATGCTGACAAGTCAAGCTGCTCTTCCACGCTTACAAAGCTCTCCATAATGCCATACCTTCCTACTTCAGCCACTGCCTACACTTCTATCGTAGAGCAAGACGACTGGCTCAGCCAAAATCTCCCTCACACAGATCTGTTGCATCCATAGAAGCAGGGCAGGAGGTCGCTATTTCTCTTACAACACCGCCAAAACCTTTCCCAACACATCAGGACCTCTCCCGCTAGAAACTGAAGACCTGGCTCTTCCTCTAGATTCCCTTATTCTCTGCAGTACCCCGCTGAGCTCCCGATCGGCCTTCACATCTGCTCTAGTGCCTGGATACCCTCATGTGCTCTATAACTCTACATATTTTATCTCCTTTTTCTTTTTATCAATCCATTTTACTCATTCCTACGATTGCTCGTAAATGTTCATCAAAAACACAGGAGAATTAAATGTTTCCACGTGTCACAATTTTTAATTTAAAAACCCAATGCATTTCGGGGTGAACCCTTCGTCAGGGGTATCTACAATAAAAACAAAATGCATAAACAACCATCAGCTCAATTGTATTACTTCTACAAAGAATACAAAAAGCACATCCTTTGTCTAATAGATTAGTGAAACTCTTAACAGTGCAAGAATGAAACACGGTTTATTGTAGAATCAATTGATTGGATTCATTCGTGTCGGACGGCTGCGCAGCTTGATCGGAATCAGATGTGGTCCCTTCGTGGTTTTTCTAAATTGCAGCCCAATTGGACGGAGCGCGGAGCAAGCGTACACGCTGATAGAAGGTTGAAACAGTGGATGAAAGTAAATGAAGTATAAAGATTGAATAATTTGGTGTGCAATCCGCCACTCCTAATGTACACTATAACACTACATAACATAACAAAGCATAACATAATATGACATAACATAACATATAACATAACATAACATAGAAGAGAGCAAAGGGGCACAGAAGAACTCAAGAGAGAGAGGGCAACAAGGGGGGCACAGAAGCACATGTGCGAGAGAGGGTAACATAAGCACAGGTAGAGGCTACAAGCACATGTGTGATAAAGAGCAATGCGGGGCATACAAGCTCATAAGTGAGTCTGAGTAGGGGACAGATGCACACTGGTAAGAGAGTGATACAGATTGGGATGAAGAGAAGCACATGAGGAGACAGCTTGCAAACACATGCATTCTCATGGAGTGCTTCAACAAAAAGATCATAGTAACTCCCAAAACATGAGCAGTGGAAGAACATAAGTGCTTTGGGGATGCTCCAGGGGAGGGCCAAACACAAGAAGAGGAAGTGGAGCCGGTACGTACTGACGAACGAGAAAGAAGCCAATGACGATGAAGCCAACAAAAGGTAGCTATTGGCCAGGTTCTAAGCCCAATCTAAACTAACAAATGTGCCATAAGTGACAATGCATGCACTTCCTCAGGCAAGACCAAAATCTAGTAGGATTCATATAAAATTGCCCAGTAGGACCTTTTTGACCACCAAATTGGGATCTCCATTCGGACCAAGGGCCTAACTGCCTTTTAATAATTGAATAATGGCAATCACGTTGAGTTCTGTAATCCATACTAATATTATAAAGAGAGAGCCCAAACCTTTGAGGCGGGTAATCTCAGTAACCACAGCACTAATCACACCCAATACAGCGTTGGAAAGGGCAGCTGCAGCAGAAGGACATAGGCTATGCAGATGGATAAAAAAAATTATAAAACAAAATTGCAAAAAAATACATCATCCAGAAGGCCGAGGGCCAAAATAACATCAAACAGGAAATGATGTAATAATGTGACTCACTATATTGAGACTGAGAGCCTGGAGCCAAATTGATTGTGAACAAGGGATATGCTATCCCGAAACGCGTAGATTTGTGCCTGCCTGCTTGAGAAACTCCATGCTGGGAGGATTAAATAAAAAAGCACATAAGTGAAGACAAACGCGAGTTCGTCCCGTTTTTCTCCCAGCTGGGGGAATTGGTTGTGGATTTAAATGCGGCGTGGTTCTGCCACGGGGATTTACGAACCGGCGAGAGAGCGCTGCAAATTCTGGCGAAAAGGAACCGAGGGGGTATCAATATATATATATATATATATATATATATATATATATATATATATATATATATATATATATATATATATATATATATATATCCATACTAATATTATAAAGAGAGAGCCCAAACGTTTGAGACGGGTAATCTCAGTAACCACAGCACCAATCACAACACCCAATACAGCGTTGGAAAGGGCAGTTGCAGCAAAAGGACATAGGCTATGCAGACGGCCACCATATACATTTAAAAGGTAAAAGAACCTCGCCAGGAAAGTAGTCCCTTGTGAGCGTGTCTGCGTTCTGCTGTGGGCGTGTGCTGGGGGCGTGACAAACGCTGGGGGCATGTGGTACGTTCCGCCCTTCATGCCATGTGAGTCATAATTGCGCCGCATCAAGGGGCACGCTGGGGGCATGACAAACGCTGGGGGCGTGTGCTACGTTCCGCACTTCATGCCATCTGGGTCGTACATTAATCAGATCGTCTGCTGTGGCCGTGTGCTGGGGGCGTCACAAAGGCGCTCACCTCGAAGCGTGGTAAGTAACCATTCGCAAGACTCCCTTGGGGGACTGCCCGTTGTCTCACACATACTGGGGTGCCGAATGCAGTGTGTGCCTTGGCCTGGGTGCGTCTGAAAGGGCCGAACGCAGTGTGTGGCTTGGCCTGGGTGCGTCTAAAAAGCACTCGGGCCGAAGAGCGTCGGTGTGGGTCATAAAAAAAAAAAGAACAGCCGGAAACAATCATTCAAGACTCACACAATTCTAATTGTTAGACGGTCGCCGCTGGCCTTCAAGCGGGGGCACACGCGAGTGAGAGTGTCTGTGGGGACAATTACTGCAGCCTCTCATGCGCGCTGTTACTGAACTATCATATTAAACCAAATTACACGCGCCTGCTAACATCAGCCAGGGCTGTAGCCGGGCTCAGGTGGCGCGTCACTACACTAATTACATGCGCCTGCTAACATGAACCAGGGCTGCAGCTGGGCCTCAAGCGGGGGGACACGCACCTGCTAACATCAACCAGGGCTGCAGCTGGGCCTTAAGCGGGGGAACACGCGAAAGACCATATCTGAATACACACATTCTATTTCATACCCAGACAACGTCGGGACGGGCTGCTAGTCATTTATAAAAAAAAAGAAATAACCGTTCCTTTGCGCCGGGTCCCGCGTCTCTGCTCCTGCTCTCGTCGTGGAACTTGAGTAACAGGAAGCAGGCCCCACTGACCAATCACACCACTGCCTTGCAGTGTTGTGATTGGTTTTGAACATCCTGGTTCGACGCTCAACCCGGGAATGGCGGCCTGGGCTTGTTCTCCATACCGGCTGTAATGTGGAAAAGTGTGTATTACTAGTTTGCGCGACCTATGAGAGCCAACTAAACAGTCATTGCGCACTTAGGAGTGGGTAAACCACTTCTGCCCTGCTCCAAAAGCAGAGCAGCAGCCCGCCAGCAAAGCAGCACAAAGCAGAAACTGATAATAACTTAAAGTTATTATCATTTTATGATTCTTCTTCGCTCTGCTTAAAAGCAGTGGGGTGACGCTCCTCCGCCATAGCTAAGGAGCCTCCACGACCAGCAGGGCTCATGAGAGGGGCTCAAGAGGCAGTGGAAAGGGAGAGGAATGAGGAGTGGAAGGAGCACTAAGGGAGAGAAACACAATAGTTTGTGTAAAATACTCAAGATTTTAGGGCTTTCAAAACATATGAGAGTGAGTGTGTGTGCTTTTGTCAGAGTGTGTGAGAAAGTGCCATCTTTCTTGCATGGTATGCCCCCACTTTTTGCTGAATTGCTGATGTACTTTGACTGAGTGTGCCCTGGGCTCCTGCCAACCAGGTGCCCAGGGTATGTGTTCCTTCCCTAAAACTGTGTTGAAACCTAAACTCAATTGGCATCTCTGGCCACAGGTCAGCCCCTGGTAAATGGTACCCTAGGTACCCAGGGCACTGGGACCAGAGAAGACCCCTAAGAGCTGCAGCACTTATTGTGCCACCCTTAGAGGCCCTGTACCCTGACACACACACACTGCCTTTGCAGGCTGAGTGTCTTGGCACAGAACTAAACAAAAAGTTGACATGGCACACATCCCTGTATGCCATGCCCAGCAAACAAGCTGCCCTGGCATACCTCAGTCTCCCCTCCAGCTGGGTGCCAGAGGTGTGGGCACAGGTGCATGAGCCCTGTTCCCGTACAGTACCCAGGGCCATTCCTGGGCACTGTAAGTGCAGTGGTGCTATTAAGAGTATATGGTGCTGGGAGATTGTCATTACGAACTCCACAGCACCATAATGGCTACACTGAAGCCTGACAAGTCTGATATCAAACTTCTCAGCACATTAAACCCGCACTGATGCCAGTGTGGGATTTAATGCCAAATGCACGACAGAGGGCATCTTAGAGATGCCCCCTGAAACCTAACCAACTCCCAGTGTCCTGACTGCGTGGCTACCGAGGCTGCCACCACTAGACATGTTTCTGGACCCCTGGGTCGAGAGCTGGCCGCTCTCGGGGGCCTAAAACAATGCACATCCTGAGATTAGGTGCCAAGCCTTCTCCCCCAGGATGGGCAGGGGAAGCTTCAAAGGCAAGCCGCCTTTGTGAGCTTCTCCAGGCCACTTGCTGTACTCAGCAACTGGTCCCCACCGGTTCTCACCCCCAGTCTGGTGGGAAGACAGGCGGCAAACCCTAAGTGAGGAAAGGGGGTGTGCCAGCCTCTGCCAACCCCACCCCTCAGGTGGGAGAGGCGAGGTGAAGCACAACTCCGGGCTACCGCCATCTTGAGGTTGGGGAGCCCTACCCAATCCGAGCTAGGCTCCTGCCTCCCCCCCACTGGAGAGTGGCAGGATAGGGGGTGTACTCACCCCAGGACAGGGACCCATTGGTCCCTGCCCTTACCCTACCTGTAACACCCCTCAATGTAGTATTTAGGGGCACCCTGGACCTTCCTTCCTGGGATCCCGATTTGAAAACAAGAAAGAAGAACAAGAAAAAAGAAGACCTGCCGTGCTGCTGCTGAGAAGAGGACGACACCAACTGACTTGGCCCCAGCCCTACTGGCCTGTTAATCCTTGAACCTGCTCCTGCTAAAACCCCGGCGTCTCCTGCGGACAACAACCTCGAAAACCCCAGAGAACCTGCCTGCTTTGCTCATCTAAAGACTGGGACTCTCATGAGCAGTGGCTCTGGTCAAACAGCAACAACCCCTGGTGCCAGCCAGGAACCGCGAAACCAGCACCTGTGCACCCTTCGAGCCCGGCCCGTGCCTGAGTGGACAAAGACCACGAGGACGTCCCCCCGGCGACTGTGACCAAGAATCCAGCACCTAAGGACCCTCCACGACGATCCTGACGACGCCTGCAGCCTCACAACAAGTGACCCCTCCAACTGCAACCAGCAGAGGGTAAGATTTCCCGACGTCCAAAGACACCCCTGCACCTGGCGCCCCACAGCCCCCTGTGCCCAACTCCTGGGTGCCTACCTATCCTCGAAGATCCCAACTTACCTCTCGAAGTGGTGGTCGCTCCTGAAGAATCTCCGTCCCCGACCCTGCAGCCTTTGTTCAACTTCCAGCTCTCCCTTTGAATAACATTAGGCGCCCGAAGGCCCAAAAGCACCCAGCCGCCCGAGTGCCACTGGAAGTGCAGCAACCCCCTAGCCTACTTCCCCACTTGCCCTGTGTAAGTCACCAGGAGCTCAGCTCCCACACCCGCGAGGTCTGCCTGCTAGCAGCCACCAACCAAAGGCCGCCTATCCTCCATAGGATAACATTGGGCCTACTCACTGTGCACCCGGCTGCCCCTGTGCTGCTGAGGGTGTAACAACTGTACTTACCTGACTCTGGGAGACCCCTTAGTCTACCCCAGAACCTTAACTCTGCCAGCTGAGTACTTACCCAAAGACCGATAACTTGATTTTCTCCATAGGGTAACATTGGCTGGGTTTAACTTGAAATTTCTTCTAAGTGTAGAGTTTTGCAACTTTAAAATATTCACTAAAATTCAGCGATCAACGAAAACAAAATTACTCACCTGTTATCAGGAGAGAGCCCAGTGCTGTATCCTTGAGCCCTGAACCTCAAAGGTAATTATAACCGTGATTTACTGCTAACTCAATTGTTCTCCATAGGACCCCATCGTCTGTTTATTACCAGAAATTCTTCTGTCGATTTTCCAAACTTACAAATATTCCTTAAAAATCGTCTGTGTAACAAAACGATTTCTTTCAACTGTTTACAGGAAATGCACCAGGGCTGAATCCAGGATCCAGCCCTGAGTAAGAAAAACATTCATAAATTGATTTTATTGCATTAACTTAAAACTTCCCATTGAGCTCAATATTATTTTGTGTTTAAACTTGTGTTGCATATTGCAACAACTGTAACTATTGCATTCCAAAGTCTATTGCTATTTGAAAGTATTCAATTACAGCATCTCATTCTGAGAAAGTATTTATGATACCTACTGTGGTTCTCAAATAAAACAACTATATATTTTTATATACAAATCAATTGGCCTAGAGTTCAGTTCTTGAGTGTATGAGACCATTTGCTGACTGTGTGTGTACAACAAATGCTTTACACTGTCCTCTGATACTGCCTTACTGCTCGACCAAGCTACCACTTTAGAGAGTAAGGTTATATCTAACGTTAGCCTCTGCCATACTTCTGGGGACTGTGGACTCTGTGCACACTGTACCTTACTTTGGTCCAGCATTTACAGAGCCACTTTCTTACCGTGTGTGCTTGCAAAAACCCTAGGTGAAATCCGACAGCCATTCACCATATCTGACTGAAAGCGCCTGTACCCACTATGCATCAGATAATACAATTATTATGAGGGTCTAATACCCTAAAGAACCCCACTGAAACTACGCCCCTGATCAGATAGTCCAGGAACATGGTAACACTTCAGGGCTTGTGGATAGTTGTATAAATCTAGATGCTATATGAGCGTTTACAATAATTAAAATCATTTTGGCTCTAAGGAGCTACATAAAGACCGGTCACATAAGCCAATCATACCCATCCTCTCATATTCAAGTTGGCCCCAGAGGTCAAAGAGTGGCAGCCATTCGCCTCCAAAGCCCAGACTCTGCTTGACTCGCCTTCGGCAAGAGCTGCTGCCATCAGCGACCAGGCTTTAAGTGTATATATTTTAAAAAAACGTGCTTTCTTTTCAGAGAGAGAGTGCAAGGGAGAGATTGGGAGACAGAGAGATAAGGAGAGTGAAAGCAGGAACAGCTTCAGCTACTTTGTAATTCTGACAGGAAACACACTGCAGCTGCACTTAGTGTATGATAAACAAACCAACTCCGGGTTGTCAATCAGACAAGACTGAGTAAAATGAGGGCCTATTGCAGAATATGGGGGCAGATGTATCAAAGCCATTTTTAGTCGCAAACGCTGCGATTCGCAAAAAAGCAGCGTTTGCGACTAAAAATTTGCAAAACTGTATGTATGATGGAAATTGCTTAGCAAAATTAAGGAATCACTAAATTTGCGATTCCTTAATTTTGCATAAGCATTTAAGAAATCGCAAATTGCGATTCCTTAAATGCTATCCATCAATCATTCAATTTTTGCGATTTCTCCTTAAGAATGTATGTGCGCCATATGTACTCACATGTTCATTTCAGGGGTGCATCAGGTTGTCCTTATGACACCCTTGCACCCTTGAAATTATTCTCAATTTGCGATTCTCAAATTGCGAATCGCAAATTGAGAATAACTTCCCATTCATTCCTATGGGCCTCCTGGCCCATAGAAATGAATGGGAAATTATTCCTTAATTGAGATTCGCAATGTGCAAATCGCAATTAAGGAATTTTAAGAAATTGCAAAAAAATTGCGAATTTCTACATACATCCCTATTTGCAAATCTCAAATAGCGATTTCTAAAACATCGCAATTTAGATTCGCTAATCAGGATGTTGATACATCTGCCCCTAAGTCCTTTGAGCTTTTTTTGGCGCACTTGTGGAAGTTTGGGAAGATTAAAAAATGAAAAATAATGAATTATTGCTCTCCATCACCGTTTGAAATTGTTTATATGATAAGCACCAGATCCTACAAAACACCGGTAGTCAAAACCAAAGTAGTATGAAAAGCAGACGTAAGGGATCTGTGTCAAGTTATCACCTTATTCAAGAAGCAGGCCGTAAACTACTTCTGGACATACTTAGGGCTTCATTTAAAGTTTTGCACCAGGCTTTTCCCTTTCTTTGGTGTTTGCATTGATAATGAGGAAGTACATGTATACAAGGTGCTCGTGCCTGTGACTCAGCTCCTTTTGCACACTGCAGTTTCAGTAGCCTACAGCTGACGGAACAATGCAATGCGCAAAATTCAGCGTCCTATCTGTGTACAACTCACAATAGGTGCAACGTGCAAAAAACCCCAAAAACACTAAAATACCATTCACGCCTGCTTTGGAGAGCCTCTAAATGAGCCATTAAGGTGCCTCAAAGTTACTCCAAACAAGAGGAAGGTAGTGCTGGCTCTCGAATATTTCTTTGATTCTCCTCCTATTCCAGTTGTAAATGGTTGATTTTGCTTCAGCAACTAAAACGCAATGAGGACAAATTTTGAAAGACCTTAATCCCGCTTTATGAGTTCCAGTTTGGGACTGGTCCAGCTATCACAGTATTTTTTTAAAATTCAGACTACAACATAATCCTGTGGGTGCCAATTCGAGTACCTGCGTTTCAGATGTTCACAGATCTAAATAACAATTCCATGTCCATCATTTAGTCACAGGGTTACCTCATGGAAAAAACCCTCCAAGTTCAGGGTAGTTAATACTGAAGTATAATTTCCTGACCGTACTAACTCGTCTCCAAAGTATTGCATGGCCATGCTACTGCTTTGTCTAAGTCTGGAATGTATTCTCGAAAGTCACCCAATGACGCGGATGATGTTTTACCTTGGTTTAACCGACAGAAGCTGAGCAAGTTCGTGTCAAAACATCAGTTGTCTTGATTTCCAGATTGGACCCTATACATCCTATACATCAGTGAATAGACTGGACCTTATATCCCACTGAATAGGCTAGACCCTATATCTCACTGAATAGGTTGGACCATGATTCCCACTGAACTGATTGGACACTATATCTCAGTAAATAGATTGCATATCAGTGAATTGATGCTGTGCACTGATCAATTTCAAACACCTTCTACTCTCAAACTGTGCTTGGGTTGGAACATTTGTTCAATACCTAAAGAATGTATTTTCTACTGACGAGATGTATGTAAAATCCCACGATTCAGACCCACACTTGTAGCATCATGCAAGTTCTTGGCAGAAGTTTCAGAGCACCTTTCAGTTTTTTGGGTAAAAGCGTCACCAGTATGTACGTTTGCGCTAAGGAGCGCTTACGCCCTTCCCCTTCTGGGCTGTCCATCTAACAATGGTGGAAAACATGCATCCAGTATGATGTTATTATGGAAGCCCGGGGCGTCCTGTATTCCCAATGGTACAATGTTGGACTTTGAAACGTGCCATCAGATCTTCGGCTGAGCATCATTGTTGGAATGAGCCCAAGAGAAGCAGCAAAGGCTTTCCCAGTCAGAGTGAAGAGCATGGCACTGTCCGCACGAGATGCTACTCCATTTGTGAGTGTTGGCATTAGGCCCTGAAGGGTGAAAACCAGACGATTTTTAAAGATGCTTTGTAGATTTCAATGAACTCAAATAGATCCCAGAAAAGTGCACTTTGAGAAGCTTAGGGTGGAAAATTGCATTAAAGGCCACTTCCAAATCCATGGAGAAGAGAACAGTGCTCCCCTGGCAGACAAAAGTTACTGCATGGTGCAGTGAAGATGAAAGGATTGATTAACTGTCCCTACACCTGCTCCTAAGCATCGAGAAATCAGGAATATGACTCAACACAGATGATGATCAATTTACAGAACAACAGCAATGTTTGGGAAAGAGAGAGGCCATTATTTGGGGGACACACATATGCCCCCCCTTTTTTTATTGTGATCATTTCCATCCCTGCACAAGCTTCAGAGAACTACATGAGGCAGTGGACACCGTTTCCTATGTTTCTATGAAAGAGACACCTGTAACAATCTGCTACCGGCGCTAAGCCAGGACCCGGGGCTTCCTTGCATTTCATTGCGGATGAAGAACCATCATCCAAAGTAAAGATATGAATGCTTTCCAGAATCTAGGCCAGGTAGGATTGCTGCAGACACATCAGAACAAGCAGTTACATTAAGTAATATTGAGTTATGAGGTTTCCAGCTTGTCTGGTTGGGGCTTCAGTCTTGAGCTCCACAGATTACTAATTTCCAGGATGGCACAGAGTCATGCTGCTTGATGGATTTCATATGGTACGGAAAAACAATGGTCTGTGTTTCAACTACTATAGGCTGCTTTTTTTGGTACCTGATAAAATTAGAATTTCCACCCTTCCCTTTTCCTCTATTCTTTCACATGAGCACCAATTTTCCACACACTTTTTCCTTGCTGTTGATAACTGCCGAATAATATGTATGGAAATGACTGTTTAAATTGAAATATTTTCTTTATGCGACTGAATAAACTTGGTTATCAGTCCTCATGTTGAAGTGAAGTTTTTTCTTCCTGTGAGTGCCTACGATCGCATGTGCCATAATAATTCATTTGGAACTATAAAAATTACGATAGTCTGGGACCATTGTTTTTCTGTACCATATGATACCCAGGTCCTTTTGACTTTAAAGGGGGACCCCATTTGTGATAATGGCTTGATGGATTTCTTCAGCTTAGGTCAGTTTGAGTGAAAGTAAATATCCTTTAACTTTAATTATATATTTGTGTGTGCAAGTCACTACTGCTGCGCCTCAGATAACGTTGGTGTGAACATATTAAACGGCCAGCAAGAGTTCTTGCTTTCCTTATATTATAGCATGGCCTCATTAGTGTTTTGGACAATGATTATAGGCTGGAGTCCATTTTTAGCTTTTCGCTACAAACGTCTGTTGCTGAGTGCTAATGTCATCCATTTTCATTAAGGACCCAGGCAGATTGCAGATCACTACATGGCTATAAATGATGTAATTGACTTAACTTTATGGTTCTCGTATGACATAAAGTAATTTCAATTCTAATATGCGTGAAATAATGTCATTACCGTGTGGGTAGCTGTGTGGGTGACATACATAGATTCAGGACGCAAACGGCGGGACTCATTACATTTGCTAATGCTTGCTTGCCTCAGGGTCTGGAGAAGCACCAGTAAGCTTTTCGAACTATGTCAGTATGTTTCTGGAGATCTCTAAAATGAATAGCGACAGCATCATCAATTATGCAGAACGGTGGATAAACTACGGTGTAAATTCATTCAGCTTAACAGAGGCTCCTATGATTGATTTTCTGTTAGAAGATAAGAAATTGTTTTCAGCGCTGTCAGTCCTGCTAGTATCAAACCCTGGCATAGGCATGTGTAATCAGAGATACCGGGCACCCGCATGTCTGAGGGATAATTGACCCGGCTTTAGCGCTGGTGGCGCCCTGTGCGACAACCACATTTGGCGCCTCCACACCGCATGACCTCCTCCTAGGATTCTCTTACAACACTGGGCAAAAGTGCTCCTCAGCTCTCCAATCATAAGTTATTGCTAAACACAGCCCCCCCACCTGAGGTCAGCCCCTCTCCACAGGTCAGCGCCCAGTGCGGCTGCACCCGTCGCACTGCCCTAAAGCCGGCCCTGGTTGACTAAACACTTCTGCATAGAATATCGAATCTGTAAGATATGTCCTGGAGCAGAGGCCTTCAAACTGTGAGATGTCCCCCCCCCCCCCCCCCATGGTCGTCAATTGAAGTTCAAAGGGGGGTTGCAGACTCTGGCTAAGAAAGAGCATTTATTATACCACAGAAGTATAAAGACAAATCTCATGCAGAATAACAGTGCTGCAATTTTAGTGAAAGAAAAACATGGTGGTGGTAACGCCTCTATACCGGGCCATCAGTAATGTGTTTGAACAGTCGTGTACTAGCTGGGGGAAGGTGTCCAATCGGAACCTCCAAATAACCACCATCTCCACCCCCTCATTTTCGATAAAGGGTCTCAATGTGGACACTTAAGGTGACAGGTTTGAAAAAATTATATTGCCAATCAAGTATTTGACGACACGTTTAAAAGGATTAACTAAATAAAACCGTAATATTTACATTGCTAAGTATTTTCAGTGCTGACAAATGGCCCCATTTCTTCTGAAATATCTCCAGACAGTCCTGGTATTTCATCCAATAATGGATTGCATTTGAGACTTTTGCATTTACCTTTGTAAGGATTGGTTAAAAAAATCTCAGTATGCAGAGTGCCTTCATCTAAAAATTCAGGATTGGATGGACGCTAGTGGCCACCTGGGTATGGTAAAGTGGCAAATGAAAAGACAAGACTATGAGCATCACTTTTTGTCAAAATTCTTTGATGCCCTCTAAAGTCTCCTATAAGGCTTCTTTGCCTGCAATATTTTTTTCCACTTTCACATGCCATTACTGTAAGAATAAAAGTAGTATAAAACATTGATTTTGGACTCACACAATCTCTCTTGAAATCTTTGGTTTGTTTGCCATGTTTTACCCTGCATATATTCATTATATGAGATTGAAAAGCATCAATGAAAGTATATTTTCTCTACATGTTGTAGAAGGTCCTAAACCCTGACTGGACAGTGGTGGAAGCAGTAACATCCTGAGGAAAATGACATTGATCACTGGTACAAAAATTATCTGCTGTCAGAACCTGAACGGGCCCACACTTCAGGGATTTTTAGTAGGGCAAGTTTGTGAGCATAAAAGGTATTGCTCATGCCCTAAAAGGCTGCATAAGAACAAAGAAAGTCTGTTGCATCCAACTGTCCTGACCTGGATGGATTGTGGTGAAGAATATCAGAGAATCCACAGTGAATGGCTTCCAAGTATTGTTCTGAATATAAAACGGTGATATTAAGTTATCTCTACAGAAAATATCCAATGCTGGGATGATAGGGTTACCCAAAGATGATTGCTTTTAAAGATCTGGGTCCTGTATAAACATAGAAAATAACGAAGCCCGCGTGTCGTGAAATGCAGCACCGAAGGTTCAATTTTAAAACCACCTTGAGAATAGGCTTACTGCATTAGTGATATGATGCAGAATTGTGGCAGGTACTTATTCTTCATTTCTGTGCCTAATGTGTGAAAAATGATGGCGTCTGACAGCCACATCATGGTATTCTGCACGCACACAGATTATGGCGTCCATTAGCCCGTGTGTCTGCAGAAGAATCACAAAGCGCTGTGCACAGCTCTCTTGTCCTGTCGCTGCACACTGCACCAAACGTATTAAACATATCTTCAAGTTCATTGTTTTAAAGAAGATTTAAGGACTCTACTAGAAACCTCTGATATGACTACGGGGTGCACGGGGACCCCCAATTTTGACACCCCAAAATTTACCTCACCAGAACAGCCACAATTCAGTGACTCAGAGATGGTGTTAAACCCCAATTTTATGAGGCAATGTGTCCTCGAGGTAAGGCACCTCCCAGCACCTCAAAAATATCAGAAATACAGTCAATTAAGCAAAAGGGCCTACTCAATAAATTTGTTAAATTTGTTTTAATTTTTTATAAAGACCTTTATTTAGCAGATCACATCAAACATTCCTCGCCTACAACCCATCGGGCCGGCCAACAGTAATAGACCAGTTAGTGTACAAAAATTTTAGAACACAGCCCAGACCGTCAACCCGGGGGTACAGCGGCGTTGCAGAGTGTGCATATGTGAGATCCCGAAGGATAATGAGGGATGAGGAAGGTCACAATTTACATTTTAACACATATAATAAGGTCAATTTGTGTAGGTTTCCCCGGAAAGGGAACAAACAGAAAACACCCCCCCTTTAACTTGGTCGAAACGTTACACGACTGTCAGGTTCAGAGCAGTTCAGGTGCATATACGGTACCTGAACGAATATGAGTGCTAGGAGTCTGGTTGCAATGGGCTGCCCTACATTTCCAGTGAGCTAGACTGTGTGGTCAGCGGGTGCTCACAGATATTTCCCCTGTATTCGTTCCACCTGGACCATATTTCCACCCATTTGCGAGGACAGCCTCGTGAGACATACACCGTCTTCTCCTGCAGCATGCACCAGTCCATGTCACATTTCCAGTCTCTCAGTTTCGGCGGGTTGGGATCACCCCACAACCTAGCAATGTTGCGTTTGGCCACCATCAGCCCAAGCGTGACCCAAAGCCTCCCTTTGTGTGACAGGTCCGTTGGTTCCCAAATGTTGAGCAGACATCTTTTGGCCTCTAGCCGTATTTCTACCTCCCACACCTCTTGCATGCAGCGCACCACTCTCCCCCAGTACATTTGCACTTTTTGACACCCCAAAAGGATATGAAAGAAAGTTCCCTCCGCACCACAATTCCTTCTGCAGAGACCGTCCCCACCCCTTCCCATTCTCTGCAGCCTCGTACCTGAAATATAAATTCTGTGAAGTATCTTCAGTTGAATTAGGCGCATCCGGGCTGAAATTGCCACCTCACGGGGAGAGGCCAGAGCATAGGACCACTCCTCCTCATGAATTTCTAACCCATCAGCCGTCCACTTCTCCTTTAAGGGAAGGAGTAGGTCGGGGGAGTTATTAAGTAATTTTTTGTATGTGAGGGATGTAGCATGTTCTGGAATGAGGCCATCTAACAGCCTGTCTTCAAGAGGTGAGCATAGAGGCAATGTAGTGTCTGGCGGGATGTTTGTCTGAAGTGAGTGTCGCAACTGTAAGTATCTAAAGTATTCGGTGTGCGCCAGGTCGTACGTTGCCTGCATGTGATCGAATGTGTGAACACCTTTAGGGCCCCAGACGTCTTTAATTTGGGAGATCCCAATCAAGTCCCAATTCCGGAACCCTTTAGAACGACCCAGGTTGCCTAACTTACCAGAAGCCCATAGCGGCGTAGCCATGGTGAGGACCCCGGACCAGCCAAGTTTTTTCTGGGCTATGTGCCATATCTGTATCGAATGTTTTGTAGGTCCAGTGAATTGATGTTTACCCATGTTAGAGTAGAGTGCGATTTCATAGTTCCCCCCGGGAGTTGCCATCTGTCCATCCCATAGGCCGGATCATTGCCATCCCCATAGGTCCTCTGATTAATCGCCGAGAGATGGGCCGCCCAGTAGTACTTACGGATGTCGGGTAGGGCTATGCCACCGTCATACCACCCGAGTGTGAGTTTTGACAAGGCAACACGAGGGGCGCCCGCCCAGAGGAGGGTACGCTGAGCGGCTTCAATCGCTGTGAAGTAGGCGTTGGGCACCAGGTCAGGGTAATTTTGGAGGGCGTATAGGAACCGAGGCAGCGCCATCATTTTGAATAAGGCAGCCCGGCCTAGCAATGACAATGGCAGATCCTGCCAGGACTTGGCCTCTCGCTGGAGACGCCGAAGGGGAGGTAGAAGATTTCGCTCATAGGATAGGGCTTTGTCCGTGGAGATGAACACTCCCAGGTATTTGAAGCCTTCCTCAACGACTGTAATGGGACAAGTGTCAGGAAGCCTCGGGGGCCCCCCTCTGAGGACATAAAGATAGGATTTTCTCCAGTTGACTCTGAAGCCGGAATTGCGACCGAAGCTAGCGAAGATGTCGAGTGCAGCAATGATCGATCGTCGTGGCTTGGAGAGGTATAAAAGAATGTCGTCAGCGTATAGGGATATTTTATCTTCCCATCCCTCTGCCCACTCTATTCCGCGAAGGTATACGTCCCGTCTAATCCAGGCAGCCAACGGTTCGAGGGAGAGGGCAAACAGGAGAGGGGAGAGGGGGCAGCCCTGTCTAGTACCCCGCTCTAAAGTGAAGACCTCCGATACCTTATTATTCACTAGGACCTGCGCCAGCGGTTCCGAATAAAGGAGACGAACCCACGACGTGAACTGGGGTCCGAAGCCCAGCTTGCGGAGGACAGCGAACATGTACGGCCATTCTAGGGTGTCAAACGCCATAGTGGCATCCAGGGAGACCACCACCGCGTCCTCCATCAGTCTATGGCGCTGTCCAAGCACCCCGTGGAGGCGTCGGATATTGAGGGCCGTATTTCGGTGTGGCATAAAGCCTGACTGGTCAGAATGTACCAGCGTACTCAATACTGGTTTGAGTCTATTGGCAAGTGCCTTTGCCAGTATCTTTGGCTCAGCGTTGAGGAGCGAGATCGGCCTGTATGAGTCACAGTATTCAACCGGTTTTCCCTCCTTTGGGAGTGCCACTATAGTGGCAATGCGCTGGTCACGCGGCAGTCTTCCCTCCTGTCTACTTGTCTCAAACATGGCTTTAAGATGCTTACTGATAGTATCCGGTTTAATCTTGTACAGTTCTATCGGGAGGCCGTTAGGACCCAATGCTTTCCCAGGCCGGAGTTCCATTATCGCGCGCTGTATTTCGGCCTCTGTGAGCGGGCTGTCAATGGTCTCTCAATCACCGTCAGATAAACACGGCATTTAGATATCAGCAAGGAGGGCTATAGAGTCTTCCTCTGGACGGTCAGGCAACTTCGTATAGACCAGTTTATAATGTCTAGCAAACTCATCCACTATATCTCGAGGCTCTGTGAGAATCGCTCCGGAGTGCGTATGAATTAACGGGACTATCTTCTTGGCTTGCTGTTTTTTATCTAACCAGGCGATGAGCTTTCCAGCTTTGTCGCCCTGGTTGTACAACCTACCCATTCTATGTCTAGCCACCGTCTGGGCCTCCAGGGAGACCAGCTCTCTGTATTCTGCCAATTTGACCTGCCACTTATGTCTAACCATTCTGGCCCCTTTTTCGAGTGCCTCAGCCTCCAGTGCAGCAAGGTCCGCCTCAACTGTAGTGACCTGGCATCGCTGTTCTCGTCTTTTACCTGCGATGGCTGAAAGCGCCTCCCCTCTTACCACCGTTTTAAATGCCTCCCATACCGTGACAGGGGAGTCTACCGATCCCAAATTCTCTTCAAAATAGTGTGAGATAGAGGTGTCAAGTTTCCCCCGTGTGTCCTCGTTTTTTAGGTGCCAGGGGTTTATCGGCGCTACACACCCCTCCCTCCTGGTTCCGAACGTGATGTGTGTGGTAACTGGTGAATGGTCCGAAATGCCCCGGGTTAAGAGTGTGGCCTCCCGTAATATAGTGTGGTGCTGCAGAACGGTGAGGATGTATTCAATCCGTGAGAAGGTATGATGTGGGCCAGAGAAGAAGGTGAATTGGCTATTTGTGGGATGAAGGTGACGCCAAACGTCAGTGAGTCCAAAGGACTCAAGAAAGTCAGCTAACCATCGTTGCCCTTGGGGAAGGTCCCTGGAGGGCTGTCTATCCAGGAGTCCTGACACTACGGAATTGAAGTCCCCGCCCAAGACTAACTGACCTTCGGGAAGGGAGAGCAGCAATTTGCCCAGGTCTGCAAAGGCTTGAGCCTGCAAGCCCGGCGGGATGTATGTTGAAAGCAGGTTAAGCGTGTACCCCTCCCATCGTCCTGTGACCACTGTGAAGCGGCCTTGCGGGTCTGATTTAGTACTATCAATGTGGAAGGGCAGCGAGCGGCGCAAAAGTATCCCCACCCCCCGGGAACCTGAGGTGAAGCCAGAGTGCGAGGCGAGAGTGTAGCCCCACCTGTTAAGGGCGTGGCACGTGTTACCCAGTAGGTGAGTTTCTTGCAACATTACTATGTCCGGTTGGTGTCGTTTAATGAGTTGAAGGACTATAGTGCGCTTGAGTCTGTCCCCAAGTGCATTCACATTCCAGCTCATGATTCTTAAGCTCTTTTCCCAATGCATAGCCATAACCATTGCTTTGTAAGCTATTCCTACTTTGCACCACTGAACCATTACATCATAGATAATCACTTCGTACGACCATAACAAACCCCCAACTCCCCGTCCCTCCCCGGATCCCCCCCCAGTGGTCACCACCCATCCTGGAAGCGTCTCCAACGAGTACAGAATGCGGCTGCACGTGCTTTGGTTGGTCTACCTCGCTTCTGCTCTGCTCGCACTACAATCTGTAAACTACACTGGCTGCCTGTGATTAGACGGGTAGAATTTAAGAGCCTATGTTTCGCTTACAAAATTTTGAAGACTGATACCCCAATCATCCTTCAGCATCTACTAACTTTGTACATTCCATCGCGAAACCTTCGCTCTGCTGGTTTAGATCTGGCATTTGTCCCACGGTTCCAAAAATGTAGATTGGGGAGCCGTTCATTTAAGGTGATGGCTGCTAAACTGTGGAATACCCTCCCCGTCCACATTCGCTCACTGGATACCCTTCTTGCTTTCAGGAAAGCTGTTAAAACGCACCTCTTTCCTTTGCCATATTAGCTGCGTCTCTGTTGGTTCGTTGGTTATGTTACCCTACAGGTATAGCGCCGGGACGCCCCTTAGCTGGGGCAGCTGTGCGCTTAATAAATGTTAACTAACATAACTAACATAACAGTAATATGCATAACCGACAGTTCCCTCGTTCTCCTCCCTGCCTGGACCCCAACCATCCCGCCCACCTCTGCAAAAACAACCCCCCCCCCCCTGCCCCCTGCTCCGTGGGTTTCAAACTACCCACCACCCCAATTAGCAGAGCGCCTGTCGCCCAACCCTACCCCGGTGAGAAACCGAGGAACTTCTAACTCGGGATACACGTGGCCAGCTCCGTCCCGGCCGCCCCCCGGCAATGTCCCAGGTCCTTCAGTCCCTCAGGCCTTGGGTGTGCAAGTACAATGAGGGAGCCCGGCCCTAAATCCCTGGGCAGGCCCCGTTCCGCCCCTTCGGAGCGCCCAGGCATACAAACAAGCACACTTTATACATTACTGTCCGGCTTCTTCCAAGTCCTGTGTGCGTCGCTTCATCGCGCTGTGTTTCCTCCGGTCGAGTCCCAACGGGGACTGTTTGACCTCGAGCGCCAGGATCTTTGACTTTCCCACCCGCCTCAGCTCCCTCCGTCGCCGATCCAGGAGAGGGTTGGCCACAGCCAACGTTGCGTCGATCCAGCCCTGTACTGCTGCTGGTGAAGTAAAGAAATGGGACCGGCCATCGTATAGAACTTTTAGTTTTGCGGGAAAGAACATCATGTATCGAACTCCATGGTCTCGGAGCGCCGCCTTGACCCCCTGAAAGGACCGCCGTTCTTGTTGCACTTGCAGCGTAAAGTCAGGGAAAAAACGTACCGTGGACCCCTCGTATTGTAGGTCACCATGTTGTCTGGCAGCCTGCAGTATCGCATCTCGGTCACGGTAGTTAAGGATTTTGGCGATAATTGTTCGCGGTGGGACTCCGGGCTTGGGCTTAGGAATCGGAGCCCGGTGGGCTCTCTCTATAGTGAAAATCTTGGAAAGTCTCTTGGGCTTAAGGTGTTGGAGTATCAGGTCCTCGAGGAAAAGCTCCATACTGTCACCCTCCAGTCCTTCCTCCACGCCCACCACGCGTATGTTGCTCCTTCGAGCCCTACCTTCCTGATCATCGAGCCGCAGTGTCATCTGTCGGTGCTGGTGGACCAGCTCGTTGACCCTGCTTGTGAGCTTCTTCTCCGAGTCCTGGAGGGCCTTAATGTCCACCTCATTGGCTTTCGAGCGGTCCGCGGTCTTCCCCAAGTCAGTGCGGAGCAGGTTCACTTCGATGGTGATCTTGTCCATCTTTGTTTCAAGGTTAGTGCCGAGTGTCTGGATCGCGGCCATGATGGACGTTATAGAGGGTTCCGCCTTCCCCGCGACATCCCTCGTCTCTCCCCCAGGCTGTGTCTGGTTCTTAGGCACTGTATATTGATCCAGTTTATTCGTTTGGGACACTGCACCCCCTTTAGGCTTCATGCTCGATCTGGCGCCTCTGGGGTCCGATGGTACGTCGCCCACCCTCTTCCTGACTGCCGCCAGTTCTGGTCCACTCCCCGCTCCAACCGATCTCAGGCAGAGACAGAGACTCACAACAGCTGCCGTCCAGGCGCTATAGTGCGTCAGAGACTCTCTGTCGCGACCCGTTGCCTCCCGGGTCCGTTATTACTCCCAGCCGGTCCTCCTGTCGCCACTTTCCCGGGGTCAGCCTCCTCCACAGCCGTGGGCACACGTCCGGCCCACAGGGGTTACCCGTATGCAGCAGTGAAGGGCAGCTATTCTGTGGAAGGCTGGGAGCAGCACAGGCCGGTCAATCTCACCTCAGTCCCCGCAGTAGACACGCTGTGTGCGGCAGTCCTCCTTACCGCCTGGGTAGTCGAGCAGCGGAGTTCTTGGGTCTCCCGGGTCCGAGGGGTCTCACTGGGCACCCTTCCACACGTCCCTGGCGCCGCGGCGTTTTCGCGCCGATGCTGAGGCCACGCCCCCCGCCTTCGCGCCTCACAGCCGCGGGCCGCGGCAGGCCGAAATCCGGGACCTCGAGTGGCCGACGCGGCCGTATGCGGGCTCCAGGGGTGAGACGTCGGGTCGCCGCTGTCAGTCACGGCCGTATTCCGGAGCCTCCGAGGGTTCGTCCGGCCCGGAGTTTTCACCGAGGAGTCACCGGACCTGAGGGAGCTGGGGGCTGCCTTCGGAGAGCCTCCCAGCCAGGATTTAGGGCGGATTTTAAAGGGGACACTGACGGTCCCGGCGGAGCTAGGGATTCAGGCGGCCATTTCCTTCGGCGCCTGGCCACGCCGCCTACTCAATAATTGAATTCTAGATCAGCAATAGTTTAGAGGATTTTATACAGCATTCTAAAGGTGTGGTATAGAGTAGTTGCCATGAAGGCACCCAGCAAAATGGAGCATTACAGAGAAGTGCAAATCCAAATAATTCTAATTTCCAAGTGGGCAGCAAAAAACTGGAGAGAAACTGATAACACGTCTGGTAGCATTCGGAGTAGCTCAGGAAAGCTTTGACTCACTCCCAGATTTGGGGTTCTTATATATTATTTTTAAGAAATATCCTTAAACTGCAGATTCATAGTGGTGTGAGCAAATGTGGCATCTCAGTAGTACATTAGAACACAGTTTTATTACATGTTATAATGCCTTACCAACTAAGCAATAGCCCACTACTTGCTAATGCCATCCAGAGATGGTGGAACAATGTAGAAGCACAAACAACAAGTCATAAGTTATGACTAGGGTACAATAAGCTTGACAAAGGACCTTGACATGTAGTTACAGTTTTATGACTGAGCTAGTCAAGCTAATCGAAAACAGCATGAACAATGACAACGGACATAAAGAGATATGAATCTGCTTGAGCGTAGTGGCGGCTGGTGGATTCACAAGTGGTGAGGCAAAATGGTTAAATCCGACTATAACAAACAAGCTAACGCAGACTGCAAGCCTGAGTTGAAAGAGGACATGCGTGGGATGTTTTATCACCTGGATGCAAATTGTGTATTTTGCCTAATACATTTTGAGAAAAACTACTACACCTTTGTTTTAAATAAAAAAGGGTGAAAATGTTACCTTTCTGCGCTCACCATACTGCACCCACAGACCCAAGTCTCACCCTGCATTCCGACAGACGCACATGTCTCTCTGCCCTCACTCAGGTACAAAGCTCCTCCTGCACTCAACCACCCACCCCTCTTTGCCCTCATTCAGGTACAAAACTCCTCCTGCACTCAGACAACCACCCACCCCTCTTTGCCCTCACTCAGATACAAAGCTCTCCCTGCTCTCACATAGCCACACTGCTCTCCCCACACTTACACAGTTTACTCTCCACTAATATAGACATACAGCTCACCCTGTACTGACACAGGCACACAGCTCCCCTTGGGCCTCATTTATGAGGCCTTGCGTCAGTTTTGCGCTTCCGATGCGTCACTTTTTGTGACGCATCGGCAGCGGAAAATATGCTTCCTGTTGCGCACTATTTACAAAGTGAGGCATCTAAGCAGATGCGTCACTTTGTAAACCCCTGCACTACATTATACCTGCGGCAGGTATATTGTATGCAGGGGGGGCGTACCCCCGCAAAAAGCCTCGTATAAGTGACGCAGTGAAATCTATGAGATTTCACTGCATCACTTCTAGGACGCCGTTGCATCAAAATCTTGCGCCTGCCTCACAGCAGGCGTAAGACTGACGCAGGCCCTTTCACATGGGGCTTGCCCCATGTGAAAGGACGATTACTGGAGTTGCGTTACTTTTGTGACACACTCCACTAATGCGTCACTTTTGCGCCATACAGATACGCCAGAAATATTAACGTATCTGAAACTCCTTGCGACATGATGCGTCATACATTAAATATGACGCATCAGGTATGTCGCAAGGAGTGCACGCTGAGAAATCACGCATCGCTGCTTTCACCCAGCGATGCGTCATTTCTCATAAATGAGGCCCCTTGCATTTACAGAGGCACATTCACATTGACACCACTTCCCTAGCTCACCCAAAGGCACAGTGCTCACTCTGCTTTCTCAACGACACAGAACTTATCCTGCACTCACAAACACACTGAACACATTTAGTTACACTGCTTACTTTGCATTCACTCACTATTCTCACACTGACACATTGCTGATCCTACACTCTGAAAAGTCACCCATGAAGCATTCCAGTACTTTCATGGGCTGGATTGGGGGAGGGCAATGTCTGGGGTTTGAGAACAGATGCTTCATGTCAACAGTTCATGGGACCCTGGATTCTGTGGCAGTCATTACTGTGGAATAATTTGTGCCTGCAACAAACACAGTTTACCACAGTCGATTTGTTAAATGGAATGGAATACGATTTATAAAGTACACTAAACCCAAAGGTATCAAAGCACTAGTGCATACTGGGAAACGACCGAAGGAGACCGGGGAACCATACTCACTAGAGAGAGAAGATCAGATTTTACGATGCTTGTGAAATATTGGAGAAATAATTCAGGGCCGTAATGTGCACAGGTAAAGTTTTCCACAATTTAGCCGCCGCAACTGAGAAGCAGTGGCCAACCCATCCAGTTTTGCAGAATCTGGGGACAATCACCTTCCTGACAGAGGATGACCTGAGCAGTCTACTAGGTGTATACCACTGAAAGGCTGTTCTGAAGAGCACAGGACCTTGATGGTGGAGGGCCTGGAAGGCCATGCAAAGGCGTTATTTACCACTTGCTCTCTTACTGGCAGGCAGTGGGGGGAACTAATTCCCTTCCTCACCGAGAGGTGTTTAGGCACCTTTAAAACAAGGCTGGCTGCCACATTCTGAATATTCTGTAGCCTGTTCAGCGAGGTCTTGTTTATGTTCGTATATGAGGCATTGCAGTAGTCTAAGGGACATTTTATCAAGGCGATGACCATTGCAACTCCAAGTTCAGGAGGGATTTGAGAAAAGATTTTCCTCCAAATCCTGGTGATGAAAAAACATGAGATGGCGTTCCAATTGACACGATAGTCAAAATTAAGAGAATTATCAAAAAACAGGTTCATGTTTTTAGCAAATTCAATTAGAGGTGGTAAAGGACCTCATGTCTCTGGCCACCAAAGCTGGAACTACATTGAGTGCTGAGTCCCGAACACCAGAATCACCATGTTTTTCAGCATTTCATTTTAAACAGTTGTCTTTAATCCAAAGACTAGATAGAATTCATACACTGTTAAAACTTATCTGCTACCAGAACCACATTGTCCGATATGGAAACAATAATTTGAGTGTCTGCTGCATAGGATAACACTTGGAAACTGAACAAGTGCACCAACTCAGCAGGGGGAGATGTACAAATTAAAAAGAGTGGGACTGAGGGAGGACCCCTGTGGAATCCCACAGGGAGCTTGAAAGCATCAGCTCTAAAATCCCCACAACTGCCTGTTTGGACCCTATCCGTCAAGAAGAAACAGAGGCGAGCCAAAGCAGTGGCCTTCACACCCACCTGATGGAGGCTTTGGACCAGGGCAGAGTGTGTTATACTGTCAATTTCTGCCTACAGGTCCAGCATTACCAAGATGGCAGCCCCCCCTTTGCTGATCAACCTGGTCACGAATGGAGTCTGCAGCTGCAACCAGCGCAGACTTGGTGCTATGACCACTTCTGAACCCATTCTGGGACGTATCCAGGAGATCCTGAGTATTATTGAATTCAACCAGCTCATAGTTAATATACTTTTCTAACATATTTGCCTGAGTGGGCAGGAGTGACATAGGGCATATGTTTTTTTTTGTTTTAAGTCTGTTTTTATTTTGTAGATCAAGAATAGAGCATAGGTCCAGACATACACAGCGTCAGGCCCACAACCCATTTAGGGCCGGAGGCGTATTATAAGAGGATCTCCAAGAATATGGAGAGGCACTAGTGAAGTAGCTTGAACACAGCATGTCGCCTATAACCCTTATTGGGCCAGGGCAGATGTTTTTAAGACCCGCTGGGTCTCTATTTGGTTTCTTTTGCAGATTAATAAGAATATGTCCTTCCAAAGACTGGGATAGACAACTGTTTCTAATGTCTGGTTGATGACTTTATGTAAAAAAGTCGCAATCTGATCAGGTGAAAGTTGCAAAATTCTGAGTAGGCAAGGATCGTCAGGCAAACCAGATTCCGTATTCATCAGATTGGTGGAAACGCAGGCAAAACTGCGGTGGGATTCAAGTCAGCAGAGTCTATAGAAGGGACAAGCGTGTCTTCATTAAAGTTGAAGTCTGAATAAATCTTTAGGATGTTATTTCCTAAATAGACAGCAACTTTATCGCAAAAACTTTGTGCGTTTTCCATAGGCTGTTGGATAGGAGGAGTAGGGAGCTCCTTTACTACCTTGAAGAGTTAATAAGGAGAATTACATGCAGATCTAATTTTGTTGACATGGAAGGATGATTTGGCAATGCCACTAGCACGTTCTTAAGTAAGTAATAACATTTTGTGCTTTTCTTTATCTTCTGGGGCGAAGTTCGCTCTCCATTTACGTTCTTGCCTCCGACACTGCTGTCTAAGGCCTTTAAGGTCATCCGAGAACCAGGGAGTAGAGGCTTTGATCCTAGTGCAGACCTTAGCTATCAATGGAGCAACCTTATTTATTGTGGACTTCACCCAACCTACAAAATCTTCTGCAGCAGGACCCTGTGAATGGTTGTTCCCCACCAAGGAGTTTTTTTGAGGGCAGAATCCATATCATCTGATGACATTTTACTCCAATTTCTGTTTGATGCCAATTTTCGCTGTGCCTGCTCCGCCCTCACCTGCATTGCGATTCTAAAAGTTACCACCTGGTGATTGTTCCAACTTAAAGGGAGACTATCCCCAACAACCAACCCTGAACGGTTAGTAAAAACAGCATCCAGCGATTGGCATGGTAGAGGGAGATTCTCACAGCCAAAGATGTCAGCCTTTTGCGGACTGTTGTGATCAGAATTACTCTGTTAGTGTGAACAATCTGCTATGAAAGACAATGTACCTATCATGGAAGCTCTGGGGAGGAAGTGGGTGGAGGGATGAGTTGGGGGTTGAGGGGCTAGCATTAGTCAATTTTATATAAGTGGTCATAAGGTTGATTGGCTTCCTTGTAGGTCAGCTGACATTCACTGTATTCGTTGGATAATGCTGATGTATATATCTGAATGGCCTATGTATAAGCTGCCTTTCATAATTAACAAACCGAAAATAAATATTTTTTTTAAAGTTGTTTTTTCACATGTTTTTCCAAAAGGTTGGAAAAAGTAGACAAAATGGAGATTGACCTATAATTGGACCAGGTAAAAGGGTCAAGCGTTGGTTTTTTCAACAGGAGCATAACCATTGTGTGTTTCCATGCCTTAGGGATGCTGCCTTCTGAGAGTGATGTATTCAGATGCTGGGTTAGTATTTATAGAAATTGTGGAGCAAATTTGCTACACACCAAAGGCAGAAAAGGGTCTGAAGGTGAACCTGATTTGGTAGCCTTAAGAAGCAAGGTATAAGTCAGGCGGTCCAAGGGCAGAAAGGAACTTAAAGAGCAAGACAAGGGAGGTCCTGGGGTGAAATCCTCTTATATGAAATTGTGAGCATACTGGTGCATCACAGGCATTGTCACAGGTGGAATTGGAGATGTTAACATAGGTCATAGGTGCAGCACAGGTGTCATCTAAATTCAGTTGTGATTCACAGCAGTTAGGGTCGGCCAAAGAGGATAAAGAAGATTGAATGTCAGCAACTTTTTTTTAAAAAAAAGCTCTCTAGTTCGTCACATTGAGATTGCGAAAGAGAGGCAACAGGAGCACTATTCGTTGGATCTGATAATGTTTTACTACTTGAAAAATGATTTTAGCAAAATTTTGTGCCATGGTTATTTTGCCAGAATAGAAATAGGCTCTGGTAGTGCAGCACTTTTTCTGATAGTCTTTTAGAGCCAACTTATACATTTGTTTATCCTTTCCACAGTAGGACTTAAGCAAACTCTTTCCAAGTGTTTACAGATCTTTTTGTTTTCACACAATGTATCATTAAACCATGGTGCTGGGGGGAGGGATCTGTGATGCATTCTGAGCTAAAGAGTCAAGCTAGGACTGAAGCCAATTGTCAGTGGTGGTTGAGACTGACTCCACTGAGTTGCTCACCATTGGGAGATTTGATTTGAGAGTGGAATTCAAAGAAGAAGTATTAAGTTTCAACCAGTTCCTAGAAAAGGAGACTGGCCGGTCCTCCCATGTTCTGAGCACCGAGGGGATAGAAAGGGAGAAAGGAACAGCAAAATGGGGCATCGAACGGTTTGCCTGCAGGCTCTTCAGTTTAGAGAATGAGGGGTCAAGCAGATGCTTAACCGCATGAGGAGGTATAAGCTCGACATATAGGGCCTTAAACTCCTCTATCAAGGAAAAGGCAGCTTTACACGTCATATTATCCAAATTAATGTCAAAATCACCAATAATGGTGAAATTAGGATATTTAAAATGAACGGAGAGAGGGCCTCTGAGATGCAAGTACTTCAATTACCAGTAGGTTCAAGAGGGTGATACATTAAGGTGACATACAAGGCTAAGTTAATACTTGGAGATCGGGAGAACAGCAAAGTCTATCAATGCTTTAAAAATGATCGCAATTCCTCCCCCTCTCCTGTGCTGGCGATCCACTCTAAATTCACGATATTCTGAGGGCAGTTCAGCAACAATATACGGCACTGAGGCCTCATTGAGCCAGGTTTCTGATTAAAAAAAGAAAAAACAGCATTGGGCAGGGGTAGTGAAACGGAATATTACTAGGGTATGGGGGGCGGGTGCCCCCTCTATGGGAGGATTGGCAGCAGGACCTCGACTGGTGCCAAAGAGCAAAGGAAACGGTATACAAAAGCAGGGGGTGCACAAAGAAATGGAAGAAAGTATGGGCGCCCTGGTGCAAATATAGAGAAGTGGGTGCCCTCTTGGAGGAGTAGTCAATTTGTATTGATGGAAGACACTTGTGTTTCCCCGATGTGTAATTCCCAAATGATGCCTGCACTGTTCCCCAATGTGCTATTTGAACATTATATTGTATTGTATGGTCTTACGAGCATTGTTAATAATAAAAAGATTAAAAAATTTTTTTAAAAGAGCATCGGAACCCTGATCGATTAAGAAGTTAAACATTTCAGTTTGGTGTTTGGCTAGAGAGTGATCAGTCAGTCAGTCAGTCAAAGTACTTTATTCGATAATTCAATATCATAAAAAGACAGTATTGATCAATATATAAATTACAGTTACATACTTCAAGAAAAATTCACAGAATATCACAAAATTTCATATATATAAGAATAATTAGAAAATTTTTAAAAATATTAAAAAGGTCAATACATATACAGAATAAGTGCTATACAAGGTTGCATGAGCATAGGTTATAAAAATACGATCAAGTGTGGAGATTCAACATCTTTTTTCTCTCCCTGACAGCCCCCACCAAAAAACTTGCAACATGAGAGATGACCTTGGGGCTGTTTAATAATTGCAAGTATAGGAGAGCAGGCCTCACCGGAATAAACCCTGCTTCCTTAAGGATAGGGACAAGAAACTTCCTCCTTGCTGCCATATAATGTTTGGCTAGAGAGTGATAATTAATATTAAAAAACTGAAGGCTGAGGATTAGGGCTTCAACGTGTCTGCGCCTTCATTGGGCGGGAGGTGGCTCTCAGAGGGAGGGAAGGACAGCTTAGTCTGAACCTCAAGCACTGGGTGAGGGTTAGAAAAATAAAATCGCAATAGCAACACCTTCCCCTTACTGATGTCATACGGACTGAGAAAGATCCAACGATCAGATGAAAAAACAAGTGTAGCAAGTGTGTGGTGCCAATTCAGGAGGAGAGTGGTATGGGTGTGGTATGTAGCTGGTGGTGCATTTTGGAGCACTGGTGAGGTAGCGCTGTGTCATTTACAAAGAGCACATTTTCCGTTGAAATGGACTCTAAATTTGCATAGACGTGCAGTTTAACAAGTAAAAATCTACAGAGCAATAATAAATATGGGTGGAAATATGATTTCTGATCATATTTATCATTTGCGCATCCTAAGTAAAGTGTCTTGATTTGTTTTGATCCTATTAAATCTCTGTTTCCATCACACTTTCGAATTCCGAAAAAGTGCTTCATTTGTGCTTTCCTAATTGCTGATATAATTTGAAATATGAGTATTGTGAATGTAACCTTTGTCTTTGAACGTTTTTCAAATGTAACAAGATACACCCAAAATGTAAATGTATCTTTATAGCTCATTGACCTTCTGAACTCCAACATGATTATTTCTGGGGGTGCTGCAGCAGCCCCAGCACCCTTACTACCAGCACCTATGCCAAGGGGGCAGTGAGTAAGGGTAAGAACGTGGCCTCTGTGACTACAAGCACTTTGATGAAGCAGGCCATCTCTCAGACATTTGTCTCCTGAGTGTGAGGTTCCTGAGGGTCTTCAATGCAGGTCAACAACGGTAGTGTCCACATCTTGGGCAGAATCTTCAGGGGTTTCTCCGCAAGAGATAAGAGATCTGTAGAACTGTGACCTGGTCATTTCCTAATACCTGTGTTACAAATTATGTATTGGATGTGAATAACGAAGATTCTTTACATTTTGTCACAGGTATAAGGCTGCAATGAAGTAATTGTGGTAGCTCTTTACTGCAGTGACTATATTGGTGTGCCTGGTGTAATATCCTGATTGGGAGCAATGACGATTACCAGTAAGTAATGGGCTAATTTCAAAGAGGTGTTTAAATGATGCAAGTCCCAATGTCCTTCAATCAGAGCAGGAGGTAGTCTAAAGCAAGTATAGCAGCTTCTTCATGGCACCACCCGAGGGAACAGCAGAAGCCATCACATAGCAAATGGGACTTGCAAATCCTGATGTTTTCTTGGTGGACGGGCACAAAAACATAAAGGTGCAATTTTGTCCTTGGCACCATAATCTTTGAACTGTTTCAGACTTCAAACGCAATTTTATTGTTGCCTGCCTGTTTATTGTCAAATAAGTTCCTTGTTTGAGACTGGAGTATCTCATATGGTATTTGGATTCGGAGACTTTCCTAAGCTGAACTTCCACAGGGAAAAGGAAGCCCTACATGTTGTTTGTGGATGACAAATCTTAGTAAGCGGGAGTATGTTGTGCAACATTGCACATTCCAATCAGGGAATCAGCCACCTAAAGTTTGTGAGTTCCTTTTACCTACCCAATGGGAAGCATTATTTTGTTTTTCAGTCTCCTAGCAATGAGATCACACTTGTTGCTTTGCCCGTTGTATGTTGTGGTGCAAGGGTGTAGCCAGAAAATTAAAATACCCCCCACTTTGATCCTTACATTGAATGACATCAGGTGAGTGAAACAAATAAGCCGTGAGCAGATTAGATGAGCTCTCTTCAACCCACCTTCCTTCCATCTATCTCGCCATCCTTTAAGACTTTAATGCATCCATCCATCCACCTTTTCATGCTACCAACCAACTATCCGTTCACCATTTGATCCTTCTTTTACCATTCGGTCTATCCATTCTTTCATCATTACAATTTCCCATCAATTGTTGAGCCCTTCCACTCGTACTTGCAGTCATTTATCCATCCTCCCATCCATACATCCATTCTTTTTCATTCATACATCATTTCACCCTCCTTTTATCAATTCACCCAGCCATCCAGACTTACATTTGCCCATCCACTCATTGTTCCAGCCTTTCATAATTCCAGCCATTTTGTCACTCACCCAGGCAAATATTGTTTTCAAATACCATTAGACCCCTCATCCCTGCATGCATCTTTTCACGTGTATTGAACTTCCTTCTTGTCAATTCCTTTTTTTCTTTTTATCTGCCATTTATTGCACTCTTCCTTCCAGCTCTCGCTCTCACAGTAGCATAGCCAATGTATTGTGGACTATAGTGCTAGGAAAAAAAGCCACCCTAGCTGGCATTTAATTGTTAAAATACAGCGAAAATCAGCTTTCAGTGGGCCCATTAAGCCTCTTGGGCTCGATGGCACTGCACCTGCTGCATCTATGAAAGCTTCCCCTCTGCAAAGTCTTTTCATCTCTTTCCTTCATCCTTTCACCTTTTGGGCCTCTTTTTCTCTGATTGGATTTGCTTCCTGGAGCTCAGTTTCAGTTTCCTTTACAGTGTTTTAATAGCTTCTGTCTTGAGAGGTGCAGACAAAGAAGGCTCCTAAAAAATTAATGTGTGAACACCACCTCCGCTAAAACTGAGAAAGAGGGGGTTCACTACACCACTGTTGTGGTGTTTATACAGCGTGAACTTAGATGTGGAGTAAAGGAATGTACATCAATAGGGAGCCCGAGAGACAATTGGGGCAGCTACTTGCTTAGGGCTGCATGGCTCCACCCCTTGCCCGCTCCACTTCAATGCCTGCCTCAATTACTACCTCCCATTTTTTTCAAATTTTGCCTTCAGAATCCCTATAATTTCAGACTGTGCCCCTCGCTGTGCACGAGAGTCAGGCAAAATCAGGCACTTGCTAAACATTTTCGTGGGGCTGAGCCTTGCATTCACACAGTGTTAGGTTGAAATGAGCTTATTAGAAGTTTAAACGCCATTTTTCCTTTCTGCTGCCTTTTGCACACGCCACACACTTTATTAATTGTTTAGAGTATAGCAGAGTGTTTTGCTTCACACGAGAATAACGTGTTTTTCTATATTAGTAGCCTTGCTTGGTAAGCTCAGTCTGAACAGTGAGTGCTGAGGCCTTCAAGGTTATTTCAACACTGTGGTTGTTGTTCGGGCTGATCAGCGCACGTTCTAGACATAACACATATGCAGCTGTGGCCACCTCTGATATTGGCGCGTTTAATAATGCACTGCAGAGGCATGATCACACACACTTGGAGAACATTCGTATACTGAGAGCTTGTGCAGAATTTGATGTGATCCACTTCTGCTAAATACCAGAGGTATGGGGCCACCTATGTAATCCCAAGAGACCTTCTTTAGTTAATAACCTACTAGCAAGGGAGGGTGAAATATAGGTATATATTTAACCTGTTTCCGTTTAGCATTATAACATGCTTTCTGCCTTTGTATTTTATGAAATAGTAACTATACTGACAACCTTGTTTGTCATAATATGTCTGCTTGTATTAGCTAAGGTGCTGCGCATGAGAACACGGCGTTAGAAATAAATATTTCAAACATGCTTGTGTCTCTTTTTACTCCCTGTTTTGGACTGGTATGAGAGTATAATGAAAGAGTGTACTTGTTTTCCACATTGCCTGAGGTAACCTAAGTCGCATGTTCTGGGTTGTCTAATCATTGGTTTCTTTGCTATAGGACTAAGAGCTAATGTGACATTGATGCTAGTCTGGTAGGGGATTTGGGGTACTAAGGTGAGTATTGACACACCCTAATTCACTGAGGTCCCAAGTCTCTGTGCACAGTTCTGTGTAGGAGCAGAATCCCTGCAACAACATCATGTTCCTGCAGTCACAGGTTTTATAGGGCTTACGTAGTTTCAGCCCTGGACATCTGTGCCCTACAAGAGAGTAAGGCCACTGTCCCCTCTGACTCACTGTGTCCTCGCTGATTGAAAATAATCTGGGTGCCGTAATTTTAAGCCCTGGGTTTCCAAAGGCTATTTGTCAGTCAGTGGGGGTGAAATGTGCACCACTGCACCCCACCCATTTCCTAACTCGTCACAGGGTAGGGTGTGATTAAGCTTCCAAGACCTTATCCCATTCTGAGAGGAGTTTGGAACGGTTTCAGGTGCATGTAAGCCTGGCTGTCCACAATATGATCTGCGGCCCACATTCCTTATGATGAAGCAAGCAGCAGATGCGATTGAAGGGCGGCTGCCAACTAGTTTCAGGCAAGGATGGCCACTCGGGTATGCAGCAGGAGGGGGTTTAGAGAAGGTTTTTGATGAGGTGGGTCATTCCTGTGCTAAGAGCTGGGCAGTAAAAGAAATGGACTTTGAAATGGGCCCCTACTGTGTTCTCATTTCTTATCCATTACACATCAGCTAAAAACAAAAAAAACACCACTCAGCTAAAAATCACTAAATGAGCGGCACTGGCCTAATGCATTGCTCATTTCTGCCAATACAGTCCTCAACATGCACTTGAGGGAATGGAGGAGGAGAAAAGGAATGCTCAATATGTTTTTGTTTTAGCTCATCCCATCCATGCCTGTCATTCTTTCAGTTTTTGGTGTCTAACTGCGAACGAATAACCCAGTTTAGTGGTTTAGAGAAGGCATATTAAGGGTAATCTTCTGCAAGACCATTGTTTCTCACAGAGGAGTGAAATAATTTTGGGGTTAAAAGGTTTGTGTGCTCTCATCTAGCATGATTTCTGCTTGCCAGGGATGCATTGCTGCTCCATGTTCACGTTACCACAAAGTTAAAGGATTTAAAAATGTGTTGTGCAGAAATATTCACACTGAACAAATGTGCTGCAGTTTCAACAGACATCGGGCAGACGCTTGGTCAGTGTGATCATTGTTCACGTCTGTGTGTTTTTTTTTTAATTATGTAACTTTATAGTGAGTGAACATGTTGCATGCCCTTGAAGTCCTCAATATTCTGGTATACTTGAATGGGAAGTTGTCATTGCAATGCCAGCCTTTCTCCCTCCTGCAGTAATTATGGGGTATGCACAATGCACCTTCCTAAGACTCTGTTGTTATGTTATAGCGCACTAATCACTTGAGAGGGTATCCAGGAGCCTGGACAGGTCTGTAGGTGTGTCGTCCCCCATGTGCTTGTAAGATGAACCAGAGGTTCAGCTTCTTGCAGAACTCAAGCAGTGTGGAGGAGCCCCTATGTGTTTAGGGAGGTTGTTCCCTGTCGTGGGTGTGATATAGGAGAATGAGCTACCACCAGTTTTGCTTTTACAGATGTGGGGAATGTGTGCAAGTGAGAGTGAGGCAGAGCGTAGGTGTCTGGTGGGTTGGTAAAAGAGTATGCAGCTGTTGAGTTATTCTGGTCATGTATTGTGTAGGGCGTTGTATGTGTGCATGAGAAGTTTGAATTGGCTGCCCTAGTGAATAGGGAGCCACTGAATCTTCTTGAGGTGCGATGTGATGTGGATGTGGCATGGGATGTAGAGTTTGAGTCTTGTAGTGGTGTTCTGGAGGGTATGGAAACTGTGTAGGAGCTGTTTGAAGATTCTGGCATAGAGAGTATTGCCGTAGTTTAGTCTTTTGGTGATGAGTGCTTGAGCGATTGTCCGTCTGGTGTTCTGAGGCAACCATTTGAAGATCTTTCGTAGCATGCATAGGATGTGGACGCAGGAGATGCACATTGCATTGATTTGAGCCGTCATGTTGAGCTTGCTGTCTAGGATGATCCCTATATTTTTTGTGTGGTTTGTGGGTGTTGGTCCTAGCTCTGACAGTCACCAGGTGGAGTCCCATGGGGAGGTCATGTTGCCAAAGACCAGTACTTCCATCTTCTCGGAGTTGAGCTGCAGGCAGTTGGTTTGCATCCAGTCTGCTACCATGGTCATGCATTTGGTGAAGATGGTCCTGGTGGTGGTTGTCTTGTCCATCAGAGAGAGGAATAGATGGGTGTCATCATCGTAGGAGCTGACAGTGATGTCTTGTGATTGGATGATGTTGGGGAGCGGTGTCATGTATATGTTGAAAAGGGTGGGGCTGAGGGACGAACCATGTGGGATTCCGCACATTAATCTTTTGGTCTTCTGATGTGAAGGGTGTAAGCCTGACACTTTGGGTTCTTCCAGTGAGGAATGAACAGATCAATTTGAGAGCAGATTTGTATGCCAGCCTCGTGGAGTCTTCTGATGAGGGTGTAATGGGAGACAGTATCAAAGGCAGCGTAGAGGTCGAGCAGGATAAGGGCCACTGTTTCTCCTCAGTCCAGGATGATTTGAATGTCGTTCATGGTCGCGATGAGTGCTATTTCGGTGTTGTGGCTCTTTCTGAATCCTGATTGAGTGTTGGCTAGAAGATGGTGAAATTCGAGATGGTTTGTGATTTGCTTGTTGATGGCCTTCTCAATCACTTTGGCTGGATAGAGGAGCAGGGAGATGGGTCGTAAGTTGCTCAGGTAATTCGGGTTAGCTGTGGGCTTCTTGAAGAGAGAGGACATTGATTTCTGCAAGTTTCCATTTATCCTTAAAAGTGGCGGACGTAATGTAGGTGTTGATAATGTGGGTCAGGGTGGTGCTGATAAGTGATATTCCTAGGTTGTAGATGTAGTGGGGGCATGGGTCCATTAGGGCCCCTGAGTGGATGGTCCGCATGATTGACGTTGTGTCATTTCTGGTGAGGGTTGTCCATTCAGTCAGGTGGCCGTCTTGTGTGGTGGTGGGTAGGTTAGCATTGAGTTCTCTTAAGTTGGGTTGGTGTGCAAAGTTGCTGTAGATGTTTGAGATTCTGCTGTGGAAGAATTTGGACAGGTTGTCGCAGAGTTGTTGGGAGTCTACGATGTTGACAGTGACTAAGGGGGACGAGAAATACTTATCGATCGAGAAAATCTGCTTGCAGCTGTTGAAGCTTCCTTTGAAGCAGTCCACTAGTGTTTTTCTTGGTACTTCTTATTTGCTGGTGATAGTGTCTGAGTGCAGCCTTTTAGTTAGTTCTTTCTGTGGTGTTGTGGCTGGCTCTCCATTTCCTTTCTAGCTGTTTACAGTCTTTGATGTCTCGTAGTTCTACTATGTGCCAGCTTGCCTGCTTGTTTGATCTACTATGCTTGGTGTGCTGACATAATATCGAGTTGGAAATGTCGAACTACAGAAATATCGAGTCCTGAATATCATGAGTCAGAAATGTCAACAGCAAGAATATCGTGGTCAAGAATATTAATTTTAAGGTAAGAAATATCGTTTTTCAAAATATAGAAGTCATTTATAATGTTTGCAAAAATACAGTTGTTTAAAATATCGAATTTTTAATTAGTGTTTTGTATTTCAGTATATATTTTAAATGTATGTGATGTATTTTTTTGTATAATACTTGTTTATGTTTTTTAAGATATGTGTTACATTTTTAGTAGTTATCAACTATATTTAAATTATATTTTGAGTTTTTTAGTTCAATAGCCGGTTGTGGGTTTATAGGGGAATAGGGTGGAAAGTAATTTAATTATAATAAATTAATGATTATTTTGTATTTATTAATGTTTATTTAATTTAGATTTATATTGTTAATTGTGGGAAGTTATTATGAATTAATTATATGATTGTAATGAATATTAATTCATTAATGTCTAAATAATTATGGTAATTGTAATCTATTTGGAAGCTTAGGGATTCGCAAGAAAGGTGCTAGAGCAATATCTGTTTCCCCCAGCATTAACTCAAGGAAAAAAATTAGCAGGAAACATTTCTTCCAAACTGTTGTAATTTAACCAATTAAGTAGAGAAGCTTGGTAGTATAATCGTAAATTGGGTAACGCAAGACCCCCATCTATGACTTCTAGTTGAAGGTTTCCAACTTTAGTCTAGGTTTTTTGCCTTGCCATATAAAAGATCGTATTTCAGAGTGAATTTGCTCAAAAAAACTCTGAGGAACCCTGACCATCAAGATGGAAAATAGGAATAAGAACAGGGGGAGTATGTTCATTTTTATAAGAGCTACTCTCCCCATGATTGTCAAAAGAAGGTCCTTCCATTGAGATAGTAGATTTTGATTTCTTATGAAAATAGGGATATAATTAAGCAAAAACAGATCTTCCAGGTGGGATGTGACAAATATTGCCAGATATCTTATAGGATGGGACCTGAGGTATTAATCTTGCATCAAGGGAGGAGGTAAGACAGCTGGCGGGCAATTAAAAAGGAGAGCCTCTTGTAGTGTAGTTCCTATATTCCCAATAGGCTCTGCGCTTTGGAATAACATAAGCGATAGTTTAGACGTAGGACTTAGGTCGACTGGGTCTCTATTGAATATGTTAGACTTTATTATGAATGCCAGCTAGCTCAGAGGTCACTAGAAACTTTCTCGAGTAAACAGGGAGGTGTTAACTTCCCTGAATAGACAAAAAGGGATTTGTTTCTGCCAACCGCATAAACATGACAACTTTGCTCCCTCCAGAGTAAGGAGTATATCTCCAGAGTCGCGGAAACAATAGATAACTATTTCACTCAGTCAATCGTGCATGCTTAGTTCCACCAGAAGTGCAGAGAAACAGAGAGACGGGCGTTTTCAATAAAAGTGGTTATTTATTGAACAGTCTTCTTTCTCATGCAAGAGAAGTGAATTGCTACAATTGCAATACTTGTCATGAAGTAAAGTGCGTACAGTAAAAGGAGTATTAGAAAATAATACTGTAAAAGCATGGTATGGTTTCTAAGCCATACGGTATCTAAAATAGATAAAATATATACATAGATAAAACCATGACTAAACGTACTCAACTGGTGCTTCTAAGATACGCCTATCCCGGTGTACCTAACTTAAGTTAGTACGTGGGAAGGAGTAAGTGAGCTGCAGTTTAAGTTAAGATAGTTTTTGCCAAGAATCTGAATCAAGAATTCTCTAAGGATCTAATCAGCTCCGTACCTTGGTTATAGAATGAAGGAGGTCTTATATCTCGTTCTCAGGACTCGATCTCCCAGCAACCCGCAAGGGTGACTGGAAACACTGGAGCTGGATTTCTCGGCAGGAGAAAAGACAGCGTCTCTCTCTCTCAGTGCCTCAATGGGAGGGTCGACTTCCTTCGTCACTTGCCACAGCAGGGCGTTGGGCAAGTAGATAGCTGATCTGCTCCAAACCACCGTGGGCAGTTGTTGGTATATTTATACCTGGAAGGTGCCGAATTTGACGTAAGGTTGGACATAAGACGTCACTAAGAACTCGCAGTTTTTTCAGGACTCCAGGAGTTCTTGGACAAATCAAAACAGAAGCAGGGGGAATTCCAGGGCTGCTGGAGATTTGGTTTATTTTAAGAACGCGTTGTACTTTCTAGGAGTCTATGGGAGTAGCCTTGCCGTATTTGGACTGCATTGGCTATGACTAAATATGGATATGATTCTTATGCCTTTATAAGTATATGATTTGTTATAACCACATAAGGGCATACATCGGGAATATTTAAATAGGGTCCTAGATACGTTCACAACACTCTGACTTTGCTTGATTAATTTTATAGCCCCCAATAACTGTAAATTCATTGTGGCGAAAGCTCGCTGAATATTGTCTTCTTCAGCTGCCAAGTATAAAGCCTTATCATCGGCGAACAGCTTCAATTTAGCGGTGCCTAGGATCGGAGGTAGAATAGAACCATCTTGCCTTATTGCGAAAGCAAGATGTTCCAAAAATATGGTAAAGAATATTGGAAAAAGGGGGCAGCCCTGCTGCATCCCCCGACTAATGGAGATCGTGCCAGCTTTATTCCCATTTATTATTATGGACGCCTGAGCGCCCAAATAAAGATTTCTAATTGCTCAATAAAGTTCAGAAGGAAATGCCAATTTATTTAAAATAGCAAACAATATGTTCCGCTGAACTCGGTCGAACGCTTTCTCTGTGTCCAACATCATAATGACAGCTTTTGTTTTATTGCTACTGAAATAATCAATTGATTGTCAACGATAATGAGTATTAGTGGCTAAAAGTCTACCTGGGATAAACCCATTCTGGTCTCTGTGAACTAGAGAGGTAGACACTTGAGATAAGCGATTCGCCAGAATCTTAGAAAATATCTTATAACCATTGTTAAGAAGACTTATTGGCCGATAAGAGTTGACCTCCTCCTCCGCTTTGGACGAAGCTGACTACTATCGCTTGCATGAATGAAACAGGTACCGTTTTGCCTTTCAAGATTTCATTGAAAAGTAATTTCAAGACAGAGTTTAACAGTGGTAACAAAAGTTTGTAAAACTGTAAGGACCCCATCGCTCCCACATGCTTTAGCAGAGGCTTTAGCCATCACGCAGAGATTTATTTCCTCTGCTGTAATTTCTGTGATTAACCTGTCTTTATTCTCCTGCGATACTAAAGGACAGTTAGTGCCATTGAGCCAGACATCCGCTGCCTCTGATGAGCTGATATAAGGATCAGAGTAAAGCTTTGTATAGTGATCCAAAAAAATGGTGGAAATTTCCGGGGATGTGAAGTAGATCTGCCAGTGACTGGTTCATTTATCTTTTTAATAGTGTTCCTATTGACCCTACTTTTTGCTGACCATGCAAGATATTTACCTAAATGTTCATTCTCTTCACACCTTTTTTGGAGGACCGCATCGTGTGCAATGATTTCTTTGGAAATGAAGAAATCTTGTAAATTACGTTTAGCATGATGCAGCTTTATTTTATTTTCCATGACCCTGCTAAATATTGGGCCATGAGATTAGAAAAGTGATTCTCAATCTGATACTTTTCTTCCCTCTCTTTTTTTCTTTTATATGCATTATAATTAATTACTACCCCTCGAAAAAATGCCCTGAGAGCCCCCAAACTCCAAAAATCGGAGCGATTTTTATTGCATTTCCAGAAATCTTCTAGCAACAAACACATGCCTGCCACCCACTTCTCATCCACTAAGAGGGACTTGTCCAAAAACCATCTAAGCTCAGTACAGACTGGGGTTTGAATTAGGAATTGTACCAAAATTAACACATGGGATTCTCAATCTGAGACTTTTCTTCCCTCTCTTTTTTTCTTTTATATGCATTATAATTAATTACTTCCCCTCAAAAAAAGGCCCTGAGAGCCCCCAAACTGCAAAAATCGGAGCGATTTTTATTGCATTTACAGAAATCTTCTAGCAACAAACACATGCCTGCCACCCACTTCTCATCCACTAAGAGGGACTTGTCCAAAAACCATCTAAACTCAGTACAGACTGGGGTTTGAATTAGGAATTGGACCAAAATTAACACATGGGATTCTCAATCTGAGACTTTTCTTCCCTCTCTTTTTTTCTTTTATATGCATTATAATTAATTACTTCCCCTCGAAAAAATGCCCTGAGAGCCCCCAAACTGCAAAAATCGGAGCGATTTTTATTGCATTTCCAGAAATCTTCTAGCAACAAACACATGCCTGCCACCCACTTCTCATCCACTAAGAGGGACTTGTCCAAAAACCATCTAAGCTCAGTACAGACTGGGGTTTGAATTAGGAATTGGACCAAAATTAACACATGGGATTCTCAATCTGAGACTTTTCTTCCCTCTCTTTTTTTCTTTTATATGTATTATAATTAATTACTTCCCCTCAAAAAAAGGCCCTGAGAGCCCCCAAACTGCAAAAATCGGAGCGATTTTTATTGCATTTACAGAAATCTTCTAGCAACAAACACATGCCTGCCACCCACTTCTCATCCACTAAGAGGGACTTGTCCAAAAACCATCTAAACTCAGTACAGACTGGGGTTTGAATTAGGAATTGGACCAAAATTAACACATGGGATTCTCAATCTGAGACTTTTCTTCCCTCTCTTTTTTTCTTTTATATGCATTATAATTAATTACTTCCCCTCGAAAAAATGCCCTGAGAGCCCCCAAACTGTAAAAATCGGAGCGATTTTTATTGCATTTCCAGAAATCTTCCAGCAACAAACACATGCCTGCCACCCAGTTCTCATCCACTAAGAGGGACTTCTCCAAAAACCATCTAAGCTCAGTTCAGACTGGGGTTTGAATTAGGAATTGGACCAAAATTAACACATGGTCAGAAAAGGGATTTTCGATGATCTCTGATTTAGTGCTCAAAAGGGCATGTGAGACAAGAAAGAGGTCAATTCGTGAAGACGTATGATATCTCTTTGAATGGCAGGTAAACTTCTTCTCTCAGGGGAATTCATCCCGCCAGCAGTCAACTAATCTTAAATCACGTATCAGCTCTTGACACAGCCTGACGGATTTTGGTTTAGACGTAGTTTTCTGGGATCACGATGAATCCAAATCTGGATTAATTAGCAAATGAAAATCCCCCCCAATAACCCAGAATTCTGCTTGAGCAGTGGCAAAATAATATAATGACTGGAGCGTCTCTGGTAAATCTTCTATTGGACCATAACAGCTAACAAAGTTATGTATTTGATTGCAGTTCTTCATCTGCAGCCATACCCATATTGTGTTATTATCCCTCTGGACCATTATTATATCCCCCTGTATCTTTTTACTACCCAATATGGCAACGCCTCTAATAGCAGCATTAGCGAAGGCAAAAAATTCATATTGAACAAACGCAGGGCTTTTATCCCTTGGCGCGCCCTCTTTATAGTGAGTCTCTTGTAAAAATATTATGTCGGCTTGAAAGGTCTTGAACTACGCCAACATAGCACAGCGCTAGAGTCTATTATTGAAACCATTTACATTACAGGAAATAATCTTTAGTGATCTAGCTGTCATTTAAAAATAAAGATAGAAAAAAATATTATCTCGATCCTTTGTAATTCAATCACAAATTCAATCAAACATTCGCTACATTTTATTTTTCACCCCCCCCCATGTCCTGTGATCATGATACAAAATTCCCAAATTTGTAGCCTCTCAATTCCAGTAGATTTGGGAGACTTTTGATATCCCTAGGCTACACCCGCAGCTGAGATTAGCGGAATGTCTCTCCTTGGGACTACATATGTCCTTCCCGACTTGCGATCTCTGGGCTAAATTCAGATTCAGTAAGCTTCAAGATTTTTTTGTAAACAGCAGAATGAGAACCTGGCAGGAAATCAGGTTGCTTAACAGCAAGATTAAGGTGTCTCTATTTTTTAAGCTAATTCCATATAAATAGGTTTTGTTCAGGACTGAGGAACTTGGATAATTCCAAAGGGTTAATACTAAGTAACGCTCATGTTATACTTGAAGTTCCGGGAATTGGGAACTGGTATAAACTGCTTAAAGCTACACACAATAACCAAATAGTTCAAATACATCTGGAAAACATCTCTGAATCAATTGACTGCCCTCTTAACTTTAAGCAATGGCAGAGTTTAAATAAAATGAGTCATAAATCAGTAAGAGATTGGCGTTTTTTAGTAAATGTTTGATTTACGTTACAGCAGCCAAACTCCATAAAATCTACCCTGCAGTCGATCCTCGATGTTTTAGATGTCATAAGGCTCTAGGAGATTGGCTACATGTGGGTTTTATGTGCACCCAGTTTGTAAGGTTTTGGGAAAATATTTTTTCAGAAGTAAGAAGAATATTGACAGTCGATCTTCCTTTCAAGGCCTCTACAGCTCTTCTAGGTCGAGCTGAAGCTCGAAGTTTATTAACTCTATCTCAACGCCAATTTATTTTCTATTTTCATCACTACATTGGTAGCAAGGTCATTAATTTTGTCTAATTGGAAAGCAGTAGTCACTCCAGCTATTTCCCCATGGATAAATAAAATGAATAGAATTTTTAAACCGGAAACTATAAGATGCAAGGAGAGTGGGTTCTGTAGCTAAATTAAGCAGAATATGAAAAACATGGAAATAATCAAGCTTTGTGTATGAGCACTCTGTAAGATTTCTTCTATGTTGAATGTATTTATTATTTATGTTATGTATTTCGATCTTTAGATGCACTTTATGTAAAATTTGGAAGTATTATAAAATGTTTTTTGAGCTACATTGAAAATAAAAATATATAAAATAAATAATTATGGTAACTGTGTACTATTTTTAGGTGTGGGTTGTGGGGTTTATAGGGGTAAAGGGTGGGAAGTAATTTATTTCTAATGAATTAATAATAAGTTAATTAGTATTAATTAATTAATTGAAAATTTAATACGGAAATTGTGTAATTAATTTTAGGTGAGGGTTGTGGGGTTTATAAGGGTAGTGGGTGGGAAGTAATTTTTTTTAATAATTAATCATTATTTGTTAAATGATAATAATTAATTGAAAATTAAAAATATGGAAATTGTGTAATTAATTTTAGGTGAGGGTTGTGGGATTTATACGGGTAAAGGGCGGGAAGTAATTTATGTTAAATTAACGAATAATTGGTTCTTAATTAATATTAATTATTCATTGAAAAGTAAATATGGAAATTGTATAATTAATGTTAGGTGTGCGTAGTGGGGTTTATAGGGGTGAAGGGTGGGACCTAATTTATGTTTAATTAATTAATAATTATTTGTTAAATGATAATAATTTATTGAAAATTAAATATGGAAATTGTGTAATTAATTTTAGATGAGGGTTGTGGGATTTATACGGGTAAAGGGCGGGAAGTAATTTATGTTAAATTAACTAATAATTAGTTCTTAATTAATATTAATTAATTCATTGAAAAGTAAATATGGAAATTGTATAATTAATGTTAGGTGTGCACAGTGGGGTTTATAGGGGTGAAGGGTGGGAACTAATTTATGTTTAATTAATTAATAATTAGTTCATGATTAATATTAATTAATTGATATTTAATTAGGATAATTGTTTATATTTGTTGTGTGTGAGTTTTACTTTTATGGGGTAAAGGGTAGGGAGTAAATTAACTTTACCTACTTTACAATTAGTTGTTAAATACTATTAGTTTTTTAATTAAACATACATTTTAATTGTGTAATACATTCTTTTACAGTTAATTTTAGCTATGGTTTGTGGGAGGTATAGGGTTAAAGTGTGGGAAGTTTATTCATTTTATGAGTTTTAATTTGTTTTTTAATTAATAATATTTCTTTAATTGGTAATTAATTATGTAGTTACTTATTTTTTTAATTTAGATGTGGGATGTGAATTGTGTGGTTTTATAGGGTAGGATATAAAAAAAGAAAATGTATGTAATAATTAATGTTTTTGTTCCTAAATAATTTCTGATTAAAAATATGTATTTGTCGTAAAATAATATTTGCATGTATTTGTCATATGCATTTAACATTATATTATGTTTTTTAAATTTGTGATATTAAATATGTTTGTATTTTAATTTTTAACATATTTATATATTTTTCCATTTTTTTATTTTTGAAAATATTTTTGTTGTTAATATTTTTTTGTTTTTAATTTTGAACTGACTGGAGTGAGAATATTGCCTGTACCCCTCCGCTGTCCAACACTTTCCCTACTGTTGCACTCATTGGAGTGGGAATAGTAATTTTTACCCCTCCGCTATCCAACACTTTCCCTACTGTTGCACTCATTGGAGTGAGAATAGTAATTTTTACCCCTCCCCTGTCCAACCCTTTCCCTACTGTTACAATTAGTGGAGTAGGAATAGTAAATTGTATCCCTCCGCAATCCAACAATATCCCTACTGTTGCACGCATTTGAGTGGGAATAGTAATTTTTACCCCTCCGCTATCCAACACTTTCCCTTCTGTTGCACTCATTGGAGTGAGAATAGTAATTTTTACCCAATCGCTATCCAACACTTTCCCTACTGTTGCACTCATTGGAGTGGGAATAGTACATTTTATCCCTCCGCAATCCAACAATTTCCCTACTTATGCACTCATAGGAGCGGGAACAGTAATTGTGACGCCTCCGCTATCCAACAGTTTCCCTACTGTTTCAATTATTGCAGTGGGAATAGTACATTTTTTCCCTCTGCAATCCAAACATTTCTCTACTGTTGTTCTGACTGGAGTGGGAATAGTAATTTTTACCCCTCCGCTATCCAACACTTTCCCTACTGTTACACTTTTTGGAGTGGGAATAGTAATTTTTACCCCTCTGCTATCCAACGCTTTCCCTATTGTTGCACTCATAGGAGTGGGAACAGTATTTTTTACCACTCCGCTATTTAACACTTTCTTTACCGTTGCACTCATTGGAGTGGTAATAGTAATTTTTACCCATTCGCTATCCAACATTTTCCCTACTGTTACACTTATTGGAGTGGGAATAGTCATTTTTACCCCTCTGCCATCCAACACTTTCTCCACTGTTGCACTCACTGGTGTGGGAATAGTAATTTTTAGCCTTATACATATATGTATGTAACATTTTATAACATTTTCATATTATAAAATAAATTAGTAGTGTAATAATTGTTTTAAAGTAAATATATATACATTTATTATTTTGTATGTGTTTAACTTTTTTAATGATGTTTATTTGTTATATTTGTTAAAATAAATATTAAATCTACTTTGTTTTTAAAATTTATTTTATTATTTAATATATTTAATATTTTTTTCATATGTATATAAAAATCAATATTTTGTACAACTATATTTTTAACATCAATATTTTTTACGTGATATTTTTGTACTTACCTGTTTAAGTATAGGGAGTCGATATTTTTGCATTCTATATTTATGGTGTGTTTGGTCCATGTGGGTGGTATGGTGAAGTTGTATTTGATGCTGTTGCTTGTGGTGAAGATGGGGTCCAGTGTGTGTCCTGCAGTGCATGCTGGTTCTGGAACGATCTGGGGCATTCGGTGTGCCCTATTTCAGTTGTAGTGCTAGTATGAGCCCTATGTCAGTAAAAGTGGGGGTGTCTCCCTGAGGCTGGGAGTAGTCTAACACTGTAGCAATGGTTCGGTAGGGAACAAAGGCAATGTGCTGTGCAAAAAGGTGCTGCAAGGCTTTAAATTTGTATTGTGCTGCACACAGTATATAGTCCTTGTTTATATCAGCAAGCAGCCATGATGATGTGAACAAAGATAGAACTCTCAGGTTTTCAAGGCATATGCCTGAGCTGCTCATCCAGTACAAGTCTGCTGGCATTCTTAAATTTGAAGTCCTATAATGTAGCCAGTTATAGAACTGGAAATACTAGTCTCAGAATGCAAACACAAATCTTGCTTGGATGAGGTACTCATATATGGATCAGGGATAGTTTGAAGCTCTTTGAAGAGTGGTAAATAGGCGAAGACAAATAGAACAATATGAGGTAGTGAGACCTAATGAGACATTGGGCAAACAGAAGTTAGCAGCCTTTCTAACTACCACAAGTCCCATTCTTTCTTTAAACCAAATATTCACAAGTTTGATGAACAAACCAGCGTATGAAATATGACAGAAATCAAATGCCACTGCTGTCAGTGATCAGGTCAGGTGAATGCCCAAACCAAGGCTACCACCGCAACGGAATGAGGTACTGTCCACCAGGGGTGCGGCAGTCCCGCACCTGCAATTAGGATGCCACAGCCACCGTGGCATCCCCCATTCCCAGCATTGTGGTGGGCTGGGCTCACAGCACCGTCCACCACAATGCTGGGAATGCACGTTGTGCATTGGCATGCACAACGTGACAGGCACCCCGCAGTACCTGCCACCATGTCCATGCTAATGCAGTACCCCCCATGTGCACCCCCCTACCCCCCAACAGCGAAGACTGCATGCCTTTCCATGGCAGCAATGCCGCCATGGACAGGCTCATCTCCACCCTCATCATAATATGGATGGTGGTGTCTTACAGACACGCCACCATACTGTGGCAGTTTTCCACCCAGTTGATGTGTCGACCGGCGGAAAAGCGGCACACGGTCTTCCCGTCTGCTGCGGACCCCCCAGCCATCATAATGTGGTGGGGATGACTCATGGACAGATGGCGATCGGATCACTCCCGCTGGGCCGGCGGTAGCTACCGTTGGCCCGGCAGGGGCGATCTGCCCACCAGCCTAATGGGCCCCTAAGTCTCACAGCATCCACAGCTCTTAAAGTGCATTGCCTCAAACTTTCATTTGAATGGATGTTTCGCTTCGAGGCAAAGTTTTTTTGAATGTCTCTCAGACACAGCCCTCAGGGATTTTCAGATTTGGAGACAACCATGTGGGTATCTTGGTCTGAGTTATCACACTGCCTCATGTACTATCACCAGGGCTTCTCGTAAACAGATATGGATGTCTCATGCACAGCCATCCTGCAAAAGTCTCACTCTCAGATCAGGGGTGGCTCCTCCGCTAAGGTGGAGGAGCGTAGCCCCACAAGAAAAATAAAATGATAACGCCATGTTATTATTTTTTTTTTACCCCTAGCAGCTCTGTAGGTACATGGTGGGGCTGCCCACAGAGCAGTGGAGGAGTGGTAGGCACTGTCCAAGTGCGCATGATGGTTTGGCCAGCTTTCTTGGGCCGGCCAAACAGTCATGCATACTTTGGATTTTCTCCACCGGCTTTAATGAACAGCCTGGGTGGAGAACATGCACATGCCTCCAGTCCCTATCTCAGCGCCGTACCACGGCACTCAGACCAATCACGAAGTTGCTATTAGCAGCGTTGTGATTGGCTAGAGGAGTCTCCAAGCCTGGGTGCTTCCTATTCTTGCTTCCAGGCAAGTAGGATGTAGGAAAGGTGACCGCCGGTAAGGTAAGTTTAAATGTTCCCATTTTTTTTAACCTCACCTTCCCCAACCCACAACTGCAGCCCTGTAGCTGCCACTACTGTCTCAGAAACTGTCCTGTGGTGTCTTAGTTTGAGTCCTTGGGGCGTCTCAGAGACAATTACCGCGATTTCACAAAAACAGCCTTTGAGTTTCTCAGGCACAGTCCCTCTGTTTGTCCCATTCTGAGTCCTCAAGGTGTCTCATCAACGTATCTTGAAAGAAAGCCTTGGTATCTCAGCCACACTTTTATTCCGGATGTCTTTCTGGGAGTGATACCCTCAGCCACAGTCCTCTGTGCATCTCACTTGCACACGTCCTGAATTTGTCTTTGTATGAGACCTTCAGGTGTCTCGGACATGATTACCAGGTTGGCTCGGACACAGTCCTGGATTTCTCAGGCACAGTCATCCCATGGGTTCTCACTCTGAGGCACTATACATTGGGTAACCTTGTCATGCTTTTGTGTCTGTGTTGGCAAGAGAAAAAGCCTCATAGTTCCAAATATAGATTTACTTATTATCTTTTGCAACCCCTTTTATCCCCTTCAAAGCTGCCTTGGGGCAGCTGTGCACAGTCATGCAGGCAAATTTAGGATTGCGTCCTACACCCCACCACCTTCAAAGTTCACCAGCCGCCAATAGACGATTTAAGATTGAATGTACAAAATGGGGTTTTCCTTATTTTCATTACACATCTGCTCTGGTACATGATGTGAGTTCTAATTAATTCAAAAGCCAGGATTGGAACACAGGTTCTTAAAATTCATGGTCAGTAATGTAACCCAAAATTACTTGCTTTCCCTGTGCCTTATAAAAATGTATAACATAGTTTGGGTCTATAGACCTTGTGCCAAGTTTGTGCTGTAAAAAACAGCAAAAACAAAACACTAGGAGAGGGAGGGAGGGGTTATTCAGGGGTTGTAGAATAACCTTGTACATTTGTTAGAACAACTCAAACACGCTTCTCACTGGGAAAGTAACTTGACTGCCAAAGCATGTCTTCAAACCAATAATACCCTGAGTTTGCTAAGAACGCAGGGTTGATTTTGAACGAAGCAAGCTAATATTTACATAGATTTGCACTAACCCACATTGAACTTGAAAGAAAAGTACAGCCACACCTTGAACAACTGCATCTAAGAGCCTAGGGTCAAGGAGAGAGCAAACCATTGATTAAAGTATGGGTGCCATTAATGTAGCTTGTTGATTTTCCCTTGAAATCATCTCACTTGAATCCCCTACCTGAGGACAGGTAAAGCTGTCCTGGGGGCGCCTCAGAGTCCTGATGTCTCAAATAAGGCATAGATCTGGAAAATGTTCAGATTAAGAGATGGCAGGGTTTTATTCAAGCATTCAGACCCTCTTCACCTGCTCCACCCAACAAACACCTGGACCAGTGGGGCGGCAGGGAAAGGATTTCTTAATCAAAAGACAAATTTCACATTACATTATCTGTTTAACAATTACTTATCACTTCTAGGAAACATGGATTCTCAAAATAGCTCAGAAACATTTGGCTTATGACCAAAAGTGGATCCATTAAGCTCTAAATCATGTCCTTAATGAGTAAATGCTTTCTGTGCAATTAGACACAATTTATCAGAGCTTGCAGCAAAAACTCAAAGTGCAACAGTATACAATAAAACAGTTTATTCATGTACAAACAGTGACAGAATAGCGCTGGAATGTCATCAGTTTTGGAGGGTAGATTGCTGAACAATGAAAAATACAGTGGTAACCGGCACAGCGTTTTGTGTGATTTAAGGTGGTCTCTAATGTACTAGCAGGGAGAGTACTGTTAGTGTCTTACTCTTGAAAGTGAAATGTTCCTGGGGTTTGCCATTTCACTTCCCACTTGTTTAAGCACTGGCATCAGGGCCGGCCTTAGGCATGTGCAAGCTGTGCACCTGAACAGGGCCGCCAAACCCCAGGGGCCGCCACGCCAATACTGTAGTCTTGTGCTGACTCTGCCTAAGTGTGAGAAATTATGAGGTCGCACGTTCATGCGTCCTCGCGCACACACCAATTATATTTCGGCTCCTCAACCGGTACCAGCGTTTTCTAAATCCTGAGCTACGGCCGGCATTGTAAGGTAAGCGAGCTTGCTGCTCGAAACCCCTCTTCTTCATTTGTCCTACGCTGTGCCAGACAAGGCACACACCCATAGCTGAACCGGCTTTTTACCGATTCTTTTTGCTGCATGATACCCTGCGTGTCCCGTCTGAGGATTAGACGATGGCCTACCACCCCCAGCACTATCATTTATCAGGAGGCGTTCGCCACCCCGCCTTTAAATAATACGCAACAGCATGTGCCCATTTTTGTAAACCTTTGCTGGGCGGGGAACTTTCTCTAACTCAGGAGGCCCCTTCCCCGCATACAATGACCATGTTTGACTGTGTAACCATTGCCAGCAGCTATGAAACGCGAGCACACCCCGCGTTTGGTTTAAATCATGTCGCCCTTACCTAGCCATTTTAACCTTTGCCAGTACCAGTAATAATTGTGAGTAGGCGCACATATTTTAGGCCACATTCAGCCTTTCACGTTAAGCCCCCCCTATTCCGGGGCCCCCTACGCTCCCTGCCCAGGGCCGCCATGAGCCTAGAGCCGCCCCTGCTGGCATTATCTTCTTAATCTTCAAAATCTGCTCCCTGGTGCTGGGCTTGGCCCTTCTTCGCAGCAGCAGACCACGTAAATAGACACAGGAGTTGTCAGTGATCTCAAACAGATCTCTCCAGCAAATACAGATGTTGCTTTAGCTCTGTGCAGCCCCATCACAGGTTGCCCTATTTTAATATCTCTTGCTGTACTCACCTGCCAATCAAATGCAAGTTGCTTGTAACTTTTTTTTGTAACTCTTTTTATTGAACAAAATAACAAAAGACACAGCTAGACAGTAATTCGCATGACATTGCTGGGTTACAACATTGGTGTACAATACGTTTGATGGGACAGTCAGAAACATTTTCAATAGTTTGTGCCTACCCCATTGCATTTGGTGACTCTACCAACCTCTCTTCCCTTCTGTCTAGCTCAGCCATCGGAGACAAGCAGATATCGCCTCTGTATGTATTACATTTTGCCCACTTCGTATCCCATTTTTTAGGGCATCCTCTGTTTTTGAAGACGTCTTTCTCAGCTATCATGGCCCTGTCCATGTCAGCCTCCCAACCTTTTAGTGGTGGTTCCCCTATTCCCCATTTTTTTGCTATATTCCATTTTGCGAGAGCCCAACCCAACAATGCCCATGATTTTTCAATTTGTGTTAGGTCTGTGGCTTCCCATATATTTGATAAACAAAGTTTTGGGGTGGCGTTGAGTTTTTTTCCCCACACACTTTCCATTTTTGATGTGATCGCTGCCCAGTATGTTTGAATGATTGGGCATTCCCATATCGTGTGGAAGAAGGTTCCATTGTGGGAGCAATTTTGTAATGTCTCTGAAATACAACGTACCTGCTGTGTATATGATTGAGAAAAATGCTTTCTTTCACAGTGCCTCGCCTATGGATAATAGAATATATTGGCAAGCAAGGTTTACACAGCCAAATAGAGACACAAATGCATTCTGAAGAATCCATTTCATTACAACACCACCACCTCTGGTAGCAACTTAGCATAACATAGGGCCACTAGAATGATACAATAAAGGAGAGCAAAGCTTTGTTAGCTAGAATATATGTCAAGAGGAGCCATATTGTATGGTGTTTTATGTGATTATAGGCAAATGGTCTAGTTTATTTGTTGCATCATACTGTCTCTTCTTTCACATACTCATGGATACAAAAGGCATACAATTGTTATAGAAAATGCAGATGTCTGTGCACATTGAGAAGATCCTTTCCAAATTGGATTCAACTGTGATGATTGATTTTGTCTTTTGCTGAAGCATAGAGATAACTTTTTATTAATACTGCTCTTTCGATCTACCAAGGTAAACATTTCTGGGTAAAACTGGTAAAGTGTTGCAATCAGCAGAAAACAAGTCTACTGTACACACTTTTTGTTATAAAAAGTGTACCTCCTTTATTCTGGACATCCTAGCTTTGTTTGGAAACGGTTGACCTTAACTGTTGGCCGCAGCGCGAATTCCGCCGTGGTGCGGGTGAAATAATTAGTAGGTGGGGTTCAGACGGCCCCCGGCCGTACTTCGCACACGCCCACTGTGACGTCAAACGGCCGGGGGGCGTCCAACGCATGGAAAGGGTTAAGCTTAAGTTCAGGTCTGCCCGTCTTCACACTATCAGGCCTCTAAAAGCATCTGTTTCCAACAGGAAGCAGTGCTGCACAATTGTATTGTTCATTATGCAGATTTTGTATAAATGTTGCAAAACTATGCACCTTATCTGTTAAACTTTTCCCCCTGGAATTCTAAGCCCTTTTTTGCTATTTGGGGAATTTTGTGCTTACGCCTTCATAACTTTTTCCTACAGAAGGTATCTGCACCAAATTTGAGTCCTTCTATCCAACATCATAGGGTATCTTAAATTAGCTAGGGTTTGTGGATTCCTCTTGAGCGGACCAAGAAAATAGCCAAAATCTAGCAACATTTTTCCCCATAAATGGTTAAAAAGTGCTGCGCATGATAGCATGTTTTTTTCTAAAAATGGCACTGACAAAAGGTTTGCTGTGCTTGAAACTAAATTTTTCCCACCTTGCCCAACAAGCACAGTTGTATTAAACAACTTTTTTCACCACAGTGTGTCAGTTTTTTTTTAACAGTAGACTATTTTGCTTTATTATTGTGGTTTCAACCTACTTGCAGTTTATGATTGAATCAGATGCAAAACCCCTGTGTGATCCCAGAAATCCTTTACATTTTTGAAAAGTAGACAAAAGTCTGAGTTCAGCGAGGGGTTCATTTATGTAGATCGTCAGGATTTTCCCAAAGAAGGTAACTGTTGAAACAAAAAATAATGGAAATTAGCAGGGAAATACAGCCATTTGTGACTACATTTTCATCTGTAACCTCTTTTCACAATGGCAGATTTACAAAAGCAATATACTGTTTCATTCGCTAGACTCTTCTGGTCCCGGGGACTTATAGGGTTAGTAATTTCTCCAGAACCTGATGTACCCAGAGGCAACAACTCAACTCTACCTTACAATGATGTGTACAGACTAATCATAAATTCATATGGTAAAATAAAAGAATGAAAATTGGATAAAAAGGAAAATTATGTATTTCTCAAATGTACACAAGATACTGAGTTTAGGAAGAATGGTCATTTGTACACCTTTAAATTTGGGTTTACATAGACTATCATGTGATTTAGAGAACACTTTGCAAAATGTTTTCTTTCTTGCAAACTGGCTTACATTTGGAAGCCACAAATGAAGAGAAATACTATTGGTAATAACAAGTGTTCTTGTAGTCTGTATTCCCTCATGTCTCCAGATAAAAACAGTGCCACACTTGTGTGGTTGGGCCTAGCACCTGCAACACAAAACGCCCCCCAACTTGACCTGTAGAAGTCATATTTCACCCAGCAGAATCCACTTTTTTTTTTACAATGTGTCTACCTGTGGACTTTGGGCCCTAGCTCAGCCACTACCTGGGGAAAGCTTACCAAATCCATACATTTCTGAAAACTAGACTCTGGCCAGGGTTCCTGGGTAACATGACTTGTGTGGCTCTCACTAGTCTTTCTCACTCGGAAGCCCATGCAAACCTCACACTTTAGTTAAAAAAACACATTTCCCTTACATTTGTGTTAGGGAAATGTTTAAAATTTGTGGGGAGAGATGGGGCTCGATGCAGCTGAACAGGGCTGCATCACCACGATGCGCCCCTGTGACAGGGAGAGGGCACTCCTGGACCTGTGCACTGCTTTGAAAGCAGTGCGCTGAATGGCAGCACTGCAGAGCGGGAATCAAGATGGATTGGACTAACCCCTCTACTAGTTGCCAGTAAGGACGCCTGTGGCATTTGCAGGGTAATGGATGTGCCCCCCTCTTCCATGGTTACCATCTTGGACTGGGCTTACTGTGAAAAGAGGACTTTCTCCTTTTTATCCTTGGTTGCGGCTGCCTTTTCTTTTTGCAGTTTTTATAGCACATACTCGACCCAAAGGTATTGCTGCACATTACATGAGGACCAGTTAAATTACACAAAGACATATTCATTTATGTAGGCTTGTGGAAATTAAGTGATTTGTCCAGAAACACAGGGTGATGAGCCGACACTAAGTCTCAGACCTTGTTCCCTAAATCCAAGGTCCACTGTAGTCATGCTATCCTGGCTGATGACGGCTGATAGCCAGAAACCGGTCCTAGGATGCTTGATTCCAGTCCAGGAAAGACATGGCTTGGCAGTTCGGGCTGAACTGTTCCCATGAGGCACAGGTCAAGGCTGATTTGTATATGGCCATGTCTGAACTGGGGTGGTGTGGAGTTCAAAAAAATTATGGATTTAGGCCCAGATCTCTGTACTGGGGTGAATGTATGACATTGTTCTGCATTCTGTCCATCAACTGTTGTTTTTGCATTTGTCACCCTGAGTGGGAAGGGTATGCTCAGACGTGAGTCCCGTGCTCTCCACACCACTGGAGTCATGCTATCCTGGCTGATGATGGCTGATAGCCAGAAACCAGTCCTAGGATGCTTGATTCCGGTCCAGGAAAGACATGGCTTGGCAGTTCGGCCTGGACTGTTCCCATGAGGCACAGGGTCAAGGCTGATATGCATATGGGCATGTCTGAACTGGGGTGGTGTGGAGTGCAAAAAAACGATGGATTTAGGCCCAGATCTCTGTACTGGGGTGAATGTATGACATTGTTCTGCATTCTGTCCATCAACTGTTGTTTTTGCATTTGTCACCCCGAGTGGGAAGGGTATGCTCAGACGTGAGTCCCATGCTCTCCACACCACTGGAGTCATGCTATCCTGGCTGATGACGGCTGATAGCCAGAAACCGATCCTAGGATGCTTGATTCCGGTCCAGGAAAGACATGGCTTGGCAGTTCGGGCTGGACTGTTCCCATGAGGCACAGGGTCAAGGCTGATTTGCATATGGCCATGTCTGAACTGGGGTGGTGTGGAGTGCAAAAAAATGATGGATTTAGGCCCAGATCTCTGTACTTGGGTGAATGTGTGACATTGTTCTGCATTATGTCCATCAACTGTTGTTTTTGCACTAATTCCAAGGTCAGCAGGTCTGGCTGGTATGCCACATCCTCTCTTCTCTTGAATTGGGCTTCTTCTCATTTTCTCGTGCATTTGTAATGTGCTTTTGTGGCCCCAGGACAACTGCTCATAAGTGGCTTCCTGCCCAGTTTCAATAATTGCCTGCCAAATGGACTTTCCATCCTGCCACACCCCTCTGGATTTTAGGGACCAATGTAACAGCCAAGCCACAGACTCATCTGCTCTTCGCAATCCTGCCCTGAAGAACTCACATGCTGCATCATAAACCCAAACCAACCAGGCAACTGTTTTTTTAGAGGTGATGGCGAAGAGCCCCCAGCTCTCCCTAGTGATCCTGAACATCGCTTCTGCACCTGAGATCCCTGAAACAGTGTTATCAACAATATTGAAGGAACTATCGGACATTGAACTCTGCATTGCCTCAGTGGACCGGGAGTGGGAGCTACAATGGTGGAGGTTCACTCTTGGTGAGGGAACATAAACTCCTTCAAAACCCAGATTGCTTCCTTAGAGGGTGAGTTGTGGACCTAGATTGCTGAATGAACTGAAAGCGAAATTGGATGGCTGCACAAGAAAACTATTGACCTTGAGAATTGCAGGTGCACAGACTTATGCATTATAGGAGTCCCCAAAGGCGAGGAATAGGGTGATCTCTCCATGTTCCTACAAACTTTAATTCCTCCAATATTACAGCTCACCTTTGACCCCCCATTAAAGTTCCATGGAGCCCACAGAGGATACGCTTGAGTTCATCTTCCACCCGTTCCCGTCACATCCTGATTTGCTGTACTTGACATCCAAACACCATCAGGATCATCACTATAGCCAAGTCACATGGACGTATGAGAATTTATCGGTCTTCTTTGCAGCGACCATTCTCACAGCACCAATGCCAAGAGGGAGAGATTCCTTGCTCTCTGTCCCTGGATGCATAGACTGGACCTCAAATTTGATTTTCATGAATCTGCTTTGATGATAGACACAGTATTCGACGAGGCAAGATGGCGTTGGAGAAACATTTCACCCGTAATGCTCCGCCGGCCGGGCCCCCAGGAACTCTGACAGAACTTCAGGAAGCCCCCACAGAGCCTCAAATGATTTAAAAAAAACATCTCTAAATGGAACGACTCCAGTACCTGAACATCCTTTTTGCACTCGTCTGCCAGCACAAACAACCAGGAACCGGCAAGGTGCTCAGTCAGCCGCTCCCGCTGTTAACACTACTAACGTCTGCTGCTGCCCAACTAGATCCATCATCATCTCCGACACCTCCTGCCCTGTGGCCGGATTCCCTCTCCAAGCAGCTGGGCGGAATCCTTCGGCAATCACCAGAGCCCTGCCAAAAGAAATTCCTTTCATTCCTCACTCAACTGAGCTACGTGTGGGGTGTGTCGTCTGTTTCCCAGCTTCTGAAGTCGAGCGCTCAAAGCACCTCGCTGCTACAGTGGAACAAAAAGGAACTGGCTCACAGACAAGTAAAGATGGCGGGGAGGCAAAACTGTCAAAATTAAGAGCTCTCATCCCTCTCACCCGATAATAACGACCATGGGTTTGCCCTCCACATTGACTGCTGAAAACTGGGCTAAGCCTATTGACACACGTGGGGCCCGAGGTAAAGGGGGAGAGAAGAGCGAGAAAGCCGAACACAATGAGAGTTTTCAAAAATCTGACATGGCCATTAAAGCTCAGCATAGAACCCCCAGAGACCCGGGCAACTCTCAAACTTTAATTTCAAATATCTTTGGCCCAAGTGATGGGAAAGCTCACAAGGCTTCTGAGCAGAGAAACAAAGACCAAGCGGGGGATTATGATCTAAGTACTGCTGATAGTTTAAATGCTGCTACTGCCCCTATTCTCGTTCTGGTCCCAATAGCAGGCACACACATTCAAACAATGTCTACCCGTACCCCTGAGCGTGAGGAGGCCTTGGGAAGTAATTCCACCACAGAGCGCCAAGCTGACACTCTTGACGTACGTGTCACTCCTGACGCTGTAGGCTACAAAAAGACCTTAGAAAGAAACTCAGGAGCAAATTGTGATGAATCCTCCTCAACCTACAAGGTCCCTGAAATTGATGTGGCAAATACCCCTCACCCCCAGCCTATAACACTCGATACCCTTGAGAAATTCTACTCACTAATAGATGAATCGGATGTTTCAGATCTGAGTATATCCACCTCCAGTGAGGGAGAGGGGCAGAATTGAAAAAGCAGCTCGGACTCCGACTCAGAACTGCCTGCCAAAACGCATGGACAGAGCATAATTCAGAATAAAAAAGGAAGCTGAAGAAAGAGGACCTCAGATGGGACTACTCAGCCTCACAACTTACTAGCATGGCAGACCTAACAGTGTGCGCAGGAGGAAATCACACAGTCACCGGCAGTACTGAAGGTAAAGAGCTGAAGGTCCAGAACGATCCTGCACTAGCCGTGGTCTTACAATCCATTAAGAGCCTCCGGGAGGAGGCAAAGCAAGACAACCGGAGATCTCGCTTAGCTGCCAAAAAACTACAAGGGGCCGTTCGGAAGGTAGGCAGAACTTGCGCTGAAATAGCAAACAGGATGGCCTCAGTTGAAATCCGCACTGAAAATCTCGAGAAGGATCTTGTCAATCTCAAAGCGCAAGGAAATTAACACAACGGCATTGTGAAGGACCTAATGTGGAAAATAGAGGAAAACGAGACCAAGCAACGGGGCAACAATCTTCGTGTTCTCGGCATCCTGGAGGGTGCCGAAGGGGGAGATCCCAGGAACTATATGATCATGTTATTGATGGGTACCATCCCCGAACTACACACCTGGGAGTGGGACAAAGAGATCCAGCGAGCCCATAGATTCCCTCTAATGCCATCTAAACGTCCCTCAGCTACTCCTCAACTCCCACGCACAATGCTCCTATACTTCAGCAACTTCCTCTTACGCCAATCTCTTTAAGACCTGGCTAGACCAACCGCCAAGAAGGAATTCAATGGAGTATTGTTCTTCACAAGACCCGATTTTGCTTATGCCACTGTTGAGCGTAGATGGAGGCTTAGGCAACTCTTCACACCCTTCCAGCAACTTGGAGCTGAAGTTTACCTACAGAACCCAGCCCGTCTAAAGGTCGTCTACAAGGGCTCCATGTGCAGCTTCATCTCGGAAGTTCAGGCCCAGCCGTATTTACAGAAAATCACCAGCCAAAATGCGACTCAGATAAACAAGACTTAGTGGATAATAGACTTAAAAGTTGTCTATCATGAATCCAACTACAAAGTCACTATCTATTCAACTGTTTTCTTTTTTCCTCTCTCCTACACTGCATTTTTGTGTACCTACTTAGAAAACTCTCAGTAGACAGTTGATGGTAGAGCTCATTTTTTCACTGTCTCAAAGTTAGATCCCTTTTTTTTCTCTCTTAGGGGGGCTGGGCTCATTTTTTAAACATTTTTCCCCTATCATGCTGTACTGAGGGCACTGTGGGGGGACAGTGAGGGGGACTGTGAGGGGGTTCTGAATGGGTGGCCTGCCCGGCGGAAGCACAGGGCTATGATTGCTCAGATGGCATCATCCTGGCCTGGGCAGGACCAGGTGACCTCAGTAATAGGTGGGGGCTGGAGGGAGGGCTGGGATGGGAAGGGGAAGAGCAAAGGGCCGGGTTAGGGTTAGAGGGGGGGGTGGCAACACAATTTGAAATGTCTTGATTCTCCTTTATTCTTTTTTTGTGCCTTTTTTTCCTGCATCCTAGATGACTAAACTCTGTATTTCTAGGATCAATATCTATGGACGAAATGACCCCAAAAAGAGACAGAATACTGCTGTTGGTCTACGCTTATTGAAGGCCGACATAATTTGCATGCAAGAGACTCACATCGAGTGGTATCCGCAGCATTTACTCAAAACACTTGGATATACTCTGGTGGGGAACAACACAAAAGTTCACATACACATGGGGTCGCGATCCTGACAGCTAACAGTGCTATACAATTTAGGCGCACTTCAGTTGATCAACTAGGAAGATGGGTAATTACGGAATGTTGCAGGGATTATGTGGACCTGCTCACCATCTGCTCGATCTATGGCAGCATACTAGATGACCCAGAAGTTTTTCATTATATAAATAATGAATTAGCCACTTGGCCACTACCCATAATTATTTGTGGGGACCTCAACATCAACATACCTGCAGATAAAAAACTAAACGTAGAAACAGAATGGCTATCTAATGGCCGGAAACCTAAGGTGTTCAGGGTGCTAAGGACATTATGCCAGGAGCATGCCCTGCTTGATCTCTGGAACTGGCAGAATCCTTCCGACCCCGGCTTTACTTACTTCTCCTATCCCCACAACAAACATGCCAGATTAGATTATATAATAGTTTCGCATTCTCTTCTTCATGACTGCTCTATTGAAAAAGCACCTCGCATTCTCACTGATCACAACCCTCCAACGGTACAGCTACAGGAGAAACCACCCAAGGGTGGGAGAAGTGCCACATGGAGCTTTGAATGAGCTCTACTTCTCAATGAAGACTACTGTCATCATATGAGAATGTGGATTCTGCAATTTCTCAGTGAGAATTTGGGGAGTACAGAAATCGAAACTGTCTGGGATGCGGTAAAAGCTGGAATAGGGGGGGAAACCGTCAGATTTTCCCTATCACTGAATGAAAAAAAAACGCTCCTTGACAAATGGCACACTAGCTAGATTAGGAATGTATGACGTTGCAACACATACATTTACAATGCATGCCTTTACAACGCAGTTTTTACATCGCAACATCCTTTACAGCGCATTATTTTACGTAGCATGCCATTACACAGCATTTTCAGAAACTACCTTTACAACGCATTCCATTACATCACATTATACCTTTACAACGCATACCATTACAATGCATTGCATTGAAGTTAAGTGTTGGATAGTATAGGGGTAATAATTACTATTCTAACTCCAGTGAGTGCAACAGTAAGGTAAGTGTTGGATAGTGTAGGGGTAAAAATTACTATTCTAACTCCAGTGAGTGCAACAGTAGGGTAAGAGTTGGATAGTGTAGGGGTAAAAATTACTATCCTAACTCCAGCTAGTGCAACAGTAGGGTAAGTGTCGGATAGTGTAAGGGTACTATGCGTTGTAATGGTATGCGTTGTATTGACTTGCGATGTTATGCATGCGTTGTAGTGACATGCATTGTAATGACATGCGTTGTAGTGACATGCCGTGTAGTGACATGCAATGTAATGGCTGCGTTGTAATGACATGCGATGTAAAGGATGTTGCGATGTAATGACTGCTGTGTAAAGGTAGTGCGATGTAATGACTGCATTGTAACGGTTGTTTCGCCAAGATTAGCCGTCGCTGAAGAAGAATTGATTTCCGTGATTCAAACCAGGGGCGACCCCGCTGAAGCACAGGTTAAGGTAGCAGTCGCTAAATCAGCGGTTATGGAGATTATAGTAAATACAGGGGCTGATAAACTCATAGCATGGCGGGAGAAGATATACGAGTGTAGCGAACAGGTGGGGCACCACCTGGCAATTAGAATAAGACAAAAACTCACCCGGAATACAATACAAGAAATAAATGACCCTGAGCGAGGGATGATCGAAGATTCCAGATGGAATTCGAGATGTATTTCACACATACTATCAGAAATTATATAGTGAAGACTCTTTAGGAGTCTTTAAGACATTGTGGCATATCTCAACCCGATCCCTTCGGAACAATTCTCTCAGGAAGACCTGCTATGGCTCGATGAACTTCCACAATGGATCGAGATACTATGCATCAACAGTCTCCCCAACGGCAAGGCCACTGGGTTAGATAATATACTTCTCGAATTCTATAAAAATTTCTCTCCACAGCTCAAAAACTGTATGACTCAGCTATTCATACAAGTATTCAAGGGTGGCAGGCCACCAGAATCCTGGTCGCAAGCCAAAATTGTGATCTTTCTTAAAAAAAAAAAAAAAAATACCATGTGAACCCCGTTCATACCGCCCTATAACCTTAACCAACAGCGATAGCAAGATTTACTCTAAAATCCGTGCCACTCGGTTGGCCTCTGTTATCCATAAGGTTATCTCTAACAGGCAACATGTATTTATACCAGGGCGAGGCACGACGGGCCATATCAGACGGGTTATCTCACGCTTCGATGCTGCAAATATCTCTATTGACCCAATGGCATAAATTTTGCTAGATGCAGAAAAGACCTTCGACAGGGTCTCCTAGCTTTTTCTATGGGAGACCCTGCTGAGGGTGAGAGTCGGTAAAGGTCTTCTGCAAGCTTTTAAAATGCTGTATTTTCACCCTAATGCATGCCTCTTTGTCAATGGCGCACTCATGGATATCTTTTTTTTTTTTTTAAACTCTGTTTATTAGTGTTTGTCACATCAAGAAAACAAAAAAACATACAGAACAGAACAAGAGGACGATACATCGGCTAGACCATACAATCAGTAATACAGTATCCAACATAGGCATGTGGTACAATACATCAGAAGACAATGGCATATAGGGTGGGACGGAAGGCATAACCTGCCCTAGATGCAATGCAGTAGAAGCCGATATAGTACACATGTTTGCACAATGCCCCCAACTGTATACCCTGAAAAGAGCTATGGAAGATTTTATGGAGAAATCACTAAATATTAAGATTATATTAAATGATGAATTATTACTACTGGGGGTGAAGAGTGAGCAGGAAAACGACCACACAGGGTTTTTGTTTATGATGACGGCTGTTTATCGAATCAATATAGCAAGGGCATGGCTAGACAAGGCACCACCAACATTTCAAACTTGGCTAGCAGGTTTGCTTGCTGCATTCAACCTGGAGAAAGCTATCTATGAGAGGAAGGGGAGAAGGAAAAAGGAATTGGGAGAGGAAATATGGAAACCTATTACGGAGTGGAAGACTAGACAAAATAGGACGGGAGTCGGGTAATAGGCTCACACTAGTATTTACTTTTGTATTAGATCTGAAATTTGGTTACCACTGTTGTATAAATGATGTAGAGGACTGATGTTGCAAGATATGTAATATATCTATTTACTATTTAGTTATTTTGGCAAATACAATGTATATATGCTCAGTGTTGTAAAGTTGTGAATTGTAATAATGAGAGGGGTAAAATTGTTGCGGAAATTTTTTTATAATAAAAATATATATAAAAAAAAAAAAGAAGACAATGGCATATAGACAGTGATGATGAAGCGGATCAGGAGGGAGAACATGCAGCCAAATGAGGGCAAGTCATCAATGTTTATAGAGAGCAAGTAGTACGCATGTAGCTGCATATTGTAGTATAAAGGAGGGGGAGTGTATCCGTGCCATGGAAGTACGGGAGCCCTGGGGGTAAATAGTCGGAGGGGGATAGGAAGGGTATCCCATCACATAACATCCGAAAGTAGTATCAGAAGGTCCATCCATGTACAGTCCCTCTAAGCATGGGGATAGCTTATACTTAGATCCCATCATCATGTCGGACACCGTTCCCTTCTGTGCCATCATCGCGAGCTGCCTGGGCTCGTAAATAACCCATCAGGGGTTCCCAAATATCTCTCGGCCTGCTAGATAGTGGAAGTAATTCAGAGAATACTGAGTGTTGTTCCTGGCTATATGTCATGTCGGCGAGCCATTCCTTGAACTTCGGGGCCCTGCCACGACCCCACCTACATGCCACGCGCCGCTTCGCTAGGAAGAGTGCAACATCCACGAATTTCCTGTATGTCTTAGGGATGTGAGGTGTGTGTCCCAGCAGCATAAGTAACGGGTCTGGAGTAATGGAAGCGCCTAGCATGAGTTCTAGTGCACTGTGTATTTGTCGCCAGTAGGACTGTACAGGGGGGCACCCCCAAGCGAGATGTAAGAAGCCTGCGTGTTCTGCACGGCATCGTTCACAACGATCATTGTCAGACAGGTGAAATCTGTGTTTTTTCATAGGGGTATAGTATAGCCGTTGTAAGAATTTGTAGTGAATTATCTTGAGTCTGCAGCTGGCAGAGATACAGGCCGTGAGGGTGCAGCAATATAGCCATTGGTCATCCGTGATGTCCACGGCAAGATCAGTGGACCAATGTGTTCGCGCCGAGGCCTCAGGCACCGGGCCGCATGACCTGACGTGGCGATACATGCCCGACACCAGATGGGAGCCATCCTGTGAGCAGAACAAGAAGTGTAGCGGGAGCGTGGATTCAGGCTCCTCAGGGAAGTTAGGAAGAATATCCCGCATCCCTTGGCGCAGTCTTAAATATTAAAATACTTCTAGCGGGGTGCGGGCGTGGGTCAGAAAGAATGCGTCCGCTGTTTTAAAGCGGCCCTCAGAGAAGAGATCGCCCCAACAAGTGATGCGTAGAGTCCCGCAGAGCATTCGAAAACAGCGCTCCTGCAGGAGTTCAAGGCTTGGGTGATACGCTAGTGGCAATCGAGGGGAATACAGCAGGCCACATTCCAGCTTTGCAGCCAGATGGTTCCATGCATCAAGGGTACACGTGACAGAGGTATACGGCGTCGTGATGGCCGACGTTGGGCAATGAAGGAGGCCGTTAAGGGGTAGGGGGTTGGCAATCCAATCCTCCACCGCCAGCTGAGGCATGAAGGGAGTGGGGACCAGCCAGTGATAGGCAAAGTGCGCCTGCGCACAAAGGTAGTAGACCTCAAAATCCAGGATGTCAAACCCTCCTTTATCATATGGCTGTATCAGCATAGGCCACTTCAGCCTCGGGCTCTTACCCCCCCAGAACAGGCAGCAGAGTTCAGACTTTAATGTTTTAAAAAAATGGGCGCCCGGATAGTAGGGGATATTAAGGAAGAGGTAAAGGAAGCGCGGGAGCACTACCATTTTGATGAGTGACGCCCTACCAGCCATGGAAATAGGGAGGGATATCCATCGGTCTACCAGTGTGGTGAGCTTAGTGATGGCGACGCCATATTTGGAGCGAATCGTTTCGTCTCTGTCTCGTGAAACCCGGATACCCAGGTATCGAAGATCAGTTCGACACCACTCTAAGGGGTAGTCCAAGGGGAAGTCCGGGACTGTGTCCGTGAGCGGGAAAAAAAGGGACTTCGTCCAGTTAATTTGCACTCCGGACATTCTGCCAAAGATGATAAACTCTCTAAGCAGGGGATTCAGGTTACGCACCGGGTCCTTGACAAACAGGGTCATGTCGTCCGCATATAATGATACATCAATCTGGCGCTGGAGACATCGAATTGCGCCTTCCCGATGGAGCTGCCGGAGCCGACAGGCAAGGGGTTCGACGGCAATAGCGAAGAGGAGAGGGGACAACGGGCATCCCTGCCGGGTGCCTCTAGAAATGGAGAGTGACGTGGAGAGGCGACCATTGACCAGCACTCTTGCGGTTGGCTGTGTGTATAGCAATTTGACCCAGGAAATAAATAGGGCAGGGAATACCATACGGGTCAGGACAGTGAACAAATATGGCCATTCGACGGAGTCGAATGCTTTGGTGGCGTCGAGGAATACCGCCGCACCAGGGATGTCAGGGTGGATTGTGTGAAGTAAGGAGAACAAAGTCCGTAGGTTGTGGGAAGTGGATCTGCCCGGGACGAAGCCAGATTGATCGGGTAGAACTATCCGGGTCATAAGAAGAGATAGTCTGGTGGAGAGCACTTTGGCCAAGATTTTAACATCGCAATTCAGGAGCGAGAGTGGCCGGTAGGAGTCGCAGGATTTGGGGTCTTTGTTAGGTTTCAATAATGAAGTGATGACGACTTCGCGCATGGAACAGGGGAGTATGCCATCAGCTAAGGATTCCTCAAAAACCTCGCGGAGGACTGGGGCCATAGTGTCCACATAGGTCTTATAGAATTCGGCAGGGAGGCCGTCCAGACCGGGCGCCTTCCCATTTTGGAGTGACATGATTGCGTCCCTGATTTCTTCCACCTCGAAGGGGGCGGCTAGGAAAGTCCTATCGACATCGCTAAGCCAACACAGTGCTATATCACCCAGGAAATCATCATACTGGACATCCGCTGTTGTGGCTGTAGTGTACAGTGCGCGGTAATGGGTAACAAAAGTGGCGAGTAAGTCATCGGAGTCTCTAATAGTGTGCCCCTGATCAGTGACCACCTCAATAATCGTGTTGTTAGTGTGTGGTGTCCGAGTCAGCATGGCTAGTGCCTTGCCAGGTCTATCCCCCTCGCAGTATTTCCTCGCTTGCCAATGCTTGCCCCGAAACCTAGCCTCTCTATTCGCTTCCTCTTCATATTGTGTGAGTTTGTCCCGAAAGTCAGCATGTGTATCAGCGCCATCTCCCTCCACCAGCCGTGTCTCCAAAGCCTTTAACTCACCATCAAGTGTACGGAGTGTACGCTGTATATCTCGTAAGACCCCAAAGCTCTTAGACATGCAAAAAGCTCTGACCGTGACCTTGAACGCCTCCCAAATGTGTTCAACAGAATCGACAGAACCTTTGTTTCTGGGGAAGAAAGCGTCTATCTCATCGCCAAGTTCTGAGCGGAATACCACATCCAGCAAGGCCGTCGGCTGCAACCGCCAGCGTGGTCTAGGATTGTCCCACCTAGGCACCTTAAGAGTAAGAAGGACCGGGCTATGGTCGGAGTACGTCCTCGGGAGGTGGACTACATCCGCTACTTCCGCAGTTATCTCCCTGGACAGGAGAAAATAGTCGAGGCGTGCCCAAGTTCCAGTCAGTGAGGTGAAGTGTGTACCCTCCATGAGGGAGGGGTGTAGGTGTCGCCAGGCGTCTACCAGATTCCCCTCCAAAAGCACCCCCTCCAACGCTTCCCTGGATCTGGGTTTGTAGTGTGTTTCTCTGTCTGCCCTGTCCCACAGGGGCCTCAGTGCTATATTGAAGTCACCCCTCCAGATGACATGCCGGGAACCTACGTCCAGAATTTTACCCCACAGTGTGGTAAAGAAAAGGGGCATATCTAAATTGGGCGCATAGCAGTTCACTAATGTGATGGTGTCGCGACCCAGCCGTCCCCATAATTATACAAAGCGGCCTTCCATGTCCGCAAACTGCCCACAGACCTGAAAAGGAACTGATCGTTTGATTAGGATAACAACTCCCCTTGCATATGTGGAATACGAGGAGAATGCACGGACAGTAGCCCATTTGCAGCCAAAGGTAGAGCGCGACTGCGCCGAGATATGCGTTTCCTGCAACATGGCGATTTGGACCTTGTGTCGATCCAAGTATGTAACAACATTACGACATTTTTTAGCATCACTGAGTCCGCGTATGTTCCAGGATAAACATTTCAATTGTGCATCAGAGCCTACTCCTGCCATGTCAATGAAGAGGTCATAACCATGTGACACACCAGTATGGATACAAAATAAACAGCAGTGCTGAAGTGATTCAAAGCAATCCAAACATCAGTTAGCCAGTCGGCGTCCTCAGCGAACCAACCTCCCTCCCCAACATTACCCAACCCCCCTCCCACTACTGCATCCCAATCATGCCAGCAGCCATACTTCCCAATGTCCCCCCGCCTCCCTCCCTCCCAATACTCCCTCAACTTGTGTCCATGAGTGGGGTACACCCGTAGGGAAAACATCAGCAAGAGCGAACAGCCACTTCTCCCCCCGGTAGCCTCTCACACTATACCTCCCTCGATAGAGGCCAGGGTGGGGAGAGTGGTCCCTGCAGTATCTTACCACCATAGGAGTCAGTCAGTCTCAGAGCGCTTAAGAGGCGGTTCCAACAACCGAAGAAGCGTCAGTGTGGCAAATTCAACAGGACAGCATCAGGCATGGATTGCCCCAGGAGGGCGCTGCGTATCAGTTGTCATCTGCATGCAATGGCGGGTCACCCTCAGGGTCTGCATCGTTGTCACGTCTTCCCCTTTGTGCCCTGCGTAGCATTTTAAGATAATCTTCAACCTTTTGTGGGTCGGTGAAAAAGCGTTGCTTGCTCTGGTGCGTCACCCACAGCTTCGCCGGGTACAACAAGGCGTAGTCCACCTGGGCCTCTCGTAATTTCTTTTTGACAGCCAGTAATTTGCGTTGTTCTTCCTGCATGAGGGGAGTGAAATCAGGATACAGGGAGAACGTAACACCGTTGTATTGTAGGGTCTGTTTGGTCCGGGCAGCTCTCAAGGCGACATCTCGGTCGCGATAATTCAGTAGGCGAGCGATTATTGGTCTAGGCGGCAAACCGGGTTTCGGAACTGGGGTCAGAGATCGGTGCGCCCTCTCAACAATAAACTGGGGTGAGAAGGCATCCTCTCCTATCGATGCTCGGAGGATTTTCTCCACATACAACTCCATCTTGCCAGTGTCTGTGGATTCCGGAACGCCCGTGACGCAGATGTGGTTGCGTCTGCTCCGGGCTTCCAAATCCTCGTTCTTGGCTGCGATAACCCGAAGGATATTGTTCATGCGAGCGAGTTGGGTGGAATGAGTGGCAGTGAGGTCGTCGTTGTCCGATATTCGTTGCTCCGTCGCAGTGATCCGTTCTTCATGCTGATCCACTTTGTGCACCAGGGCGTCCATTCTAGAGGACATCCTGTCCACTTTTTCCACCACTGTGGCAAATCCCTGGCGCATTTCTTGGAACGAGCGGTGCATGTCCAGCTCGGCCGATGGGGAGGGTGCAGAAGCATGATCAGCGCCACTAGCACCCTGTTCAGCGGGGCCCGATTTCAACCCCTTCTTGGCGCCCTCGAAGTTGATTTTCGTTTGGCGGTTCTCTGGGCGCACCATCGTGGGTTCGCGCTACCCTTTGGTATCCGTCACGGGTTGCGTCAAAAATGTGAGGTACCGCCGGACGTTCAGTGGAAATAGCAGCTCGCCCGCTAGCTAGGCCCAAAAGAAGGAGCAGCCACAGCAGTCCCCAGCGCGCCGCGGGATGAGAGGCGCAGTCGACAGTGCGGCAGAGGAGTTCAAGCGATGTAGCGTCGAGTAGGTCTCAGGTGTGGATTTGCACTATGAATAAATATGGAGAAGTCGCTCCCAAGGGCTCAGAGGTAGAAAGCGCCACACTGTGCCAGCACCTTCAAGGTATCGTTGCCAGTATTTCACCCCCCTTGAGCCTCTCCGGCGCCGCCAGCCGTTTCGCGCCTTGGTAATGGCGCAGTGGCGTCAGGCTGATAGATCCAAAGTCAGTCCCCTCCTCAGGCGAATGGGGGTGAAGTAGTATTGACTTTCTGCTCGGGGGTGGGTGGGCAGAGCATCTAGTTTCCACAGCGTATCACCAGCTTGCTCGCATTCACCCCAGTGCACCACTCCCAGCTCGCGTCCCCCTCACTGTTCCCTGTGCCAGTTTGTCCAGGCGGTTACTTCTTTGCCGGCTTCGGGGGGGAGCGCATTTATCTCACGCTGTGCCCGGTACCTGAAGTTGGGAGCCCTGCGCCCTCCGCAGCAGTGCCGGCAACGCTCGTCCGCAGCTCTCACCCACCGGTAGGCAGCCTCCGGTGACGTCCCGGTGCGGTCCTCCATCCCCTCAAGGCAGGATCTGGCGGTCCGAAGCCCCGTGTGGGAAACAGCAGGGGTTCCACCGCCGGCTCTCCGTTCTGGGCCTTCCGCCTCGTGGCGCGCACCGGACTTGCGTGTCCGGCCGCGTCCAGGCTCCGCGTCGCAGCGCTTCCAGGGGCAGCGCCGGTGAAACTCTCGGGGCCGCTATCTCGCCGCAGGCATCCACTAATGTCCTGAAACTTGGATCGAGTGTAGTTTAGGCTTCTCGGCAGCGATTCCGCTATTTTGGGAAGAGTTATCTCCTCAAGTGAAAAGGATTTCTATAGGATCAAATCTGCAGGGAACGGGAGCTACGCTAGTAGGCAGCCATTCCGCTTGCGCGCCCTCTAGCGCCCCCCCTCATGGATATCTTTCATATAACGAGAGGTACCCGCCAGGGATGCCCAAGCTCGACGCTTCTATTTGCAATTTACATAGACCCTTTTTTACGCCAATTGGAAATTAATTAAATGATTAGGCCCATTTTCACCCAAGGCTGGGAAACCAAAGTTCTGGTGTATGCGGACTGCATTGCCCTTGTTACCCCCAACCCCGTAACTGCTATGGTCGAAATTGAGGTAGAAGCTTCAGGATATGGGACACTCTCTGGATACTCTCTAAATCGTACCAAAACGCAAATTGTTGCTAATGAGAACTTAACCATCAATGACTCTCGCGCAGTCAAACATGCAATATATCTTGGCATTGACATTTCTGCTAATATCGATAAAATAGTCAAAGATAACATAGACCCATTAATTGCTAAAACTGAAGCTGACCTGTTGAGAATCCACAACTTACATCTGTCTATTATCGGCAGATATAATATCAACAAAATGTTTTTTCCCCCAAAGTTTTATATTTTATGTTTGCAATCCTACTTGAATTCTCCACGGATTGTCTTAAACAAATTGAAAATATATTCTCCCGCTTTATCTGGGCATGTGCCAAGCCAAGAAGAGCATACAAATATCTCTCTTTACCTAGGGAGAGGGGTGGTTTGGCTCTTCCTATTATAAGACTTTATTATTGGGCTACAACACTATTATATAATTTAGTCATAATACAAGAAATACCAAGAGATAGTGGATGTGGAAGCGTGGGGCTGGCCTTGGCGATTTTTAAGCAACAACCAGTATAAGAAAGTTTGCTTTAAAACCTTGCAAGGGGGACATAAAATCTGGAAATTAATATGTAAACCGATCGGTTTGGGCCCGGTACAATCATTATACACCTCTTTGCAATAATCCCAATTTACCTGAGTTCTTTAAAGGCCCAGTCATCCAAAAATGGTGCAAACCCGGGCTGATCAACCTGGGTGAGGTCAGGCTTCCTTAGATAATCTTAAAGAACAGTATGTGCCAAATTGTATGGTCGAAATTGAGGCAGAAGCTTCAGGATATGGGACACTCTCTGGATACTCTCTAAATCGTACCAAAATGCAAATTGTTGCTAATGAGAACTTAACCATCAATGACTCTCGCGCAGTCAAACATGCAATATATCTTGGCATTGATATTTCTGCTAATATCGATAAAATAGTCAAAGATAACAGACCCATTAATTGCTAAAACTGAACCTGACCTGTTGAGAATCCACAACTTACATCTGTCTATTATCGGCAGATATAATATCAACACAATGTTTTTTTTCCCCAAAGTTTTATATTTTATGTTTGCAATCCTACTTGAATTCTCCACGGATTGACTTAAACAAATTGAAAATGTATTTTCCCGCTTTATCTGGGCATATGCCAAGCCAAGAAGAGCATACAAATATCTCTCTTTACCTAGGGAGAGGGGTGGTTTGGCTCTTCCTATTATAAGACTTTATTATTTATTATAACTACCCACCCGAGCTCACAAAAAAAAACGCCAAACGCTTCAAACACAACTTCCTGAAGGCCCACCCTGAAACCCCGTTTGTGGACACCTACTTCTCACTGATCAATGGAGCCACGAGCACCGATATCATCTTCTACACTATACGTAGAGCACAATGGAGGAAAGCGCTCCTCTCCTTTCTCACTATCTCCACCACCAGAAAATCCGCTCATGGTCTAACACTTTCTATCACACCATCCCAACTCTTCCCAGGCAGAGCCACCATCACTATCTACAACAACGGGATCATCCTACTTCAATCCACAGACAGGAACCATGACCTACTCGACAACCTGTTCCCCACCTTCATAGAACATATCTCCAACCGTCGTACCTCCACACTTAACACCCAAGACTACACAACACCCTCCACCTCCTATCGTCTATCTAACACTCCTAACCTAGCACAGCATCTGAATGACATGCACCTCTCCCCTCCCCCCAGCGCTCTAGTCAGTCACCCACCCGCTGTAACTTCATCACACCCCTCAATCACAGGCGTAGATCACTCCCCTTAATACACCCTTCACACCCCCACCCCCCTACCCCCCACCTCACACCTCCTACGAGTCTCGCAGAACCCACCACCTTCCTGAACTTATCTCCCCCTCCCTGCGGCAGGACCATCTCCCACTCTATCTCCCCCCCACTCTCACTCCCCTTTACCCCACTCTCCCAACTAGTCTCTCAGAATACGCCACCTCCCTTACCATATCCCCTCCTCCTCTCTCCCCCCCATTCTCAGCCCCCACTACCTTACCCGCACTCCCACCATCTCCAGCCTACACTCATCCCCCAACTCACCTTCGCCACCTCCCACCAACACCCTCACCAATGCCACCAACCTCCCCCCTACCTCATCCACACCCGCAACCCCAAACTCTCTCACCTGCCGAATGCCATCCCACTTACTATTACCGCAGAGCCCTGCACTTACGCTAGCGCACCCCTCCCCCCCACTCTAGTTCCCTGTTCAACCAGCCCACGGCTCTCATCCCCAGCACCATCCCCAATCCAACTCTGGACATGATTATGTCCACCCTCCTCCAAGTCAAAGAAGATCTTCACACCATCAAAGAACTTCTCTTCATACACCCCAGACACCCCCTACCCACCACCACTTCCTCGCCCAGCAAGTCCCCCACCCTCCCCACAGACCCTTTCACTCAATACTCCCCGCATTGACCCTCTATCCCCGCTCGCAATCACACCAACCACCCCCGACGCGCCCTTAATCCCCTTTCGGACCGCGACATACACACCCTCCTCCGCTCATATGTCCCAGGTCCCTTAAACCACTCAACCTCCACACACCTCCCCATACCCACGATTCTGTCAAATCCCCTTAGGCCCCCCACACAAAGCAACAGAAGTTCTGTCCCCAATAACCTCAGAAAAGTCCCCCTCTCTCTAGCACACTCAACCACCCTTCTCACCCCCAGACTCAAATGCATCCTACCCAACTGCAGATCGGCCCCTAGACATTCCTCCGATATCGCGGATCTCATCATAACAATGGACCTTGACCTAGCCATTCTGACTGAAACCTGGCTAACTGAATCCTCTACACCTATAATGGACATTCTAGTCCCCCCCAACTACCACATCATTAGACTCGACAGGACCGGCAAGACGGGCGGGGGAATCGCATGCATTTTTAGGAGTAACCTCTCTGTTACTAAAGTCACCTCCCCCTCCCTCCCTTCCTGTGAAATCATCTGCCTCGATATCACCAGCGAGGGCAAACCTTTATGCTCTTTACATGTCATCTACCACCCGCCCGGGGACAACCTCACCTTCACCCAACAACTCATGGACACGATTTCATCCAATGCCGGACGGCAGAACACTCAAATCTACCCGGGTGACTTCAATCTCCACTGGAATTATCAGAATGACGCAGTGGTGAATAGTCTCAAAACTTTCCTTAATGCGCTTGACCTCACCCAAATCTGCAACAGCCCGACACATGACAAAGGCTCTATCCACGACCTTATCATCGCCAAAGAGGACTCTACCCAACTGGGGGCAATCCAACCCTGTGACTGGTCAGACCACCACATTATCATATTCTTCATCAATGAAAAAGTTAAACTTAACCCGGCACAACCCACCAAATCCAAGATCTGGAAAAGGGACCTGAAGAAACTTATCCCCAACTCCTTGCCTTCCCACACCTGCAGTCTCCTCCTTCCCCCTTCGGGCGCATCTGACGTACAATTTCTGACCGACCTCTACTTCGACTCTATGACCTCAATAATCAACGAAGCCGCCCCTCCTGCAACGGAAGAGAGTCTCCACCAAGAACTAGAACCCATGGTATGATGGTAGACTCAATGAAGACAGACGTGCCATGCGAATGGCAGAGCGCACCTGGAGATCAGACCCCTCAGCACTGCACCTTAAAACTCTTAAGAATAAGAGAAATGCCTACTTTAGGAAAATCAAGTGCTCGAAATCTGATTTCTTCAGCCTCCAGCTCGATCAAGCACAACACCGACCAAGAAAACTGTTCGAACTAGTCAAAACTCAAACCAAGGAACAACCTCTACAATTAAACAGCACAACAAGCGATATACCATCCTGTGAAGTCTTCTCTGCTTTCTTTAAGCTAAAGACTGATAATATAAGAAGTGATCTCCTCAATGATGTAAGCCGATACCCCAGCCACATCAGCATAACTACCACTCAACCTAAAACAACGCGGCTTGGTCGTCCTTCGACACCTACTCTGAAGAAGCAATTAACAAACTGCTCGGCACCTTGAAACCCTCTAATCACCTCACAGACCCTTTACCTGCTAATGCTGTAAAAGACTTCACCCCCCTGCTCCTACCACTCTGGACTAAAATCATTAACACTTCCCTGCAACAAGGACTCATCCCGGACTCCCTCAAGGTGGGGCAAGTCACGCCGATACTCAAGAAACCTACATCTGACCCTGCTGACCTAAACAATTACCGCCCTATCACCAATATCGCCACCCTGGCCAAACTGCTGGAAAAATGCGTACAACTCCAACTGACAAAACACATTGATCAGTTTGACCTCCTCAACACTCATCAATCAGGCTTCTGAGCAAGACATAGTACGGAAACGGCTATGACGCACATAGTTGATGACGCCCACCAAATCATTGATCACAACGATTCCTGCCTCCTCATCCTACTTGATCTCTCCTCAGCATTTGACACTGTCAAACATGAGAATCTGCTGGAGCTGTTAAACACCAGAATGGGTTAATCCGGAACTGTCCTCAAATGGTTCACTTCCTTCCTACATAACCGGTCTCAGAAGTTCAAGTTCAACAACGGGTTGTCCTCGTCTGTGCCTGTAACATTAGGCATTCCACAAGGATCTTCCCTTTCCCCCACATTGTTCAACCTAGTCATGGAACCACTCACCACCTTGCTTCAAGCATCTAATGTACACTTTCATATGTACGCCGATGACACTCAACTCTACCTCAAACTACAATCCCCGGAAGACATCAAACTTCTGAACTCCATGCTCAGAAACACCCAATCATGGTTGGCCGACAACCACCTCAAGCTAAATGCTCTGAAAACTGAGTTCCTTCTGATCTCACCTCCTGCTAAAATCGCCATCACCCAAACCTGGCTCAAGCACCTTACTGCACTCAATGTCCAACCCACCATCGTGGACTCCGCGAAATCCTTAGGCATCACACTTGACGCCAATCTCAACAGGCAGCAGCTCATTAGCAAAGCAACCAAAGGAGCTAATTTCCAAATCAACACTTTGAGGAAACTTAAACCCTTCTTCCCAGCTAAGGACTTCCAAACTGCTGTACAATCCCTAGTCATCCCACGCATAGACTACGGAATTGTGGCTCTCAGCGGACTCCCCCTATCAACAACCGCACCCCTAAGAGCCTCCTTGAACGCTGCAGCGAGGCTTATCACTGGATCAAGGAAACATTCGCATATATCCCCTGACTTAAAGTCCCTGAACTGGCTGCCGTTTGAAGCCAGAATACAGCTGAAAATCGCCTGTATGACACACTTGGCCGTACACCACAAGTCACCCGACTACCTCACTCAAAAGCTGACTATATCAGGAGGCTCGAGATCCAATAGAAGCACAAAAAATCTCCTCCTGAAACCTCGACGATTCTGGAAGGAAAAAACATACAAACGCTCCTTCTCGGGAATGGCACCCATGATCTGGAATGCACTCCCTCCTGAAACCAGGCTTATCTCCTCCACTGCATTTTTTAAGAAAGAGGTAAAAGCCATCCTTATGGCTAAATTCACCTGAACTCTATTTTTATTGGATCGAAGACTCTGCACCATTCTTGTATTATTGTTTTCTGATTGTCTTTTTGTATTATGTTTTTATCTGATTGCCATCTTATTTTGCTATTCACTTACTACCGACTACTATATTGTACCCAATAGTTTTTTTAATCACCCTCTTGTTTCCCCCAGCCCTTGTTTTCTGTAAAGCGCTCTGATATCTGCAAAGATCTTGTTCGCGCTATATAAAACTTTGAAAATAAAATAAATAAAAATAAATATTATTGGGCTACAACACTATTATATAATTTAGTCATAATACAAGAAAAGCCAAGAGATAGTGGGTGTGGAAGCGTGGGGCTGGGCTTGGCGATTTTTAAGCAACAACCACTACAAGAAAGTTTGCTTTAAAACCTTGCATGGGGGACATAAAATCTGGAAATTAATACGTAAACTGATCGGTTTGGGCCTGGTACAATCATTATACACCTCTTTGCAATAATCCCAATTTACCTGAGTTCTTTAAAGGCCCAGTCATCCAAAAATGGTGCAATGCCGGGCTGATCAACCTGGGTGAGGTCGGGCTTCCTTCGATAATCTTAAAGAACAGTATGTGCTAAATTGTAGAGATTTTTACAAATAACTTCAAATTATAGTTTTTTTAAATAAGAAAGGTGGCGGGCCAATTGGCTTCGCAAGTAACAACATAATTGACAACCTGAGAAGAAACATAGACCTATCCATACGTATAGTCTATCATTTTTTTAACTCACTAATGACAGATGATATGGGTGCTCGGGCGGTAAAGTGGGAAGTGGAAACTGGGGCCTCAGAAAACCTATTCTTTCATTCCATCAAATTAGCACAGAGCACCTTGATTCCGGCCCGACTCCAGGCTAATATTACAAAACTTGCTTCTCGCTGCACTATACATCTAAAAGAATTGCGAAATGGGAGACGGGGAGAGGAACCCTGTGCCCTTGGTGTGCATTATTCCAGGCAGATCTGATGCATATCTTTGCCTCTTGTGATGCCCTCCATAAACTTAAGCAAGACCTCACCAACTTTTTCAGGGTATTTCTGGGCATCAAATGTGTCCACTCTCCAGGGGTGTAACAAAGGCCCCCGCAGCCCCCAGACTTACCCATACTGGAGGGGGCGCCCCACCTTCAGCCCCTACTGATGTGAGTGTGAGGGGCCCCTTCAGTACATAATGCAGGGGGCCCTCTCACGTTTTGTTCGGCCTCTGGCAGCGGCGGGGGCCTGAGTATTTTAAAGTTGTCCTCAAGAAGGCTTGGTTTAAACATTACCTCTACACGTCCGCCTCGCCACTAAGATGAGAAATTCAATTTCAGTGGCAGAACATGGTGCCTCTAATTAGGTAGACTCCCTTGTTACGTTGTCACCCTCCAAGGAAACGGTTCGCACACTTTGCAGACGTTCCCTTTGTTTTCTATGTGCCGAGTGATAGAGAATGAAAGTGCCAGTCCCAAGAATACTTTCTTCTGAGCAGCTATCGGGGCAGCAGCTGTCTCAAAGGCAGAGCTGTCTGAAGAAATCCCAGGCTATGCGTCCTGTTAGAGTATACTTCCCTTCCACCAAACCCAGCTGCTCCGAGCCTTGGCTCCTCGTGGAAAGTCAAACCTCCGCCGAAGAGCGTCTGTGGAGGCATGTGTGCTCATGTGAGCGCTCGGAGAGATGTGACTGTGAGTGCAGGGTGAGAGGAGTGACTGCGAGTGCCAGGTGAGAGTGCTGGGTGAGTGATGTGTCTGTGAGTGGAGGCTGTGAGAGATGTGGCTGGGAATGCAGTGTGAGAGGTGTGACTGAGCGGAGGGTGAATGATGTACCTGTCCGAGCGCCTAGAGAAGTTTGAGCCCATGTGAGTGCAGAGTGACATCTGAGCCGTGTGAATGCAGTGTGAAGGGAGGCGTTTGTGAAAGCACTTCAGACCTTATAAATGCAGGGTGTGTGCCTCTGTGAGTGTCGGTTGAGACGTGAGCTGATGTTCATGGAGGGTGAGTGGTATGCCTATGTGAGAGAGGAGTCTGTGTGAATGAAGGGTGAGAGGCGTACCTATGTTAGTGCATGGCGAAAGGTGAGTGTGCGACAGTGCATGGTGAGAGGTGAGCCTACGTGAGTGCGTGGTGAGATCTGAGCTCTCGTAAATGCATGGGAGCCAAGGAGAATGAAGGGGGATATTTGAGCCCTTGTAAATGCATGATGAGAGATAAACCTTGGTGAGTGCACGGGGAGAATGTTCCCATGTGAGTGCACAAGGAGGGGTGTGCCTCTGTAAGTAAATAACGGTCTACACATGTGAGTGCAGGGTGAGAGGGGTGCCTATGTGAGCAGAGAGTGAGTGATGTCAGTGTGTGTGTGTACAGGGTGAGTGGTGTGCCTGTGTGACAACTGGGTGGGTGGCGTGCCCACATGAGTGCAAAGTGGGAGACGTGCTTGCTTAAGTAGAGGGTGAGTCGTGTGAGTTCAAGGGTAGTGTGTGACTGTGTGAATGCAGGGGGAGAGGCACATCTTTCTGAATGCATGGAAAGAGGAGGGGCTGGGTGAATGCAGAGTGAGATACATGCCTGTGTGTAACGGAGTGTCCAGAAAATTAAAATATCCTACCACTTCAAACCAAAGCTGTGATGGCACCAAGCAAGCATATCAAGTGAGTCCAAAACACCCTAAAAGTGCTTCTCTGTCTCTTTCATCCAAGCATCTATTCATTCATCCTTTCACCATCCCATCCATCTTCTGCTATCACTCATTTCACCTTTACATTCTGTCATCCATTCATTATTTCATCCAACTTTCAATCGTTCACCATTCCATCCATTGGCCATTTTACTCATCCTCTAAGATTTTCATTTACTCACCTTCTTTTCACCCTTTCTCAGATTTCCATTTACTCTGCCATCCATCCATCCTCTAAAATGTCCCTTTACTCTGTCATCCTTTCATCCACCCATGTATCTATCCTCTCACCTACTTATCCTCTCACATAACATATGTATTTGTAAAGCACACGTTCATGCAGAAGGGTATCTTGACGTTGAAAAACAGATGTTTATTGTTACCCAACTCAATGGTATTCATTGTATTGACCCCAGAAGGATGAAAGTCTTACTGGACCCGCCGGGAGTTGAATATGTGACTGTGAGGTCAATCACAAGCCCCTGCAGTTGACTCATTAGTCCACTGAGCTACCAGACCCACTCATTCACCTAAGCTCTCACTAGTAACATATCAATATCCCCCGCACACCCAGTGGTGCGGGGGGCAAGCTCCAGAGGGCCCACTCCAGCATTGTGCATGAGTGGCTGGCCTCTGGCCTGCGCGCTTCTAAATGGGTCCAGAGCATGGGGGGCCCCTCAAGTTTAGTTATGCCACTGCCTCTCTCTTAGCTTGACAGGACTTGACGTAGCCCAGAATACTCAGGGGAAGTTTGGAGAGGAATTGGTGTTCATTGGTATGGCGATACTATGGTTATGTCTTGCATCCGCATGGTTGGAACCTAACCCTCCTTTGTTTCAGCAATGGTTATCTCGTATTTTATCAAACTATAATCTAGAAAAAGCTATATATACAAAAAGGGGACTACGCTCTCGAACAAAGGGTCTAAAAATGTGGGCATATCTGACTAGATGGATTGAAGAAAAGGGGTCAAATCATTGAAAGGGAAACAAGACAGAATTCAAACAAAGGCAAATAAGTTGTTTGTTGCCAACCACGGGGGAGGGCTGGGTGGGTATTTGGTTGGCGAGTGGTCCAGCCCAACTGGGCAGGGCCCAAGGGAGGAAAATTTGTAAAAAGTAATGCATAATTCTGATTTTCTTTGGCCTTTTCTATTTTTCCACTTCCCGCAAACTGTGAATTATAACTGTTTTGTATATCAACGTCCAACATGCATTAATAAAAAAAAATGATGATAGTCACAGTGAATGGTTGCACTTGTGAATTCAAGGAACAGGAGGATCTCCAAACTGTTCTGGCAACCGCTGAAGTATTGAACCTGGACCTCTCCAAGGGCCCCAAGACCAGTGAATCCTTCATAACTCCGGGCTGGGACAGGGCCATGACTCTGAATTGATTGAATGATGGAAATGGGAGACGGCGATGAAAAAATGGGAAGCCCCAGCTTCAAACACCAGGAATAGAAACTCATAACATTGAGGGATAAATCTAGGTCTCCAATTCAGAACTAACACACCTTTACCCAAGTGCTGATCTGCTCCTGACCCCTCCACGATTACCCCTTAGACTCCAGTTACCTATCTATGCATTCTAAGACATACATGTACCATTTGCTACTGTGACCACCCCTTGACCCCCACATAGTGGCAACTGCCCCAAACCCTTATCACCAATTGAAGATCTTATTCCTCAACTTCCATGGGCTCTCACATTACATTAAACATAAAAAACCCTCTCCTTTTGGGGGAAACAGAGACTAGACATTGCCCTCCTTCAGGAGATACTCCTGACTCCTACAGAATGTGACAAACATTAAAGAGATAATAACAATATTAATTAAAAAAAAGATTTATCAAGAGCACAGATACTTGGAGTGAGTTGGGGTGGTACGCAGACAGAGAACCATAAGTGCAAAGAACCACCCTCCCGAAATGTTGAGTGAAAGAGTCACATTTTCAAATGACACCTGAAGCAGTGCTCATCCTTCATAGCATGTAAATGTGTGTGGAGAGCCTTCCAGACTGTGGGAGTAAGGTAGGAAGGAACCATGACCAAAAGGGCACCAGAGAAGCAAAGGGTTCTTGCAGGGTGATAAAAGGTAAACCTCTTGGCCAGATATGCAGGGCCGGTCTAGTGAAAAGCTCTATGGGCCAGAAGAAGGTTTTTAAAGCGTATCCTCTCTTTGATTGACAACCAATGCAGCTCCTTAAGCTGACAATTGCAGAGCAGTGGTTGGGTATAGGAATAATGGCGCCACTCAGGAGATTATCATCAAAAGATGTGTCAATTTGTTATTATTGGTAACAGTGCTGTAAGGTGATGAGCACCAATGATCCCCCCAAAATGTCGGCCTTAGCCAAAGAATACAAAGGTAAATTGTCCTCAGCACACGTAAACAGTCATTAAGCTTATTAAAATGCACGCTGTGAGCAACAATTAAACACAGTTGAGTGAAGTCACGTGATTTTCTTTCTTTTATTTTCAAGTTCTTCAGGCAGCCGACACGTGTTTCGTCGCAAACGGGCAAAACTCCCGCAACTTTATCAAGGCTGTATAGAACAAACAAGAATAGACAATGTACCACCTTACAGAATAATAGGTGTACATAAGTCTTCGCATCCACATCCAATATTCAAGAGTGTTCTTGAAGTAAGTTTGTGCGCCCATGCACATGGCGGAAAGCAATGAAAATAGCCAGAGAATTCCAAATAGTATTAGGATATCAAAGTACCCACTGTACCCAAACGATGGAAAAGACAACCTAGTGACCAGTGAATCAGTGATTTATCGTACAGAATCGGAAAGGGCAAAGGAAGTGCCTGATCAGACAACAGTGTGGCGGAAAATCGTGATGGAAATTGGATCAACACCTCCCCCAATAAAAGATTGAAAATCACAAGACTTCACTCAACTGTGTTTAATTGTTTATGTGTTCTGAGGACAATTTACCATTCAGCTCCTTAAGGTGGTGTTGGATATGCTCCCCTCTGGGAGCCTTCTTATGAAGCAGAGCAGCGGCATTATGAACCAACTGAAGTCTCTTCAGCTGGTTGGCTGGGAGACCCCATCAAAGGGCATTGACATAATCAACCCAAAAGGTAACAACGGCAATAATGACAGTTTTCCGGCTCTCCGACGGCAGAAAAATACAGAAATTTCTCTATTGATTTTAAAAGTCCAAAACACAAGCCCACAACACGAACCACCTGGGGGTAAAAAAAAGCAAGATGCTCAAACTTAACCCCCAAGTAGCGCATCATGGAGGCTGGGGCACATGGGGCCAGAGTAGGACTGGGCCAGCAATCACCATCCCACAATGTGTGAGGAGAACCAAATAATGGAGTCTCGATTTTATTTCTATTGCATTGGAGGTTACTGCAGCGCATCCAATGGAAGACTGGAGTCAGACATGACTGAAATCTGAAGAAAGTGTTTGGGACAATCTTGTCCAACATGAAATTGAGTGTCTTCAGTGTGAGACACAAACTGCACCCCTAAAAATTCCACCAAAATTGCCAGGGGAGTCAAGTATATACTAAATAGTATCAGGCCTAGGGCAGAGACCTGCAGGACACCCAGCTTTGAAGGTTTGGAATCCAAAGCACATTGGCTTCTGCCTGTCAAAAAGGAACCAAATCTGGCCAACGCTGATCCGCCCACAACAAAATTTCCCAAACGAAGCAAGAAAATAGAATGGGACACTGTATTGAAAGCCGACGATAGAGCAAGGAGAATCAAAGCAATGTTTTTTCTCCTGATCCACCGCCAACGTGATTGCATCAGTGAACTCCACCAAGGTGATCTTAGTACTAAAGCGGGGGAAGAAGCCTGATTGACGAGGGTGTTACAGTTGGCCTTGTTCCAAGTAACTGAACAGTTGATGAATAATGGGCTTTTCCAGGATCTTAGAAAAAGTAGGCAATAAGGAAGTTGGCTCAAAATTAGATAAATTTGATCTGTGAGCTGAAGTATTTTTCAATAGCGGTATGAGCTTGGTTTGTTTCCAGCAACTCGGAACTGTAGCTGACTGGAGAGAGCTGATTAATAGAGAATTAAGAATGGGATTGATGACCTTAAAACTCGCACTCAAGATGCGACAGGTGCAGGGATCATCAGATGAACCTGATTTACAACCTACTAAGACTTGTTCTAACTCCTCAAGAGTGATAGGGGCAAAGTCCTGCACAGACCCAAGTGGCATCATAGGAGGACGGCTGCTTGCAGTGTTCAAATCACAATTGTCAGAGGCAGTTGTGTGGACTTAGTTGTTCATGCCAGTGGCTCGCACTCACCTCCCGCTACGGCTGATGCAAACTATACTCTTCCAGAAATCACTCCCCCTCAAAGTCCTACAGACTTTGCCCCAGAAGGCTGCTACATCTTTGTCAAGCTTACGTAGCCATGGTCCTAGTCACATGGTCGGTTTATGCCAGCACCAGGGGTTAAGAAAACATTTTCCGGGGGGCGCTAGAGGGCGCACTGCGGGATGACTGGCTAACTCGGCAGCTCCGCCGGACGGATCATATATTTATGCAATTAACGAACATACAGCTGCGGATTCCAATGCCAAAGCAAAAAATCGCATAGCGGAAGGTAAACGGCACACAGTGGTGTGGTTACCTAACCCGACAGTAAAGCGGAATGGAAGAAATTTGACGCGGAAAGATCGCCGATGATTACGATCAGAGCAGGCAAGATGGCGGCTACCTGGGATATGTCGGCGTAATCAACGGCTAGAACTCCTGAACGAATCCCTGCAGAGACGCACAGATGCACGAAAGCCGACCTGTAAGTTAATGCGGCGATAAGAAGTGGGAGCAAATACCACACCACACGGAACAGACCGGGATACAACGTGAGCGGCACTATCATGTGTGCTAGACGATAATGGCGGCTCCCAAGCGGATTAGTTGTCCCCGGCCCGGTTCTGGTGTGCATCCTGACATCGGAAAAGCGGACACTGAGCAACTGGGGTAAGAAGTATAAAGATTGTTGGTGCAGATGTACTGGCGGCAGTGCTGGCGCAGAACGGATCTGGCTAAACGCGATCGAACACAAATAAGGGCGCGAAAACGGATCGCAAAGATGGCGACGCCCAGAACTGTATAATGCTTTACCAGCGCCGTGTTTGTGACTGAAAGATCTGGCCGTGTGTGAGACATAAAAACGCACCACGGAAGTGTATGCTAGGAATGTCTGGAGTGGTACAAGCGTTCAATATACCCCCGTCATTCATCACGTATCTGTTGTGGGCTGCAAATCAACGCTGGTTGGGCGTGGGGGCTTGAATGGTCGACGGAAAATAAACCGAGCTACAGAGAGATTCATGCGGTGACACTGCTGCTTAAGGCTATATCTAACCAAACTCAGGACAAGTCTAGCTCTGTAACCCCTTCCAACATTGTAATTGTGTCAGATCGAGATCACGATACACAACGTGTATGCTGCAATTGCACGGGAACATGGCGGCGATATTTGCTGGGCACAAAAAACGTGAGTAGCGCTCTGTCTCAGCATGAGTATATTCTGTACCTGGAACATCGCCAAAACATTGTGTAGTATGCTGGACTGTGTTGTTGGGTGTTGCCACTGGAGCACACGACGTTGTTGAAGCTCAAGACTTGCACGATCGACAAGTAGTGGCGGTCTTTTCGGAATACGCAAGCCATGCCCATGGCGGGGGGAAGTACATGTATGGATGACAACACATGTCGAGTGCACGTCCTATTCATTATAGAAACATATGTTGCAGTAACAATTCGCGCAATAAACGCCCAATCACCACCGTCACAAGTTCGGCCTATGTGAGGCGAAACTTAACGGTCAAAATTGCAAAACGTCTTCAAGGAATTAACTACGAGAGACGATCGAAACTTCAGGCGCCACAGGACCTGTGCAAGTCGCGACACCGATCACTACTCTGTTTTTCAGTGCAGCTCCGTAAGGCACAATATCAATACCGTAATTGGAGTTCGGAAGTAGCCAAGCACACCACTGACACAGCGCTGTAAGAGGTAGTGTGTCAACAACATGGGGAAACCTGACAAGCAACAACCCAAACTCAACTTTGAGCAACGACGTCCGACTAGGGGGTTGCACCCACATTCAGATACTGAAGCAGAGACAGAGCAAACCACACCCAAAGGCATGGAGGCTATGCTAAAAGCGATACAGGATAGTCTGCAAGATATGCACGGCAAAAGAGACCATTTAACAACACGCATGGACACCATGGCAGCAAAAGTAGATCGACAGACATGGCGAACGACTAGACGAGGCAGAGACCCGGCTATCTGCAGTTGAAGATGTATCACGTACAAGCACCTCTAAGTGCACGGGCTTTGAGAAGATTCTAGAGGTGATAAGATCTAAGTCTGAAGATTTAGAAGCGAGATCACGCCGCTACAACGTACGCATAGCGGGCGTACCGGAGTTGACGAACATAGGCAACATGGAGACATATGTGGAGGAAATGTGCCTCGCCCTATTTGGCAAAGAAAAACTGTCCCACGTATTCATTGTGGAAAGGGCACATAGAACATTGGCACCACGACCGCCTCCGGGTACACCACCAAGACCAATAGTGGCCCGCATATTAAACTACCGGGACAGAGACGCACTGTTACGAATGGCGCGAGAGCAGAAAGATCTTCAATACCAAAACAACAAACTTGAATTCTATCCCGACTACACGCAAGCAGTACAACAAGCTCGAAGGGAATTCAACGGAGCGAAGGCGAAACTGCGAGAACTACAGGTGGAATACGCCATGCTTTACCCGGCCAGACTGAAAGTATCCTGGGAAGGTAAATCCACACTGCTCACCACTCCTAAAGCGGCTAACAACTTCATAAAGAAAATTATAAATCATCGCAAAGACTGTCAACGTCAACAGCAGGCCCAAGATGAAGATTGACGACAGGTGGTATGTATCTTCCGCCTCTAGTAGCATTTGTGGTAAGAGATGACCGACTAGGAGGCGCCAACATCCCTTCCCAAACTTAACGGAAAGGCACAGACAGACCACCTGTGGGTAAGTCTTGGCTGAATTTCATTATTGACTATCAGAAAATAGGACAACCCTTCTACTGCGACACGTGGGGTGTTTGAACTAGTTTATGCACACACCATGGTATGGATCAAGCACATGTTAAGATGTGACAGCAATGTCAGAACTTTGGCGCAGTGGGGAAATGCTGACCAGATACTCTAAAAAGAGCTGTTATAATATGTGATGCGAACAGTACATGTCAAGAACAATGTCACTCACCTACCACATAAGGCACTGTTAAGACTTAATGCTCTCTGCTTGATACTGGGGAGGAAGAGGTTGACGTTGTCTAACTATGCTGCGCATCAACCAAGGACACAGACTGTTTCTACACAGTGTGCCTAGGTGATTGTTCATAATAGCGGTACCATGTCCTAGTCTTGTGGCCGAGACAAAGTGTAATGGAAACTGCAAATTTCTACTTTCCGAAGAGCATACTCGTCTTACTATTGCGAAATGAGTCTGCTTAAAGGTTAACATGTTTATCGCGTAGGGTGTAATTGGGCGCACTACACCATACCGTTATTTCATTATAACTGTCTGCATAGACACATGTCTACTGTTTTGGGATAAAGTTACAAACATGACCACTGTTGAGAGCGGATAAGGGCAATTTGTCCTACAACATAATTGAACTTCATGTGTTGTGCTGTTGATACATACTGATGGAATATGCGTGGCAGGCGTTTAGTGGCTGTATAAGATAATATGTCCGTCCACATCCGCTAGTTCGGATGGTGATGTGCAGTCCAGGCGGACCCCCAAATGGGTGTTCCCCGACACAGTTTCAATGCAATTGGGATGTTCATCGAGGGTATGGCATCAGCAGGATTGGGCTGCTGTTGTGGGGTGGGGTGAAGGGGGGACTGATTCTGTTATTTATAGTTCAGACTACTTGAGATGCATTGCCTACATCCAACCAAGACACGCCTATTATTGTGTACACAAAAACCTACTGCACTGTTGCTATAATGTACCATGGGTCCTTCCCTGTCTGGATAAAGGGAAGGTTATGCCTGTTTGTAGCACTTTCTATGGCTAGTCCTGAACTTCCAAACCGAACATTGAATGTCCTGTCATGGAACATTAGGGGTTACACAAACCCCAAAACAATTTGTCATATTTTTGCTTGTTTAGACAGATGGCACATTGACATTGTCATGTTTCAAGAAACGCATGAAGCTCCGCATTCGCATGCACAAGTGGGGAGACGGTGGGCTGAATCTATGCACTGTTCTAAATATTCATCCTATGCTAGAGGAGTTTCTATATTGGTTAAAAAAGGCACGAATCTCAAAGTAGACACAAGAACATTGGATGCTAATGGAAGATATGTGATAGTAAACGGCAAAATATGAGGCAGGCAGATAACACTGGTGAACACATACGGACCAAATACAGATGCACCAGAGTTCTTCCAGGACGTCTGGCAACACCTACACACTGGTACTGATCAAATACTGCTATGGGGAGGTGATTTTAATATTGCACTAGATGACACATTTGACAGATCAGGGGACACGACAGAACACCACACACGTGCCAGAACCGAATTACTGGATATCATGCGCGACTTATCCCTGAAAGATATCTGGAGAGTACGATACCCGGGGATCAGCGAAGCAACACACACATCAGTGTCACACGGCAGCTGGTCGAGAATAGATTACTGGTTGGGGTCAGAAGACATTTTATTATGGACACGCGCAATAGCACACATGCCCAAAACACTATCAGACCACAACCCCGTCAAACTATCATTAAACATCCCGGATTATATACCTCCACCGTACAGTTGGCGATTTAATACCAGTGCACTTACTGACCCCCTATATGTAGACACCATTGGAAAAGCGATTAAAAAATACTTCCAAATTAATGCAGAAACCACGGAAGACACTGGCCTCCTATGGGAAGCGTTCAAGGCAACAATACGTGGGGTTTGTATAAGCACAACTGCTGGAATTTTAAAAGACATCAGAACACAAATCTCACATTGCGAATCCTCACTCCGTGCCTTGGAACGTCAATATGAATTGACGCCGAACTCATCCATACTGAGTGACATTAGAAACACACTCACAGAACATCAAAAATTTGCAACAGTAAAAGACATGTGGCTAGATCATACGGGGAGGGCGGTCAACCAGGCAGAGCTCTAGCTTCTAAAATATGCACTGGACACAAGCAACGCATAATCACAAAGACTGTTGGGGCAGACGGAGTAACACACACTGATCAGGCGGCCATATTGCAAAGCTTCATGCACACCTACAAGGACTTATACACATCACGCCCAGTTGCCACACAACAAGAAACACTAAAATACCTAGACGATATTGCTATCACTTGGTTGTCTGACAATCAGAGGCAGCATCTATCCCAGCCATTAACTGTAGAGGAAGTAACAGAAGTCATAAAATCACTACCAAACGGAAAAGCGCCTGGACCAGATGGATTCACGTGCGAATTCTACAAAACGTTCAGTGATTCACTATCACCGTATCTGGTTGACATGTTTGGAGAGGCGCTCGAAGCTCAGATACTTCCGGCCACACTGCGCGAAGCGATGATAATAGCATTACTGAAACCGGGTAAAGATCCTGACGCTTGCAACTCCTATCGTCCTTTATCTCTGATAAATGTAGATTCAAAAATATTGGCTAAAGTTCTTGCCACACGTTTGCAACCGCTCATGCCCTCACTAGTCCTTCCAGACCAATCGGGATTCATCCCCTCCAGAAACACCACGCACAACACAAGAACGCTTTTTGCCACAGCGCATTATCTTACACCGACCACAAAAGCAGCAGCGATTATGTTAGACGCTGCAAAAGCGTTCAACTCCATTGAATGGTCCTATTTGATAACGATTCTTCACAGAATGGGCTTTCCTCGGATATTTATTCAATGGGTACAATTACTTTACACCAGGCCCATAGCTAGGATTAAAATCAACAGTTACGTATCAGAGGCCATTAACGTAGAGAGAGGGACTAGGCAGGGCTGCCCTCTGTCCCCTCTGCTGTTCGCACTGGCACTGGAACCTCTAGCCTGCATAGTGAGACAGAAACACCACCACCTGGCAATTTAATTCCCAAACAGACCATTGCACATCTCACTATATGCAGATGACATGCTATTGTATGTCAAAGACCCAGCTATTAACCTAGACCCACTCTTGAGAGTGTACATCAAATTCGGGGGGTTTTCGGGCCTACAAATCAACTGGGACAAGTCATCTATATTTCCACTGACTGACTCCACACGACAGCACGCGACCGAATACCCGCTAGAATGGCAAACGGACCCTATAAGATATCTGGGCATTTGGTTTCACCGCGATCCCGAGGTGGTTATCAGAACCAACTATGGCAGGGCGATAGATACTCTCGAAGACAAAGTTAAAAGATGGATCCAACTCCCACTATCACTAGCTGGCAGGATGGCAATCGTGAAGATGGTGGTGCTCCCTAAACTCCTCTACCTTTTCAATAATATTCCGATCCAGCCTCCAAGAGAGGTATTCAAACGTATAACCACAATGGTACTGAAACTGATATGGGCAGGCAAAAAGGCACGCATAAAATTAGACACATTAACACTGCCCATTCACAAGGGAGGTTGGGGCGTGCCAGACTTTTGGTTATATTATTTATGCGCTCAGGCCCAATATGCCACACACTGGTACCACAGAACTCCATATCTAACTCATGTGGCGGTGGAGGAGGGTGACGCTGCTCCGATCCCATTAGATGCCATAATCACACATATCAGGCCTCCACTTCATAATAACGACATAAACACAATTGACACTACAAACTCGGCTTGGAGAACTCTGGGCCGAATGATGCGCAAACTTCCACTCTATGCTCCGGCGCTACCCCTTCACCACCACCCAAATCTATCTGTCACAAGTGAAGAAGTGGGCATGAACATTTTAAGACAGGTAGGGCTATGCACCATGGGAGACATCTATAAAGACGATGCCATTATCACAGAACAGGACTTGGCCTTTTTTTAAAACCCGACAATACTTTTCCGCTTCGCATTCCACAGACTTAAGGGGGCGTTAAAACAACACTATCCGACCTTCCCAGACGAACCTCCAACAATGGATACCCTGTGCAACTGCTGATTACCTCCCCAAACACATCACATCTGGTCTCACGATATAATCAAGCACAGGCTGAGTTAGACCATAGGGGGACCAAGGCACAAGACAGGTGGAACGAAATACTAGACATCCCTCTTACAGAAAAAGAATGGGAAACAACATGCACACTCACGAAAATGCTCACGCCAAATGGCAATCTGCGAATAATCCACTTCAAATACCTACACCAGGTATATTACACGCCAGCCCAACTACATAGCTACGGCTTACGAGATGAGGCAAGGTGCAAAAGATGTGGTCACGACCAGGCGGATTTTATACACCTGGCCTGGAACTGTACGAAGATACAGGCCTATTGGGCGGAAGTGGTGGACAGGCTAACCAAAATGGTGGGAATACCAATTACATGCACGGTTACATGCTGTCTTTTGGGATTACTGCATAATGTAAAAGCGGCGAAACGTAAATTCTGTGTTATAGCGTTATTATTAGCCAAACGTAGAATTTCTATGTTCTGGGACAGCCCAAACACACCCCTGATCAAGCAGTGGTTGGCAGACATGTCGTGTTGCCAAGATACACTTGGGACATATGAGGAATCACTTCCCCCTAGATCTAGACCCAGGGATTACTGGACATATTTCAACGACTTACTTAAACGCACAAATAGAGGATTAAGGGGCACATGGTACAAATGACTTCAAAAGTAATTAGCATGATTGTTGATAGGCAGAGGTCTCATCTACACCAATGCACTGATCTGTTGGTCCGGGTGAGGAATGCAGTAGTGGGCTGATCTGGTTATGTTATATAAATGTTATTTAAATAAAACTGTAAAAACTGAGACCAACTGATATTGTGAACGCGGCCGCCCCACAGTGGTTGTAGGCGACTTGATGTATACTTCACCAACTGTCGTTTGTAATGATTGCACGTTTTTCCTTGAACATAACGACACGCTGCCAGCCTATTCAGGGTTGTGGACACTAAGCTGTGTATCCTATGCGCACACCAACAATAAAGGTCTTGGAACAACAAAAAAAAAACAACTTTTTCCGTTCCATTACGTGACTCTTTGCCTTTTTCTGCAGGGCACAGGTGCGGATTGGGGGAGACTGGAACATCACAGTCAAACCCATCTTAGACAGGTGAGGTCCACCCGACACTCACCTTATTAGAGACAAATGTCTTCTGATGAATTTAATTCAGGACCTTGCCTTGATGGAATCTTGGCACCTTCTCCACCTGTGAAAAATGGATTATATGTTTACACTGGCACATAGCGTCCGAATCCAAATAGATTTAATTCCTAATGACCTCTCTACTAGCGTAAAGTGGCCTCAGTGTAAACTCTGTGGGATGCTGGCAAGGCCGGCCTTCATGGCCTTTGTGGGGCACAATGCAGTGCTTGCAAAGAAATGTGCTAGCGAGACCAAGTTGTGATTGGAACTCATGGGGTGGGCATGCACAAAGCAATACTGGAGAACCCAATCGCATGCAAATGTCTGGAAGTTATTAAAAGTTAAATTCCACATCAATGAGATATAGACAAAAGAGGCTGAGACTTGACTCTTTTACCTTCGTCAATGGCACTACGAAATGGGGGAAAATGTCCTAGCCTTTCAATCGTAATAAATCACAGACTCCGGGTCCATCCTACAATCCAAACAAGTGCTGGAGCCTTGGTGACCCATTCAGTGGCGATTACTTACTGAAGTCCAATTATACTATGAATCGTTCTACACATCCAACCCTCACCCACCAATAAGTGCAAAAGAGTCCTTCTTTGATGGTCTGGACATTCCCTGCTGACAGGAGAGGAAGCTCTAACATTGACCTGAGCTATCTCTGAAGTCGAGATTCTCGTAGCCATCGACAGTATGGCTACCCGCAAAACCATGGGGGAAGACAGCTTCCCTATAGAATTCTGTAAAATTACAAAACCCCTAATTTCCCCTTTGTTTGCATCAATGTTTTGTGAAATGTTGTCCTCAAGTTCTTAGAGCACAAAATTTACTATAGCCTGCATCTCCGTCATCCCTAAAACGGGCAAAGATCCCTTGATCTGCTCCAACTACACGCCTATCACCCTCATAAACCTTGATCTTAAAATACCTACAGTCTGTGGGGGTGAACAAGTTATCTACAACCCAGCATGCCCCCAAGTCTCTTGACCTCACTTGTATGACTGGGCATAGTGTCCACGACAGGAAAGGGCCTGCTCAAAATGGGCACATAAAAATTTCCCCTGAAAACTGCCCCTTTTTTTCAATTTGGGCAGCTGTAGATTTTGAGCTCTAGCTCAGCCAGCACCCAGGAAAACCTACCAATCTTACATATTTCTAAAAACCAGGCATCGGGGGAGTCCAGGGTAGTGGGACTTATGCAGCTCTAACCAGGTTTTCTTACCCTGAAGCCCTTGCAAGCCTCATACTTTCTTTAGAAACACACATTTTTTCGCACATTTTTGTGAGGGAAACTTTTGGCATCTGAGGGGAACCACAAATTTCCTACCACCGAGCTTTCCCCCAGGTCTCCAGATAAAAATGGTACCTCAATTGTGTGGATGGACCTAGTCCCCGTGGCATGAAAAGGCTCAAAACACAATATGGACACTCCAATATTTTCAACAAAAAAACTAACCCTTTTTCACAATTTGGGTAGCTGTACATTTTGGGCCACTCGCTCAACCAGCAACACCTACCAGTTCCATGCATTTCGGACAACCAGACATCATGGAGAGTCCAGGGTGGCATGACTTGTGTGATTCTTGCCAGGTTTGCGTACCCAGAAGACCTTGTAAACATCAAACTTTGGCTACAAACACACATTTTCCTCACATTTCAGTGCAGGGAAACTTCTGGCATCTATGGGGATAAGCACATTTCTCAAACGCTTTTCTTCCTCTTTCTTCACATGTCCTACCTTTGTAGGCATAGTTAAGAAATTAGCATTAAAAAAACCTTAGAAATTCACTGAAAAAAACATGGGTTTCAGGGACGTTATAGTTAGAAATTAACATTTAAAAAACCTTTGAAATTCACTGAAAAAACCATAGGTTTCAGGGACGTTATAGTTAGCAATTTTCATTTAAAAAACCTTTGAAATTCACTGAAAAAAACATAGGTTTCAGGGACGTTATAGTTAGAAATCAGTATTTAAAAAACCCTTAAAATTTCACCAAAAAAAACAGGTTTCAGGGACGTTATAGTTAGTTGGAGATTTAACTCGTGCAAAACCATAGAAATTCGGCTGTTATAGTTAGTAGACCTAACTTTAACTCGCGCCCTCGCAATGCACTGCTTATGGCGCCACATATTACATCACTCATGACATGCTCAGTGACGTCACTGATCAATCAGAGTACTTGTAAAGCGCGCTACTTACCCATGAGGGTCCCAAGGCGCTGAGGGGAGAGGGGGTGCTGCTACTGCTCGAAGAGCCAGGTCTTGAGGAGTCTTCTGAAGGCGAGTAGGTCTTGGGTCTGCCGTATGTGGGTAGGGAGGGTGTTCCAGGTCTTGGTGGCGAGGTAGGCGAAGGATCTGCCGCCAGAGGTTGTTCGTTGGATGCGGGGGACAGCGGGGAGGGCGAGGCTGGCAGAGCGGAGCTGGCGGGTGGGGGTGTGGAAGCCGAGTCTGCTGTTCAGGTAGGCTGGTCCGGCGTTGTGGAGTGCTTTGTGTGCGTGGGTGAGGAGCTTAAATGTGATCCTCTTGTCGACGGGGAGCCAGTGTAGGTCTCACCGGTGGGGGGTGATGTGGCTGCGGCGGGGAACGTTGACGATCAGTCGGGCAGAGGCGTTTTGGATGCGTTGTAGTCGTCGTAGGTGTTTGGCTGGGATTCCTGCGTAGAGTGCATTGCTGTAGTCCAGTCTGCTGCTGACAAGGTCCTGTGTCACCGTTCTTCTTGTTTCAGTCGGGATCCACTTGAGATCCTGCGGAGCATTCGGAGGATGTTGTAGCAGGAGGAGGAGACGGTGTTGACCTGCTTAGACATTGAGAGGGCGGAGTCGAGGATGAATCCTAGATTGCGTGCATGGTCGGTGGGTGTTGGTGCTGTTCCCAGTGTGGTCGGCCACCAGGAGTCGTCCCAGGCTGAGGGGGTGGGTCTGAGGATGAGGACCTCCGTCTTTTCCGAGTTCAGCTACAGACGGCTGCTCCTCATCCAATCAGCGACAGCCTTTATTCCCTCGTGGAGGTTGGTTTTGGGGGTGTGTGGGTCCTTGGTGAGGGAGAGGATGAGCTGGGTGTCGTCAGCGTAGGAGATGATGTTGAGGTCGTGATGGCGGGCCACTTGTGCGAGGGGGCCATGTAGACGTTGAACAGCATTGGGCTGAGGGATGAGCCCTGGGGGACGCCACAGATGATGTCGGTGGCTTCGGATCGGAAGGGTGGGAGGCGGACACTCTGGGTTCTTCCGGAGAGGAAGGACGTGGTCCAGTCAATAGCCTTCTCTTGGATTCCAGCTTCTAGGAGGCGTGTCTTTAGAGAGCGATGGCATACCGTGTCGAAGGCGGCTGACAGGTCCAGGAGGATGAGGGCTGATGTTTTTCCGTTGTCTAGTTGGTGCCTGATGTCGTCTGTGGCGGCGATGAGGGCTGTCTTGGTGTTGTGGTTTCGTCTGAATCCGGACTGGGACGGGTCCAAGATGTTGTTGTCTTCGAGGTGGCGGGCCAGTTGCATGTTGACGATTTTCTTGATGACCTTTGCCGGGAACGGGAGCAGGGAGATGGGCCGGAAGTTCTTGAGGTCCTTGGATGACATCACTGATGACATCTCAAATGACATCACTGATGCCATCATCCACGTGATCATCTGATGCACCTCCTCATACCCTAATAAAACCTTTCGACACTCACTCTAAAATACAGACCACCAAATCGGAATCCATGTTTAAAAAACCTTTGAAATTCACTGAAAAAACCATAGGTTTGAGGGACGTTATAGTTAGTTGGAGATTTCACTCGTACAAAACCATAGAAAGTAGGGAATTACCTTGCATATCTGTTAGAACAACTCAAACATGTTTCTCAGCGGGAGAATGACTTGACAGCCAAATCATATTTCCAAGCCAATAACACCGTGAGTTTGCTAAGGGTTCCTTTTGAACCATGAATACAAATATTTACATTCATTTACACTGACCCGCATTGAACTTGAAATAAAAGTACAACTGTATCTATGAGCCTAGGGTCAACGAAAGGGCAAACACTTATGTGAAGGTTTGGCGCTATTGGTGTAGTTTGTTGATATTCCCTTGAAAGCATCTCACTTTAATCTGCCTGGTGAGAGGGAAAGCTGTCTTGGGGTCTCCTCAGACCTCTGAGGTACCCACCAAGGCGTGGTCCTGGTCAATTTTTAGATTCAGCGATGGCCGGGTTTCATTCAAGCTTTCATATCCTCTCCACCCGCTTCTTCCAGTAAACAGTCTGGACTGGTGTGGAGGCAGGGAAAGGTTTTATTAATCATAAAACAACATTCACATTAAATTATCTGTTTAAGAAATACTTATTACTTCTAGGAAACATGGATTCTCAATATAGCTCACAAACACGTGACTTACAGCCAAAAGCCATAAGAGTGTGGAGGAAGTGAAAGGCTTTTTTAACCACAAAACAACATTCACACATTCACATTAAATTATCTGTTTAATAAATACTTTTCACTTCTAGGAAACATGGATTCTCAAAATGGCTCATATACATCGGAAAAGCTGGTGCTCTGCATCCATTAAACTCTAAATCAATCCCTTAATGAGTAAATGTTTTCTGAGCAATTAGACGCACTTGAGCACAGGTTGCAGCAAAAAGCTCAAAGTGCAATAAAATAGTTTATAAATTTACAAACAGCTACAAATTAGGACTGGAATGCCATAAATTTTGTAGGGTAAAATGCAGAGCAATGATCAATGCAGTGGTAACAGGCACAGTTTTCTTAGTCATTGAAGGTGGTCTCTCAAGCATTGGCAGGGAGAGCCCTGTTGGTGTCTTACTCTTGAAAGTGAAATACTTGTCATTTCACTTTACATGTGTTTGAACAATAGAACTATCTTCTTAGCCATAAAATTATGCTCTCAGGTGCTGGGCTTGGCCCTCCTTTTCAGCAACAGATCAGGGAAATACCCTCTGGGGTTGTCAGCGGTCTTAAGCATATCTCTCCAGCAAATACAGACTTCGCTTTTTCTCTGTGCAGCCCTATCACAGGGTGTCCTATTTTTAATAGAGGCAAGCTGCTTGTAACATTTTAGAAGCAACTCGTTTTTATAATTGGACAGAATTCTGGATTCAGCAAGGGGTCATTTATGTAGATCCCTCAAGGTTTTCCCGAAAAAACTGACCGTTGAAATAAAAAAATAAAATATATAAAATAAGTAGTGAAAAATAGCCAATTTCACTTATAACTTCTTGTTACAATGGCCGATTTAGAAAAGCAATATAAAGTTACGTCTGCTAGATGCTTATGGTGATGGGCACATATAGAGTTTGTAGGATTTCCAAGAACCCAATGCAATGAGAGCCAACAAATGAAATGCACCTTGCCATGAGTTTTCATTGTGTACACACTGTGCATTAATTCATATGGGGAAATAAAAAGAATGAAAATGGATATGAAAGAAACCTGTGTATTTCTGAAATATACAGAATATACTGAGTTTAGGAACAGTGGATATTTGCAAACCTCTAAATGTTGTTCTACCCTACCCATACATTATTGTGATTTAGGGTGCATTTTACAAAATGTTTTCTTTCTTAGTGCTGAGAAATCCTATTGGTAATGACAAGTGTGCTACTATTCGGTATTTCCACATGTTTCCCAGTAAAAATGGTACCACACTTGTGTGGCTAGGGCTAGCTCCTGCAACACAGAACTTCCCAAACATGATCTGGAAACATCATATTTCACTCAAGAGCATCTACATTACAATGTGGGTAGCTGTGGATTCTGGGACTAGCTCAGCTGCCACCCAGGAAACCTACCAAACCTATTCCCTTTGGAAACCTGGACACTGGGAGAGTCCAGGGTAGCATCATTTGTGTGGCTCTATCCAGGTTTTCTGACCAGAAGCCCTGGCAAATCTCAAACTGTGAATAAAAACACAGTTCCCTCACATTTGTGTAAGAGTAACATCTAAAATCTGCGGGGATCCACAAATTACCTACCAGGCAGCTTTCCCCAAAGTCTTTTGATAAAATTGTACCTCATTTCCATAGCTAGGCCTCGCGTCAGAGATAGGAAATTGCCAAAAAAGCTCATAGAGGCTTACAATTTTTCCACATTAAACAGACCTATTTTTTTGCAGTTTGGGTAGCTGTGGAGTTTGAAACCTAGCTCAACTGCCACCAAAGGTATCCCAGCAAAGCCATGCATTTCAGAAAACTAGACACTGTAGGGCATTCAGGGTGGTATGACTTGTGTGGCTCTCACCAGGATTTATTATCTAGAAGACCTTACAAACTTCAAACTTTGGCTACAAACATACATTTTCCCCACATTTCTGTGAAGTAAACTTTTCGAATGAGTGGTGAACCACAATTTTCCTATCACCCAGCATGCCCCTAAGCCTTCCAATACAAATTTTATCCGGCTGGTTTGGATGGACCTGGTGCCAGCCACAGAAAAGGGCCCAACACGTAACAAGAGCACTTCAAATGTTTCCAGTGAAGCTGTGGATTCAAACTTTGTTAAAAAAATATACATTTCCCCCACATTTTAGGCAGGGAAATGTCTAAAATCTGTGAGGATCCACACATTACCTACCACCCGGAGTTGCACCAAGTCTCCTGTTAAAAAATAGTATCTCAATTGTGTGGGTGGGCCTAGCGGGCGCAAAAACTTAGTGCCAAAAACGCTACATGGACACTTCAAATATTTCCCTGAAAATGAACCCTTTTTTACAATTTGGGTGGCTGTGACTTAAGGTCCTAGTTCAGTAAGCAATTCAGAAACCCTATCAAATCCATATATTTCTGAAAACTAGAAATATATGGATATGGATAAAGTGTTATATATCAGAGGGGTTAGATTTACTATTCCCACTCCAGCCTAAGAAACATTGAGGAATGTGCTGGACTTTGGAGGGTTTCGATTTACTATTCCAACTCCTCTCTAAGCAACAGTAGGGAAACTGTTGGACTTTGGAGAAGTTCAATTTACAATTCCCCCTCAAATCTAAGCAATGGTAGGGAAAGTGTTGGACTTGGCACAGCCAAGCATATTACGAGTTGCCTGTCCACTGCCTATTTCATGGCTGCGAGCCCCCTGCTTCTGGTGCTGGGGTGCATGCAGGGGGGCACATGTTGAGACCCCCTGGAATTGTATCCCCGTTCATGCACGTTGTGGCATGCACAACGTGGTGCATGCCACACCATACAGGAACGTGCAGTGGGCACTCTCACAGCGGCAGTATGTGTGTTAGACTTTTCTATGAGTTTAACAGACCACCACAGTGAGAACGCAGCAGTACCGCCCACCCGCCCGCCATGGATTACACTCATAATACGGTGGGCGGGTGCACCATGGGTTTTGCGGTCCTTCTGTCGGCGCGGCGGTGGCGGCCCAATAGGAGTACCGCCAAGCTTGTAATCAGGCTTATAATCATTATGTAGACAACATTTAGAAATCTAACAACAGAAAACTTTATATTACAGGTTAAAATTCATACTCAATATACAAAAAAATCTATTAAAAATACAATATAATTTTTCAAAAACATAATACTTTAAACTAAGTAAAATTAACTTCACTTTCGTCTCTATAATCCAACAAAGCCACAAACACAGAAACAAATAAAATAACAAATGAAGCAATATTTAAATAACATTTTACTTAAAGCACAACAAAAATGCAAAAAATAATGTCTAAAAATAAATGGTTCTAATTATAATAAAAACACATAGCAATAAATAAATATTTTAAATAAAACAAAGACATATTTACATAAATAATAAAACTATCGAAATATGAATAAAACAATTAAATATAACTAACAACTAATTAAAATATGTATATAATTTTGAAAATGTTCCATCCTATTCCACTGCAAAACCAACAATCCAATGCTAAAATATAAATTATTAAAAATGTATAATAATTAAACAATACATTAAAGTTTTTTAATTAAACGTACATAAAATAACAACTAAACGATTGAATATGTATTAATCAATTAAATGTTGAATCTACATTAAAAATAATAAATATTAAAGTTAATTCAATTATAATACTAACTAATGTAGAATACATTTCTAAAGTAAACAGTATTAAATGCAACACTATTCTTAAAAATTCTTACCTTAAATATTCTGTTCCACTATCTTTTGGCAATGTTGATATTTGTAACAAGATATTCATGTCACACTATATTTTTATTCTATATTTGTGTAATTTATCAACCAGACACCAGTGGCATGGTATTATCATTAAGTTTTGAGTGTATGATATATATTTGACTGAATAGATGAGCACAAGTTTCAAAGCCACCATCCATCATTCAAATATTTATTTTTAGTTAGTAGGTTATGTGTGGTGGAAAATATTAGCAGGTGCTTTTAGGGGTCATTGGCATTATAAAGTATGAAATGTTACTTTTGGGTGTTTAGGAATGTAAATATCAGAGTATATTCTTAGTTGTGGTGGGAAGTCCAGACTCACTTGCCTTTATCTATTGAATAATTGATTATTTTTAAACTGTAAATTGTAGATATTATTCTTCCAATATGTTGGGATATATTCTGGGCAACCTCTCTTAGAACTGAACATATGACCTCTCAAGAGGAGCAAGCAGTTGCTTATATTTTGTCAGCTGTTCATCCGAACGCTATACATCAGATCCTCCACAATCCCACATACATCGCTTGGCACATCCTAGACGTAATTTTTGCAAATCTAGAACTAGTTATCTTTCAAATGATGACTCCAGTCACCTTGGGCTCCTATTTAAAACAGAGGAAAACCACCATCCCCTTTCCAAACAAACCTCCAAGAGTAGGCTAACCCAGCCTCTGCATTCCTTCAAACAAATATCCCAAAGTGAATTTATGGATCTGCTCAAAGTAAACAGGCCTGCTGACAGCCCTTCTGACCATTGTCCATCACAAACCTTCAAGAACATTCTTCTAACTACCTCTGCTGCCCACCAGGGAGAAAAAGCAATAATAATTTCTGAACTACCGGAATCTTTCCAGAAGACCTGAAACAGGCATACATAGACCCATTATTACAGAGAACTAACCGGAACCAGCGTGACCGCGATAACTACACACCAATTATAAAAGGACCTTTCCTGGGCAAACTGATTCACCCAGATGTCACAATTTATTGAAGATAACTCCATACTTTCTGACTTCCAAACAGGATTCCATCTAGGAAGAGGCAGAAGATCTGCCCTCATCGCTATCTGGGATGACCTCAAGAACCCCATAGACTGGAACATGGAAGTTGCACTACTTCTCTTTGACCTCTCAGCTGCATTTGACACAGTTGACCATGACGCTCTAATACATAGACCCTACAAAGCCAGTATCGAAGGGACTGCTCTCAACTGGATCACATCCTACCTTTAAAACAGAACAAATTTCATCCATCCTCCCCTTTCTCATCCAAACTGTACTTCACAAAAGCAAGGGTCCCACAAGGCTCTATAAATGTAAATCCGTAATTGTAAAGCATGTACTACTCACCCTTACGGGTCTCAGGCACTGGGGGCCGTCGTGGAAATTAAGTGAGCTGTTGCCCAGAGTCACATGGTGCTGAGCTGCTGCCGGAGTCGGAGATCGAACCGTGAACCCTGTATTCCGAAGGCAGCTGCCCTGGCTGCTGCACCACACCTCTCCACTCTCCACTATCATCTCACTCATGCTTTTTAACATCTACAGGAAGTCATTACCGGTAATAATCAATGAACTTCACCTCATGTGCTATAACTTTGCAGATGACACACATAGACTCCTTAAATTGGAAAGCCCCAAAGACATTTGAAACTGTCAAATTTTCAGTTGTCTCAGAGCCGTTAATGACATGGAGCCATCGCAAACTGAATGCTTCCAAAATGGAAATAATCACATGTGGAATTGGAAAAATTATGACCCGCTTGCCACCTGGCCTGACACTCTGGGAACACCACCTAAAGTATCTAACGAAGTCAGAAACCTTGGAATTGCCATGGACTCCAAGCTAGAAATGAATGCCCAAGTGGACAAATTAGCAACAACTAGCTTCATTACTATGAAAACTCTGTGACACATCTTGCTCACCTGGAATGTCCACACAAGGTCCAGGCTACTATCTTTCTTGTACTGTCTAAACTTGATCACGCCAATATCCCCCTCAAAGCAATACAGAGAACAACATCGCTTTCATCAGGAATAAAATCACCAAATACATTTAACAAAGAATCCTCCACACCAGATTGGCACCTCACCTCAAAATCCCAACATACAAGAGCAATGCGTTAGGAGCAATCTGAGTATAATGTGATGTGGAGGCCAGTGTAGTTTACGGCAGTAGTTCATTGTTTCCCAAAAGCTGCAAGAAGTGAGTGAGAAGGGTAACCAATTCAGGGGAAATCGGTCAGTTACGCAGGTGGAAAACGTCGTCACATCAGATGGCCTCTTCCTCTGACCTCCCCCATGCCACTATGGATATCCACTGGAGCATGAGCGCACGTTTGGCTAAAAGAAGTGCCAAGCCTGCAAAGTGTGTCCGCGCTCTATGTTGTTTTCTGTGCTTAAAGATACCTAAAGCGCATTCTTCCCATGCATGGATACTAGGTAGTTCTATGGCCTCCCAGAATACACACTGACACCCCTTAGGGGCATCCTACATGTGGCATCACGTTTCATCATAGCATGAAGAAATATGATCACATCACCCCCATCCTGATGGAACTCCAGCGACTTTGCCTGGCATCCCACACCATTTTCATAAACAGCACCATAATTTACAAAGACATCATAACCAGCACACTAGGTTATCTTGCAGACAAGGTCATAATTTCATGGTTCTCAGAACAATCTCAGTCAGGGCACCATCAGACTGCAAACTAAGAAGTGTAAAAAAGAAAAAAAACTAGACAACAAGGATTTTCCATTTATGCACACAGGATTTGAAAAGCATTCCCTTATCCATCAGGACCACCCCAATGCTCCCTCAATTTAGGAAAAAGTTGAAGACTTACTTCTATAAAGAACACTACATCACAATGCATTCAGCATCCACAACTCAGCTTTCTCTCTTATTACTCAACGACATTAAGCTTGCATTTGACAACATACAGAGCTCCACTGCCTTTTGGCTGGATTTGTGCTGTAGAAATACCTTATAGATACAAATTTTCCTTTTCACAGTTAGCTTTTAAAAACCATTGAAATGCTGCAAATTTAGTTTATTTCATTTAAATACACATTTTAAACATATTTTTTAAAAATCATTAAGTAATCTATAGCTACTATTTATTTAACAAAGATACCAAGTAAAATGTGTTCATGCGATTTAAAAAACATGTGCGGTAAAGGTAACCTATGCATTATGATCACAATGCATTAGTAACCAAGAATCAGCATCCTTTTTTATTACTTCCGTACTTAAAGCTTGGCTTTGTCCATCCACAAAGCTTCCCTGCCTTTTGGCTAGATTTGCGCTATAAAAATACAATATACATACATGCATACAAACTTACAATTTCACATTTATTTTTTACAAAACCTTAAAATGTTCCAATTTGTTTCTTTAATTTAAATACAGCTTTTAACCCTTTCTGTGCTCATGACAGAATGGTTCTGTCATGAGCACCAGAGCTCCTGTGTTTATGACGGAACCATTCCATCATGTGTACAAGCGCACTGAATCCCTCTGCTGCAAACAGCAGAGGGGTTTCTTTTTTTTTCCTGGTCCTCAGGAGGTGGAGAAGAGCTTCCCCAATATCCTGAGGCATTGTTTTTTCTTCAATGTAATGACGTCATGACATTGAAATTAAAACTGAAACTTAGTTTCAGTTTCACTGTTTTGTTGCTGGGTGGGCTATTTGAGCCCCCGAGCACTGAAATACACAGCAGGGGTATCATTGAAAAGGGGAGAATCTCCCCTTTCCTATGGTACCCCTACTTAGTGTCTCCCTGCTTGGAGATCACCCTAGGGGGCACGATCCCCAAGCAGAGATCCACCCATTAGCCACCAGGGAGGAGGGAGCTGCCCCTTAGGCAAGGGCCTTTGCTCCCCCATTCCAAATGGGCACTTTGAGTCTATCCGCCCCCCGGGGGTCAGATGGGGGCAGTATCAGTAGCGCCCATCTGCCCCCCAATGGGTGGGCAGAAAGCACCCTGGACACTAGGGATTATATTATTTTTTGATCAGGGATGGAGGTTGCCCAGAATGAGCATGCCAATGACCCCACCATCCCCTCCCAAAAAAATGAACGTTTTTCTGCCCCCCTAGGAGGCAAATGGGGCAATAGGGATTCGTTTTTTTTGTATACCTAGAGGAGGGGGCGGCCCAGAATAAGCATGTCAATGTTCTCACCCCAAAACAAATTGCCACTGTCTTTCTGCCCCCTCCGGGAGGCAGGTGGGAGTGATAGCCCCTGAGGCCCACTAGGCACCAGGAATTTTTTCTTCATAGTTCAGGGGTGGGGGTCTGCCCAGAATGGGCAGGCCAATGTCCCCACCACCCCAAAAAATGCCACAGTCTTTCTGCCTCCTAGGAGGCAGACGAGGATATAGCCCCTGATCTGCCCCCCAGGGTGGGCAGAAAGCCCACTAGGCACCAGGAATTATTTGTTTTTTTAGAATCAATCATTTTTATTGAGCAGTATACCAGCACGTAACACAGCTTGGCTGCCTACATCCACCGGCCGGCAGAGCACATTCCAACAATATTTGAACACAGCCTTTGGGCCTACACCCCGAGGGGGCGACCCGGCGAAGACAAATGCAAAGCCAGGAGGAACAGCCATAACCTTTAGCGTTCACTGCATTTTACAGAGAAAAACAAACCAGTAAAATAACACAAACCCCTCCCGCCACCCCATTCCCGCCCTCCCCACCACCCCTACCCCTCTCCCGCCTCCCATCTCCGCATCAGCCCCACTGACCCACTGAATACCCTAACGCACGCTAAGTCCCTCTCGACTTACAGTGTGCTCCAGACCTTCTGACTGTACCCTGGGGGGGCAGCGGGATAAGGTCCAGGACTTGTAAGTATTTGGGACATGTGACCTCGCGCAGATCTCGGGATAGAAGGTGAATAAATGGTTCCCACAGCTCAGCGTACACCTCACTTTTGCCATTCACACACAATGAAAGCCTCTCCATGGCCAACAAATGCCACAGCCGTCGAATCCAATCCCTCGGGTCGGGAGGAGCAGGGGATCACCATTGTGTAAGTATAACTAAGCGCGCTGCGAGCAAGGCTAGAGCTATCTGTCTGCCCCTCATGGAATGCAAAGGGAACGCTTTAGGATGTGGGAGCCCTAGCAGCACATGTTCTGGGGGCCTGGGGAATGTGTTGTGAAAGGCCTCATCTATATTATCAAGGACCGCCTTCCAATAACGCTCCAGTTTCGGGCAGTGCCAGAGCAAATGCGTCAGCGTGCCCGGTGCCCCACAGCCCCGCCAGCAAAGACCTGAGCACTTCGGGTCCCACGAGTGAATCCGCGCTGGGGTATGGTACCAATATGACACTACTTTGTAGGCCGATTCAGCCCCTGCGACATTGGCCGCAATGTGTTGTGCGCGATAAAACACTTTTTCCCATTCCTTACGTGACAGCGGGTGGCCCAGCTCCGTCTCCCACCGAACCTGCGCTTTGGTATGCGGGGCCTTAGGACGCGCAACAATCAGGGCATATAGGTCAGATATAAGTTTGCGGTCATCCTTTTTACATATCACCCACCGTTCCAGGACCGTTAGGGGGCGGGACATATCGGCCATGTTGGGGGATTGTGTCACCCAGTGTGCTACTTGCGAATAGGAGAAGGCATCAGATTCTGGGAGGGCAAAGTGGTCCCGGCGCAGTGAAGCAAACGAGATCAAGCTATCGAGGTCAAAGAGGTGGCCTACCCTCATGCAGCCTACCTCCCTCCAGCGTTGAAAGACCGGCGATGAGCAGCCTGGCGGGAAGTCCGGGTTATCGACGATGGGCGACATGGGCGACGGAAAAGTGGTCCAGCCCTTACGCTTTGCCAAGTGATCCCACGCCTTCATCGTTGGTGATGTCACTGGCGACGAATATAAGCCCCATGCTCTATGTTTACGAGGGAGCCACAATTCACGCCAAATATTGCGGCCTGCCACTGCCTGATCCATGAAGAGCCAGTGTTTACTGGAGAGCGGTCTGTTCCATTCAAGAATAAAAGCGCAAACAAGCCGCCTGATAGTACGCAACAAGGGAGGGAAAGCCCAGGCCGCCACTGGCCCACGGGACCGTGATCCACGAGGATGCAAGCCGCGGACGTTTGTGGTTCCACAGAAACTTAGTAAGCAGCCCCTGAAGCTTCTGCAAGGTACCCGGTGGAGGGCTCAGGGGCAACAATTGGAAGAGGTAAAGAATGCACGGGAGGATCGTCATTTTGACCGCTGCCAGGCGACCAAACCACGTGAGCTGTAAGCGGGACCAGTCAGATAGTGACTTGGTTGTTTGCTCGACTAAGATCTTGTAATTGAGAGCGACTGTCTGCGCTATAGTAGGAGCCAAGTGAATCCCCAGGTATGGGATGTCGGAGTGGACCCACGAAAAAGCAAAGTCCTTTTGGAGGTCTTGCACGTCAGCCGCTGGGACCGAGACGTTAAGGACCTGGAATTTGGAGAAGTTGACCCTGAAGCCGGCTACGTCACCAAAGTCACTCATTTCCTTTGACAAGTAGCGCAGGGAGGTGTGGGGGCAGGTAAGCGAGAGAATCACATCGTCGGCATAGAGGCTTATCTTGTGTTCATCAGCACCAAAACGGATCGCTTGTATAGCCGCAGTGCTCCGCACACGCTGAGCAAAGGGCTCCATATAGAGCGCGAAGAGCAACGGCGACAGGGGGTACCCCTGTCGCGTCCCACACGTGATAGGGAAAGGGGCAGATTTGCAACCATTGACCCGGACCGCTGCTTGCGGTGCGGTGTAGAGACAGCGCACCCACCTCACAAAGTTGTCCCCCAGTCCAAAAGCCCTCAGGACCGCGAACAAGTATGACCAGTCGACGCGGTCGAAGGCCTTCTCAGCATCTATTGATAGAAACAGAGCCTGCTTGCGAGAACGGTGCACTGAGTCCATGAGATGCAAAAGCCTCTTCGTGTTCTCCCCCCCTTGTCGCGTTGGGATAAACCCGACCTGATCCGGCTCAATAATGCCATCCATGAATGGGCTGAGGCGGGCAGCTAGGACACCAGCGAAAAGTTTCATGTCGATGTTGAGGAGCGAGATAGGCCGGTAAGAGCTGCACTCCATGGGGTCCTTCCCCGCCTTGGGGATAACCGTGATCACCGCCTCTGACATAGAAGGGATCACTTCTCCCGTCTCCCGGAAGGAATTAAAGAGGCGGGTTAAAAAGGGCGCTAACTCCCTACAATTTTTTTTATAGAATATGGCCGAGAAGCCATCCGGACCTGGGGACTTGGCCAGTTTCAACCGCGGAAATGACTTCCTCAATGCGTATTTCAGCATCAAGAGCTGTTGCCGATGCCTGCGCAAGGGGTGTAACTCCACAGGATGCCAGATATGCCTGTACCCGCTCTGGGTCTGACGGTTCCTGGCGATAGAGCGTGTGGTAGAATTGCCGGAAGGAGTCCGCGATACGGGCGTCAGCCGTCTGCTCCAACGCGTCCATGTCCCAGACAGCCTGGACAGCGACATGCTGCCTGCGAGCCCGTAGCCTGTGCGCCAGCATCTGGCCCCCCTTGTCCCCACTGAGATAGAATTTGTGGCGGAAGCGCAAGAGGGCGTTTTCCGCTCGGTCGAGGTTGAGATGTTTAAGCATGCGTCTCTTTGTTTCCAACTCCCTCCAGACGCGAGGGGCCCCAGTCCGCTTATGGATCTCCTCCAAGCCTCCCACCTCCCTCTCCAATTCTTCATGCTTCTCCCTGCGTAGTTTAGCCAGTGACACAGAAATCGCAATAAATTCCCCCCGAGCTACTAGCTTGAGGGCTTCCCAAATCGATCCCAGCGACATACCATCTTTGTCGTTCTCCGCGAAATAGTGAGTGAGTAAGGGTGGCTCGTATGCGGTCAACTACCGATTCCGAATTGTGGAGGGAATCCCTGAGGCGCCACCTCGACGATGGCGGTCGTTGTTCGGTACAGGCGACCTGCACGGAAATGAGAGCATGGTCGGATAAGGAGCGCGGGGAGATCTCTGCGGCAGAGAGGTGGGGCATAAGAGACCTAGTAGCGAGGAAATGGTCTAGACACGCATAGGTTTTGTGGGCTGCAGAATAATAGGTGTAATCGCGCTCTAGGGGGTGATGCGCACGCCATACATCTTGGAGCCCCCCCTCCTGTAGCCACTGCTTCCCTCCCTGGGAGATGCCCCCCGCCTGAGGCGTGCGCGCAGCTGACCGATCCAGCGTCTGATCCATAACCACATTCAGATCTCCCCCTACCAGCACACACACATCCGGGAAGCTAAAACCTCCGCAAGCGCTGACTTCAGAAAGGGTTCCTGTTGGACATTTGGAGCATACATGGAGCCCACTGTGAGGAGTGTAGATCCCCATTGAATCCTGACCGCCAAGAAGCGCCCCTTAATATCAACGACATGGGACAGGACCTTACAGTGAGCTTTGGCGCTGATCAGTATAGCCACCCCCTGTTTCTTCGCAGCGCAAGAGGACCACACCTGTGTTGGGAAACGCCTGTCTCTCATCCTCTTAGTATCTTTGGAGAGGAGGTGCGTTTCCTGCAATAAACACACATCCCCCTGTGCACCTTCAACAGGGACAAAATGGTGGCGCGCTTAACCGGGCTGTTGAGGCCACGCACATTCAAGCTAACAATCTTCAAATCTTTCCCCATCTTTGTTCCAAATGGAGAAAAGCAGTAAATGTAGCTCTTGAGGTCTTGCTCGCCTTGGACTGCTGGGCCCCTGCAGCAACAACAAATTCGCAGCCCACTGCACAGACTCGGTGAGACCTTTCACATTGGGACTCATTACATTCAGAGACCTGGGCATTCGGCAAGTGTTCATGGCAACGCACAGACCCCCAATATTATATCCGGAACAGCATTGCATGACAAGCACAATATAGGCCTCCCAAGACTCCCTGCGCGACGTCATGCACATGAAGGAACGGCAATCAACAGCCTACGCACAACAACCTGGGACAGATGCGGAGCCCCCCCACCCATCTGCCCCTCCCTGTCCCCACCGCCCCACCCCCCCACAACATAGGAACCCCCGAAGAACACAAACCCCAACAATGTGACCTTAAACCCCAGCAAGACAAGAAGAAAAAGTGAACGATAGTCCGTCAGACAGGCCCTAAGAGCAGGGGAACATGGCATGAACCCACTCATCACACAGGTCCTGATACAGGACATCCCCCATAGTAAGGGCATTGAAACATTACCCATCTGGATCCTGTAGACAGTCTCCTCCGGCACCAGCTGTCGGCCTGCAGGGGCCAAGCAAAAGGTTCAGTCTTCAAGAGTCCACTGGGGCCTCCGTCACCCGAGCCACAGAAGCCACTGCCGCTCCTCTTTCTCCCAGGCTTACTGACAGGTCAGGTCTCGTCGTTGCCACCGGTTTGCCGACTTTCTGCCATTCCGTTGAATGGCGCCGTTGTCGGGTAGGGGAGTCGCCGGTGTCTGCCGGGGTGGCGGGCCGCTCCAGCCCCAGGACTTCACGGGCCGCCTCCAATGACCGAACCTAGATCAGCTTGGCCTTCCACTTTAAAATAAGTCTGAACGGGTGCCCCCACGAGTAGGGAACCCAATGCTCCCTCAGAAAGTTAGTGACCGGCCGGAAATCTCTCCGCTTGGCCAGGGTAGAGGCCGCCAGATCGTGATACGATTCAAAAAAGGGGGTGGTGATGAACAGAGTGTCTGAATTAAGCAGACCACTCTTACCCAGTCCAAAGATCAGGGCTTGATCCATCACCGTTATTTAGCTCACTGCCCCATCCCAGCTCAGACCCTGGCTATATGCAAATTAGTCTGTCCCTGGCCCAGTGCATCATGGGAACAGGGCAGACCAAACTACCAAGCCAATTCTTCACCAGAAAGGAGACAAGCTACCGGGGACCGGTTTCTGGCATTTCAGCCTCGTCGGCCCGGCTTGCTTGAATCCTGATGGAGCAGTGAGCAAGGGACTCATGTCTGAGTATACCCAGCCACACCTATAGTGGCCAAAAACGATTCAAAAAAGGGGGTGGTGATGAACAGAGTGTCTGAATTAAGCAGACCACTCTTACCCAGTCCAAAGAACAGGGCTTGATCCATCACCGTTATTTAGCTCACTGCCCCATCCCAGCTCAGAACCTGGCTATATGCAAATTAGTCTGTCCCTGGCCCAGTGCATCATGGGAACAGGGCAGACCAAACTACCAAGCCAATTCTTCACCAGAAAGGAGACAAGCTACCGGGGACCGGTTTCTGGCATTTCAGCCTCATCGGCCCGGCTTGCTTGAATCCTGATGGAGCAGTGAGCAAGGGACTCATGTCTGAGTATACCCTGCCACACCTATAGTGGCCAAAAACGATTCAAAAAAGGGGGTGGTGATGAACAGAGTGTCTGAATTAAGCAGACCACTCTTACCCAGTCCAAAGATCAGGGCTTGATCCATCACCGTTATTTAGCTCACTGCCCCATCCCAGCTCAGACCCTGGCTATATGCAAATTAGTCTGTCCCTGGCCCAGTGCATCATGGGAACAGGGCAGACCAAACTACCAAGCCAATTCTTCACCAGAAAGGTGACAAGCTACCGGGGACCGGTTTCTGGCATTTCAGCCTCGTCGGCCCGGCTTGCTTGAATCCTGATGGAGCAGTGAGCAAGGGACTCATGTCTGAGTATACCCAGCCACACCTATAGTGGCCAAAAACGATTCAAAAAAGGGGGTGGTGATGAACAGAGTGTCTGAATTAAGCAGACCACTCTTACCCAGTCCAAAGAACAGGGCTTGATCCATCACCATTATTTAGCTCACTGCCCCATCCCAGCTCAGAACCTGGCTATATGCAAATTAGTCTGTCCCTGGCCCAGTGCATCATGGGAACAGGGCAGACCAAACTACCAAGCCAATTCTTCACCAGAAAGGAGACAAGCTACCGGGGACCGGTTTCTGGCATTTCAGCCTCGTCGGCCCGGCTTGCTTGAATCCTGATGGAGCAGTGAGCAAGGGACTCATGTCTGAGTATACCCTGCCACACCTATAGTGGCCAAAAACGATTCAAAAAAGGGGGTGGTGATGAACAGAGTGTCTGAATTAAGCAGACCACTCTTACCCAGTCCAAAGATCAGGGCTTGATCCATCACCGTTATTTAGCTCACTGCCCCATCCCAGCTCAGAACCTTGCTATATGCAAATGAGTCTGTCCCTGGCCCAGTGCATCATGGGAACAGGGCAGACCAAACTACCAAGCCAATTCTTCACCAGAAAGGAGACAAGCTACCGGGGACCGGTTTCTGGCATTTCAGCCTCGTCGGCCCGGCTTGCTTGAATCCTGATGGAGCAGTGAGCAAGGGACTCATGTCTGAGTATACCCTGCCACACCTATAGTGGCCAAAAACGATTCAAAAAAGGGGGTGGTGATGAACCACCCCCTTTTCTGAATCATTTTGTCCACCATAAGCGTGGAAGGGTATACTCAGATGTGAGTCCCTTGCTCATTGCACCATCAGGATTCAAGCAAGCCGGGCCGACGACGCCTGAAATGGCAGAAACCGGTCCCCGGAAGCTTGTTTCCTTCCCAGTACAAGAATTGGCTTGGTAGTTTGGTTTGCCCTGTTCCCATCATGCACTGGGACAGGAACAGACTAATTTGCATATAGCCAAGTTCTGAGCTGGGATGGTGCAGTGAGCTAAAAAACGGTGATGGATCAAGCCCTGATCTTTGGACTGGGTAAGAGTGGTCTGCTTAATTCAGGCACTCTGTTCATCACCACCCCCTTTTCTGAATCATTTTGTCCACCATAAGCGTGGAAGGGTATACTCAGATGTGAGTCCCTTGCTCATTGCACCATCAGGATTCAAGCAAGCCAGGCCGACGACGCCTGAAATGGCAGAAACCGGTCCCCGGAAGCTTGTTTCCTTCCCAGTACAAGAATTGGCTTGGTAGTTTGGTTTGCCCTGTTCCCATCATGCACTGGGACAGGAACAGACTAATTTGCATATAGCCAAGTTCTAAGCTGGGATGGTGCAGTGAGCTAAAAAACGGTGATGGATCAAGCCCTGATCTTTGGACTGGGTAAGAGTGGTCTGTTTAATTCAGGCACTCTGTTCATCACCACCCCCTTTTCTGAATCATTTTGTCCACCATAAGCGTGGAAGGGTATACTCAGATGTGAGTCCCTTGCTCATTGCACCATCAGGATTCAAGCAAGCCGGGCCGACGACGCCTGAAATGGCAGAAACCGGTCCCCGGAAGCTTGTTTCCTTCCCAGTACAAGAATTGGCTTGGTAGTTTGGTTTGCCCTGTTCCCATCATGCACTGGGACAGGAACAGACTAATTTGCATATAGCCAAGTTCTGAGCTGGGATGGTGCAGTGAGCTAAAAAATGGTGATGGATCAAGCCCTGATCTTTGGACTGGGTAAGAGTGGTCTGCTTAATTCAGGCACTCTGTTCATCACCACCCCCTTTTCTGAATCATTTTGTCCACCATAAGCGTGGAAGGGTATACTCAGATGTGAGTCCCTTGCTCATTGCACCATCAGGATTCAAGCAAGCCGGGCCGACGACGCCTGAAATGGCAGAAACCGGTCCCCGGAAGCTTGTTTCCTTCCCAGTACAAGAATTGGCTTGGTAGTTTGGTTTGCCCTGTTCCCATCATGCACTGGGACAGGAACAGACTAATTTGCATATAGCCAAGTTCTGAGCTGGAATGGTGCAGTGAGCTAAAAAACGGTGATGGATCAAGCCCTGATCTTTGGACTGGGTAAGAGTGGTCTGCTTAATTCAGGCACTCTGTTCATCACCACCCCCCTTTTCTGAATCATTTTGTCCACCATAAGCGTGGAAGGGTATACTCAGATGTGAGTCCCTTGCTCATTGCACCATCAGGATTCAAGCAAGCCGGGCCGACGACGCCTGAAATGGCAGAAACCGGTCCCCGGAAGCTTGTTCCCTTCCCAGTACAAGAATTGGCTTGGTAGTTTGGTTTCCCCTGTTCCCATCATGCACTGGGACAGGAACAGACTAATTTGCATATAGCCAAGTTCTGAGCTGGGATGGTGCAGTGAGCTAAAAAACGGTGATGGATCAAGCCCTGATCTTTGGACTGGGTAAGAGTGGTCTGCTTAATTCAGGCACTCTGTTCATCACCACCCCCCTTTTCTGAATCATTTTGTCCACCATAAGCGTGGAAGGGTATACTCAGATGTGAGTCCCTTGCTCATTGCACCATCAGGATTCAAGCAAGCCGGGCCGACGACGCCTGAAATGGCAGAAACCGGTCCTCGGAAGCTTGTTTCCTTCCCAGTACAAGTATTGGCTTGGTAGTTTGGTTTGCCCTGTTCCCATCATGCACTGGGACAGGAACAGACTAATTTGCATATAGCCAAGTTCTGAGCTGGGATGGTGCAGTGAGCTAAAAAACGGTGATGGATCAAGCCCTGATCTTTGGACTGGGTAAGAGTGGTCTGTTTAATTCAGGCACTCTGTTCATCACCACCCCCTTTTCTGAATCATTTTGTCCACCATAAGCGTGGAAGGGTATACTCAGATGTGAGTCCCTTGCTCATTGCACCATCAGGATTCAAGCAAGCCGGGCCGACGACGCCTGAAATGGCAGAAACCGGTCCCCGGAAGCTTGTTTCCTTCCCAGTACAAGAATTGGCTTGGTAGTTTGGTTTGCCCTGTTCCCATCATGCACTGGAACAGGAACAGACTAATTTGCATATAGCCAAGTTCTAAGCTGGGATGGTGCAGTGAGCTAAAAAACGGTGATGGATCAAGCCCTGATCTTTGGACTGGGTAAGAGTGGTCTGTTTAATTCAGGCACTCTGTTCATCACCACCCCCTTTTCTGAATCATTTTGTCCACCATAAGCGTGGAAGGGTATACTCAGATGTGAGTCCCTTGCTCATTGCACCATCAGGATTCAAGGAAGCCGGGCCGACGACGCCTGAAATGGCAGAAACCGGTCCCCGGAAGCTTGTTTCCTTCCCAGTACAAGAATTGGCTTGGTAGTTTGGTTTGCCCTGTTCCCATCATGCACTGGGACAGGAACAGACTAATTTGCATATAGCCAAGTTCTGAGCTGGGATGGTGCAGTGAGCTAAAAAATGGTGATGGATCAAGCCCTGATCTTTGGACTGGGTAAGAGTGGTCTGCTTAATTCAGGCACTCTGTTCATCACCACCCCCTTTTCTGAATCATTTTGTCCACCATAAGCGTGGAAGGGTATACTCAGATGTGAGTCCCTTGCTCATTGCACCATCAGGATTCAAGCAAGCCGGGCCGACGACGCCTGAAATGGCAGAAACCGGTCCCCGGAAGCTTGTTTCCTTCCCAGTACAAGAATTGGCTTGGTAGTTTGGTTTGCCCTGTTCCCATCATGCACTGGGACAGGAACAGACTAATTTGCATATAGCCAAGTTCTGAGCTGGAATGGTGCAGTGAGCTAAAAAACGGTGATGGATCAAGCCCTGATCTTTGGACTGGGTAAGAGTGGTCTGCTTAATTCAGGCACTCTGTTCATCACCACCCCCCTTTTCTGAATCATTTTGTCCACCATAAGCGTGGAAGGGTATACTCAGATGTGAGTCCCTTGCTCATTGCACCATCAGGATTCAAGCAAGCCGGGCCGACGACGCCTGAAATGGCAGAAACCGGTCCCCGGAAGCTTGTTCCCTTCCCAGTACAAGAATTGGCTTGGTAGTTTGGTTTCCCCTGTTCCCATCATGCACTGGGACAGGAACAGACTAATTTGCATATAGCCAAGTTCTGAGCTGGGATGGTGCAGTGAGCTAAAAAACGGTGATGGATCAAGCCCTGATCTTTGGACTGGGTAAGAGTGGTCTGCTTAATTCAGGCACTCTGTTCATCACCACCCCCCTTTTCTGAATCATTTTGTCCACCATAAGCGTGGAAGGGTATACTCAGATGTGAGTCCCTTGCTCATTGCACCATCAGGATTCAAGCAAGCCGGGCCGACGACGCCTGAAATGGCAGAAACCGGTCCCCGGAAGCTTGTTTCCTTCCCAGTACAAGTATTGGCTTGGTAGTTTGGTTTGCCCTGTTCCCATCATGCACTGGGACAGGAACAGACTAATTTGCATATAGCCAAGTTCTGAGCTGGGATGGTGCAGTGAGCTAAAAAACGGTGATGGATCAAGCCCTGATCTTTGGACTGGGTAAGAGTGGTCTGCTTAATTCAGGCACTCTGTTCATCACCACCCCCTTTTCTGAATCATTTTGTCCACCATAAGCGTGGAAGGGTATACTCAGATGTGAGTCTCTTGCTCATTGCACCATCAGGATTCAAGCAAGCCGGGCCGACGACGCCTGTCATGGCAGAAACCGGTCCCCGGAAGCTTGTTTCCTTCCCAGTACAAGAATTGGCTTGGTAGTTTGGTTTGCCCTGTTCCCATCATGCACTGGGACAGGAACAGACTAATTTGCATATAGCCAAGTTCTGAGCTGGGATGGTGCAGTGAGCTAAAAAACGGTGATGGATCAAGCCCTGATCTTTGGACTGGGTAAGAGTGGTCTGCTTAATTCAGGCACTCTGTTCATCACCACCCCCTTTTCTGAATCATTTTGTCCACCATAAGCGTGGAAGGGTATACTCAGATGTGAGTCCTTTGTTCATTGCACCATCAGGATTCAAGCAAGCCGGGCCGACGACGCCTGAAATGGCAGAAACTGGTCCCCGGAAGCTTGTTTCCTTCCCAGTACAAGAATTGGCTTGGTAGTTTGGTTTGCCCTGTTCCCATCATGCACTGGGACAGGAACAGACTAATTTGCATATAGCCAAGTTCTGAGCTGGGATGGTGCAGTGAGCTAAAAAACGGTGATGGATCACGCCCTGATCTTTGGACTGGGTAAGAGTGGTCTGCTTAATTCAGGCACTCTGTTCATCACCACCCCCTTTTCTGAATCATTTTGTCCACCATAAGCGTGGAAGGGTATACTCAGATGTGAGTCCCTTGCTCATTGCACCATCAGGATTCAAGCAAGCCGGGCCGACGACGCCTGAAATGGCAGAAACCGGTCCCCGGAAGCTTGTTTCCTTCCCAGTACAAGAATTGGCTTGGTAGTTTGGTTTGCCCTGTTCCCATCATGCACTGGGACAGGAACAGACTAATTTGCATATAGCCAAGTTCTGAGCTGGGATGGTGCAGTGAGCTAAAAAACGGTGATGGATCAAGCCCTGATCTTTGGACTGGGTAAGTGTGGTCTGCTTAATTCAGGCACTCTGTTCATCACCACCCCCTTTTCTGAATCATTTTGTCCACCATAAGCGTGGAAGGGTATACTCAGATGTGAGTCCCTTGCTCATTGCACCATCAGGATTCAAGCAAGCCGGGCCACCGACGCCTGAAATTTCAGAAACCGGTCCCCGGAAGCTTGTTTCCTTCCCAGTACAAGAATTGGCTTGGTAGTTTGGTTTGCCCTGTTCCCATCATGCACTGGGACAGGAACAGACTAATTTGCATATAGCCAAGTTCTGAGCTGGGATGGTGCAGTGAGCTAAAAAACGGTGATGGATCAAGCCCTGATCTTTGGACTGGGTAAGAGTGGTCTGCTTAATTCAGGCACTCTGTTCATCACCACCCCCTTTTCTGAATCATTTTGTCCACCATAAGCGTGGAAGGGTATACTCAGATGTGAGTCCCTTGCTCATTGCACCATCAGGATTCAAGCAAGCCGGACCGACGACGCCTGAAATGGCAGAAACCGGTACCCGGAAGCTTGTTTCCTTCCCAGTACAAGAATTGGCTTGGTAGTTTGGTTTGCCCTGTTCCCATCATGCACTGGGACAGGAACAGACTAATTTGCATATAGCCAAGTTCTGAGCTGGGATGGTGCAGTGAGCTAAAAAACGGTGATGGATCAAGCCCTGATCTTTGGACTGGGTAAGAGTGGTCTGCTTAATTCAGGCACTCTGTTCATCACCACCCCCTTTTCTGAATCATATTGTCCACCATAAGCGTGGAAGGGTATACTCAGATGTGAGTCCCTTCCTCATTGCACCATTAGGATTCAAGCATGCCGGGCCGACGACGCCTGAAATGGCAGAAACCGGTCCCCGGAAGCTTGTTTCCTTCCCAGTACAAGAATTGGCTTGGTAGTTTGGTTTGCCCTGTTCCCATCATGCACTGGGACAGGAACAGACTAATTTGCATATAGCCAAGTTCTGAGCTGGGATGGTGCAGTGAGCTAAAAAACGGTGATGGATCAAGCCCTGATCTTTGGACTGGGTAAGAGTGGTCTGCTTAATTCAGGCACTCTGTTCATCACCACCGCCTTTTCTGAATCATTTTGTCCACCATAAGCGTGGAAGGGTATACTCAGATGTGAGTCCCTTGCTCATTGCACCATCAGGATTCAAGCAAGCCGGGCCGACGACGCCTGAAATGGCAGAAACCGGTCCCCGGAAGCTTGTTTCCTTCCCAGTACAAGAATTGGCTTGGTAGTTTGGTTTGCCCTGTTCCCATCATGCACTGGGACAGGAACAGACTAATTTGCATATAGCCAAGTTCTGAGCTGGGATGATGCAGTGAGCTAAAAAACGGTGATGGATCAAGCCCTGATCTTTGGACTGGGTAAGAGTGGTCTGCTTAATTCAGGCACTCTGTTCATCACCACCCCCTTTTCTGAATCATTTTGTCCACCATAAGCGTGGAAGGGTATACTCAGATGTGAGTCCCTTGCTCATTGCACCATCAGGATTCAAGCAAGCCGGGCCGACGACGCCTGAAATGGCAGAAACCGGTCCCCGGAAGCTTGTTTCCTTCCCAGTACAAGAATTGGCTTGGTAGTTTGGTTTGCCCTGTTCCCATCATGCACTGGGACAGGAACAGACTAATTTGCATATAGCCAAGTTCTGAGCTGGGATGGTGCAGTGAGCTAAAAAACGGTGATGGATCAAGCCCTGATCTTTGGACTGGGTAAGAGTGGTCTGCTTAATTCAGGCACTCTGTTCATCACCACCCCCCTTTTCTGAATCATTTTGTCCACCATAAGCGTGGAAGGGTATACTCAGATGTGAGTCCCTTGCTCATTGCACCATCAGGATTCAAGCAAGCCGGGCCGACGACGCCTGAAATGGCAGAAACCGGTCCCCGGAAGCTTGTTTCCTTCCCAGTACAAGAATTGGCTTGGTAGTTTGGTTTGCCCTGTTCCCATCATGCACTGGGACAGGAACAGACTAATTTGCATATAGCCAAGTTCTGAGCTGGGATGGTGCAGTGAGCTAAAAAACGGTGATGGATCAAGCCCTGATCTTTGGACTGGGTAAGAGTGGTCTGCTTAATTCAGGCACTCTGTTCATCACCACCCCCCTTTTCTGAATCATTTTGTCCACCATAAGCGTGGAAGGGTATACTCAGATGTGAGTCCCTTGCTCATTGCACCATCAGGATTCAAGCAAGCCGGGCCGACGACGCCTGAAATGGCAGAAACCGGTCCCCGGAAGCTTGTTTCCTTCCCAGTACAAGTATTGGCTTGGTAGTTTGGTTTGCCCTGTTCCCATCATGCACTGGGACAGGAACAGACTAATTTGCATATAGCCAAGTTCTGAGCTGGGATGGTGCAGTGAGCTAAAAAACGGTGATGGATCAAGCCCTGATCTTTGGACTGGGTAAGAGTGGTCTGCTTAATTCAGGCACTCTGTTCATCACCACCCCCTTTTCTGAATCATTTTGTCCACCATAAGCGTGGAAGGGTATACTCAGATGTGAGTCTCTTGCTCATTGCACCATCAGGATTCAAGCAAGCCGGGCCGACGACGCCTGTCATGGCAGAAACCGGTCCCCGGAAGCTTGTTTCCTTCCCAGTACATGAATTGGCTTGGTAGTTTGGTTTGCCCTGTTCCCATCATGCACTGGGACAGGAACAGACTAATTTGCATATAGCCAAGTTCTGAGCTGGGATGGTGCAGTGAGCTAAAAAACGGTGATGGATCAAGCCCTGATCTTTGGACTGGGTAAGAGTGGTCTGCTTAATTCAGGCACTCTGTTCATCACCACCCCCTTTTCTGAATCATTTTGTCCACCATAAGCGTGGAAGGCTATACTCAGATGTGAGTCCCTTGCTCATTGCACCATCAGGATTCAAGCAAGCCGGGCCGACGACACCTGAAATGGCAGAAACCGGTCCCCGGAAGCTTGTTTCCTTCCCAGTACAAGAATTGGCTTGGTAGTTTGGTTTGCCCTGTTCCCATCATGCACTGGGACAGGAACAGACTAATTTGCATATAGCCAAGTTCTGAGCTGGGATGGTGCAGTGAGCTAAAAAACGGTGATGGATCAAGCCCTGATCTTTGGACTGGGTAAGAGTGGTCTTCTTAATTCAGGCACTCTGTTCATCACCACCCCCTTTTCTGAATCATTTTGTCCACCATAAGCGTGGAAGGGTATACTCAGATGTGAGTCCCTTGTTCATTGCACCATCAGGATTCAAGCAAGCCGGGCCGACGACGCCTGAAATGGCAGAAACCGGTCCCCGGAAGCTTGTTTCCTTCCCAGTACAAGAATTGGCTTGGTAGTTTGGTTTGCCCTGTTCCCATCATGCACTGGGACAGGAACAGACTAATTTGCATATAGCCAAGTTCTGAGCTGGGATGGTGCAGTGAGCTAAAAAACGGTGATGGATCACGCCCTGATCTTTGGACTGGGTAAGAGTGGTCTGCTTAATTCAGGCACTCTGTTCATCACCACCCCCTTTTCTGAATCATTTTGTCCACCATAAGCGTGGAAGGGTATACTCAGATGTGAGTCCCTTGCTCATTGCACCATCAGGATTCAAGCAAGCCGGGCCGACGACGCCTGAAATGGCAGAAACCGGTCCCCGGAAGCTTGTTTCCTTCCCAGTACAAGAATTGGCTTGGTAGTTTGGTTTGCCCTGTTCCCATCATGCACTGGGACAGGAACAGACTAATTTGCATATAGCCAAGTTCTGAGCTGGGATGGTGCAGTGAGCTAAAAAACGGTGATGGATCAAGCCCTGATCTTTGGACTGGGTAAGTGTGGTCTGCTTAATTCAGGCACTCTGTTCATCACCACCCCCTTTTCTGAATCATTTTGTCCACCATAAGCGTGGAAGGGTATACTCAGATGTGAGTCCCTTGCTCATTGCACCATCAGGATTCAAGCAAGCCGGGCCACCGACGCCTGAAATGGCAGAAACCGGTCCCCGGAAGCTTGTTTCCTTCCCAGTACAAGAATTGGCTTGGTAGTTTGGTTTGCCCTGTTCCCATCATGCACTGGGACAGGAACAGACTAATTTGCATATAGCCAAGTTCTGAGCTGGGATGGTGCAGTGAGCTAAAAAACGGTGATGGATCAAGCCCTGATCTTTGGACTGGGTAAGAGTGGTCTGCTTAATTCAGGCACTCTGTTCATCACCACCCCCTTTTCTGAATCATTTTGTCCACCATAAGCGTGGAAGGGTATACTCAGATGTGAGTCCCTTGCTCATTGCACCATCAGGATTCAAGCAAGCCGGACCGACGACGCCTGAAATGGCAGAAACCGGTACCCGGAAGCTTGTTTCCTTCCCAGTACAAGAATTGGCTTGGTAGTTTGGTTTGCCCTGTTCCCATCATGCACTGGGACAGGAACAGACTAATTTGCATATAGCCAAGTTCTGAGCTGGGATGGTGCAGTGAGCTAAAAAACGGTGATGGATCAAGCCCTGATCTTTGGACTGGGTAAGAGTGGTCTGCTTAATTCAGGCACTCTGTTCATCACCACCCCCTTTTCTGAATCATTTTGTCCACCATAAGCGTGGAAGGGTATACTCAGATGTGAGTCCCTTGCTCATTGCACCATCAGGATTCAAGCAAGCCGGGCCGACGACGCCTGAAATGGCAGAAACCGGTCCCCGGAAGCTTGTTTCCTTCCCAGTACAAGAATTGGCTTGGTAGTTTGGTTTGCCCTGTTCCCATCATGCACTGGGACAGGAACAGACTAATTTGCAAATAGCCAAGTTCTGAGCTGGGATGATGCAGTGAGCTAAAAAACGGTGATGGATCAAGCCCTGATCTTTGGACTGGGTAAGAGTGGTCTGCTTAATTCAGGCACTCTGTTCATCACCACCCCCTTTTCTGAATCATTTTGTCCACCATAAGCGTGGAAGGGTATACTCAGATGTGAGTCCCTTGCTCATTGCACCATCAGGATTCAAGCAAGCCGGGCCGACGACGCCTGAAATGGCAGAAACCGGTCCCCGGAAGCTTGTTTCCTTCCCAGTACAAGAATTGGCTTGGTAGTTTGGTTTGCCCTGTTCCCATCATGCACTGGGACAGGAACAGACTCATTTGCATATAGCCAAGTTCTGAGCTGGGATGGTGCAGTGAGCTAAAAAACGGTGATGGATCAAGCCCTGATCTTTGGACTGGGTAAGAGTGGTCTGCTTAATTCAGGCACTCTGTTCATCACCACCCCCCTTTTCTGAATCATTTTGTCCACCATAAGCGTGGAAGGGTATACTCAGATGTGAATCCCTTGCTCATTGCACCATCAGGATTCAAGCAAGCCGGGCCGACGACGCCTGAAATGGCAGAAACCGGTCCCCGGAAGCTTGTTTCCTTCCCAGTACAAGAATTGGCTTGGTAGTTTGGTTTGCCCTGTTCCCATCATGCACTGGGACAGGAACAGACTAATTTGCATATAGCCAAGTTCTGAGCTGGGATGGTGCAGTAAGCTAAAAAACGGTGATGGATCAAGCCCTGATCTTTGGACTGGGTAAGAGTGGTCTGCTTAATTCAGGCACTCTGTTCATCACCACCCCCTTTTCTGAATCATTTTGTCCACCTTAAGCGTGGAAGGGTATACTCAGATGTGAGTCCCTTGCTCATTGCACCATCAGGATTCAAGCAAGCCGGGCCGACGACGCCTGAAATGGCAGAAACCGGTCCCCGGAAGCTTGTTTCCTTCCCAGTACAAGAATTGGCTTGGTAGTTTGGTTTGCCCTGTTCCCATCATGCACTGGGACAGGAACAGACTAATTTGCATATAGCCAAGTTCTGAGCTGGGATGGTGCAGTGAGCTAAAAAACGGTGATGGATCAAGCCCTAATCTTTGGACTGGGTAAGAGTGGTCTGCTTAATTCAGGCACTCTGTTCATCACCACCCCCTTTTCTGAATCATTTTGTCCACCATAAGCGTGGAAGGGTATACTCAGATGTGAGTCCCTTGCTCATTGCACCATCAGGATTCAAGCAAGCCGGGCCGACGACGCCTGAAATGGCAGAAACCGGTCCCTGGAAGCTTGTTTACTTCCCAGTACAAGAATTGGCTTGGTAGTTTGGTTTGCCCTGTTCCCATCATGCACTGGGACAGGACAGACTAATTTGTATATAGCCAAGTTCTGAGCTGGGATGATGCAGTGAGCTAAAAAACGGTGATGGATCAAGCCCTGATCTTTGGACTGGGTAAGAGTGGTCTGCTTAATTCAGGTACTCTGTTCATCACCACCCCCTTTTCTGAATCATTTTGTCCACCATAAGCATGGAAGGGTATACTCAGATGTGAGTCCCTTGCTCATTGCACCATCAGGATTCAAGCAAGCCGGGCCGACGATGCCTGAAATGGCAGAAACCGGTCCCCGGAAGCTTGTTTCATTCCCAGTACATGAATTGGCTTGGTAGTTTGGTTTGCCCTGTTCCCATCATGCACTGGGACAGGAACAGACTAATTTGCATATAGCCAAGTTCTGAGCTGGGATGGTGCAGTGAGCTAAAAAACGGTGATGGATCAAGCCCTGATCTTTGCACTGGGTAAGAGTGGTCTGCTTAATTCAGGCACTCTGTTCATCACCACCCCCTTTTCTGAATCATTTTGTCCACCATAAGCGTGGAAGGGTATACTCAGATGTGAGTCTCTTGCTCATTGCACCATCAGGATTCAAGCAAGCCGGGCCGACGACGCCTGAAATGGCAGAAACCGGTCCCCGGAAGCTTGTTTCCTTCCCAGTACAAGAATTGGTTTGGTTTGCCCTGTTCCCATCATGAACTGGGACAGGAACAGACTAATTTGCATATAGCCAAGTTCTGAGCTGGGATGGTGCAGTGAGCTAAAAAACGGTGATGGATCAAGCCCTGATCTTTGGACTGGGTAAGAGTGGTCTGCTTAATTCAGGCACTCTGTTCATCACCACCCCCCTTTTCTGAATCATTTTGTCCACCATAAGCGTGGAAGGGTATACTCAGATGTGAGTCCCTTGCTCATTGCACCATCAGGATTCAAGCAAGCCGGGCCGACGACGCCTGAAATGGCAGAAACCGGTCCCCGGAAGCTTGTTTCCTTCCCAGTACAAGAATTGGCTTGGTAGTTTGGTTTGCCCTGTTCCCATCATGCACTGGGACAGGAACAGACTAATTTGCATATAGCCAAGTTCTGAGCTGGGATGGTGCAGTGAGCTAAAAAACGGTGATGGATCAAGCCCTGATCTTTGGACTGGGTAAGAGTGGTCTGCTTAATTCAGGCACTCTGTTCATCACCACCCCCTTTTCTGAATCATTTTGTCCACCATAAGCGTGGAAGGGTATACTCAGATGTGATTCCCTTGCTCATTGCACCATCAGGATTCAAGCAAGCCGGGCCGACGACGCCTGAAATGGCAGAAACCGGTCCCCGGAAGCTTGTTTCCTTCCCAGTACAAGAATTGGCTTGGTAGTTTGGTTTGCCCTGTTCCCATCATGCACTGGGACAGGAACAGACTAATTTGCATATAGCCAAGTTCTGAGCTGGGATGGTGCAGTGAGCTAAAAAACGGTGCTGGATCAAGCCCTGATCTTTGGACTGGGTAAGAGTGGTCTGCTTAATTCAGGCACTCTGTTCATCACCACCCCCTTTCTGAGCCAGATCGTGATACAGCACAGGCCGGTGATCTCGGAATTCCAGGAGGGTGTGATCGCGTGCCCTCCTCAAAATTCCCTCCTTAAGCTGAAAATCGTGGACACATACCAGGATGTCTGGTGGAGGGGCCTTGGGTCCTCGTGGTAGGCCAATTCTATGAACTCTGTCCATTTGGATCTCCTGTAGGTCTTCCTCGTTCAAGACGTGCCGAAAGAGAGCCTCGACATATTCTCGCAGGCCCGCCCCCTCGCCCTTCCACGGCACTGCTCTGATCCGTATATTGTTGCGGCGAGATCTGTTCTCTAAATCCTCAGTGTGTGCTTGCATATCTAGGTTTTGCTTCGTGAGGCGTAAGACATCCTGCTGGAGCCGGTGCACATCCTCCGCCGTCCCCAAATCATGCTCCTCTAGCGTTGCCACCCATTCGCCCACTGCGTCCACATCCCGCCGCACCTCTTTCAGATCCAATGCCAGCTGGGAGCGCAGTTCCATGATGTCTTCCTTTATCGCCGCAAACAGTTCCATCATGAAGGCTTTAGTGGCTGGCACCTCGCTGTCGTCGCAGCGTGGAGACTTGCCCTCCACCGGCGAAGTCGTTTGTGGCGCGGTTTTCTGGGCGCCGTCCTTCGGCAGCTTATCTTTCTTAGGCCTGTTTGCCGCCATTTTGCCACCTACTCTCCGCAGTGGGGGCTTGGCGTCCACTGCTTGGTCCCCCTTGCCTGCGGAACTGACTCCCCAAGCGTGCCAAATCAGACGTCAGGAAAGGCCAACGCGGGACCTGTTTAATGCCCGGGTGGCCACCCACAGGGTGTGGTAGATAGCCTCACGCCTCACCCGAATCGCTGGGGCCTTCCAGGCCGTCGCTGTTCTCCGCTGTCAGAGGCTGATGCAGGTCAGAGAGGGACAACCCCCGTTAGCCAGGCCCACAGTGCCACCAGAGGCTGTCCAGGGCCGTGATATTAGTCCGCACCCGTATAGGTCCAGTCGCAGTTGCTGCCAAGTCCCAAGCACCTCAAGGCCTTGTCCCTCTCAGAATGCCGGGATCTTCATAGGCCTCGCTGACTCTCTCTCGGCGCCAAACACAGCTTCACAGACGGCCAGGGGCGGACGCCGTGCCTCTACACAACCCCCAGGCCTCCTCTTGCTGCTCTAATGCTGGGCGCTACCCGGACACTTCCCCGCTGCGCTAGGGGCCTTAGGACCCCCCACCAGGCCCTGAGGGAGCTGCTGGCCCCAGCGTGGGTCCACCGCAGGACGCGCTGCTGTCTGCCGAGCTGCGGATCGAAAAGCAGGGCCCCCACACACTTCCTGCCACACTCTCACCTGCCAGAGGCCTAGTTGTCACAGTGCTGTCTTGCTGGAGGCCGCCGAACGTTGGCGGGTACTCTCGGTGATCGCCTGCTCCACTGGGCCTCCCTGTATTGTTGATGCTGCGGGGCCCCACCGGGCACCACTTGTCAGTCCGTACTGCCGAGGAGTGTGCCCGGCTATCAATCGGGGTCGAGCACTGCCTGCTCCGCCCCCCACCGCCGCTATCCTTCCGGGGGGCGCACTTGGTGCGTAGCAGGCTCCGTCCGCTAATCACGCGGCTTCCGGGGCTCTTGGCGTACGCAGGCCGCACCTCGGCGCGTCCCCGTCCCTTAATGCCGCTCTGAGAAAGAACGCCTCTCAGACCTTCCGGTCAACCCCAGGGCACTGGAAACCTCCTTTGGGCCGTGGATGGGCGCCCTGCAGGGTGATACACAACGCTGTCATTCAAGCGGCGCCGGAGGGACTGAAAGGTACGTCCTCCTCCGCCACCATCTTAGCCACGCCCCTTATTTATTTTTTTATATGTAGGGGTGGGGGCTGACCAGAATAGGCATTGCTAATGCCCCCACCCCAAAAAACTAATTCCATAGGCTTTCTGCCCCCCCCGGGAGGCAGATGGGGTAATAGCCACTTATCTGCCCCTCGGGGGGGCAGAGAGCCCAGTAGGCACAAGGAATTATATGGTACAGGGGTGGGGGCTGCCCAGAATGGTCATATCAATGCCCACCCAAAAAAGCCACAGTTTTTATTCTTCCTCCAGGAGGCATTTGGGGCAATAACCCTTGATCTGCACCCGGGGGGGGGGGGCAGAAAGCCCGCCAGGCACCAGGGAATATAATTGTTTTTCTGGGCAGCCCCCACTCCAAAATAAAATTGCCATAGTCTTTCTGTCCCACCTTGGGAGGCAGATGGGGCAATAGGCCCTTATCTGTCCCACTGGGGGGCTGAAAGCCCACTTATATTTTTCATTTTAGATAGGGGTGGGGGCTGCCCATAATTGGATACTAATACCCCCACTCCCCCCAAAAAATAGCCACTGCCTGTCTGCTCCGTTTGGGGGCATATCGGGCAAAAAGCCCTCGATATGTCCCACCCCAGGTCGGCAGAAAGGCCACTAGGCACTGACCTTTTTTCTGCAATATGCCTAGCTGTGGATTTTGGTCCCTAGTGCAGCTGGCACCTAAGGAAACCTAGCAAACCTATGCATTTATGAAAACTAGACCCCAGGGGAATCCATTGCCTCTCACCAGGTTCTGTTACCCAGAATCCCTTGCAAACCTCAAACTTTGTCACAAAAAAACACATTATCCTTAAATTTCTATGATGGAAAGTTCTGTAATCTGCATGGATCCTCAAACTTCCACCCACCCACCATTCCTCAAAGTAGCCCAATAAAAATGGTACCTCACTTGTGTGGGTAGGCCTTGTACTCATGCCAAGAAACAGCTCAAAACGCAACGTGGACACAACCCATTTTTCCAGTGAAAACTGATCCTTTTTTCGCAATATGCCTAGCTTTGGATTTTGGACACTAGCTCTTCCGGCACCTAAGGAAACCTAATAAACCTATACATTTTTGAAAACTAGACACCCTGGGGAATCCAGGATGTGGTGACTTGTGTGGCTCTTACCAGGTTCTGTTACCCAGAATCCCATGTAAACCTCAAACTTTGTCATAAAAAACACATTTTCCTCAGAGTTCTGTGATGGAAAGTTCTGGAATCTGTGTGAATTCACAAACTTCCACACACTCAACATTCCTCAAAGTCTCCCGATAAAAATGGTACTTCACTTGTGTGGGTAGGCCTAGTACCCCTGATAGGAAACGGCCCAAAATGCAACGTGGACACATCACTTTTGTCCAGTGAAAACTGACCATTTTTTCACAATGTGACTAGCTTTGGATGTTGGACCCTAGCTCTGCTGGTATCTAAGAAAACCTAGCAAACCCATACATTTTTTTAAACTAGACATCCAAGGGAATCCAGGATGGGGTGTCGGCACGGTGATCCCACACACAAATATAAGGAAAATGTGATTTGTTTTAGCTACATTTGAGGTTTGCAGGGGATTCTAGGTAGGAAAACCAAGGCAAGTCACACCTCCCTGGATTCCCCCGGGTGTCTAGTTTTCAGAAATGTGTGGATTTGATAGGTTTCCCTAGATGGCCACTGAGCCCGGGACCAAAAACGCAGTTGCCCCCCTTGCAAAATCAGGTTGTTTTGTGATAGATAATTTTGATGTCTCCACAAAAAGTTTTTTCACATTTCTGAGTGAGAAAGTTGTGGGATCACCGGGCTGACACACATTTCCTACCACCTAGCGTTCCCATAGGTCTCCCGATAAGAATGGCACCTCACTTGTGTGGGTGGGCCAAGTACCTGCAGCAGGTTAGGGACAAAAACTTTGGTGAATGCTGGGTGTGGGGAAGTGTGTCACTCATCGCAGATTCCAGAACTTTCCATCACAGAAATATGAGGAAAATGTAGTTTATTTGACAAAGCCTGAGGTTTGCAGAGGTTTCGAGGTAAAGCAACCTGGTGAGAGCCCCACAAGTCACCCTATGCTAGATTTCCCTTGGTGTCTAGGTTTAAAAAATGTATAGGTTTTCGTAGGTGCCGACTGAGCTAGGGTCCAAAATCCACAGATAAGCACATTGCAAAAAAAAGGTCAGTTTTGACTGGAAAAATGGGATGTGACATGTTGCGTGTTGGGCCGTTTCCTGTCGCAGGCACTGGGCCTACCCACACAAGTGAGGAGCATTTTTATCGGGAGACTTCGGGAACACAGAATAGTAAAACAAGTGTTGTTACCTATTGGCTTTCTTTGCATTTCTGCCTTCCAAACGTAAGACAATTTGTAAGAAACAAAGGTATTTTGAAAAATGACCTCTAATTCACACGCTTGTATGGGTACCCACAATTTTGGAGATGTGCAAATAACCACTGCTTCTAAACTCTATATTTTGTTTCCATTTAGGAAATATATAGGTTTCCTTGGTACCTATTTTTCACTCTTTTACCAAACGAAATGCTATATACACAGTGCCCAATGAAAAACCATTGCAAGACGCAGCTCAGTTATTGGCTCTGAGCTCCTCGGGTTCTTGGTGAACCTACAAGTCTGATATATCTCCGCAACCAGAAGGGTTCAGCAGATGTAATGGTATATTGGTTTCAAACATCAGACATACTTAGAAGAAGGTACAGGTAAAAATGTTGGCACAAATGGCTGTTTTTTTCAACTTGTTTTCAATATCTTTTTATTTCAACTGTTACTTTCTATAGAAAAACCTTGAAGGATCTACACAAATGACCCCTTGATGAATTCAGAATTTTGTCTACTTTTCAGAAATGCATAGCTATTTGGGATCCATTATTGCTTTTACACCTATTTGTACTACTAACTGGAAGAAGGTTGAAAGCACAAACATAGCAAAAATAGACTATGTCCCAGTGAAATGCCAAAACTGTGTAGAACATTTTGGATTTCTGACAAAATTCTGCCTTTCCCTGAAAGGTGAGAAGATGGTAATTTCAGCACCATACCCCCTTTGTTGATGCCATTTGCAGGGAAGGAAACAGATGCTTTCTTCTGTAGCACTTTTTTCTCATTTCAAAAAATAAAATAAAAAATGTAGCTATAGTTTGGCTAATTTCTGGGTCCCCTCCTGGGGAATCCACAAAGTCTGGGTACCTTTAGAATCATCAGGGTGTTGGAAAAAAAGGACGCAAGTTTGACGTGGTTACCTTATGTGGACAAAACATTACAGGGGCCTAAGTTCGAACAACCCAAATAGCCAAAAAAATGCTCAGCACATGAGGAGGTGGGGAAGGCCTAGCAGCGAAGATGTTAAACTTATTTTTGTTAATTCTGTTAGTAATCCCTAGCTACTATTTTCTTTTTTTTTTTTAAAGACACCAAGTACAATTTTTTAAAGCGATTTAAAAACTTGGATGGTAAAGGTAAACTATACTTTACTATGTATGTCAGAAAAATGTATTGTAAAGTGCGAGGATGTAATGTACTGCATAGAAACAAATGATATTCATGACTAGAATGTCTTTGCATTTTTTGTGAGGCATTTTTTTTGCCGTAGTGATGTGTTCTATTGTCTTTTGTGCTGCTGAGCTTCTGTTCTGCATTATTGGAAAGTGTTGTACTATAGCTGGTCTGTTGCCTCCGATTTTAATTGTTTTGTTGTTAGGGTGTTAAGTTGCCTTTTGTCTGCAATTGTGTTAAAGTATGATATTTACTTTAGATGTGTAAACCAATGCAGCTACATTTCCAGCCAAAAGCAGCATACTTTTAAATGTCCTGTGACAACCAGTCATGCTAGTCGGCCTGTTTGTGTTTCATTGCAGGCTAAGAGAGCAGCAGCAGGCCACATTGGGGCCGATTTAACACAAATTAGCTTAGAGTAGCAACCACAGTTGCTGCGCTGCATTATAATAGAGGGAGGGTGCCTCATGGGTCCATATTCACTGAATATGACCTGCTGCTGCTCTTCTCTTGTGCTGGTTTACAAACAGGCTGCCTACTTCTCCCCCTACACACACCTTTGAACTACAGTACAGAGGTATGTACATTTTGTCTAGCATATCTTTTGTACCTTTGGAGGGTACATTCCTGTACAAAATCTTATGGTTATAGATTTCGCTCACTGGATGGGTGCTGTACAGCAAAATGAAACCATTCCTCCTACATTGCACCTGCCTCAATGAGTCGTTATTTTATTAAATAAAGTCACGTCTGACAATCTTTGTAGATCTGGATTTGAGTCAAAAGCCATGGCTATTTGCTTTAGTACGCCCAAGTACCATCCATGCAATATCCCTTGAAGGAAATTAGCGCAAACTAATACAACTAATACAACGTGCCATTTGTGCTATTTTAAAGCAACTTTCTAGAGCAAATAAGTTTTGTTCTGGAAAGTAAATTCTTTATCTAGACTTAGCGCTGCTTTGCGGTGGCACACAAGTCTTGATTAATCGGCCCTGTTTAACAAATATGGCTCTTTGCAGCTCTCCCCCTCTAGCACAGCGCAACAACGTTGTTGCTGCACACCATTATATTTCATATGACACTTTTATTTTTGTAACTCTGCTGCTAGGACCTTAGTTTTACTTCTTCAGTGACCTTGATGATTGGGGTCAGAGATAGCCAGAATTAATGGTATCAAATAACAAAGGAGTGTTAAATCCTGCTTTGTGCCTAGATAGATGGAGTGCATGGTCCCTGTGTTTTTTCCTAAAAGAACAACTTTTTATCTTGTGATTTTAATAAAATAAGACATTTTGTATGCGCTATACCTTAATCTCAGTGGGTTCTTTTTGCTTAACCTTTCCAAGTTTTACAGGGGGCTTGTTCTCAAGGTATATTTAGATCTTCTAGGTTGTATGCATTAGGGAATGCATGTTGCTGAGTTGATGAATGTGAGAATGGTGTTATGACATAAGATTCCAGGGGAATTTTGTGTTTTCACTGTTTATATTTTTGTACATCATGCAATATACATTTACAATCACAATTTTATATCTGGAGACTTATTTAATAAAATTGCCTGATGTTATGAAGTGTATATCATAATGTGTTTTAGTTAAGCCACATTTCTGTGGAAAACACCATCTTGAAGAAGATAGACCAGGATGGAAGTCATATACATAAAGTAACAATTTTATTATAAACATATATTTGACGTTATATATTACATTTTTTTAAGTGAACTGTTATAAAAACATATATATGAGTCATATATATATATCTATATATATATATATATATATATATATATATATATATATATATATATATATAGAGAGAGAGATATATATATATATATATAAAGTAACACCATTATTAAAAACATATATTTGACATTATAATGAAAATGTTTAAGTGCAATGTCATAAAAACATGTATATGTTTTTATAACAGAGCAAATCCTGGATCACCACCAACTTCCAACGGTGCACAAAGACAGGTACGGACCACTTCAAGGGACGTTTCCAAACTGCAGTGCTTTATTTAAAACACATATACACAGCAACTAGTCAGTCCTGGCCAGTGCCTCAGCATGACGCGTTTCGACCGAAACAAATCGGTCTTGTTCACATGACGTGCTACTAAATGAAATGCATTTAAATAGTGAAAGTAATTAAGAAAATCACACCTGTTGATAGTTAAGCTCAAGTTGCGTGGCAAATAGACCTGAACAACAGACTCTAAAAGAACAGCACGTAAAAGTACATAATGATGCAGAGTAAATATCTAAAATATCTCCATAAGATATATAAATATATTCACATTTGATTGAGCTAAAAAGATATAGATTGAACACTAACAAGAGGGAAAATAGTAGCTTTAAAAATAAATACGTAGTGAAGTATAATATTCATCACATATAACGATGATAGGCATAGATAAACTTCCCTCAAAGCAATGATGTGCAAAAATACAAATGTAAACTTCTACTCATGTGCAAAATAGAGTCCAAAGTAGATTACCTGAAGTCACAAAGGGGCAGATGTATCATCCGCTTTTTGTCGCAAACGCTGCGATTCGCAAAATAGCAGCGTTTGCGACAAAAAAAACGGGATTTGGAATGTATCATGCAAAAAGCCTCGCAATATTAAGGAATCACAAATTTTGCGATTCCTTAATATTGCGTCAGCATTTAAGAAATGGCAAATTGCGATTTCTTATTTGAAATGTATTAAGCATTTCAGTTTTGCGATTTTTGACTAAGAAATCGCAAATTACCACCAACTTGTAGTTGGTGTTAATTTGTGAATTCTTTTCAAAATGCACTTTTTTAAAATTCTAAAGCTGCCATGTGACACTCATACATGCCCTTAGGGAATGTATGTGCGCCATATGCGCACACATGTCAAATTCAGGGGTGCAGCAGGGTGTCCTTAAGACACCCTTGCACCCTTGAAATTATTCTCAATTTGTGATTAGCAAATTGCGAATCATTTCACATTCATTCCTATGGGCCTCCTGGCCCATAGAAATGAATGGGACATTATTTCTTAATTGCGATTAGCAATTTGCTAATCGCAATTAAGGAATTTTAAGAAATCGCCAAAAAATAGCGAATTTCTACATACATACCATTTTGCACTTCTCAAATAGCGATTCCTTAAAAATCGCTATTTGAGAATCGCAAAATGGTATCTTGATACATCTGCCCCAAAATCACTTGAGTTACTGCAGTGTCAGGTGAGAAAGTGCAAAACGTGTAAGTGCAAACATATCTAAAAACAGTACTATTTCAATAAAAAACAATGTGCCTGGAGCCCCAGGGAAGCCCATAAACATGACAAAACCAATGGCAAGCAGCTTTGATATTGGGCAAGTGCCCTACCCGACAAATACATAAATTATTGAATGCATGGCGCAAAAGACATGTTTACCTGGAACAAATCATTCAAAGGGCAACATATCAATCAATATAAAGAGACGGGAAATAAACTCTTATAAAAAGGTGGAATAAAACCAAAGATGTATAGATACAGTACTGGATAAACTGAGATGTCACAACCGAATACACAAACAACATGATGTAATCATAAAAAGTTGTGCAATTCCTCCCCATATTAAGGCCATTAGGCATCTTGGTATCGAGTTGTAATATGAATTTGTATTCGAGTTGTCTCAACTGGCGTTCTCTGTTACCTCCTCGAACTGATTTAGGAACTGCCCCAATTACAAAGTATTCCAAGTCATTTAAATTGTTGTTGTGTGCTAATTTCAAATGTCTTGCTACAGGATAATTCGGCTCAGAATTTACTGCGGCTCTGAGATGTTGAAGTATGCCGTTATACACCCGGAGTTTGATGCTCCCTACATACTTCAAGCCACATGTACAGCGAAGCACATAGACTGCAAAGTCAGTACGACATGTATGAGAAACTTGTATCTTGACTGGTGTGTTGCTAAAAGCAGTCATGTACTATGTCATGTTGGTCCCGAATTTACAAGTCCGACATGAGCTACACTTAAAAAAAACACACCTGGGTGACAGCCATGTATTGGTGGAGGTAACTTCAGGGCTGTTCCTTACCAGATTATCTCTCATAGATGGTGTCCGTTTCGAAGTTACAGAGGGGGAAGCAGGTAAAATCTGAGAGAGTAAGGTCAGTGAGAACTATAGGCCAGTTTTTGTGCACAATACTCCTAATCTGTTTCTATTGTCTACAGTAGGCAGTAATGAGTCTTACTTCCTGAGGAGTATCTTTAATGATATTAGGGGATGTGACTTCTTTATCAGTCTGGCTGCTGATTACACCTGGACAGTGATCGCATTGGCTTTAGTGTGGGCTGAACTAAGATCCTTAATACTATAGCCTCGTGATAGAAATCTTTGCATGGCTTCATTCTGGCAAATTTCTAAATCCTTGTCATTGCTACAGATAAGGCGGATCCGCAGAAACTCCCCATACGGAATACTGTGAATCAGATGTTTAGGGTGGGAACTCAGCGTGAAGAACAGAGTTACCCGCCATCTGTTTCCTGTGTAGTTTAGTCTGTAATGGGAAACAACCTTTACAACACATTCATTACATCGCACTACCTATACATAGCAGTCATTACATTGCAACATCCTTTACATCGCATGTCATTACAGCGCAGCCATTACATTGAATGTCACTACAACGCATGACATTACAATGCATGTCACTACAACGCAGGCATTACATCGCAAGTCATTACAATGTATACCATTACAACGCATAGTACCCTTTCACTATCCAACACTTACCCTACTGTTGCACTCACTGGAGTTAGAATAGTAATTTATTCCTAAACTATCCAACACTTACCCTACTGTTGCACTCACTGGAGTTAGAATAGTAATGTTTACCCCTACACTATCCAATACTTCCCTACTGTTGCACTCACTAAAGTTAGAATAGTAATTATTACCCCTATACTATCCAACACTTACCTTAAAAGCAATGTAATGGTATGCATTGTAAAGGTATAATGCGATGTAATGGAATGCGTTGAAAAGGTAGTTTCTGAAAATGCGATGTGATAGCATGCTATGTAAAATAATGTATTTAAAGGATGTTGCGATGTAAAAACTGTGTTGTAAAGGCATGCATTGTAAATGTATGAGTTGTAACATCATACATTCGTCTGTAATTGACCTTGCTCAATATAGACAGACACATCTAAGAATTCCACATTAGTAGTGCTAATGGATGCAGTAAATTTTAGATTCAAATCATTGGTGTTTAAAGTGTCTACAAACTCAATAGCTGATGTTCTGAACCCTTCCAGATAAGACGCACATCATCTATAAATCGCCACCAATGTTGGACATGATTATTGTACAGCTCCCTGTGATGGCTCCTACGGACATGCTCCTCCCACCAGCCCAAATGTAAACATGCGTAGATGGGGGAGAAGCATGCCCCCATAGCTACTCCTGTTTGTTAAACAAGAAGAAATTCAATCTGAGGCAAATCTCAGTCATATCAATTATCATCCTATTGTGTTCTGAAAAACGAATATCACGCTGCCCCAGAAAGTAAGTCACTGCATTAATTCCATCATTATCATGGATACTCGTATACAGGATGTTATGTCCATAACAATCAATAAATAATCACTGTTCCAAGTAACAGTTTTCAATTTCTTAAGAAAGTCCCCAGTGTCTTTTTATAAAAGAGGGTAGGCTAGATACAAATTTCTGTTGAAAATAATCGACAAATTTGGAAACCAGTTCTAAAAGACTCCTTTGTGCTAATATAATGAGTCTTACAGGAGACGGGGTGATGTTTTTATGAACTTTAGGGATGAAGTATACTTGGTGTGATAGGATGTTTATTTTTGAGAAACAAAAATTCATTTTTGCTGATAAGACCTCTTCTCTTCCACTGAAAAAGTTCTTTGAAGACCAACAGGCAGATGCATTCAGCAAAATACCTCCCGGTAAAATAGCGATTCGGTAAAACAGGCCGAAACCGACCGCAAAACCCCTAAATGCAATGCATCAACACAAATCGGTAAATATTAGAGAATCGCTAAAAAAATCCCCTCGGTAAATTACCGAATCGCTATCCAGCCAATCGGAAATAACGAAAACCAAAGCAGGCCCCGGAAATACCGAATCGCTAATAAAGAATCGCAAAGGAATGCATCAAAATTCGCAAATACCGAAAACCTCAAAAATCGCTATTTAGCATGAGCAAAATAAGGGGAATCTCAAACTGGAGGTAAATTTATTTGAATGAAGAAAAAAAAATGTTCTGACAGGTGCTGACAATCAGTAACCCTTTAAAATGACCCTGGAAACCCTGTTAGTCAACCAAAATGGCTGCCCCCTACGAGCTTGCTCGGAGGAGGAGAATCAATGCCCTGGCCCAGCGAAGGAGGATGATCCAGGAAAGGGTCTTCAAGGTGCGCATCACATTGCTGGGGCAAACAGAGGAGCAGGTGTACGATAAGTACAGACTCAGCCCTGCCATGATAATGCGTCTAATAGCAGATCTGGAACCACAACTCCAGCACCAGACCCTTAGGACCCACGCAATACCAGCCAATGTCCAGGTCCTATGCAGCCTGCTGGCGTCTGGAAGCTTCAAGGGGGTAATAGCAGAAGCCGGAAGCGTGTCGCAAAGCGCACTATCACACTTCTTCCACAGGTTCCTAGATGCCCTGCTAGCATCGATACATCGCCACATCACCTTCCCCACGACCCCCCAACAGTTGAACCGCACCAAGCGTGAGTTCTACCAGGTGGCACAATTCCCCCATGTGATAGGGTGTGTCGACTGCACCCATGTCCACATCTGTCCTCCCTCAGCCACTGAATACATCTTCCGCAACCGGAAGTCATACCATTCCATTAATGTGCAGGTTGTGTGCAATGCCAAGCACATCATTACGGACCTCGTAGCCCAATTCCCAGAGAGCACACACGACGCATACATCTTCCGTCACAGTGGCATCCACAGGCGCCTGATCAACGGTGATTTTGGAGTTGGACACCTACTAGGCACGTATTGATGCAACACCATTTAATCCATCCCCACATGTACCATTGCATTCATGCCGCTAACCATTCTCTCCCCATCCTGCAGGTGACAGCGCTTACGCCTTGCGTGAGTATCTACTCACTCCCTACCTCAACCCAGCAACACCACAAGAGCAGCGCTACAACAGAGCACACATCAGCACAAGGAATGTTGTAGAGCGCACATTCGGCATCCTCAGGTCGCTTCAGAATATTGCATAAGACAGGAGGTGCCTTGCAGTACGACCCAGTGACTTGCTGCCAGATCATAGCTGTCTGTGCCATCCTGCATAACATCGCAACAAGAAGGGGGATACCCATAGAGGTGTACGGTGAGGATGAGCTACGTGCACAGCAACCCAACACCGACAGGCACATGTGCCCAACACAGCAGAAGGGCAAAGGAGGCGGACATACATCACACAACATCACTTCTGAGACAGGTAAGAAAGAGCCATGACAAGATGATATGCATTGCAAGGGTTTAATGCCCATTAACACCTGACTGGTTCTGATTAATGTAACAGAAACATGATGAAGCGTAAATTAAAACAAAAGAGAAAATGTCCATTGACAACACAGGTGCTGCATGTGGCACTACAGTTGGCCCATGGTTACCTCACCATGGCCAGGGAGCCATTGCATCATGGCTATTTACGTTTGCCACTGACACCCAGCCTCCTGTCCTGTGACTCCTCAACATCTCCTTGATGACTTTCAGTGGCTGGTGCGCTGCACGCGCTGTGCCTCCTCCCGCTTGTCTCAGGCATGGTGACGCTGCTCACACTTGAGGCTGCCTCACTCACCTCATCCCCTCCCACACTGCTGATAGTGGCAGTTCCAGACTGCAGATGCTCCACTGCAGTGGTCACTCTCTCGAGGGTCCTTGCCACATCCCCACAATAATGGCCCATGTCCACCTGCAGGGACACCGATCGGCGGGCTACCACAGCTGTGCTGTTGCACAGCTTCTTAATGGCCTTAATTGTGGCATTGGTACTGAGTGAGTACTGCTCATGTCTCCGGCGCTCACTCCGTTGGCCTGCAACAACAGCGCGTGTGAGTTCCTGTAGGCATACCTTAATGTCATTGTTGCCCTCTGCAACGGCTGTGGTCATCTCTCGCACAGCGTCAGTCATTGATGAAAATCTGTTGGACATCCTTGTCATGCTAATTTTCATTGCACCCATGTGTTTTGCCAGCAGGCGCTGAACACGCAGCATCTGGCTCTCCACGACTCCATACACATCTGCAGGATCTACTGTTGTCACTGCAGCCCTACCCAGGGATCCGGCCCGCTGTCTAGCTCGCAGACGTGCTGCTGTTCGTGCTGTTGGGGTGACGACAGCCTGCTGCTGTACATTAGTGGCTGCTGGCCTCAGCTTCGTCTCCATCTCCTGCAGGGATGGGACATTTGCCCTGCGGCTATGTGTGGTTGGCAGGACTTGTGGAGGTGGTGTTGGTGTTGCTGTCCGCGGTGGTGGTGGTGGTGGTGGTGGTGGAGGTGGTGTTGGTGTTCTTGGCCGCGGTGGTGGTGGTGGTGGTGGTGTTCTTGTCCGTGGTGCTGGTGGTGGTGGGGATGTTTGCGGTGGTGATGAAGGGGAAGGACTGCCTCCATGTTCCAGCGTGTTCTCCGCATCGGTCACCACTGGGGTCTCACAGATGACTAGGCGGCCGCTGTTATCTGATTCCATGGGGGAGGCATCTGTGTGTGAAACAGAGCATTGTTATGAATTTGTGGATATTGTAATTTTTTGCTTTTGTCATCTACATAAAGGACATATGGGAACTGACATTTGGCCTTGGCTGCTGTTTTCATGTCATTTACCTCAAGGGTCAGACAGGAACCCTTTCATGTTATGACTACAAATCCCATGAAGCAACACTCTGTTGAGGGATTGTGCTTTAGGCACGGCTACTTGTGCACTGTGTTTAGCTTGGGGAAATGGGCAGGGGTTGACAAGACGCTGCATATCTGCGCTGGCATGCATCTTACCTTGTCCGCCTTCCGCAGCACCAGAGGTGTCCAGTTGGGTGACCCCCACAACAGCTTCCGGTTTGATTGTCGACTCCATAAGGTCCTCGAGGGCTGTGTTCGGTGTCACATTGGAGGATCCACCACCTGTGCCAGCGCATCCTTCACCCTTTCCGTAATCCTCTCCTTAGCCCTTTTGCGGAGGTCGTACCACCGTTTTTTAAGGTCCTCGATGCTGCGGTGGGTGACTCCCACAGCATTCACACTGTCCTTGATGCGCAGCCACATCCTGAGCTTCTCCGCCTCTGGCACCTTCAGGGAGAGTTTGCCAAACAGTCTTTCATGCCTGCTGCTGACACCCTCTATTAGAACCTCAAGTTCCTTGTCAGAGAACTTTCGTTTTCTCTTCCTGGGGGTGTCCTTTCCCTTGGGTGCTTCTTTCTCCATGATGCACTGCTGTGCAGGTCCTGGTCACTGCTGGCTATGTATTGCTCCTCTGCTCCTGTGCTCTGCCTCCTCCTCTGAGCTCCTCAGAGCACCGAGTGAAACATGGGCTGTGCTACTTCCTGGTTGTAATGTCATCAGCCTGCTTCCGATGCGCCGCGTTTTTTTGCGATTTCGCTAATACCGATTTCGCAGATACCGATTCGGTATTTGCTAATTCGGTATTTGCTAATCGGTTTCTCGCAGCCATCTCGCAATGTTTCACCGATTTATACCGAATCGGTAATATTTAGTGATTTTATTGATGCATCGCGGTTTGCATGTCCTTATTAGCGATTCCTTATTTTTCGCTAATAAGGACTTGGAATACCGATTTTTGATGCATCTGCCAGATTATCTTTAACCTTTTTGAGGTCCATAAAAGATGCCCTCCTATAACACTCGGTATCATTCAGGTGTTGCATAGCTTCGTCCATATAAAGATTTCTCGGCCACAATACAACATTGACTCCTTTGTCGGCTTTATGATTAAATTCTTCTTTTCTTGTAATTTGTGCATAAGGTTATGGTATTGCAGTTCTACATGCCTCATATTACGATGCTTGGATTTGACAGATCTATTCAGTACTTTCAAATCTTCTATGACCATATCATTGAATACGCCAATAGCGTCTTTCGGCATCGTAGGCACAAAAGTGGATGTAGGACAAAATGGACTACTAGCTGACCCACTGGTAGTGATGCTAGTCTCATTTCAAATTTCTTGTGTGGGTCTAGAGTTAGAGTCAATGTCTGTGACCAACGCATGGAGAAGTTTAGGCGTGTCTGTGTCAGATACCTGTAAATGAGGACCCCTATTAACTGGAAGAGACGCATCACTTATGATTTTTGTGGAATTATTTAGTAGAAAGAATCTTATGAGCTTTAATTTCCTGATGAATTTATAGATGTCAACTCGAAATTGAGCATAGTTAAAATTGCTCTCAGGGCAAAATGTCAATCCGTGCAAAGTAGTTGAGTTTCCGCTGTGGTCAAAATGGTATCGGAGAGATTTACTACTGTGTTGTCACTTAAATTGCTAGGATTCACCATTTCTTTGTTCTTGTTACCCTGCCTCTGGTGTTGCCTCTGGACCCTCCGCCTCTCCCTCCTCTGTTGGCTTCTCCTTCTCCCTGCTTGTACTGAGTATTCCGGGGCCGCAGGGTCTGGCGCCGGGCCTACCTCAGAAAATTCAGCTCTTCAGCCGGAGTTCGCGATACCAGCAAAGCAGTTGACAAAGTGTCACCATATTCTCTATTGTTATCAGATTCATAACTACTTGATATAGAGCTGGCCTCAGAACTCATTAAAGCAGGATCAACAGAACTAATGGATTGTGGATAGGAAAGGGGTGCATTCTCAACCAGTGCTTGCCTTTTATATGTGTCAAATCTTTTAGAGAAAGTGAATACTCTCCCCCTCTCACAATCTCTCTTGTCCCTTGCAAACTTAAACACTTTCCTGGCTTTGATAGTGTCTTCGAATTTCTGTAGGCGACCATTTATTTCCTCAAGACATTTTTTGACATCATGTTGTTGTTGAAATCCATCAAGTAGTGCAATCATTTTGTCGATTTCTTTCAAAATGTCTCGCTATCAATTTCGGTGTATTTTATTAAGATCAAGACCATATTCATAGATGCATGTTGATTGTTCGTTGCCCACTCAGTGAGTATTGCAGGATGCGGGTTTTCAAAGGTGGAAGCAAACATGACTCTCAAACCTCGAAGAACACGGTTAACATCTCTGTATTTCTCCAGGGATTTTTTTCTTCCACCATTTTGTTAACTCATTTTTTTGTAGTTTTTCTAACGTTTTCAATAAAGTCTTTATATCGGTATTTGTTGGTTTCTTCTATAACAGTAGACTTAATTTTTTTATTTTATATATTGTAAAATATATGTTTTTAATAAGAGTGTTTATATATATATATATATATATATGTGTATATATATGTAAACACACCTATGTGTCTTTATATAAGTATATATTTTTACATTGCGTTTAATATTAGTTACATTTATCTAAATTACATTATAATAATGTTATATATTAAAATATTTTAAATGTTCAATTTTAAACTATATATATATATATATACATATATATATATATATATATTACCTACTGGCGGTCGCCAGTAGGTATATATAGTTAGGATTTTTTCTCTATGGGATTTTTGAAAATTCTATGTCTAATAACTTTGGCGTTTGTGGACGGAATTGGCTGAAATTTTCAGGAAAATGGCACATTTTGTTTCTGAGCAGCCCCTGAAAATTGGGGGGGGGGGGGTTCGTCCAGGGGGGTCGAGAAAAAAGGGGGGTCCCAAAACGTGTTTTTTTTTTGCTTGGAATTTGATGTATGTGCGCATTTGCCCTTTGTCGTATTTATGACTGTGCAAATTCAAGCATTTTGACTATTAGAGTTGATCAGAGTTTATTGTGACATGATTGCGTGCCAATATACTTTTTCACTACATTTGTGCCCATTCAGGGCTTGATCTGTGGGACTTCCAACGGCTTAGAAATGATGGTTTATCTTGTTTATTTAAACGTATGGTTTCAATTCTACATATTTTGTCTTTTAACCATTTTTGCCATCGTTTCGCAATGTTATTTTGACCATCTTAAGATGGCGGTCATGGTAGATTGCTGTTTGTTAGTCCTTCTTTGATTGTGACATTGTGAATGACGCTTTTTAAAGCAGACGGGCGCCTCGGCTCTCTGCACTAATTGACGAAGCCCGATGGCGAAACGCGTCTTGTTGCTGTGAGCGTTCCAACAATAAACATCTTGGTTGGAACCACCCCTGCGTGTGCTGCATTCCTTTTTGGAGTTAATTTCCTTTGGATTTTGGAGCCTTAAATATATATATATGTGTATATATATGTAAACACACCTATGTGTCTTTATATAAGTATATATTTTTACATTGCGTTTAATATTAGTTACATTTATCTAAATTACATTATAATAATGTTATATATTAAAATATTTTAAATGTTCAATTTTAAACTATATATATATATATATACATATATATATATATATATATATATTACCTACTGGCGGTCGCCAGTAGGTATATATAGTTAGGATTTTTTCTCTATGGGATTTTTGAAAATTCTATGTCTAATAACTTTGGCGTTTGTGGACGGAATTGGCTGAAATTTTCAGGAAAATGGCACATTTTGTTTCTGAGCAGCCCCTGAAAATTGGGGGGGGGGGGGTTCGTCCAGGGGGGTCGAGAAAAAAGGGGGGTCCCAAAACGTGTTTTTTTTTTTCACAACAAGTTTATTGATAAAGATGAGCATATGAATTAAAGTGGCATCCTACATTCAGGACGATACCACCAGGCATTGTAATTACAATCACAATATAAATCTGAGCGTTGAAACAAGGAATCAATGGAATCAAGGATATACGAAAATATTAACCCCACCTTCATCTTTTCAATAATCTACCCACCCAACTCCCTGAGCCCTCCCTCAACCCTCCCTAACCCCATGCATGTGTGTGTGAACCATGATGACGGAAGCTTTTGACGTGTCAAGTGTGCGTGCGGGAATGGGTTTCGCAGGAGCATATAGGGCTACAGGTCCTCCACTGGTTCCGCCGGGGGGTCCAGTGTCAACCCTCTGTAGTCCGCCCACCTCTTCCATATTTTGAAATGTTTACGAGGGCATCCTCGCGCCTCAAAGATTGGCCTCTCCAGGCCCATACAAAAGTCTAAGCCTGCCTTCCATGCATTCAGGGGGGGGCCCTCACATCCTTCCATGCTCGGGCCATGTCTCTTTTGGCTACCACCAGCCCCAGGAGGAGCAGGTGTCGCTTATAGATATTACCACCAACCCCTTCCAGGATGTGTAAGAGACCCAGGCGGTGGGTACGGGGAAGGGTCCAGCCCAGCACCTCCGACAGACAGCCCCATACACCCCTCCAGAAGCCAACTAGTTTGGAGCACGACCACACTGTGTGGAGCAACGTGCCCACCTCCGCCCCACATCTCAGACATTCCGGGGACCCAATCAGGCCCGCCCTCCACAGACGCTCTCGGGTATAGTAGGCCCTGTGTAGAATCTTGAACTGTATGAGGCGAAACCATATCGCTATAGCCGCCCCCCTCGGGGATTCTAATGCCTCTCGCCAATCATCCTCATCTAATGGTCCTACATCGGCCTCCCAGTTCGCCTTCAGCGGAAGAAGAGTGGATGAGCAATGCGTGACCATGGTTTGGTAAATGCGTGATACTTTTTTGTCCTCAAGATCGCCCATGAAGACCTTCGCTTCGATCGGGCTGAATTCCGGGAGCGAGTCAAGATTGGCTATACTGGGCGTCAGCGCATGTCGGAATTGTAAATAACGAAAAAATTGAGATTGGTGCATATCAAATTCGGTACGAAGGGCCTGAAAGGACTTAAGAGTCGTCCCGGACATCACATGGCCGAGCTGCGAAATGCCTATTGAGTCCCAGCCATCAAAGCCTGATAGCTTAGATAGTTCCGGTAGTAACCCGTTGCGCCATAACGGCGTTTCCGCGGTCAGTCGACCCCACCAGCCCACGCGACGCAGGGCCTGTCGCCATATCGCAAATACAAGTTTAGTGACTCTCGGCAGTGGCCGACGTAGCCGGGATGAGTATAGGATGGTGTGGAGCGAGTGATCACCCATCAATGCACGTTCCAGGGCATAGGCCGGATCTCCACCGTCACCATACCACCATTCATTTAAAACAAGAAGATGAGCGGCTTGGTAGTACGACTGTATATCCGAGGTGGCTAGGCCCCCACAATATGTGGACAGGAAACAAGTGCGCAGCGCTACCCTGGCAGCACCGCCAGCCCAAAGGAAGCGGCCCAGCACCGAATTCACCTGCCGAAACCATTGGGGTGGGATAGGATACGGATGGTTCTGTAGTTGGTAGAGTAGGCGCGGTAGTGCAACCATCTTAAAGATAGCTGACCGGCCAAAGATTGATAGGGGCATCCGGGACCAAGTCTTGACATCCGTCTGGACCCGCTCCCAGACGGGCAGTAGGTTACGTTCCCAGGCCGTATCCGCCGAGTTTGATAGAAACACCCCGAGGTATTTCATACCAACTGTGGCCACTTGCAGTTCCGAAGCCCAGGGTTCCGTCACCGTGTCCCCATGTAGTACCCATAGGGTGGATTTACGTAAATTCAGGTATAAACCTGAAACTTCCCCAAACAGTTGCATGACCTCTAGGACACGTGGGCCGGAGCGCCGTAGATCGGTGAGGAAGAAGAGGACATCGTCCGCGTACAATGCAATTCTATCCGATAGGGTGGCATTCCATTCGAAGCCCCGAATCAACGCATCTCTACGGACTCTGGCAGCTAGGGGTTCCATGGCTAAGGCAAATAGATAGGGGGAAAGAGGGCACCCCTGCCTAGTCCCCCGGCCAACGTGGAACGTCTCCGACACCGCCCCAGCGACTCGCACCGAGGCCGTGATGTCCGTATAAAGTAGTTTGATATAGGACCGGAAAACTGGGCCTAGGTTGAGCCACGATAGCAATGTAAAAATGTACGACCAGCTGACCGAGTCGAAAGCTTTGTTGATATCGGCCAATAGTAACACCGCCCGGTCCCCCAAGGCTCCAACAGCGTCTATCGCCGCCTGTGACCAAAACGTGTTTTTAACATTGAGTTTTCCATAGGGCGGTTGGCCTCACTTTTAGCCCGAACGGCTGAATGGATTTGCACGAAACTTGGCAAAATTGTAGGGACTGGTAGCCCGATGTGCCTTTTGTAGGTCTCAATATATGTGCTCCAGTGGATTTTGAGAAATTAACGTTTAAAAAAAGATATATATCTGTAACAGCGGACCGGGCAGCGCTCCAGTTCGCGTACTTTTCGCGCAACGGAGCTTTCTGAAGCGAAGCTGATTGGTTCTCCGGCGTCTGTGAACATTCCAAACAGTCCGTAGCGGCCGCCATCTTGTCTCTCGGTAGGATCGAGAGACAAGAGGAGGCCAAAGCAAAGGGGCAAATGACCATAAGGGGGCATAGTAGATTCTCGCTGACCCCCTAGGTTTGATGTGGAGGTTTTAAAAGGGCCCCGCGGGGCAAAAAAAAATAAAATAATAATAATCGAACGGCTGAATGGATTTGCACGAAACTTGGCAAAATTGTAGGGACTGGTAGCCCGATGTGCCTTTGCTAGGTCTCAATATATGTGCTCCAGTGGATTTTGAGAAATTAACGTTCAAAAAAAGATATATATCTGTAACAACGCTCCGCTTCGCGTACTTTTCGCGTTACGGAGCTTTGCGAAGCTGATTGGTTCTTCGGCGTCTGTAAACATTCCAAACAGTCCGTAGCGGCCGCCATCTTGTCTCTCGGTAGGATCGAGAGACAAGAGGAGGCCAAAGCGAAGGGGCAAATGACCATAAGGGGGCATAGTAGATCCTCCCTGACCCCCTAGGTTTGATGTGGAGGCTTTAAAAGGGTCTCGCAGGGCAAAAAAAAAATATATCGTTTTTTTAGTTTTTTTGCGTGGAGTGCGCCCGGTTCGCGAACCGGGAAGCGTTCTGGGGAGCGTACTTTCTTGAAAATTAGTGAAAAAAGTTAGAGTAAAATAATAATTGTGAGTGATCAGATGTATGGTAGCTCTGAGAAGAGCTTTTGGGTTTATGGTACATTTAGGTACTTATAAGTAGGTACCAATGCACAGTCTTAAATTCAGAGTGAAAATTCTGTTGCCCTCATCTGAGAAGTGAACTCCATCTCCTCTGTAGATATCTTGCATGTAGTAACGCAAGTTATTGTTGTACAGGGAGCCCATTCCATGGTCTCTCATGTAAGCTGAAACAGATTTGTTTACATGCTTCCTCGATTTCTCAATTTGTGGACAAAATTGGTTCGACCACCTCCATTTTTGTCTTTGGCATATATTTGAATATACCAAGGCAGTCTGAGGAAAAAGTGCCATCAATTGCTCAAAGGTGTCCTTTAAAAGCATTTCCAGACCTACCCCAGTCAAAGTGCCCAAATCATTACCTCCACAGTGCACAATTAACAGGTCAGGTTTTGGCAAATGCATAAAGGTTTTCACCAATGGTATCAATTGGTGACATTTTAATCCTCTGTGGCCAAACCACTTAATTTCCACATCTTGTAAATTGAGGTTAGGTAAATTCCTGTTTTCAGCGTACCTCTGAGCCCAATAGATGTAACCATGTCCAACAATCCAGACAGAAAACATGGCGAGAGAAGGTTCTCCTGCAGTCAGATGAAGTGTGGCAATGAAATGGCAGTTGAAAAAATGAGAGTGTAAAATGAAAAAAACTGAGGAGTTTCTGTGTTAATGAAGCAGTAAGAGTGATTGGTGGATTTTGATTGCTGAAAACAGAAAGTTAGGGTGCATGGATGAGTTCGTTGAAAGATGTATTTTGAGTGGCGAAGAAAAAATCATTAAATGAAAGATTGCACTGGATATGCAGGTGCACTGAGAGTTCAGAGTTCAATTGCAACATTGTTGTGTGAACTTGGAAACACCAGAGGTCTTGCAAGAGGTGGTTGCTATGCAGAAAAAGCAGAGAGGGGGCAGAGGGGGGAAGGGTTTTGATTTGAAAAAAAGTGAGGGAAGAGTTTTGATTGGGTGACATGAGAGACGTGTGAAGAATTACAGCATTTCTGTGCTTTTGATAGCTGCAGACTCTGGAGTGCATACCTTTTGCTCTGCTGAAGACAAATTGGTGTGTTTCTGAGACTGTTTTGAAACTCAAAGTATTTGCTAAGGTGAGAAAAGATTTCTTTAATTTAGATAGAAAATAGTGTGCTTTAAGGAGAAAATTATGAAGAAAGTTGTGTTTTTCAAATGTTGCTTTGTCTCAAGTGTTTTACAAATAGATTTTGTTTCTTTGAGAAATTGTAATTGGAGAAAATGTGAAGTATTAGTACTGACAGGGTTTTTATGTGCATAGGAGCTGTGGAGTGTTTTCAAATTATGACTTGTAAATCGTTTTTGAGAAAAAGCAATGGTTTTAATATTGATGACAAGGACATAATGGTGTCTGCTTCTTTATAAGGTAATTGAGAGTCTCTGATGTTATTTTTCCCATTTCAATGTAAGAAGTTTGTCTGTGGAGCAAATTGCTTGTAAATATGCTCCCACCTGTGCATGGCAAATTTAGATTTTGAATGTTTGCGTTACATAGGCATGTTAAAGGTGACTGAAACATGCTGCAAAGGCAATCAAAAAACGCTTTTATGTGTCTTAAGGACATTTTAAGTCATTTCCCCATGTGCAGTGTTTTCAAATTATGAGTTGAAAATCGTTTTTGAGGTAAAGGAATGTTTTCAAAATTTATGTGCGCCATATGCCCCCAAATTTCTTTTTCAGGGGTACAGCAGGGTGTTCTTGAGACACCCCTGCAGCCTCGGAAAAATTCGTAATTTGCGATGAGGTAATTGCTAATCGCAAATTGCACCTTCATTCCTATGGGCCTCCTGCTGCATGGAAATGAATGGGTAATTTGTAATTAGCAAATAGCTCATCGCAAACTAGGAATGGTAAAGAATCGCTATTTATTCCTTAAAGTTCGCTATTTAGGAAATGCAAAAAACTTTGATGATACATATGGCGGTTCATCTCTAACAAGATAAGAAGCATAGGGATAGATTTATGATGACTGGCGCATCACCAGGGATGTGTTAGTCATTCTGTGCCGCTGTTCCGTCACCTATGGTGTGCTGCATTTACAATGCGGCGCATCATGGGGCAAAAAAAGCACAGATGCGTGATGTATCTGTGCCGTAAAGGTGGCGCATTGCTGGAGTTGTATCGCAAGTGTGATGAAGCTCCAGCAAGGCTCAGGGGTGCCCCTGTCGCAGGGTTTCTGTTCTCACACAGAACTGTGGACAGAGGATTGGAACCTCGGCGAATTAGGGTGCCCCAAAACTCACCTTAGTAATCAAAAACCCCTTAGCAAGCTAGGTACAGTGTCACATTAGATATAACAAACTCTCAATGTTTAGACAATCCAGAATATGAACTTATAGTACCTCAGGATACGTGGAACTCATGAACAGTCGGTCGTTATATATTTCTTAGAAACCAGAACATGGAGTTAAGAAGAACACATGTGTATTTGAAATGTTTATTTACTAATGCCGTCTTCTCAGGCGTAGTATCTTAGATAATACAAGTACACATGTTATCAGTAGCAACATTACCAGCATAGTTACTAGTACATAAAAAGCGAATGGTGACAGTATGTTAACATGCTGTAAATGAATAAGAGTTAGCAACACTTATAAGCAGCCGCGGGCCGTGGAGGGAGTTACGGTGGGGCAGGGAGGCGGGGAGGGGGAGGGGCAGGGTGGAGAGGGCTCCACCCTCCCCCTCCCCCTCCCCGCCTCCCTGCCCCACCGTAACTCCCTCCACGGCCCGCGGCTGCTTATATCTCACCCTCCCTAATACACATATTATATTATTTGCTAAGAAGGTCTCTTTGTGTTGGTTTAGGGCGTGCCCATACTTTAGTGTCTTAGATTTGAAGGAATCACATCAGCATACACCAGCTCTCTCTTCATGTGAACCGCATCAAGTGTTGTGTATGTGTGTTCGGCAAAGCAATATAAAACCCGCCTCATGCCCAGAATTGGCAGAAGCTGCACTTATGTTATGAGTATGAAGTCGTGGAGATCAGACCTCATAACAATTCTGTATCGTGTTGTTCTTGAAACTTCAGCACTCGCTGTACAGATATAGTTTAACAAGTAAAGCAGATAGTAGAGCAATAACATATTATTCTCATGTAAATCACGATGAACTATTAGGTTGAAAGCTAAAGCAACAACTAAGTGTCGTGTGCAGATGTTGCAAAAAAGGAAAAATGGCGTTTAAACCGGTAATGAGTCCATGCTAACTTAACACGGTGTAAAGATATCCAGGATCTAGATGACACCTCCCCATGATCCGGAAACGAACTGAATAAGATAATAGAAGTGCCATCTCATGAGAGCAGATTGCAACTTTATATGTGGACGGTCCGCAAGGTAAAACATTAAAAACTAGGAAAATTTAATGCTAAAGAAAAATAAAACAGCCAACTACTTTATCGAGGCTTAAGCCAATAGGCAAGCTAAATAATAAAAACTTGATAAATAAGTCAATGAATTGTCAATGAAATGCTAGTACTCAGCATATCAAACATGAAAAAGGTCTATGACATAACTGTGTATGCAAAATAAGCTGCAACAGCCTCTAATAGGAAGTCACCGTCTTCATCCGAAAAGAGTTCAGCCATCCAATTTAAAAGCGGAAAAGAACATACGTGCTCTCCCAGCACCGGATCCTCTATCACCATCAGAGGACAGCTCGGTGGGTTTTCAAGAAAGCTCTGTTCCAAGAAAGACTGTGTTGCCGCCAGTAAATTCCAGGGACCAATTAGTCCATGCATCAATGCCACAGCCATAATCCTTTCGCCAGGACAAACCAACTCGTGAGTAATGATAGGAGTCATCAGCTGATTAAAGTCGACGTCAGGAGAAACCGGTCCGCAGTGACACAAATCAATGGCCCAATCGAAATCACAGGTCAGGCAGTGAAATACAGGCTGGACACAGGTGAAGTAGGAGAATCGAAAAGATAATCCATATGCCGTGCTTAATATCGCCAACGGCATTGTGCCATAATATTCAAGCATGCGATTGCGGAACAGCGTCAGCAGCTGCAGGGCGGGAGCTTGCACAGGAGGGACATCCATATTAAAAAATGTAAAAAAGCACAAGAGCGTCCGTTGGTAATGCAAGTAAAAATGGGAATCCACCAAGCACAGTGGAAAAAATAGAATGAAAGAAAGCAGGGATGACTCCAAAGATTTTCTCAAATGAAGTCACGAGACCACTGGTAACAACTTTAAAAAAGTGCGCCAGGCCCTTTGTGGAGGACGCGTTAAAGATAGTCCGAACCATGTCGCTGAAATGCAAAGGCGAATCAGTATTTAAAAGGGTCTGCACCTCTGTACGGGTGTTCGCTATGTGAAGCACAAAGGTTTCACGGGCCGAACTCAAGGCCACCTCTCTCTGAGACAAAAGAGCTCTTATTCTTGCCATGCCGTTGAAATGTGCTCCCAAGGTTGGTATTTGTGGCCAGATTGAAAACTCCCTATGTTCATGTGTGGGAGGAAATAGAACATTTCTGCAGCAAATAACCTGTTCACTTACTGTTACGATAAAAGGAATACTTTTAATTAACCCAGAACAATCTTCATTATTGAGCATCAAATAACTACCATTTTCCAACAACTTGAACGTGGGGATGATAGCAGGAACTGGCGTGCCTTGCAACACGCAAGCCATATTTGGTCGGTGTTTGTTACATGAACCGTGTAACTGTATGTGCCTACACATTAGTGAATGATCTGGCGTCTCAGTGCATTCCTCTCCATTCAGATAAACTTCTTGATCATCTTTGAAAATCTGTATGTGTATGGAAGCGACCAGACCTCATGAAGAAAACCACTACCTAAAGGTTCATAACGACCTATTGGTATATATTTCATACAATTTGAAAACTTATATAAAGCAAAAGGCAGCGTTATTAAACCGTGGATAAGGCACGTTGCCAAAGCAGCCAACCTTTTGGATTTATACTGGAAATGTTAAAGGAAGAATTACCGAGTAGGGCCTGTAAATCTTTAATGGACAACCGAGTAAAATTACTCCAACCATCATATTCCTCTAACTCCGGGATAGTAGGGGTGTTTAATTTTTTAGAAGTAGCCAATCCAAAGCATTTGGTCTGGGAAATTGTTTCATTCACAAACAACATATGATTTGGGATGAGACATGCACGGTGCAAAGCCTCAGTGCCTTGTACCTGCCAGGTTCGTGAACCCCAAACTGATGTAGATCCTGGATATCTTTACACTGTGTTAAGTTAGCATGGGCTCATTACTGGTTTAAACGCCCTTTTTCCTTTTTTGCAACTTCTGCACACGACACTTAGTTGTTGCTTTAGCTTTCAGCCTACCTGCGTCAAGATCTATGCCTGCTTCAAGCAGGCGCAGGGTTTTGATGCAGCTTTGTCCTATCTGATTGTAAATGCGGCACACCGTGGGTGGCAGAGCAGCGGTGCACGTTAACTGGTGCATCCCTGGGGATGTGCTAGTTAATATAAATCTGCCCCTTTACATTTAATTATGTGCAGGGGACACAGAGTCGGTGAGGTTTATCCAAGGTTAAGAAGAGATGAGTCCTGTTCAGTGAAAAATTGGAGATAGGCTTCACCTCCTCTCAGCATCGTTGGACATGGTTAAATAATAGCTGCAAAATGTTACTCTTGTTAAACAATTTTACTATTATAATCTCTAAGATTTGTCTCTCACTGTGCAACATCTCATTGTTGTTATCTTACTTTAAAGATAAAGACAACATCAACATGAGCGACAATCAGCAATCAGTTGATTTCAACCTCATCATTGAATTCGTAATTGAAACATCAGTGGATGTTGATCCCTTGGATGATTTCAATCCTGAGGATGAAGAAGAACGTGATGAGGATGCAGATTTGTCAGAATTGTATGACATAGGATGGGAAGCTGACGTGCTTGAGCCTATGGAACTATAAACATTTATTTTATAAATTTATAATAAATAAAAAGTAAATATGTAAACCGTTTAATTTAAAAATAAAGACACCTTCAAAAACAGGTTATGTGTAGTGTCTTCAATAAAATATTAAAATATGGTCATAAAATTAGATCAGATTCATATATAAAACAGCACAGGTAAAATGAATATAAATTCCATTTCTTTTCTGCTATTTCTGTATTCTAAATTTGCCATGTACAAAAAATTCTTCTATGTAAAAATGTTAAGTAGTGTGTTAAGTTTTTGATGACTGTTATTAATTTACTGTTGGGTAATAGTGGTTAATAACATTTTTTATTATATTTTACCACAGATTCAACTGCAGATTATTTCAAGATTTTAGGATGCCAAGCAAAGAAAGAGTGAGAAAGGCTGCAAAACGTCAAAGACAGCAGGTGAATGAAAAAAAGCAGCAGTCCTCTAACAAAAAGATTTGTCAAGTCACCAAGAAAGCACCGGGTAAGAGTACAAAAACATTCATAAGAAATATCGCTAGTAAAAAAAATATTACTACAGAAAATGTTTCAGTCCAGAAAAGGAGAAGCAATTCAAACGGTAAGGAAAGGCCAATGAGAAATGTTACTGCTAGAGTAAGAGATAACTCTATGCATGAAAGTAGAAGGAAACAACAGTTTAGGGACATTCGTAAACGAATGTTCCGCAACAGGATAATTGGCAATTTGTTAAAAAATATTAAGAAAGGTCAACAGAAAGTGGTTTTTTATAAGAGAAAAAAAATAGTTGAGAAAGTTATTGATCAGGCATTTGAAATTAAACGTAAGTTATTTATTTTGACAATCAATAGAATTAGGAAGCTAAACAAGGCAATTTATGATTTCAAAAGAAATAGTAGATGGAAGAGAATAGTTAATCGTAGTAATTTTTGTGAAGTTTTTTCTGGAGAATGGATGCATAGTTCAAGCTCTGAGGCATTTTTTAATGAGGAGAGTTATTTCCAGGATAATGATTTGGTGCATGCAGTTGACGCCAGTGGTCGAACTTATGAAGTGAAAGATGGTTGTCCAGTTGAAAAAGAAAAACTTGTGACAACAGAGATAGAAGAGGTGTTAGGTAATGAGGTTTTAGGGAGACGTCCTAAGGGTCCTGTGTACACCTGGAAGTGTAGTAGTATTTGCAGTGTACGACAGGATTCCATCAATTTGCTTTGTGATTTTATACGGTCATTTAATAAGAAAAGTTTGAAGCAGAAAATGAAGTTGTTGCAAGAATTAGATCCTTTCAGAGTGAGAGAAGTGATAGGTTTGCATGGTCATTCACTGGCTTGTCTTTCCAGGAGAGTATGCCAGAGTGTTTTTCATCATTTCAGGATGCTAGCAGTGCATCATAATAAAGTGAGGAAATTAGTTAGAATGTTATATTATGCTAAGAGTCCAGCAATTATGCTTAAACAATTATGCGCTGCTCTTTTGCATGGTTCTGAAATAGATGTGAAGAATATATGTGAAGAAATTGAGTTTTGTTACTTTGGAAGTAAAGAGGAGAATGTTGAAATTGACCAAGAAGAAGAGAGTAATGTGGAAGATAGTGTACAGGTTTCCAGTACAGATAATTTCCAGAGGGAAATTGCGACGTTTGAGGTGAAATCAAGTGAGAGGCCAAATTTCACTTGTGTGTGTTGTCGACGCACTTATTATAAGAATCAGACTAAGTTAGTGGATTTATATGGAAAAAGTGAAAGGGAAAATAATAGTGAATGGAAGGATTTTACAACATACTTGATGGTAGAAAATTGTTTTGATTTGGGATTGGATCAACGTGTGTGTACTTATTGTTGTAACAAATTAAATCAAAACCAGATGCCTGCTAGAGCAGTTCATAATAATCTGGAATTGGTTGAGATTCCTTCTGAATTGAAGGATTTAAATACTTATGAATCTATTTTGATTCAAAGTATCCATCCCTTTCAGGCTATTGTAAGAATGGAGCCAAAGACAGGGAAATTGCCTCCATCAGATTTACAGAGAGGATTAAAGGGAAGAGTTGTTTATTTGCCTCTAGATTTGAAGAAAAACATTAACACAATTGGAGTAGAAAAAGTGGAAGAGGAACCTCTTGTTATCTTAGTTAATGGGGTTCCGACAAAGAATAAGAAAATATGGCAAGATTTAGTAGATGTTAGGAAAGCCAAAAGGGCAACATTGTATTTGAAAAAATATAATAAATACTATAAAAATGTATATGTTGCAGAAGAGGAAGTAAGTGAGGAAGAGGATAGCGATTTGTGTGCTGGTCAAATTGAGAAAGTAGAACCCTGTACTAGTGAAGAAATATATGAACATTATAGTGTTCATCCTTTGCATTCCAAGGAAGTCATGGGGAATGCTATTGAGTTGTTTCAAATGAAACAAGCGAAAGGGAGTCCCATTAGTGTTTGGGAGGAAAGTTTGGAAGCTCGGTGTTTCCCACAGCTTTTTCCAACAGGTCAGGGAGGAAGATATGATGAGCGACCTCATCAAATTCCTGCTTCTGAATACCGGACTTTGCGATTGTATGCAGGAGATCCTAGGTTTCGACAATGCATTCCTTATTTGTTTCATCTCCTGTTTGAAAGCGATCTGTCTGGACTGTCATATGCAGTGAACCACATCTTGAAAAGTGGTATACACATGCAAAACATCTCGGCAAGTGACTTTATGGATAAAGTCAATGTCCAAGACAGTATTTTGGATTCTCACCTGATTAATCTCATGGCGTGTCAGCGTGGTACTAATGAGTACTGGTACCGTCGTCATGGTGATTTAAAATGTATGCTGAGGAACTTAGGAACTCCCACATGGTTCCTCACTTTGAGCTGTGCTGAGTATGGCTGGGAAGACGTACTTGAATTTCTACGAGAGGCAAATGCTAACGTAGAAAACATCGAATTCAAGACACCCGGAGAACTGTGCTCTTTGGATCCAGTCAATGTATGTAGGTACTTCAATCATAGATTTGAAGGTATGATGTCTTTCATCATGAATAAGAAGAATCCACCTCTTGGAGAGGTGTTGGATTTCTTCTGGAGGAAGGAGTACCAAGCAAGAGGTGCTCCTCGTATACATATGTTGCTGTGGATCAAGGATGCACCTAAATTTGGAACGGATGCAGAAGACTCAGTGATGAGTTTCATAGAACAGTATTCTACGTGTGCTGTTCCAAACGCAAAGGAGAAAAAAAGCCTAAGAGAAAAAGTTCTACGTTTCCAAAGCCATCGATGTGGAAAGTACTGTCGTCATAAATTCCGGAACAAAGACAAGTTCTACACCAAATGTCGTTTCGGCTTTCCACGACCGGTGATTTCTAAAGGAAGAGTGAACAGTTTGATGTCTTCGCTGCGACATAATGTGATGAAGAAATCACCTAAAAACACATACAATTTGAAGAGGAACGAAGAGTCTAAGTACATCAACGACTACAACCCGGTGATTTTGTCCATGTGGAATGCTAACATGGATATACAGTTTGTGGCTGATAACTGTATGGCTGTGGCTCGGTATGTGACATCTTACATCACCAAAAAAGAGAAGACAGAATTGAAGGATATGTGGGAGGACATTTCCCATGAAAAGAGCCTCAGCAAGAAGTTGTACAGTTTCAGTCTGAAGATGTTGTCGCATCGAGAAATCGGAGCTTACGAATGTTCTGACCGGTTGTCTTCAGCAAGTCTCTATGCCAAGTCCAGGAGTATCGTTTGGGCGAGTGTTGGTCTTGCTGCAACGCGTAATCGAGTTCTCAAACCTGTGCGGGAAATTGAGTATTTGGCGGAAAAGGAGCCAAACAGTACCGACATTTTGAAGAGCAACATGTTGGATACATATTATCCAAATCGAAGCAGTCACCTCGAGAATGTTTGTCTGTATGAGGTTCTGCAAAATTACATATTCAAGAGGAACATCAAAGAAGATACTGAGAAAGGAGTGTATGCTGTAATAGGAAGTGAGGGATGTCTGGTCAAGCAAAGAAAATGCCACTTGATAAACCATCGAAAATTGAGTGGCGAATCTCCTGAAAAAAAGGAGTTTTTCTATTTAGCACTTTTGCAACTTTTTAAGCCTTGGCGTGCAGAAGAGGAACTGCTTGGAGATTTCCTTTGTTACGAAGACTCATTCAATGCTGCCAAGGAGACCATAGAATGTCCTGCTTTTCCCAAATATGTAGAAATGTTGAATGTGGAAATTGAGCAGGAAGCAACGATTGCAGCCGAGATTGCCAGAGACAGTTCTCAGGACAGTCAGAGTTCTGCTTCATTGAGTCAGGATCCACTAGGAGGACCTCTTATCGAAAATGAAGCTGCCACTGCTATGAATGAAGTGGAAAGAGCCATGGCACATGCTCAGGAGGATGCGGTTAACTTAGAAGAGTTGGAAAGACAACTCAACGTTGAGCAGAGGAAAATATATGACGAACTTACCATGCAAATTGATCATGGATTAAGTCATGACAAGAAAGAGTGCTCATGTACGTCGTTGAAGCCTGTCCGACTGTACGTGAGTGGAGAAGCGGGAACTGGAAAAAGTTTCCTTATTAAAGCAATTTCATGTTATTTGCAGGAAAGGACAGAGTCATCGCTGTCTTGTGTTGTCACCGCTCCAACTGGACTGGCAGCACATAACATTAAAGGGATTACTTTACATCGTTTACTGATGCTGCCAGTGGAGCATGACAACAAATTAGAATATCACAAGCTATCTGGAGATGCTTGTTTTGAAGTTTCAAGAGTCTTGAGGAAAATGAAACTTCTTATCATTGACGAAGTAAGCATGGTTTCCAATGTCATGCTTGCCTTTGTGCATTTGAGAATGCAAGAAGTTCTCAAAACAGAGTATGATGTGTTATTTGGTGGCAAACACATCATTGTTTTCGGAGATCTTCTGCAGCTGACACCAGTGAAAGGGCAACCTGTGTTCAAAATGCTCACGCATGAAGATACCAGGAAGTGCTTAGGGAGCATTGGCAACGTCAATATATGGTTAAACTTCAATTATGCTGAACTGCATGAAAATATGCGTCAGGCAAAGGATGAAGTTTACAAGACTATTCTACAAGATGTTAGAATTGGAAAAGTGACCGAGCATGGGAAAGAAGCTTTACATGCACGATTACTGACAAATTTATATCCAGACGAAGATGTTGTGCCTGAGAATATTTTTCAGAAAGTTACTGAGAAAAAATCTGGAATATGTTTGATGCCAACTCTTGCAGAATGTGCCAAATTCAACAACAAAATGTTGCATTTAGAAAAGCAAGAGATTGTGAAACTGGAAGCTATAGACAGAGTAGAGCATATGGGATCAACAATTATTTTGTCTGAGAATCTGAAAACAAAATTGGATTCATTAGAGAAGAGTATATCTAAAACTGCGGGTTTTGAAAAGACTCTGAATGTGTGCTTGAACTGCCGTATAATTTTAAGAAGGAATTTACATGTTGAAAGAGGTCTGGTAAATGGATCAATGGGTAATGTTGTTGATTTTGTGAAATACAGAAATAGAGATGGAATTGAATTTTTAAAAATTAAATTTGATGGCATTGAGGAAGTACAGCTAATTGCTCGTTGTTCTGCTAGATTTTTGCTTGTAAAAGACTTATATGTTCGTCGTAAGCAGTTTCCTGTTTGCTCGGCATATGCGGTGACAATCCATAAATCGCAAGGTTTAAGTGTAGACTGTGCATTGGTGAATATTGGCAGTTCTGTGTTCAAGGAGGGTATGGCATATGTGGCATTGTCACGAGTTAGAACTTTATCGGGATTGTACTTGATTGAGTGTGATGTCACAAACATTTGTGCGGATCTAGATTGTGTTAAGGAATACAATAGGTTAAGAAGAGAGTATGCGCCACATTTGTCTCAGTATCCTTTGTTTGAGAAACGTGTGGTAGGCCGGAAACGAAGAAATGTGACCAATACTGGGGAGGTTGTAGCAAAAAGACGAAAAGTCGATGAACCTGAAATTATAAGCAGAAACAAAAAGGATTCTGTTGAAGATGTTGTTGGTTTTCAATTTGAAAACAGTTCTGGTGTCAACTGCTATGCTAATGTAGTGGTTAATGTTTTGTTTTCTCTAGAAAATGTAAAAGAAGAGATTGTGGTCAATTCTGATCAAAGATTTTGCAGTTTGTTAAATTCTGTGTTAGAGAAATGTAGCACTGATAGAACAAACATAGAAAGTGTGTCTGAAATTCGAAATCTGTTAGACAGATTTTCAGGCCAAACACAATTCTCTCAAAATAGTCAGCAAGATTGTCAGGAGTTTTTAATGTATATGCTTGATGTATTGCATGATGAAGGTGTAGATGTAGATCACCTGTTTGGGCTTTCTTATCAATGGCAGCATGACTGCGAGAACTGTAGGGTATCAAGTACTACTAGTGTAGACTCAGAAAGATTTATATATTTAACTTTGCCAGACAGTAAATCAGTCTCTTTTAATAAGCTAGTAAAAGCAGCTGATCACAACATGGAGTGTAGCCAATGTAAATCTGAAATGATGTCCACATTATTTATACGAACATATGGCCAGTATGTCATTTTAATGTTCCAACGATGTAGGCCTGATGGAACAAAATTGACAACTTTAATTAAAAATTTTGTGGCTTCACAGTTGTCAATATCAGGAAGGACTTTTGTAACTGTAGCAATTATATATCATGATGGTCCTTCAATAACATCAGGACATTATACAGCTTATTTAAAGTGTAGAAATGGCTGGTCATTCTGCAATGATTCTGTTTTAATTTTCAAAAAAAAATTGCCGTATGACCTTAAAAACTCTTACCTGGTGTTTTTAAAACCAAAATTTTAGGGAAAGAATCTCGGGATGTGCTCTGAGGAATTTCAAGAAGTTCTAATGGCTCCTACACGATTTGGCCTTGAGGATAAGTGTAGTACAGAGACATAACTTCTTACCATAACACTGGACGTCATGGAGAAATACGTGCACTTTGAATGAGTTCAGAAAAACTGTTTCTTTTTATAAGCTAATTGAAGCAGCCAATCAAAACATGGAGTAGAGGGAATGTAAGTCTGCAATGCTGTCTACTGTTTTACATTGCTTTGTGATTAAAAGTGATGTAGAGAATTAAATAATTGTACTAGTCATAAAGGTAGTGTAAGTCTGCTTCATAGTAAGCAGTATCAGTGTGATAGGAAATGTAGAACATGATTGAGCAAGAAGGGGAAGATATTACTAGTCCAGGATTGTGAAAATGATCTTCAACATTTTAATTGTGAAAGTTGCGGAAATACAACATGACGGGATTGGCTTAAAAGAATTCTAAGAGTTATAAATGGCTCAGACACGATTTGGCCTTGTGGAAACGTGTGGTAGAGAGCGAGAAGTCATTTATTGTATGTAACATGTTTTTGAAAACGATGGAGGTTTTCTTTCAGAAAGTGGCGGGTTGAAAGTAATAACAGCACAACAGAGTGTAAGCTGTTCATAGGACATCCTTGGCCGTCATGGAAAGTAAGTTAACTTTAAGGAGTTCTGAATTCTGATTTGTTATGTTGTATGGGTTTTTTAAACACAATCATTTTGATTGTGTTTTTTTTCCCCGCTGTTATATGATGAATACCTTCAAGTCACTGTTTTAGTGAAATTTGATACATTCTGAGAACAGCAAAAATAAACCATTTAACATGTATAATTAATTCTGTTCTGTTTGCATTTATGATGTACATGTAGAACTGTGTAGGAGGCATGGAGAAGGTGAGGCTTCTGTAAGTGTCAAAGTTGTTGCATACAGTGCTCATATTCTACGTAGTCTTTTATATTTCATTACTTTCACTGTTTCTGACTGATCTAAAAAATTTTTTTTAAAAAGAACAGTAAGTATAAGGGAAGGAAACAGACAGTTATGTTAAAAGAAAGACAGCTATAGGGAATAAACTAGGGATACTGTTACCCGCAATCCTCTGCTGATGATGTCACTGAGCATGTCATGAATGATGTAATATGTGACATCATCAGCAGTGGATTACGGGTAATAGTATCTCTAGTTTACTCCCCTATAGCTGTCTTTCTTTTAACATAACTGTCTGTTTCCTTCCCTTATACTTACTGTTCTTTTTTTTTTTTTTAAATTTTTGGTTCGCTTCCGGTTCGCGTACCGGGGAGCGAACTGGGAAGCGAACTAAGAGAAATAGAGGTTGGCAGAGTTCCAAATATTGTACCATTTTTTTAATAACGGGGAGGTAGTTCTGAAAAGAACTTTTTTTTTAATTGTTTTTGTTGTTTTATATTTTTTTTATTATTTTTCTGAACATTTTTTTACTTTTTTTGAATTTTTCTGAACAGTTTTATATTTTTTTTGTTTTTTTTCGGAGGGGGCAACGAAAACGATTCATTGTAAAGGGCTCAACAGGAGCAACAAAACAAAAAAAAAGAATTTATTATTTGGGGCGTTTCGTACAAACTTGCATATGATAGTCAATAGCTCTGTTGATCAGAGTGATGCTACTTTCTCCGTAGCAAATGAATCCATTGCAATGTACGCAGACTTGTTTTACTTCACGAAATCTCGTTTGTATATTTGGCACCATCTCCCTGCCCTCTGGTCCCGTTACTTCCGGTACAACAGATCTTCTGGCCATAATAGGGAGATTATCTAGGTCGTTACGAAACTGTGCAGCACTGTAGTTGTTAGGATGCCACCTAGTCATATGGCGATGCATTGTGTAGTTTCCGAAACTGTATTTTTTGTCGGTCCCTCTGGACAGTCTATCTTGACATATAAGGCAAGTTACGTATCTTGCATTTACTTTTTTCTGACCTTTGGGAATTTAAAAAAATTGCCAAATGAAGTTTTCTTTCCGGTGAGACGTCCTGGGCTCCTCAGGCAAAAAGTGCCTCTCTTCGTGCTCGTCGTCCTGTTCCTCTTCTTCCTCTTCTTGCTGAATTATAACTTCAGCAGGTGGTCCACTCTTCCTTGGATGTGGTGGAGGTGGTGGGGAAGCACCAGCTGAAGCTACTAAAGAAGCCATTGCTCACTGGTAACAAAGGGTCTTTCTCTCACAATGATGAAAGTCAGAGTGAGGAAAGAAGGAGGGATTTTCATCATTTGGGAAAAACAATAGTTCTCAACCAATGAAAAGTGTTCATTTTAGATTATATGACCTAGTCTTACATCATTAGGAAACCAAAAGTGAAATGAACCAATGAAAAGTGTTATTACCAAGTCACATGACCTGCTGTGTTTACGTTACGCGCTTTGCAGGGCCTCCCGGTTTGCTTCCAGAAACCTGTGCTTTGCGACTCGGTAAGCGTACCAGTTCGCTAACGTAGCACGTCATATGACGTATCACGCGACAACGCGAAACGTCATGCGGACGGGAGGCGTCACGATGTTGTTTTCTAACGCGGCAGTTGCGGTAAAGAAACGTTTACCGGCTCGCGGTCTATTTCGCGGCATCAAGGTCAGCTAACGGGAAGCTTCCCGATTCGCGAAGCGGGAACGAAGAAAAAAAAATATTAAAAAAAAAAGTTATTAATAAACATATAAAATATATTTTTGGATTTAAAGAAGAATACATTTTACAGCTACAGATATTAGCTGTTAAAAAACCAATGAAATTCACTGAAAAAACCATAGGTTATAGACCATATATAGTTAGGAATTAGCATTTACAAAACCTTGAAAATTCACTGAAAAAACCATAGGTTATAGACCATATATAGTTAGGAATTAGCATTTAGAAAACCTTATTTTACTCACACAAAACCATTGAAATTCCATATATAGTTAGTTGCACTAACTATATATCGCGCACCCGCAATCCACTGCTGATGATGTCACATATTACATCATTCATGACATGGTCAGTGACATCACTGATGACATCACTGATGACATCTCAAATGACATCACTGATGACATCACTGATGACATCTCAAATGACATCACTGATGACATCATGACACACCAATACCAGTTACTACATACGCACTCACTGATTCCTACGTCTACACACACATTCACTCATTCACCCATACAATCACTCATACATACAGTCACTCATTATTACAACACTATCATATGCACTCATACACCTATGCAGACAGTCACACACTGCCACTCATCCATGGAGTTACTCACACACCAAGTCAGTCCTGTAAAGAATCAATCACACTTCCATTTCTTCATCTATACAGTTAAACACAGAACACCATACTTCAGTGACATCACTGATGACATCACTAATGACATCTGAAATGACATCACTGATGACATCTCAAATGACATCACTGATGACATCATGACACACCAATACCAGTTACTACATACGCACTCACTGATTCCTACGTCTACACACACATTCACTCATTCACCCATACAATCACTCATACATACAGTCACTTATTATTAGAACACTATCATATGCACTCATACACCTAGTCAGTCCTGTGAAGAATCAATCACACTTCGATTTCCTCATCTATAGTTAAACACAGAACACCATACTTTTCACACATATACTAACACATACTTACTCTCTTATACAATCACTGATACAAGTACACATTGATATGCACAGAGTCACACACCTCCCAGCCAGCCACACACACACTCAGTCTTCCATACATCCAGTCATTCTTCAATATGTAAAACGTATTTAAACTTTACAAAAACAAACAGACACTAGATGATGTCATCAGTGATGTCATTTGAGATGTCATCAGTGATGTCATCAGTGATGTCACTGACCATGTCATGAATGATGTAATATGTGACATCATCAGCAGTGGATTGCGGGTGCGCGATATATAGTTAGTGCAACTAACTATATATGGAATTTCAATGGTTTTGTGTGAGTAAAATAAGGTTTTCTAAATGCTAATTCCTAACTATATATGGTCTATAACCATTTTGTTTCTGAGCAGCCCTTGAAAATTTGGGGGGGGTTCGTCAAGGGGGGGCCGAGAAAAAAGGGGGGTCCCAAAACGTGTTTTTAACATTGAATTTTCCATAGGGCGGTTGGCCTCACTTTTAGCCCGAACGGCTGAATGGATTTGCACGAAACTTGGCAAAATTGTAGGGACTGGTAGCCCGATGTGCCTTTTGTAGGTCTCAATATATGTGCTACAGTGGATTTTGAGAAATTAACGTTTAAAAAAAGATATATATCTGTAACAGCGGACCGGGCAGCGCTCCAGGACGCGTACTTTTCGCGCAACGGAGCTTTGTGAAGCGAAGCTGATTGGTTCTCCGGCGTCTGTCAACATTCCAAACAGTCCGTAGCGGCCGCCATCTTGTCTCTCGGTAGGATCGAGAGACAAGAGGAGGCCAAAGCGAAGGGGCAAATGACCATAAGGGGGAATAGTAGATCCTCGCTGACCCCCTAGGTTTGATGTGGAGGTTTTAAAAGGGCCCCGCGGGGCAAAAAAAAAAAATAATAATAATAATCGAACGGCTGAATGGATTTTCACGAAACTTGGTAAAATATTAGGGACTGGTAGCCCGATGTGCCTTTGCTAGGTCTCAATATATGTGCTCTAGTGGATTTTGAGAAATTAACGTTCAAAAAAAGATATATATCTGTAACAGCGCTCCGCTTCGCGTAACGGAGGTTTGCGAAGCTGATTGGTCATTCTGTCACTGGGCTATAGTTGGGCTACATCTGGCTGATATTTGGGCTACATTTGTTTTTTTTGTCTCTGGCGGCCATCTTTGGGCTACATTGGGCTACATTGGGCTTCATTGGGCTTCATTGGGCTACATTGGGCTACATTTGGGCTCCAACATATATATAGGCCAATGTAGCCCAATATATATTTTTCAAAGTTAATTTTCGTAAAAACCACTGGAGCATATATCTTGAGACATAGCAAAGGCACATTGGGCTACCAGTCCCTACAATTTTGCCAAGTTTCGTGGAAATCCATTCAGCCGTTCGAGCTAAAAGTGAGTCCAACCGCCCTATGGAAATGAAGGAAATGAATGGGTAATTTGTAATTAGCAAATAGCTAATCTCAAACTAGGAATGGTAAAGAATCGCTATTTATTCCTTAAAGTTCGCTATTTAGGAAATGCAAAAAACTTTGATGATACATATGGCGGTTCATCTCGAACAAGATAAGAAGCATAGGGATAGATTTATGATGACTGGCGCATCACCAGGGATGTGTTAGTCATTCTGTGCCGCTGTTCCGTCACCTATGGTGTGCTGCATTTACAATGCGGCGCATCATGGGGCAAAAACAGCACAGATGCGTGATGTAACTGTGCCGTAAAGGTGGCACATTGCTGGAGTTGTATCGCAAGTGTGATGAAGCTCCAGGAAGGGTCGGGGGTGCCCCTGTTGCAGGGTTTCTGTTCTCACACAGAACTGTGGACAGAGGATTGGAACCTCGGCGAATTAGGGTGCCCCAAAACTCACCTTAGTACTCAAAAACCCCTTAGCAAGCTAGGTACAGTGTCACATTGGATATAACAAACTCTCAATGTTTAGACAATCCAGAATATGAACTTATAGTACCTCAGGATACGTGGAACTCATGAACAGTCGGTCGTTATATATTTCTTAGAAACCAGAACATGGAGTTAAGAAGAACACATGTGTATTTGAAATGTTTATTTACTAATGCCGTCTTCTCAGGCGTAGTATCTTAGATAATACAAGTACACATATTATCAGTAGCAAAATTACCAGCATAGTTACTAGTACATAAAAAGCGAATGGTGACAGTATGTTAACATGCTGTAAATGAATAAGAGTTATCAACACTTATAAGCAGCCACGGGCCGTGGAGGGAGTTACGGTGGGGCAGGGAGGCGGGGAGGGGGAGGGGCAGGGTGGAGAGGGCTCCACCCTGCCCCTCCCCCTCCCCGCCTCCCTGCCCCATCGTAACTCCCTCCACGGCCCGCGGCTGCTTATATCTCACCCTCCCTAATACACATATTATATTATTTGCTAAGAAGGTCTCTTTGTGTTGGTTTAGGGCGTGCCCATACTTTAGTGTCTTAGATTTGAAGGAATCACATCAGCATACACCAGCTCTCTCTTCATGTGAACCGCATCAAGTGTTGTGTATGTGTGTTCGGCAAAGCAATATAAAACCCGCCTCATGCCCAGAATTGGCAGAAGCTGCACTTATGTTATGAGTATGAAGTCGTGGAGATCAGACCTCATAACAATTCTGTATCGTGTTGTTCTTGAAACTTCAGCACTCGCTGTACAGATATAGTTTAACAAGTAAAGCATATAGTAGAGCAATAACATATTATTCTCATGTAAATCACGATGAACTATTAGGTTGAAAGCTAAAGCAACAACTAAGTGTCGTGTGCAGAAGTTGCAAAAAAGGAAAAATGGCGTTTAAACCGGTAATGAGCCCATGCTAACTTAACACGGTGTAAAGATATCCAGGACCTAGATGACACCTCCCCATGATCCGGAAACGAACTGAATAAGATAATAGAAGTGCCATCTCATGAGAGCAGATTGCAACTTTATATGTGGACGGTCCGCAAGGTAAAATATTAAAAACTAGGAAAATTTAATGCTAAAGAAAAATAAAACAGCCAAGTACTTTATCGAGTCTTAAGCCAATAGGCAAGCTAAATAATAAAAACATGACAAATAAGTCAATGAATTGTCAATGAAATGCTAGTACTCAGCATATCAAAAATGAAAAAGGTCTATGACATAACTGTGTATGCAAAATAAGCTGCAACAGCCTCCAATAGGAAGTCACCGTCTTCATCCGAAAAGAGTTCAGCCATCCAATTTAAAAGCGGAAAAGAACATACGTGCTCTCCCAGCACCGGATCCTCTATCACCATCAGAGGACAGCTCGGTGGGTTTTCAAGAAAGCTCTGTTCCAAGAAAGACTGTGTTGCCGCCAGTAAATTCCAGGGACCAATTAGTCCATGCATCAATGCCACAGCCATAATCCTTTCGCCAGGACAAACCAACTCGTGAGTAATGATAGGAGTCATCAGCTGATTAAAGTCGACGTCAGGAGAAACCGGTCCGCAGAGACACAAATCAATGGCCCAATCGAAATCACAGGTCAGGCAGTGAAATACAGGCTGGACACAGGTGAAGTAGGAGAATCGAAAAGATAATCCATATGCCGTGCTTAATATCGCCAACGGCATTGTGCCATAATATTCTAGCATGCGATTGCGGAACAGTGTCAGCAGCTGCAGGGCGGGAGGTTGCATAGGAGGGACATCCATATTTAAAAATGTAAAAAAGCACAAGAGCGTCCGCTGGTAATGCAAGTAAAAATGGCAATCCACGAAGCAGAGTGGAAAAAATAGAATGAAAGAAAGCAGGGATGACTCCAAAGATTTTCTCAAATGAAGTCACGAGACCACTGGTAACAACTTTAAAAAAGTGCGCCAGGGCCTTTGTGGAGGATGCGTGAGGATGCGTTAAAGATAGTCCGAACCATCTTGCTGAAATGGAAAGGCAAATCTGAATTGAAAAGGGTCTGCACCTCTGTACGGGTGTTCGCTATGTGAAGCACGAAAGTTTCACGGGCCGAACTCAAGGCCACCTCTCTCTGAGACAAAAGAGCTCTTATTCTTGCCATGCCGTTGAAATCTGCTCCCAAGGTTGGTATTTGTGGCGAGATTGAAAACTCCCTATGTTCATGTGTGGGAGGAAATAGAACATTTCTGCAGCAAATAACCCGTTCACTTACTGTTACGATAAAAGGAATACTTTTAATTAACCCAGAACAATCTTCATTATTGAGCATCAAATAACTACCATTTTCCAACAACTTGAACGTGGGGATGATAGCAGGAACTGGCGTGCCTTGCAACACGCAAGCCATATTTGGTCGGTGTTTGTTGCATGAACCGTGTAACTGTATGTGCCTACACATTAGTGAATGATCTGGCGTCTCAGTGCATTCCTCTCCATTCAGATAAACTTCTTGATCATCTTTGAAACATCTGTATGTGTATGGAAGCGACCAGACCTCATGAAGAAAAGCACTACCTAAAGGTTCATAACGACCTATTGGTATATATTTCATACAATTTGAAAACTTATATAAAGCAAAAGGCAGCGTTATTAAACCGTGGATAAGGCACGTTGCCAAAAAACCCGCAATCCTCAGCTGATGATGTCACTGAGCATGTCATGAATGATGTAATATGTGACATCATCAGCAGTGGATTACGGGTAATAGTATCTCTAGTTTACTCCCCTATAGCTGTCTTTCTTTTAACATAAGTGTCTGTTTCCTTCCCTTATACTTACTGTTTTTGGTTCGCTTCCGGTTCGCGTACCGGCGAGCGAACTGGGAAGCGAACTAAGAGAAATAGAGGTTGGCACAGTTCCAAATATTGTACCAATTTTTTAATAACGGGGAGGTAGTTCTGAAAAGAACTTTTTTTTAAATTGTTTTTGTTGTTTTATATTTTTTTTATTATTTTTCGGAACATTTTTTTACTTTTTTTGAATTTTTCTGAACAGTTTTATATTTTTGGGGGTTTTTCTTGGAGGGGGCAATGAAAACGATTCATTGTAAAGGGCTCAACAGGAGCAACAAAACAAAAAAAAAAAGTATTTATTATTTTGGGCGTTTCGTACAAACTTGCATATGATAGTCAATAGCTCTGTTGATCAGAGTGATGCTTCTTTCTCCGTAGCAAATGAATCCATCGCAATATACGCAGATGTGTTTTACTTCACCAAATCTCATTTGTATATTTGGCACCATCTCCCTGCCCTCTGGTCCCGTTACTTCCGGTACAACAGATCTTCTGGCCATAATAGGGAGATTATCTAGGTCGTTCCGAAACTGTGCAGCACTGTAGTTGTTAGGATGCCACCTAGTCATATGGCGATGCATTGTGTAGTTTCCGAAACTGTATTTTTTCTCGGTTCCTCTGGACAGTCTATCTTGACATATAAGGCAAGTTACGTATCTTGCATTTACTTTTTTCTGACCTTTGGGAATTTTAAAAAATTGCCAAATGAAGTTTTCTTTCCGGTGAGACGTCCTGGGCTCCTCAGGCAAAAACTGCCTCTCTTCGTGCTCGTCGTTCTGTTCCTCTTCTTCCTCTTCTTGTTGAATTATAACTTGAGCAGGTGGTCCACTCTTCCTTGGATGTGGTGGGGAAGCACCAGCTGAAGCTACTAAAGAAGCCATTGCTCAGTGATCACAAAGGGTCTTTCTCTCACAATGATGAAAGTCAGAGTGAGGAAAGAAGGAGGGATTTTCATCATTTGGGAAAAACAAGAGTTCTCAACCAATGAAAAGTGTTCATTTTAGATTATATGACCTAGTCTTACATCATTAGGAAACCAAAAGTGAAATGAACCAATGAAAAGTGTCATTACCAAGTCACATGACCTGCTGTGTTTACGTTAAGCGCTTTGCAGGGCCTCCCGGTTTGCTTCCAGAAACCTGCGCTTTGCGACTCGCTTCGCGTACCAGTTCGCTAACGTAGCACGTCATATGACGTATCACGCGACAACGTGAAACATCATGCGGACGGGAGGCGTCACGATGTTGTTTTCTAACGCGGCAGTTGCGGTAAAGAAACGTTTACCGGCTCGCGGTCTATTTCGCGGCATCAAGGTCAGCTAACGGGAAGCTTCCCGATTCGCGAAGCGGGAACGAAGAAAAAAAAATATTTAAAAAAAAATTTATTCATAAACATAAAATATATTTTTGGATTTAAAGAAGAATACATTTTACAGCTACAGATATTAGCTGTTAAAAAACCAATGAAATTCACTGAAAAAACCATAGGTTATAGACCATATATAGTTAGGAATTAGCATTTACAAAACCTTGAAAATTCACTGAAAAAACCATAGGTTATAGACCATATATAGTTAGGAATTAGCATTTACAAAACCTTATTTTACTCACACAAAACCATTGAAATTCCATATATAGTTAGTTGCACTAACTATATATCGCGCACCCGCAATCCACTGCTGATGATGTCACATATTACATCATTCATGACATGGTCAGTGACATCACTGATGACATCACTGATGACATCTCAAATGACATCACTGATGACATCACTGATGACATCTGATTTGACATCAATGACCACATCACTGATGATATCATTCATGTGACAATACAATGCATCTCCTCACATTTTAATATAACCTCTGTTTCACCCAGTGTTAAATACAGAGTATAATTTTTGAAACCATTGACACACCAATACTAGTTACTACATACGCACTCACTGATTGCTATGTCTACACACACATTCACTCATTCACCCATACAATCATTCATACATACAATCACTCATCTTTACAACACTATCATATGCACTCATACACCTATACAGACACTCACAGTCTGCCACTCATCCATGGAGTTACTCACACACGTAGTCAGTCCTGTTAAAGAATCAATGACACTTCCATTTTCTTGTCTATACAGTTAAACATAGAGCACCTTACATTTTCAAACATATACTAACACATACTTACCTTCTTATAGAATCATTGATACAAGTACACATTGATCTGCACAGAGTCACACACCTCCCAGCCAGCCAGCCACACACACACTCAGTCTCCCATACAAATACTTGGACAATCAATCAGTAACCCATATAGTTAATCATATAGCTACTGATCAACACATGCAGCAGTTTACAGAACAACAGACATAATGATGCACAAATTAAGACAGTTTAGTCACTAACCCATGCACTCAGTGAGACACATTTAATCACTCACTCATACATTCAGTCATGCACCTACTAAATCCTTTGTCCAGACACTTATACTTCCACTCATTCTTCAATATGTAAGACACATTTTAACTTTACAGAAACACACAGTCACTGGATGATGTCATCAGTGATGTCATCAGTGATGTCATTTGAGATGTCATCAGTGATGTCATCAGTGATGTCATTTGAGATGTTATCAGTGATGTCATTTGAGATGTCGTCAGTGATGTCATCAGTGATGTCATTTGAGATGTCATCAGTGATGTCATCAGTGATGTCACTGACCATGTCATGAATGATGTAATATGTGACATCATCAGCAGTGGATTGCGGGTGCGCGATATATAGTTAGTGCAACTAACTATATATGGAATTTCAATGGTTTTGTGTGAGTAAAATAAGGTTTTGTAAATGCTAATTCCTAACTATATATGGTCTATAACCTATGGTTTTTTCAGTGAATTTTCAAGGTTTTGTAAATGCTAATTCCTAACTATATATGGTCTATAACCTATGGTTTTTTCAGTGAATATATATATATATATATATATATATATATATATATATATATATATATATATATAAATCCACAGTCCTGAGGCACGAAGAGACGCACAGAAATCAGGTATGGACCACCAACGTAGACAGTGCAATGAAGTGCTTTATTCCTCAATGGGCAGCAGCATGACGCGTTTCGACCGGGAAACCCGGTCTTGATCAAATGACATGCTCAAAGAGACCAAGGTTTAAATACTGTTGAATGGTCCTATCATGCCCCACCCCCTTAAAACCATAAACATAGAGAAAATACTACACCATAACATATATATATATTATATATATATATATATATATATATATATATATATATATATATATATATACAGCACTGTGCTAGTCCTATGCTTAAAGACTTTGCTGTAGAAATGGCAAAAGACCTTGTCCTTTTCTATCTGGATGGCACTTTGCTAGTCCTATCCTTAAAGACTTTGATAGAAAAACAGACATTTGAGGTGAGCAGATGTAGAGTGTCGCTGGTGTTGAGAGTGCTCTAACAAGAGCTGCTTTCCACCTAAACTTGAGAACTACCCAGAGTTCTCTCCTTCTTTTTTGTATAATTTATGCATCACTCTATGCCTGAAAGGGTTTTGTTTTGACCTATACTGGGTGCTCCCTTATGTCTGGACAAAGCTATACCTCTCTGAAGAGCTCTAATTAGAGCAAAACACTGTGTCAGGGGTTGCTTTTACTCATTTCAGGTTCTATCTATATATCTATACTACTATTATAAAGCAAGAACTTTGAACCTTTGAGGCGGGTAAACTCGGGAACCACAGCGCCAATCCACACACCCGATACATCATTGTAATCGTCAGGGTGTGCAGATGGACATAGGCTATATAAACTATAAAAATATGCGTTATTTCAAAAATGTACCTTAAAAAAAAAAGTAGTCCCTTCGAAGTTGCCCCGGCAGCGACCTGCGTGCTGACGTCAGGAGCGCGGGGAGGAGCGGCGTCCAGGAGCGGCGGACATGGCGTGGGGGTGGAGCGGTGACGAGCGTCGGACAGGCGGTGAGTACCGGTGGGCAGGGGGGAGGAGCGTCGAGGTGCGGCGAGGAGCGGCGGAGTGGTGAACTGAATAGCACGGGGGAGGAGCGGCGGCTGAGGTAAGGCTCCGGGGGACCAATGGACAATGACGGGGCAGGCGGGGGTTGGGGCAGGCGGGGGACGGGGCGGGTGGGGTCCCGGGCTGCTGGACAATGTCGGGGCGGGCGGGGGTCGGGGAAGCCTGATTGCTCCCGGACAAGGTCGGGACGGGCTGCTAGTATATATATATATATATTCACTGAAAAAACCATAGGTTATAGACCATATATAGTTAGGAATTAGCATTTAGAAAACCTTATTTTACTCACACAAAACCATTGAAATTCCATATATAGTTAGTTGCACTAACTATATATCGCGCACCCGCAATCCACTGCTGATGATGTCACATATTACATCATTCATGACATGGTCAGTGACATCACTGATGACATCACTGATGACATCTCAAATGACATCACTGATGACATCACTGATGACATCTCATTTGACATCATTCTTGTGCTAATACGATAAACCTCTTCAGACTCTAATATAACCTTAGATACACTCAGTGTATACAGACACTCACACACTGTCACTCATCCATGGAGTTACTCACACACCTAGTCAGTCATGCAAAGAAACAATCTCACCTCCATTTCCTCAACTATACAGTTATACACACCTTACTTATTCAAACATATACTAACACATATTTACTCTCTTATACAATCCCTGATACAAGTTCACAATGATCCATACAGCCACTCACACATTCAGTGGCTCTCATGCACAGTTATTTATATATGCCAACTCTCACATGTACTGTGTTTTACATATGTACTTACTATGACATGTAGCATTGAGATATCCATTCACTCATCAATACACTCATGCACACAGTCAACCGCCCATGTAGCTTTTTCCACATGCACTCTTGAACTCATACACCTAGTGAATCAACTGCTCACACATCTATGCACAGAGTCACACACCTCCCAGCCACCCCCACACAAACTCAATCTCCCATAGAAATACTTGGGCAACCAATTAATAACACATATAGCCTCTCGTATAGCTAATGATCAACACATGCAGCAGTTTACATCACAACAGACATAATGATGCACAAATTAAGACAGTTTAGTCACTAACCCATGCATTCAGTGAGACACATTTAATCACTCACTCATACAGTCAGTCACGCACCTACTAAATCCTTCATCCAGACACTTATACATCCACTCATTCTTCAATATCTAAGACATATTTTAACTTTACAGAAACATACAGTCACTGGATGTTGTCATCAGTGATGTCATTTGAGATGTCATCAGTGATGTCATCAGTGATGTCACTGACCATGTCATGAATGATGTAATATGTGACATCATCAGCAGTGGATTGCGGGTGCGCGATATATAGTTAGTGCAACTAACTATATATGGAATTTCAATGGTTTTGTGTGAGTAAAATAAGGTTTTCTAAATGCTAATTCCTAACTATATATGGTCTATAACCTATGGTTTTTTCAGTGAATTTTCAAGGTTTTGTAAATGCTAATTCCTAACTATATATGGTCTATAACCTATGGTTTTTTCTGTGAATTTCATTGGTTTTTAACAGCTAATATCTGTAGCTGTAAAATGTATTCTTCTTTAAATCCAAAAATATATTTTATATGTTTATGAATAATTTTTTTTTTAAATATTTTTTTTTCTTCGTTCCCGCTTCGCGAATCGGGAAGCTTCCCGTTAGCTGACCTTGATGCCGCGAAATAGACCGCGAGCCGGTAAACGTTTCTTTACCGCAAGTGCCGCGTTAGAAAACAACATCGTGACGCCTCCCGTCCGCATGACGTTTCACGTTGTCGCGTGATACGTCATATGACGTGCTACGTTAGCGAACTGGTACGCGAAGCGAGTGCCAAAGCGCAGGTTTCTGGAAGCAAACCGGGAGGCCCTGCAAAGCGCTTAACGTAAACACAGCAAGTCATGTGACTTGGTAATAACACTTTTCATTGGTTCATTTCACTTTTGGTTTCCTAATGATGTAAGACTAGGTCATATAATCTAAAATGAACACTTTTGATTGGTTGAGAACTCTTGTTTTTCCCAAATGATGAAAATCCCTCCTTCTTTCCTCACTCTGACTTTCATCATTGTGAGAGAAAGACCCTTTGTGATCACTGAGCAATGGCTTCTTTAGTAGCTTCAGCTGGTGCTTCCCCACCACCTCCACCACATCCAAGGAAGAGTGGACCACCTGCTCAAGTTGTAATTCAACAAGAAGAAGAAGAAGAGGAACAGGAGGACGAGCACGAAGAGAGGCAGTTTTTGCCTGAGCAGCCCAAGACGTCTCACCGGAAAGAAAACTTCATTTGGCAATTTTTTAAAATTCCCAAAGGTCAGAAAAAAGTAAATGCAAGATACGTAACTTGCCTTATATGTCAAGATAGACTGTCCAGAGGGACCGACAAAAAATACAGTTTCGGAAACTACACAATGCATCGCCATATGACTAGGTGGCATCCTAACAACTACAGTGCTGCACAGTTTCGGAACGACCTAGATAATCTCCCTATTATGGCCAGAAGATCTGTTGTACCGGAAGTAACGGGACCAGAGGGCAGGGAGATGGTGCCAAATATACAAATGAGATTTGGTGAAGTAAAACACACCTGCGTATTTTGCGATGGATTCATTTCCTACGGAGAAAGAAGCATCACTCTGATCAACAGAGCTATTGACTATCATATGCAAGTTTGTCCGAAACGCCCAAAATAATAAATACTTCTTTTTTTTGTTTTGTTGCTCCTGTTGAGCCCTTTACAATGAATCGTTTTCATTGCCCCCTCCAAGAAAAACCCAAAAAAATATAAAACTGTTCCGAAAAATTCAAAAACAGTAAAAAAATGTTCAGAAAAATAAAAAAAAAAGTTCTTTTCAGAACTACCTCCCCGTTATTAAAAAATTGGTACAATATTTGGAACTGTGCCAACCTCTATTTCTCTTAGTTCGCTTCCTAGTTCGCTCGCTGGTACGCGAACTGGAAGCGAACCAAAAACAGTAAGTATAAGGGAAGGAAACACACACTTATGTTAAAAGAAAGACAGCTATAGGGGAGTAAACTAGAGATACTATTACCCATAATCCACTGCTGATGATGTCACATATTACATCATTCATGACATGCTCAGTGACATCATCAGCAGAGGATTGCGGGTTTTTTGGTAACATGCCTTATCCACGGTTTAATAACGCTGCCTTTTGCTTTATATAAGTTTTCAAATTGTATGAAATATATACCAATAGGTCTTTATGAACCTTTAGGTAGTGCTTTTGTTCATGAGGTCTGGTCGCTTCCATACACATACAGATGTTTCAAAGATGATCAAGAAGTTTATCTGAATGGAGAGGAATGCACTGAGACGCCAGATCATTCACTAATGTGTAGGCACATACAGTTACACGATTCATGCAACAAACACCGACCAAATATGGCTTGCGTGTTGCAAGGCACGCCAGTTCCTGCTATCATCCCCACGTTCAAGTTGTTGGAAAATGGTAGTTATTTGATGCTCAATAATGAAGATTGTTCTGAGTTAATTAAAAGTATTCCTTTTATCGTAACAGTAAGTGAACGGGTTATTTGCTGCAGAAATGTTCTATTTCCTCCCACACATGAACATAGGGAGTTTTCAATCTGGCCACAAATACCAACCTTGGGACACGTTTCAACGGCATGGCAAGAATAAGAGCTCTTTTGTCTCAGAGAGAGGTGGCCTTGAGTTCGGCCCGTGAAACTTTCGTACTTCACATAGCGAACACCCGTACACAGGTTTGCCTTTCAATTTCAGCAACATGTTTCCGACTATCTTTAACGCATCCTCCACAAAATCCCTGGCACACTTTTTTAAAGTTGTTACCAGTGGTCTCGTGACTTCATTTGAGAAAATCTTTGGAGTCATCCCTGCTCCCTTTCATTGTATTTTCTGCACTCTGGTTCGTGGATTGGCATTTTTACTTGCATTACCAGCGGACGCTCTTGTGCTTTTTTACATTTTTAAATATGGATGTCCCTCCTATGCAACCTCCGACCCTGCAGCTGCTGACACTGTTCCGCAATCGCATGCTAGAATATTATGGCACAATGCCGTTGGCGATATTAAGCACGGCATATGGATTATCTTTTCGGTTCTCCTACTTCACCTGTGTCCAGCCTGTATTTCACGGCCTGACCTGTGATTTCGATTGGGCCATTGATTTGTGTCTCTGCGGACCGGTTTCTCCTGACGTCGACTTTAATCAGCTGATGACTCCTATCATTACTCACGAGTTGATTTGTCCTGGCGAAAGGATTATGGCTGTGGCATTGATGCATGGACTACTTGGTCCCTGGAATTTACTGGCGGCAGCACAGTCTTTCTTGGAACACAGCTTTCTTGAAAACCCACCGAGCTGTCCTCTGATGGTGATAGAGGATCCGGTGCTGGGAGAGCACGTATGTTCTTTTCCGCTTTTAAATTGGATGGCTGAACTGTTTTCGGATGAAGACGGTGACTTCCTATTGGAGGCTGTTGCAGCTTATTTTGCATACACAGTTATGTCATAGACCTTTTTCATGTTTGATATGCTGAGTACTAGCATTTCATTGACAATTCATTGACTTATTTGTCAAGTTTTTATTATTTACCTTGCCTATTGGCTTAAGACTCGATAAAGTACTTGGCTGTTTTATTTTTCTTTAGCATTGAATTTTCCTAGTTTTTAATGCTTTACCTTGCGGACCGTCCACATATAAACTTGCAATCTGCTCTCATGAGATGGCACTTCTATTATCTTATTCAGTTCGTTTCCGGATCATGAGGAGGTGTCATCTAGGTCCTGGATATCTTTACACCGTGTTAAGTTAGCATGGGCTCATTACCGGTTTAAACGCCATTTTTCCTTTTTTGCAACTTCTGCACACGACACTTAGTTGTTGCTTTAGCTTTCCACCTAGTAGTTCATCGTGGTTTACATGAGAATAATATGTTATTGGTCTACTATCTGCTTTACTTGTTAAACTATATCTGTACAGCGAGTGCTAAAGTTTCAAGAACAACACGATACAGAATTGTTATGAGGTCTGATCTCCACGAGTTCATACTCATAACATAAGTGCAACTTCTGCCAATTCTGGGCATGAGGCGGGTTTTATATTGCTTTGCCGAACACACATACACAACAGTTGATGCGGTTCACATGAAGAGAGAGCTGGTGTATGCTGATGTGATTCCTTCAAATCTAAGACACTAAAGTATGGGCACGCCCTAAACCAACACAAAGAGACCTTCTTAGCAAATAATATAATATGTGTATTAGGGAGGGTGAGATATAAGCAGCCGCGGGCCGTGGAGGGAGTTACGATGGGGCAGGGAGGCGGGGAGGGGGAGAAGCAGGGTGGAGCCCTCTCTACCTTGCCCCTCCCCCTCCCCGCCTCCCTGCCCCACCGTAACTCCCTCCACGGCCCGCGGCTGCTTATAAGTGTTGCTAACTCTTATTCATTTACAGCATGTTAACATACTGTCACCATTCGCTTTTTATGTACTAGTAACTATGCTGGTAATTTTGCTACTGATAATATGTGTACTTGTATTCTCCACCCTGCTTCTCCCCCTCCCCGCCTCCCTGCCTCACCGTAACTCCCTCCACGGCCCGCGGCTGCTTATAAGTGTTGCTAACTCTTATTCATTTACAGCATGTTAACATACTATCACCATTCACTTTTTATGTACTAGTAACTATGCTGGTAATTTTGCTACTGATAATATGTGTACTTTTATTATCTAAGGTACTACGCCTGAGAAGACGGCATTAGTAAATAAACATTTCAAATACACATCTGTTCTTCTTAACTCCATGTTCTGGTTTCTAAGAAATCTATAACGACCGACTGTTCATGAGTTCCACGTATCCTGAGGTACTATAAGTTCATATTCTGGATTGTCTAAACATTGAGAGTTTGTTATATCCAATGTGACACTGTACCTAGCTTGCTAAATAGTTTTTGATTACTAACGTGAGTTTTGGGACACCCTAATTCGCCCCGAGGTTCCAATCCTCTGTCCACAGTTCTGTGTGAGAACAGAAACCCTGCGACAGGGGCACCCCCGACCCTTGCTGGAGCTTCATCACACTTGCGATACAACTCCAGCAATGCGCCACCTTTACGGCACAGATACATCACGCATCTGTGCTGTTTTTGCCCCATGATGCGCCGCATTGTAAATGCAGCACACCATAGGTGACGGAACAGCGGCACAGAATGACTAACACATCCCTGGTGATGCGCCAGTCATCATAAATCTATCCCTATGCTTCTTATCTTGTTAGAGATGAACCGCCATATGTATCATCAAAGTTATTTGCATTTCCTAAATAGCGAACTTTAAGGAATAAATAGCGATTCTTTACCATTCCTAGTTTGCGATGAGCTATTTGCTAATTAGCCGAATGTAGCCCAATGAAGCCCAATGTAGCCCAATGTAGCCCAAAGATGGCCGCCAGACACACAAAAAAACAAATGTAGCCCAAATATCAGCCAGATGTAGCCCAACTATAGCCCAGTGACAGAATGACCAATCAGCTTCGCAAACCTCCGTTACGCGAAGCGGAGCGCTGTTACAGATATATATCTTTTTTTGAACGTTAATTTCTCAAAATCCACTGGAGCACATATATTGAGACCTAGCAAAGGCACATCGGGCTACCAGTCCCTAATATTTTGCCAAGTTTCGTGCAAATCCATTCAGCCGTTCAATTATTATTTTTATTATTTTTTTTTGCCCCGCGGGGCCCTTTTAAAACCTCCACATCAAACCTAGGGGGTCAGCGAGGATCTACTATGCCCCCTTATAGTTATTTCCCCCTTTGTTTTGACCTCCTCTTGTCTCTCGATCCTACCGAGAGACAAGATGGCGGCCGCTACGGACTGTTTGGAATGTTGACAGACGCCGGAGAACCAATCAGCTTCGCTTCACAAAGCTCCGTTGCGCGAAAAGTCCGCGAACCAGAGCGCTGCCTGGTCCGCGCTTACAGATATATATCTTTTTTTAAACGTTAATTTCTCAAAATCCACTGGAGCACATATATTGAGACCTACAAAAGGCACATCGGGCTACCAGTCCCTACAATTTTGCCAAGTTTCGTGCAAATCCATTCAGCCGTTCGGGCTAAAAGTGAGGCCAACCGCCCTATGGAAAACTCAATGTTAAAAACACGTTTTGGGACCCCCCTTTTTTCTCGGCCCCCCCTGGACGAACCCCCCCCAAATTTTCAAGGGCTGCTCAGAAACAAAATGTGCCATTTTCCTGAAAATTTCAGCCAATTCCGTCCACAAACGCCAAAGTTATTAGACATAGAATTTTCAAAAAACCCATAGAGAAAAAATCCTAACTATATATACCTACTGGCGACCGCCAGTAGGTAATATATATATATATATATATATATATATATATATATATATATATATATATGGCCACAGCTTTCTTCTTCCCACATTAAGTAGAATAAAGATCACGGCACAGCAACAGTTGAATTTCAGCGTTTTATTTACACACCAGTGCAAAGAATAACGTGCATCAAATGGACGGTCTACGCGTTTCGGCTCCTGCCTTCCACTGGACCATAGAGTCCCTGGGTCTAGACCTTACTTATATAGTGCAGTTCGTGTAAGTACCCTCTACCATTTCCATGGTCATCTAGACCAACCCAACCCTGCAAGGTTTATACACATGGACAGTATATATTCAAAGGTATATGCACAAATATGTACAATAAACGTGAAGTACATTAGTCAAAGTCTATGACTATACATAATAAAGTATTATAGGGTTACATGATCTATTATACATAACAATGCGCAAATTAATGTAAAGGTATATACATAATTATGTACAGTCAACGTAAAGTACCTTAAGCGAAATTCTTTGACCATACACTCAAAATAAAGTATTATCAAGTTTCATGGTATATGGATAGTTTTGTGCAATCCACGTAAAGTACCAAAAATAATAAAGTTCTATGACCATACACTCAAAGTGAAGTACTATATATAAGAACAATCTCCAAATCTCTCGCCAGGAGCCCAATCGCTGGATACCATGCGCAGACAAAGAGAGGCGACCCAAGGTGCAGGTGAGCAGTAGATTTATTCAGTAACGTGAAGGGCCCACCTCGACATAACGTTTCGGCCTACACAGAGGCCTTGATCACGTCAGTATATATCCAGCCACGTCAGTTCGGTTTTCACCGGGAATTGCAGCGCTCACCATGGGTGCGGCTCCCTGCAGCTGAACCACGCTGCTTTCAATGTTACAGCGCAATCCTTCTCACAAAGGAAAAATGGGACACACTCCAATACCAACACAACAAAATGTTATTGAGGATGACAGAATTATGTCTAACTAACAATTTTTTTCTTTTTAATAAGGAAGTATTTCAGCAATTGAGGGGTGTGGCTATGGGGCCATGCTTCTCTCCCAGCTATGCATGCTTGCATGTAGGCTGGTGGGAGAAGCATGTCCTCATGCACACCCATACTGACGCCATTTTGAACCACGTCATTAAATGGTGGAGATTCATCGATGACGTTTGTGTAATTTGGAAAGGCTCGCAGGAATCAGCTCTTGAATTTGTTACTGATATTAATGAGAGCACTTTAAATCTCCAATTTACGGCTAACGTTAGCTATTTGAAGGTGGAATTTATTGATGTGGAAATTTATGTGGAAGACAATACCATACATACCAGATTACATAGAAAGGCCACTGCTTGCAATTCTATATTACATGCCAACAGTGCCCACCCGAGACATCTAATTAAAAGTATCCGTTATGGGGAATTTTTAAGAATTAAAAGGATATGCAGCAAAAATGAAGATCTGGAAAAAGGTTTGTCAGAATCAGTGGAAAGATTTAAAGCTCGAGGCTATTGTTCTAAGGACCTGCAATCTGCATTGGTTAAAATACAGGACCATGTTACTTGTCCTGAAACCAGTATTGAGACTTTGACAACTTCACAACCAAGAGTAAAACCAAAACCGGTGGTGAGACTAATCACCCCATTTAGTTGTCAGGAAAAGCAAGTTAAAAGGATTGTTAATAAGCATTGGCCCATTCTGAAGACAGACATGACCCCAGCTCCGGAACTGGAACCTTTTCCGGCAATAATCTTTAGAAGAGCTCCCTCTATGAGAGATGCTCTTGTTAGAAACTAACAAAGAAATTCCTTTCTGTGTATTCAAATTCAAATTTTCACATGAATTTGTAAAGATAACACTTGTTTAGACTGACCTCATCCCTCTTGTACAACCCGAAAGTAGAGTTTTAGCAATCACAGCATAAAGTTGTATTTTTTTCAGTAGATTTTATTACAATTATTTTTCCATAGTCAATGCATTTAACAATTTATAAAAAACATATATACATATGCCTGCCTAATCAAAATTCTAATCATAAATTTTCACAATACATTATTCAATTATAATACATCTGAATAAAAACAAAATTATACATATAAAAATGATTTCCATGTGTCGACGCGTTTCGGTGCTTTGTTATTATAGAACACCTTCCTCAGGACTGTTTCGTTTAAAAACATCAAATCTTCTTTCTAAAATCAAATACATACAATTAGTACTTATTTGGGAAACTTTTTCATACTTAGAAAACTGCTGGAGGGTTTGGTTCTAAACAAATCTTACTTCAGTGTTCACTTTATCTTATGGGTACCGAGTATCCCAGGGGTTATAGTCAATTCTCAACCTCCACTTCCTCTCTTTATTTCATCAGAGGATCTGTATGTAAAACAGCATGTACTTTAGGGTTTACGTTCAAAGTACAAATCATGTTATCTATTGTACATGAACAGAGACTCAGATATACACTTACTTATTAATGGCAAAAAAAAGGGCAACACGCTTCGTTTCAGGCACTGTCTTTCGATCTAGTTGGAATGGCCCAAAAGGATTCTTTTCTTTCACTCCTCACGGGGTCACACCATGCTTATTCCTCTTTATTATTTGAGGAAATGGTGAGCATCTGAGTATAAAAAACCGCAATATCAGGGACAAATGCTCCTCTTTTTTAATTTTTACAATCCAATTTTCTGATGAATGATTTATTAGGAATGAACCCTAAATCTTGGTACATTCCGATCCACAATAATAGGTGATCCAAGTCAACAGGGTCACGTTAGCGTACACGTTTTCACAATGCATGTGAAGAAACAAGGCATACTATCTTTTTCAGTTTCATTTTAGCCAAAACTAGTTGGGCAACTATACGGGCACAACTAGAGGTATATAGTGCGCCTTTTTCTTCAAAGTGCTTTTAGGTATTACTGGTGATATTATCGCCATTGCTGCAAACTAAAATGTGAGGCCCATCACACCCCAGGCACCCTCGATAGTTGCATCTTTAGTGATAAATATATCGTAGTACCTAGAGTTATATCTCTAAGCGGCACCGCCTACGTAATCTTACCTCTTCTAGAAAGCGAAGCAGTCTGCCTGTCCGGTTTCTCAGGTTCCCCGTGTAGTATAAGGTACTATTCTGAAGGGGTTCTATTTATACTCGGCGTGATCAGTTAATTACGCTAAACACAAAACAGCTGGGAATCGTTGCTTATTGCATAATACCTTCCTCCGCCATTTTTGTAGTTCTTTTATGTAGTTTTAAGATGTTATTAGAACATAGGTAGAGAGCGGACTTCCGTCTTTCCATCTTTCACCATACTAGTGGTTTTCATTTGCAGTTTTAACATCAAAATAAAGAGCGGACTACCGTCTCTATGTTGGAAATGAGCACTGATACTGGTGTTTATTCCGTTATCTCATCTATTTTTCTTATTAATAGGGATGGCAGATACTATCTGTTTTCACAATTGTTTAGCCCGATATGGTATTACGTCTCACATCATTACATCTTCATATATTTAACGATTTAACCCGGGCTAAAATTACCGATCGGTCCTTTCAATTTGTTACTATTCACCTTACCAATACAGTATTCTATATAGAGAGCATGGAGATACAATCACCATACTTCAAATATCCAACAATATATGTGCGCAATCAGCCCTGATCGCAATATTTCTTTTGTACATTATCATGCAGTCATTTAACATATGATTATTAGTGAATATTGTATGTCACATTTCAATCTTCAGCATAACAATAAAACCCGTTTAGATAAGGTGCATAAGGTATTTAAGCCAATCATCTTTGTACAATTCAGTCATTTTACAGTGTTGTGAATATACAATATCATCACATTTCCCAAATACATATTGGTGCCTATCCTAACACAATGAAATCAATTACAATTAGTTATGTCAGATCAAAATATATTTTAACCAGTATATGCAACAATACATTTCTAAAATTATATCACTGTTAATCTTGATTACTGATATAAGGCTACAGAAGTAATTAGCTAGTTTGAACAGTTTAAGGGGAAAACCTATGCAGTTGACCAGTATTATCTAACCACCATTTCCCATTCTTCTTTGCTGTTCAAACCCTGACTGTACGTTTTAAATTTAGACATAAATAATTGTTCTCTTTGTTTACGTCTTTTTTCAGTGTTGCCTCCTCTCATTGATGATGTGATTTTTTCCACAATGAACCATCTCAGTTCGTCTTCCTTGTGGTTTTCCTTGACCCAATGTTCTACTAATGGGGCATTTTTTCTTTGATTTTTTTAACGCAGATCTATGTTCAGTCAAGCGTAATCGCATCTCACGACCTGTTTGCCCAATATAGCCCTTTTGGCAAGGGCATATTAGCAAATATACAACATTAGATGTTCTACAGTTTACATGCTCATTCATCCAATGAGTTATGCCATTTAGCTCATTTTTATCTGATCTGACAATAGTTTTGCAGTGGGAACAGGTTCCACAAGGTAAGTTACCACGAATTGGCTCACCGTGGTCAATACTCAGTTGGGACCCTCTCTTTGGCTCTCTATAGGAGTGAACTAAACAGTTACGGATAGTTTTGTTTCTCCTATAGGAGAAAACTGGTTTGGGCAAATTGTCTTGGCCCGCTTTATTCAAAATTTACCAATTCTTGGTGATAAGATTTTTAAGTTTATAGCTGTAACCATTGTAATTTGATACCATTACAATATTAGGTTCTATTCGTTGTTCCTTAGCTTTTGGTTAAAAAAGACTTCCCTATTTTGATATTTGGCCCTTTTATAGCTGTCTCTTATAAGTCTTTTTGGGTACCCTCTTTGGGCCAATTTGACCTTCAAATTTTCTGCATGTTTCTCAAAGGTAACCCGGTCCGTACAGTTTCTTCGGATCCTGATAAACTGACTATAAGGAATCCCATCTTTTTGGCTTTTTGGATGATAACTAGTATGATGGAGTAATGTATTTCTGTCCGAGGGTTTAACGAACAGTTCTACACAGAGTTTATCCTCCACCGCTCTTGTTAGAACCAGTCCAGATGTACGCAGCACGAGCAATTGGCTGACTAACAGAAAGGGTTTTTACAAACGCAGCTCGTGCAGATCTTGTAAGTTTGGGGTCAATAAACAGGAATTTATGGATGCCTTGTCTTCCACATCACACATAATTCAAGGCCTCTATTCATGTAAAACTGACCACGCAGTCTATGTGCTTGAATGTACATGTCAACTTCAATATGTTGGTAGTACAAAACACCCTGTTTTTTTTTACCGTATATTGCAGCACCTGTGGGCGACTGTAAATTCGGATTCCTCATATCCAGTCGCCCGTCACTTTAAATTGGTGCATCAAAATAATCTTAAAGATCTTTGTTATTTTGTGATTGACGCAGTTCCCAAATCAATTAGGGGTGGGGACAGAGAGAAAAAATTGCGCCAATTAGAGAGCCAACATATTATACGGTTAGATATGAAGATGCCCAATGGACTGAATACAGGAGAGGATGTGTACAATTTTCTTTAACCTGTTACATTCTAAGTAAAAAGGAAAATCACTGATTCTGACATTTTAAGAATTGATATAAATTTTATATCTATACTTATATGTCTATATATTGGATTTTTGTGCTTACACTGATGAAATTAAGTATACAAATCCATTTTTGCTGCTAATGATGAGATGAATTGAATTTACTTTAATGATTTTTTAGGTATTTGGAAATATTTAAATAATTTGTATGTGTATTGTACAGTGTGTATGTGTTGGTTATTTATTGGATTTTAGCTTCACTTTTACTGTGGTTTTTACTGGTTTTACTAGTTTTCTGGTTTTACTGGTTTTTATCTGGTATTTGTGTGGTATTGGAGTCCGGTAGTAACCAATAATATGTACATATGATACACATGTTTACTTCAAATGTTTACTTATACTATTTCCTGTTTCCCCTACAAAGCATAGTTTTGCACATCTGTCGTTTTTTGCACCTTACTGTATCTATCTATAGGAAAGTTATAATGCATCCGTTAGTTCTATTTTAGGATCATTTCTTATTTTATCGTGTTGCTATGAAATTTGTAGTTGACCGATACACATTTGCACTTTGGTGATTATTAGTAAATCTATTTCCCTTGCGTGATCTGAAATTAGACAGACAGCGCTGGATATAGATTTGGGCACTTGCCCTTTATTTTGCATTTATGTAGGATTTATACACTTCTGATTTTACAACAATATTATGTAAATATTCAGGAGTGGTGTTTTCTGATTACCTCATTACATTAGGAATATTATGTAATGATGGATGTCTTCTAAACATTTACCTTATACACCTATAGTCTGTCTTTTACCTTCATGATCATTGTTTGGAGGGAAAAGACGGATACATTGAGTATTTAAACAACGCAGGATTTTAAGCATGTCATGTGATCAAGACCGGGGAGACCCGGTCGAAACGCGTCATGTTGGGAAGAATGGAGCAATAAACGCACTTTAAAGAAAATTGAACCTGAGTGGTGGTCTGTTCCTGAAAGCATTGCTTGCAGCATTTTGGTGTGGCCAGGACTTGGTGTTCTCTATATATTGCCGCTTCATTATCCGTTTCCTGTCGCGCGTCATTTTGACAAAGTACATCAACGCAACAGGAATCTGCTTAGTTACTTTGGGTTGGATCATGTTCCCAGTAACCCCAGAGGGGGTGATAGATTATTACGACTTCGCAGATTGGAGTCGAGATACATCATTGACCTGCAAACAAAGAACCCCCTGGGATTAAATAGCAGTGAAGAACTGGCTATACATTTGGGAGAATAATCCTTTGTCATTTTAGGCACCTGTTAGAGTAGGTTTTTATGGTTTTGGGACAGCTGAGTTAAGAACTATGGGATTAGAATGCCCTTTACTGTATGCTCTCTTTATGTATATACTGTGTATTATGCTTTCTTCATAGTTTTGAATCTTGAAATTGTATATATGGAGAATTCTCTTTTTTAATTTCCATCTCTTTCTCCCCTCTAACTTCCTTGGTTTCTTCTTCATTCTGATGTTCTGATATATTTATTTCTTCTTGTATATAGTATATATTATGATGTATTGTAGGCTTTTGTTAGACACAGGTTTGTGATATAGAGAATTAAGTGCATGCCCATTCAGGGCAGGATTGTATACCTGAGATTGTATATATTGTATATATTATATATTGTATATAGTTTATATACGATATTTGCACAGAGCACCATTCCAAAATAGGTTGCCCATCGATGGGCTAAATCAGTTGCACTATGAATTACCTTATAAAATCTTAGTTGTTTATTTTGACGTTCTAAGATGGCGCTCCATTTGTAAGGATTTCAGTGTATTACACGTGTCCTTCTTTGATTTCAGTAACACAATAGGTGGTTAAAACTGTGTCTAAGATGGCGCTTCGGTAAACATAGATGAAGGTTTTTTACCGAAACGCGTCTGTTTGATGTAGTGTCTGTTTGATGGTATAATAAATAACCCAAACGACCCCCCGTGAGTGCTTTTTTCCGGCAGGATGGAAGTCCGAAGTTACGGATATTGAAGCGGCAATTGATTTGTGGGAGCACCCCCACATTGGAAAGCACCCGCCTGCGAGTGCCTGCTCAGGTGTTTCTGGAGCGATAATATATATATATATATATATATATATATATATATATATATATATATATATATATATATATATATATATATTACCTACTGGCAGTCGCCAGTAGGTATATATAGTTAGGATTTTTTTGAATAGGGATTTCTGAAAATTCTATGTTGAATAACTTTGGCGTTGATAGACGGAATTGGCTGAAATTTTCAGGAAAATTGCACATGTTGTTTCTGAGCGTCCCCTTAAAGTTTGGGGGGGTTTCGTCAAGCGGGGGCCAAGACAAAAGGGGGTCCCAAAACGTGTTTTTAACATTGAGTTTTCCATAGGGCGGTTGGACTCACTTTTAGCTCGAACGGCTGAATGGATTTCCACAAAACTTGGCAAAATTGTAGGGACTGGTAGCCCGATGTGCCTTTGCTATGTCTCAAGATATATGCTCCAGTGGTTTTTACGAAAATTAACTTTGAAAAATATATATTGGGCTACATTGGGCTATATATATGTTAGAGCCCAAATGTAGCCCAATGTAGCCCAATGTAGCCCAAAGATGGCCACCAGAGACAAAAAAAACAAATGTAGCCCAAATATCAGCCAGATGTAGCCCAACTATAGCCCAGTGACAGAATGTGCCAGAGTGTTCTAAAGAACAACTAGAGCGCTAACAGTCTTACTTATGACAAAAGTATGGCACACCTGAAGTCATCTTGATTGGAATAAAGTGTTAACACTTAAAACATTTAATTTGTAAAGGAACACAATGAGGGGGTTCATTTTGCCATAGAAATTATGATTAGTGCTGAAAAAAGAAAAATTAGGGCACATTTTGAGTGACTTCTCAAATCCTCTTATATTTCATTAAAAAAATTCTGATATGCAGTCTCCCAAGATGGCCACCAGAGACAAAAGAGCCCAAATGTAGCCCAAATATCAGCCAGATGTAGCCCAACTATAGCCCAATGACAGAATGTCCCAGAGTGTTCTAAAGAACAACTAGAATGCTAACAGTCTTACTTATGACAAAAGTATGGCACACCTGAAGTCATCTTGATTGGAATAAAGTGGTAACACTTAATACATTTAATTTGAAAAGGAACAAAATGAGGGGTTTCATTTTGCCATAGAAATGTTATATATATATACATACTTTTAGCTCGAACGGCTGAATGGATTTACATGAAACTTGGCAAAATTGTAGATATGGTTTGCCCGACGTGCTTTTGCTATGTCTCAATATATGTGCTCCAGTGGATTTTGAGAAATTAACATTTAAAAAAATATATATATCTGTGACAGCGCTCCGGTTAGCGCCCCGGTTCGCGTACCGGACGCGCCACGGAACTTCGCGAAGCGAAGCTGATTGGCTCTCCGGTGTCTGTCAACATTCTAAACAGTCCGGAGCGGCCGCCATCTTGTCTCTCGGTAGGATCGAGAGACAAGATGTGGTGAAAAACGAAGGGGAAAATGAAGGAAAGGGGGCAAGGTAGACCCCTCCTGACCCCCTAGGATTGATGAGGGGGATATTAAAGTGCCCCGCGGGGCAAAAAATAAAGAATAAAAATTTTTTGCGATTTTTCGTCGTAGAGGCGCGTCCCGATACGCGAACCGGGCAGCTAACCGGGCAGCTAACCGGCAGCGTAACGGGAGTCTGAGGAGAAGCTGATTGGCTGTCAACATTGTAAACAGTCCGGAGCGGCCGCCATCTTGTCTGTCGGTAGGTTTGAGAGACAAGATGTGGTGAAAAACGAAGGGGGAAATGAAGGAAAGGGGGCAAGGTAAACCCCTCCTGACCCCCTAGGATTGATGAGTGGGATATTAAAGTCCCCCGCGGGGCAAAAAATAAAAAAAAACATTTTTTGCGATTTTTCGCGGTAGAGGCGCTTCCCGGTACGCGAACAGGGCAGCTAACCGGCAGCGTAACGGGAGTCCGATCAGTAATGTCAAATGAGATGTCATCAGTGATGTCATCAGTGATGTCATTTGAGATGTCATCAGTGATGTCATCAGTGATGTCATTTGAGATGTCATCAGTGATGTCATCAGTGATGTCACTGACCATGTCATGAATGATGTCATATGTGACATCATCAGCAGTGGATTGCGGGTGCGCGATATATAGTTAGTGCAACTAACTATATATGGAATTTCATTGGTTTTATGTCAATAAAATGTCCAGCTAACTATATATGGTCTCTAACCTATGGTTTTTTCAGTGAATTTTCAAGGTTTTGTAAATGCAAATTCCTAACTATATATGGTCTATAACCTATGGTTTTTTCAGTGAATATATATATATATATATATATATATATATATCCAGCCACGTCGGTTCGGTTTTCACCGGGAATTGCAGCGCTCACCATGGGTGCGGCTCCCTGCAGCTGAACCACGCCGCTTTCAATGTTACAGGAAAAATGGGACGTACTCCAATAGTTTTCCACAGCGTACGCTATTTAATCTTTGACCATTTCAAATTCACAGGTTAGAAAGTGAGTGATCACTCGCTTTCTATCCTGTGAGTTTGAAATGGTCAAATATTAACCTTTACCATGCTCATGACGAGCTGAGCTCGTCATGAGGCACGGTGCTACGGTGCTCATGACGAGCTCAGCTCGCCATAAGCCGTGGAACGCTCGGGTGCGGGGAGAATTCCCCTGCTGTGCTGAGCGTTCCACGGGAGTCGGTGCACCTGTGACGAGCTCAGCTCGTCATGAGCACAGGAGCGCCGTGCCTCATGACGAGCTCAGCTCGTCATGAGCATGCGGGCGCTGTGCGTGCCCCCACCCAGCACAGCGGGGGAATTACCCCCGCAGCGAAGGGGTTAAATAGTTAAATAGCGTATGCTGTGGAAAACTATTGCAGTGCGTCCCATTTTTCCTTCATGAGAAGGATTGCGCTGTAACATACATATATATATATATATACATATATATATATATATATATATATATATATATATATTTATCACCAAATGCCCGAAAGTTTTTGAAAGCGCATATTCGGCAAGCTGAACCATCCGGTTATCAATTCAAGGCAGGAACTTGCACTGATATTCACTAGTTGCATATCCTAGACCTGACGCGTTTCAAGGCTGCTGCCTTTCTTCAGAGGTCGCTTATGGAATGACTTGCGCAGGCAGTTCTGGTTTCCTTTATTTGATTTAATTCATGCCCCGCCCTCAGTGGGCCTTGCTCAGTGCTCATGGTGCATGCTAGGTTCAGTAGACCCATCAAAACCTCACACCTGTAGTAGGTCCTGCTGTTGTGTCACAATTTTAAAAGCATTTTTTCTTCACCCTCAGTGGGCCCCAGAAAACAGTGCAAGCTGTTTTTCCCGCAGTTTGCCGAGCCGTATACAAGTCCGGATCCAGTTCCGAACACGGCCTCCTCTTGGTTACAAGGCTGTGCTGCTTCCCAAGACAGGGCTGTCGCATAAGTAAATTGATCATCAAATGCCTGAAAGCTTTTGAAAGTGCACACTCAGCAAACTGAACCATCCGATTATCAATTCAAGGCATCTTTCTGACACACTCCCAGCAAGCCTATGAAAAAGATGTGCTTTACATTGAAATGCGTTAGGCAATTAATGAATGTGTCAGGATGCCGAGGGGAGCTACAAATACAAACCAGATGGTTGGATGACTGTCGAGTGCCCTCCAAAGCTTCAGGGCATTTGGTGATTATTCTGTTGTTTTGCCAATAACTTCAGCACTGATTGAGGAATTTTCACCAAAGTTTCACAACTTTTGCTAAGTCAGTTCAGCTGCTCTGTTGAATGGGGTGATCCGTCAAGCAGGGGCTGAGAAAACAGGGTGTCCCAAAACACACTTCCCTCATTCATTTTCCCATAGGGATTTTTAACAAGACTACAACCCGAAACGCTGAACGAAATTACACCAAATTTGTCATATGTGGGTCCCGAAACTGTATTTTTTGTGATTTGGTGTAAATCCATTCAGTAGTTCTAGAGATATTTAAGTTGAAAAATATAGATATTTGGAATGCGAATCCTTGCAGTGGACTTGTGGATCCATAGTCCCTGTGCTTAAATTTAATTGGCTGCCAATACTTTGACCAGGAAGTGTTTGCAGCCATCTTGGGCCTCGGCATGAAGCTGAGTCTCACAAAATTTTTTAAAATAAAGAATAGGGAACAGGCTAGGAATACCATGACCCCCAGATTTTAACCATGGGGGGGTTATAAGCATTTTCCTAATTTCATTTTGCCACGAATTAGCAGACCTGTGGAAAATAAATGTTGCACAGAATCCCATGCGTCTTTTATTGGAAGCCCCCGGGTGGACCAAATCCCTAGGGCAGTGAATTTTAATTATTGGGGGGTGCCTTCAAGTCACCCTGCGCCTGGGGACTGTCACTTCCCGAGGCAAACAATATTAAAATGATGGGGGCCCACAACCCCCGCAACCCTGGGAGACCCCACCTCCTTTGGGCAAAAAATATTAAAATGATGCACGGATTCCGCCTGGCCCCTCCGCAAACCCGGGGACCACTACCTCCCTGGGGCTAGTTCTAAAATGAGTGCAGGGGAAGCACGTACAGCCACCCCTGCAGCCCTGGGACCACCACCTCTCCTGGGCATTGTTCATATTTTATGCTGGCAACCCCAATGCCCTGTAGACCGCCACCTTCCCAGGACAAATGTTGAATTAGTGCGAGGGGACCTGTGAGGCCCCCCTGCATCCCCAGTGACCACAATCACCTCCCACTTAAAAAAAATATAAAAATGTAATATATACATAAACAAATAATGTAAAAGTAAAAAATAAACAAATAATAATGATAGGTATATTTAAGCAATGTTAGGAAGAGTCTAACAATAACAGATATACGATTCCCACACCACCCTTGTCAACATTGGGAAAACCATTGGACTTCGGAGGGGTAAGATTTACTGTTACCACGTCAGCCAGTGCAACAGTAACGAAAGGGTAACACTTAAAAAAGGTAAAATATACTATTCCCACTCCAGTCTATACAACAGTAGGGAAAGCGTTGGACTTCAGGGGGATTAAATTTACTATTCCCACTCCAGTCTATGCAACAGTAGGGAAAGTTTTGGACTTCGGAGGGGTAACATTTTCTATTCCCACTCCAGTCTATGCAACAGAAGGGTAAACTTAATATTCCAAATCCCGTCTGGGAAACAGTAGAGAAAGCATTGGATTTCAGATGGGTAAAATGTACTATTCCAACTCAAATCAATGCAACAGCATTGGACCTTTGAGGGATTAAAGTTACTATTGCCACTCCAGTCTGTACAACAGCAGAAAAAGTGTTGGACTTCGCAGGGATTGCATTTACTATTCCCACTCCAGTTTGTTCAACAGTGGGGAAAGATTTGGACTTCAAAGGGTTTAAATTTACTATTGCCACTCCAGTCTGGGCAAAAGTAGGGAAAACATTGGACTTTGAGTTGGGGGAATATACTATCCCACTCCAGTTTATGCAACAGTAGGAAAAGCATTAGACTTTGGAGGGATTACATTTACTTTTCCCACTCCAGTCAGTGCATCAGTAAGGAAAGCGTTGGACTTCAGGGATTGAATTTACTATACCAACTCCAATCTGTGCAACAGTAGTTAAATGATTGGACTTCAGAGGGTTTACATTCACTGTTTCCAAACCAATCTGTGCAACAGAAGGGAAAGTGTTGGACTTTGTAGGGATTACATTTTTACTTTTCCCACCCCAGTCTGTGCAACAGTAGGAAAAACATTGAACTTTTGAGGGATTAAATTTACTATTCCTACTCCAGTCTATGCAACAGTAGGGAAAGTACTTCACTTTAAACACAAAACATATCTAAATAACCAAATTAATTTATGACAAATATAAAAATCATAATAGGAAAATTATTAATTACCCAGAAAATAAATTATGTATTAAAACAAAAAAACTGTCAACCATTTTACATGATTATTAACAATGTAATAATTATCAATAAAAAATATGTATTACCTAATTACCTTCCCACACTTTAGCCCCACAAACTAAGCAGGCCACACTTAGAATATAACTGAAATAAATAAGTATAGCACAATTAACATAATTAAAAATTAATTAAATTGTTTGTAATAGGTCAGTAATTAATAATCCATTAATACTTTAATAACTTCCCACCCTATGCCCATACAAAACCAGCAGCTCACACCTAATATATAACTTTGAAAAATATAACTATTACACAATTTACATGAATAATTAATGAAATAATAATAATTTAATATTTAATTATACATTATTTACTGCCTAATTAACATTCCGCCCTATACCTGTACAAACCTATCAACCTCCACCTAATATACAATTGAAAATATACTAATTTCACAATTTACATTATCAATGGTCAAATAATTAATTGTCAATTCATTATTACTTAACTTCTCACCCTACACCCCTACAAACCAGCCCACATCTGAGATATCACTTACAAAATTTAATACACAATTCACATAATTAATATTCAAGTAAATAATTAAAAAGACATTAATAAATAAGTGTTAATTATTACTTAATTAATTTCTTACCTTATACCTCGACAAACCCAGCAAACCACACCTAATTTATGGCTAAAAATTATAGAACCTGATTACAATGCCGGTTGGACTGACTTCGCGGTCCTGAATGAGGCAGTCAGTCCGCAGTGGTCTTGTTAGAAGAAGTCGGTTCAACCACTGGATTACGATGCATGCATCCTGTACTCTGACCGACCGCTGAAAGACCGCATACTCAGACAGCCTTTCTCCGATCGTCGAGAAGGGGGTCCGAGAAAAACAGCATCCATAGGGCAGTACAGGTATCTCCAACCGCCGTCTAGATTACGATGTGGGTTTACGACAAACTGACCGACCGTGGCGGTCCGACCAACTACCTCGAGTTGTCGGAAATTATGGATTTGGGGTCCATAGTGATCCAAATCTGCTTCTCTCCAGCAGTCTCCACCTTGGATCCCTTCCTCCAGGTCCCCCCTACACCTGAGCAGCTGCACCCCGATGACTACGATCCTGTGGCACCAGAATCAAAGTATGTCCTTATGCGGTATGTATCTCCATTGACTGGACTGTGCACATTCTGCCACATTCCAACAAATGGGTACATGGTGCACAAGGCATACCCATACATATGTCATGCATGTGTGTAGAATTCGCATGTTCTCTGTCATTTTGTATGCATTTGCAGCAACATATTCCGGGATATGTGCTCCGCTGTAGATGAAACAGCCACGGTAGCAGCGGTTGCATTGTGATACAGTGAGGGTGAACTTCCCACCCTTGGCATTTGGAAAGGGTCCTCAAAGATGGTGGTTGGTTGGTCGATCCAACCTGCATCATAATCAGGCCCATAGTTATTTCGCAATTTATATAATTAACCATTAAATAATTTTAAAAAAATAGTTGCGAAATAATGATTACTAAATTACCTTCCCACCCTATACTCCTACAAACCCGCACCTAGTATATAAGTAGAAAAATATAATTATTACACAATTTACATAACTATTAATCAATTAAAGAATTAATGATAAATTAAAAATAAATTGTTAATTATGTATACTTAACTAACTTCCCACCCTTTACCCCTACAAACCAAGCAACCTGCTTCAACAGTATACATTTCTATTAGCAATTAAACCAAACAATGATAAATCACTTAAAATTACAAACTATGTTGACAAATATTTGTAACAATTATACAAACAACACCTACAATTTATATAAGAACTAAAGCACATAAAGATCTTTGTCAAAAATATAATTTTGTAACTATATTATTGAAAACTATGTTAACAACAAAGATATTCTTGAAAATGATATTAATTACAAAAACAAAATCAATATTCTTGATATTTCACAATATTTTTGTATCACAATATTTGTTTCCAATATTTCTGCAATTTGATATTTTAAACTCAATACTTTGTCTAAATATCCTCTGTTACTCACTCGCGCTTCCCCCTCTGCACAAATCGTCTTTCCACAACCTCCGCAGCACAGAGTTAAGCTGATATCATGATCAAAATCTTTATTTCAGTTCTTTTAAACCATAAAAGATGCATAAAAACACATACAATTTTAAGCACAATGACAAATAGTCAAAATAAAAATCCATGGAGCAATTTATTCAAAGAGAAACAATGGGGTGGGGTCTATATGTCTCTTACGCCCTTATGTTAAAACAGAAATATTAATATAAATATGTTAAAAAGGCATCAATAATTAAAATAGGAAAAATCAAGATGCTAGGCTTAGATTCCACGTTCATTTTAAAAGATTCCATTATTATTAAAATGTAAATCAATTAATAAGTATATGTTTACTAATACATGGTACAATACAATTGCCTGTGTCTTTTCATTATAGACAACTGTGTTATTTAAATGCATTTTGAGAAGATATGGACATACACTAAAGCTACTTCAGCTCTTAGAAAACTGACTGCTAGAAGAAATCTACGCCAAAGACAATGACCTGTGCAGTTTCAGGGGTAGATGTATCAACATTTGTATTTGCGATTTCTTAATTGCGATTTTTTGCGAGTCGCTATTAAGAAATCGCAAAATGCGATGTATCTAGCTTTTTGGGAAAAGTCTGCGATTTCTTAAATATTGCAGAATTTTCAGCTTTTTTTGTGATTTCTTATTTTGTAAATTTCGCAAAATAAGAAATTGCAAAAAAAGCGTGAATCTGCCAATGCTGGAAGAAAATGATTGAGTCATAGTCAGGGAGTGCACTTGATTAACAGCACCTGCTTGCCTGAGTCACACCCAGTGGCAGTTGGAAGCTTGTTAGGCAGCTTAGCAGACCTGTTTCCCTGCACCATGGAGCCTTAGATTTCACAAGAAGGTGCATCTTGTGAAAAAAGGAAGAGGAAGCAAACATTTTCAGAGAAGGAACTTGAAACACTGATAGAAGAAATGGCTTGCAACCATGATTTGCTGTTTGGTAAGCAAGCCTTGAAAGTTCCTGAAGCCAGAAAGAGAAAAATGTGGCTGGAAATACAAGAAAAAATCAATTCTGTAGGAGTGACCCCAAGATCCATCGAAGAACTGAAGAAGCGATGGTATGACATGCGCCTGAGGTCCAAAGAAAAGCTTGCTGAGAGAATCAAAGAAGCAAGTAAGACTGGTGGGGGAACTTCAACTGCGGATCAGCCTACTCCACATGAAGAGTTGGTTGAGTCAACACTCTTGCATGAGAGTGTCAGTGGAGTCACAGACATTGACAGTTCGGAGCCTAGACATGGAGAAGAAGGTAAGAAGGATGTATGTTTGTTTGCTCTTTTCAGGGTCAGGCATGTATTGTATGTTAGGAAAGGGTTTACTTACTTTCTTCAATTTAGTGAGGATTTTTGACACTTTTCTTTTTGAAATCATCCTCTACAACATTAGCCTTTCTAGTTTTAACAAACAATTGATTGTTTTTTTCAAATGTTTTAAATTGTGACTATAATATACACCAAAAAAGGAGGGCAGTTTTGGTCCAAAATCATGTAGCATTTATTGTAAATGTACAGATAGGCACACATCAATCTGATAATTTTTTTTCTACATTCACAGCACACGTTGAAGTTCAAAGTGAGGAAATTCATGGACACTCTTCACATGCACATGACTTTACACCAAGTGAAGATAATTTAAATGAGGAAGTGGATTTAAATCCAATCTTCAGGTCCAAAAGAAGACATGTGGGCCCTTTGCCACCATTTGAGGACGATGATGAAAAACCTGAAGGGGCAACTGAAAGAGCCAATGAGACATTGAATAATGCTGAACATGTTGAGCATAGAAATGCTGCCAGAAGAAGAGCCTATACCTTAAATTGTGCCAGGCCCAACAGGGGTGTTGTATCAGACAATCCTACTGTTTTTGAAGGTTTAGAGCAAAACATGTTGGAAGTGCAGCAGAAACAACATAAAGCATTGAGGTCCAATAATAGACAGCTCGTCCAGCTAAACAAAAGCAATACTGGCATGGGGGATGGGTTGAGGCAAATAGCAGGCTCTGTGGATAGACTTTGTTTGGTAATGGAGAAGTCAGAGGAAAACAGGGTCAGGGCAGCACGTAGACAAAACACCAAAATGCTTAGGTACTGCACTGCAATGAATAGACGGTGTAGTGTCACTGCACAGTTCAGTAGGCGCAGTATTTCCATGCAGCGCATGGTTAGTGAATGCACCCGGAATGTGGCAAAAGGGTTTGATAAATTAACAATAGCTGTTGACTTGATGCAGACCTCTAACTCTGGGGCTCGTGCTTTTTTGAACCTTTGGAAACGGAGGACACTACTAGTAGGAGCAGCAGCAACCCTACTCCAACTCCTGACATCAGTGAACACAGAAGTGGGAGACATGCCACCCCACATACAGCTGGTAGGAGCAGTCAGGCAGGGCAGCGCTCCAGCACTAGACAGCGCCGGAAGTAAATTGTTAAACTTTAGGAAATGCTTGTGAAAACTTAATTTCAATGTTTTCTCTAACATTTGTATAATTGTAATGTCCTGTGCATTAACAGGTTCTACTATGCAAATTACAATGTCTTTTCAGTGTTTCATTACATAAAGTAAAACATGGGAAATTGAAAAACAGTTGTCATGCTTTTCATTCATACCTAAAAGTAATTGTGTATGATTTCTGCACGTCTTGCACGTCCTGCTGCAGCTCCTACTCCTGCAGCACCTCTTCTTGGTGCTGGTAAATCATCATTGTCTGAAGATTCAGGGTCACTTACTTCACATTGTGTTCCTTTTCTCAGGGCCATGTTATGTAACATTGCACAGCTTGTTATAATTTTGCAGCACAATGATGGTTTGTACTGTAAAGAACCTCCACTTTTGTGAATCCTACGAAACCTGCTTTTTAAAATTCCAAAAGTCCTTTCTATGACTCCACGTCTAGAACGGTGTGCCTTATTATATCTCCTTTCATGTACATTTGTAGGATTTAGGTAAGGGGTCAAAATGAAATCACGTACAGCATATGCACTATCACCTGCATAAAAATATGAAAGAGGGGTTACTTTTAGGAACATTAGTGGTGACCTTGTAGAATGAGGAAATTGTAAATGAAATATGCACTTACCAAGTAAAAAAGCTTCACCAAATTGCCCAGTACTCAAACGTCCATGCAATCCACTGTGCCTGAAGATGTAAGAGTCATGAGTGCTTCCAGGGTACTTTGCCACTATATCAGTGATAATGTATTTGGCATTACACACCATTTGAATATTCAGAGAATGGTAGCATTTCCTATTTCTATAAACATATTCAGTATCAGCAGGAGGAGTGATGGCAATATGTGTTCCATCTATGCATCCAATCACATGTGGAAAATGTGCAATTTGATAAAAACCCAATTTTGAAATTTGCATATCTTGTGGATTGCTAGAGAGGTAAATATGATGGGTCAGCCTACTCATCATTGCATCAAGAAATACTCTGAAGAAACGTGAAAAAGCACTCTGAGACACTCCACCAACCTCTGCAATGACCCTTTGAAATGATCCAGAAGCCAGAAGATGCAGGGAGCACAGTACCTGTACATGTGTAGGTATTAAATGGGTTCTGTCCGTTTTATGCTCCAGAAAAGTCTTTAATTCATCAATTAGGTCCAAAATGGTGTGTGGATGCAGTCTATATTTTTCATAAATTTCTTCTTCAGTTTGCTGAAACAAAGTTATCCTCAGTCTGAAACTCCTCTCCTGCCTCTGTCTCCTCTGTGCAAGAGCTTCAATGCGCAGCCTCCTAGCTATCAGGTAAAGTCCAGCCATTGTGCTTTGAAAAAATGCAGTTGGAACTTTCTTTTATACTTTCAAATTGATTACCACCTGCTTGATGTTAGTGTTATTAGCGATTTCTTATTTTGCGATTTTCTAGAATTCGCAAATTGCGATTTTTTAATACATCTTTATGCGAATTCTTAAGTTGCGATTTCATATTTGCGATAATCGCAAACTAGGCAACGTGCAAATTAAAGAATCACAAAAATATTTAGGATATTTGTAAAAATAGCAAATAAGAAATCGCAAAAAGTGCGAATTCTTGATTTGTGATGCAAAACATTACATACATCATGAATTTCTATTTTCTTGTCGCAAACAGGGAATTTTAGCGATTTGCACCGTTTGCAACAAAAAAATAGCTTGATACATCTGGGCCTCAGTCTTTAAAATTATTTCCGCCTCTTTGCATGATCTCATTCCTAGGTTTAAACAGATCGGTTTGATCCATTTTTTCCTAGCCTTGGCATATACAGGACACAAGAAAAGAATATGCAGCTCATTTTCTTTGGCTTTGTCTGAACATAAAATACACAAATCATCAATGTTTTCAATATGATTACTGGCCCAACTTGCTACAGTTGTATTAATGTTCATCACACCATATCTAAATTTCATGTATAGTGTCTTGGCAAGTTGAGGGCACACCTCGTCCAAGAAAGGATCAAAATACGCCATATCTTTGAACAAAAGAAACCTTGTCGTTAACACCCCACCTGCTGAATCATGTAGCACACTACTTTGAATGTATGCCCAAAAAGTAGATTTTAATACCTTTTTGGAAGCTTGGGTCAATGAAGACGGGTCATTCCAAAACTGGGATAAATTAATCCTTTTCAACCATACACAAACATTTCTGAGCCATGTGATACTTTTGTTCTGATCCAATTCCATAATTTCTTCTAGACCGGCCTTAAAATCTAACAACTCCGGAGTTGACCAGAGTCTTACCCATAGTGTAAGAGGTCTTAAAATTGCATAGTCCTTCTTATGTTCAGGTCCAAGACAATTGGTATTAATGGTGTACGTACTGGGAGCCTTAAAAGTGATCTATAAAATTTATTTTCTCCCACCTGAAAATTCTTTTTACAAAAGGGTCCCCATATTTCAGCCCCATATAATGCGGCAGATTGAGATTTATATTTAAACACCTCCAGTGCTGGGGAAACAGCCTTAGTAAAACTATTCCCATGCCTTTTCATAATTGGTAATGTATTTTGTGTCAGGGTTATCTTACTTTTTTCTATTTGGGTCTCCCATGATAGTTTAGTATCCAAAGAAACACCCAAATAGCGATATTAGTATTGTGTCGTCAGCAAATAGCAGTGCTGGCACCAATTCACCCCTTAGTTTTGGTGCATCATTTTTACAGCTGTTCAAAAAATTGGAATATCGTTGACGTATAATGAGAATAATGTGGGTGCCAGTACGCATCCTTGGCGAACCCCAGTTTTTATAGGGATTGGTCCTGTTAGTTCGCCCCTTGGACCCCATCTAACCTTGGCATAATTATTTTCATGTAGCCTCATAATCTGTTTGAGTAGGTTAGCTGGCAACCCTTGACATCTCAGTGACTGCCATAACAAATCCCGAGGAATAAGATCAAATGCCGCCTTTAAGTCTACAAAGGCGACGTAAAGATGTCCCTTTCTTAAGTTTACATATTTCCAACATATACAAGAAAATCTGAAGACCTGATCTATTGTACTGGTTTTAAGTCTAAAACCTGCCTGGAATTTGGAAAGTACAGTGTTCTCCTCAATCCATATATTCATACGATTTAAAATGTGACTTGCAAAAACTTTTTGTAAAATATCAATTAAACTAATAGGGTGATAATTTACTGGGTCATAACGGTTTCCCTTTTTAAAAATATTAGAAATTTCCGCCCCTTTCCACGTTTCTGGAATTTCTGTGCCCGCTGCTATGGCATTACATAAGTAGTTAATATAGGGGCCCCAGACACTGATTTGGTGCTTAAATAGATCTACCGGAATTTTATCAGGTCCTGGGGCTTTCCCTTATTTAACTAAATTAATAGCCAATATTGTTTCTTCTAGATGAAAAACTAGCTTGTCTTACTTGGACTAAGTGGTAACACGTAATTAAATAAGGCTGCGACACTATCTGGATCTGCATACAGCCTTGTGAAGTTGTCGACCCAAGTGGCTGCATCAAGATAAATATATTTTGCTTCCTTCCCTCTTTTATTCCCCTTAGCCACAAGCCTCCAAAAGCCCAATTGGTCCTTATTTTTAGCTGCTATAAGCAAATCGGACCAATTTTCATCATCCCATGTTTTTTTGGCCTTCTCCAGAGTTTTCCTATATTTCAGCCTAGTATCCTTTATGTTAGACAGACTACCATTTTTTATTGCCAGTATTAGTTCCGACTTAACATTGCAACAACCCTTGTCATACCAAGGGTTTACTTCACTTCTGGGAGTTTTCTCTTCTCCTTTCTTCCTTTTTGACATTTTAGTCACTATCGGAACCAATGCTGACAAAAAATGTTTGTGTAATTCTAAAAATAGACCTTTCCCTAAATGGTAAGGTCGATTGTGTGTCAAAAGTATCGGCAAATCTATTATAAATTTTTGCCAATACCTCACTATCCTCTAGTATATGAGCCCATTTTAAAGAACGATGATTATTACTAACTATAATATCGTCGGGGCTCACATCTAAACTCTCATTACTCTGCGAAACAGAGGGGAGAAGCTCATCGAGGAATGACAATTGGCCGCTCTCTGTTCTCGGAACTACTTTTAGATCAATTACATAAGGCCAAACATCAAACGATACCATTATATAATCTATTTTACTCCGGGAATTGCCCTAGCAGAATGTATGGGCCGTTGGTGTATCTGAAGGTAGGCGGCCATTACATGCTCTCAGGCCGTACCCAGCCGCCAGTCTCATAATTTGAACCGCTGCCACAGTGCATGGTACTGTATTGGTGTTGTCCAGCACAGGAATGTTATTAGCGCTGTCTTCTTCTTCAAAAATATTACAGAGCCCTACAATTGGTTCATAATTACAATTTAGGTCCCCACCTATTATTATGCCTGTTTTTGCATCTAATAGATTTAGAATAAAGTCCATTTGTTCTATTATCAATGACGTTTTCGTAGCTGGGCCAGGTCTGTTATAGACATTAAATAGGTGTAGCACCCTTCTATCCTTAGTTGTTATTTTTACACCAAGTATATCTTGTGATTTTAAACAGAGTTGGGTAATTTCGATACCAAGGATTACTTTCAACCATGTTACAAGGCCCCTTGCGGGCCTACCTCTTGCTGATGCAATTGCATCCACATTAAGGGGTCGATTCCGATCCAGTAACAAAACCTCCGTACGAATCGTATCTGGAGCCCTCTCCGTACGACTCGTATACATGCCGCACGACCCGACGGTACGATCCGGACCGGGGAATAAGGACGCGATCCGTACGGTCCACACCAGGTAAGGACGATTCGTACGGAAAAGCGCACAATCACATACACACCGTACGGTGCGTACCCCCCATGATCGCAGGGGTACGCCCCGTACACCCAGCATACATGGGGTACGGTGCGTGCCCCCATGATCGCAGGGGTACGCCCCGTACACCCAGCGTACATGGGGTACGGTGCATACCCCTGCGATCATGGGGGGTACGCACCGTACCCCATGTATGCTGGGTGTACGGGGTGTACCCCTACGATCAATGGGGGGTACGCACCGTATCCGGGGGGGCCGTTCCATACCTGTTTCTGCGCAAACTCTGCTTTTATGGCTGTTTTCAGCTCCCGTAAAAAAGGGTCGTACGGTGTGTACCCGACACGTATCGTACTTGCTGGGTCGTATAAACCAGCCGCGAGCAGTACAGATCTCGCGTACAGCGGGTTCCAACGGAGACTCCTACGGGGATTCGAGTCGTACGGTCTCTGTACGATTCGTACGGAGTCCGGCTCCCGGTACGAATCGTACTTCGACGTAGGTACGCGGGACGTTGCAGGGTACGATTCGTACGGGAAAAACGCTCCGAACGGCTATTCGGAGCGTTTTTTCCAGAATCGGAATCGACCCCTAAATGTCTTGTAGCCTACTCGATGTGGGGTTTCTAGGGCCCAATTCTCCTGTTCAATATATTCATTCCAATCTGGATCCTTGACATTCTTGCTAAGTCCCGCTATGTTCCACGAAATGAAACATAGCTCTACTAAATTACTAGCTATTGTGGCTGTCTTAGGTTCAGCTAACAGATTACAATTTATATGAAGGGTATCATTTACCAGTGTACCCTCATCTGGCAGCTTTGACACGACAAATTGAATAACAGGTACAGGTCCACCAGCATCCTACTCTTTTCGCTCTTGTAAATCTCCCTGGGTCTCTTCCTGAATGTTCCAGTTTTTTAGGATGTGTGGCCCCTCAATATTTAAGGCGATAGCATGCTTCCCTAAAACCAACTCTTCCATTATTTCAGATGTTGCTTTCCTTGGGATTTCTGTGGTTTGCAGCCAATCAACAGTCTCCAAGGATGTTAATTCCCGGTATCTATTCAAAGTAGGTAAGGGTGAAAAATGTTCATTCTCAAATTCAATCTTCCCACTTGCTGACCTGTGAAAATAACCCAGGGGTAAGGCATGGATGCAAGTACTCTGCATCAATGTCTCCTCATGCGCTTTTAACAAGTTGCGGACCATATGTGGACACCTAAAATTTATAACAATACAATCTCCTTGTATATTCTTGGGGGATTCACCTACCCATCCTACTCTACGAACCAATAAAATGTCATTCATTTTTTGGGGATTCAATGTTTTAAACTTCGATAGCCAATCAACAGTTTTATTTCTAAGATTGTGCCAGGATTCTTTTTGTTCCCTTTTCAGGGTAGGGACAGTGGCTAGTGTCAAGACATATGGACATGCAGCGGGGGGCAATTTTAGGATATCTGTATTAGGAATTAAATCAGTTCCTCTTGGGCTATATACTGTACCCACAATATTACCCATATTTGAATGGTCAATTAATCAATCAATCAGAGTACTTGTAAAGTGCGCTACTTACCCGTGAGGGTCTCAAGGCGCTGAGGGGAGGGGGTGCCGCTACTGATCGAAGAGCTAGGTCTTGAGGAGTCTTCTGAAGGCGAGTAGGTCTTGGGTCTGACATAGGTGGGTAGGGAGGGTGTTCCAGGTCTTGGCGGCGAGGTAGGAGAAGGATCTGCCGCCGGAGGTTGTTCGTTGGATGCAGGGGACAGCGGCGAAGGCGAGGCTGGCGGAGCGGAGCTGGCAAGTCGGGGTGTAGAAGCTGAGTCTGCTGTTCAGGTAGGCTGTTCCGGCATTGTGGAGTGCGTTGTGTGCGTGGGTGAGGAGCTTGAAGGTGATCCTCTTGTCGATGGGGAGCCAGTGTAGGTCTCTCAGGTGGGGGGTGATGTGGCTGCGGCTGGGGACATTGACGATCAGTCAGGCGGTGGCGTTTTGGATGCGTTGAAGTCGTCCTAGGTTTTGGCTGGGAGTCCTGCGTAGAGTGAGTTGCCATAGTCCAGTCTGCTGCTGACGAGGGCCTGTGTCACCGTTCTTCTTGTTTCGGTCGGATCCACTTGTAGTTCCTGCGGAGCATGCAGAGGTTTTTGTAGCAGGAGGAGGAGACGGCATTGACCTGTTTAGACATGGAGAGGGAGGAGTTGAGGATGCATCCTAGGTTGCGTGCATGGTCGGTGGGTGCTGTTCCCAGTGTGGTTGGCCACGAGGAGTCGTCCCAGGTTGAGGGGGTGGGTCCGAGGATGAGTACCTCCATCTTGTCCAAGTTCAGCTTCAGACGGCTGTTCCTCATCCAGTCAGCGACGGCCTTCATTCCCTCATGGAGGCTGGTTTTGGCGGTGTGCGGGTCCTTGGTGAGGGAGAGGATGAGCTGGGGGTCGTCGGCATAGGAGATGATGTTGAGGTTGTGTTGGCGGGCCACTTGTGCGAGGGGGCCATGTAGACGTTGAACAGTGTTGGGCTGAGGGATGAGCCCTGGGGTACGCCACAGATGATGTCGGTGGCATCGGATCGGAAGGGCGGGAGGCGGACGCTCTGGGTTCTGCCAGAGAGGAAGGGCGTGGTCCAGTCAAGGGCCTTCTCTTGGATTCCGGCTTCTAGGAGGAGTGTCTTTAGAGTGTGATGGCAGACCGTGTCGAAATCGGCTGACAGGTCCAGGAGGATGAGGGCTGATGTTTCGCCGTTGTCTAGTTGGCGCCTGATGTCGTCTGTGGCGGCGATGAGGGCTGTCTCGGTGCTGTGGTTTCGTCTGAACCAGGACTGGGACGGGTCCAAGATGTTGTTGTCTTCCAGGTGGCGGGCCAGGTGCGTGTTGGCGGTTTTCTCTATGACCTTTGCCGGGAACGGGAGCAGGGAGATTGTCTGGAAGTTCTTGAGGTACTTGGGGTCCACCTTGGGCTTCTTGAGGAGGGCGTTGATTTTGTTGTGTTTCCAGCTTTCTGGGAATGTCGCTGTTTTGAAGGAGATGTTGATGACCTTCCGTAGTTGGGGTGCGATGGCAGCGTCTGCTTTGTTTGGACGTGGTGTGGGCATGGGTCTGACGGAGATCCTGAGTGGATGGAGTTCATGACCTTGTGTGTCTCGTCTTGACGTTGGACCAGGAGGTCAGGCGGTTGGCGCTAGTGGTGTTCACAGGCAAGGTGGGGTCAGGCGTGGTCGGGGCGATCATGGTGTAGAAGCTGTCATGGATGTCAGCGATCTTGCGGTGGAAGAAGATGGCTAGTGAGCTGTACAGTTCTTGTGAGGGCGGTATGTCGTTGGCGTTGGCGCTGGGGATGGGGAGTTCCGTTACGATGCTGAAGAGCTCTTTGCTGTCGTGTGCGTTGTTATCCAGGCGATCTTTAAAGGAGGATCTCTTGGCTAATCTGATGAGGTGGTGATGTCTGCAGATGATGTCCTTGTGGGCTGTGTGGTTGTCCGGAGTGCGTTCGTGGAGCCATATCTTCTCCAGTTTCCGGCAGGCACATTTGGAGGTCTGCAGCTCGACAGTGAACCATGTGGCTCTCTAGTTGGCAAGGTTGTTGGAGGGTTTCTTAAGTGGGGCGAGGGTGTTGGCGCAGTCATCGATCCACTGTCTGAGGTTGCGGGCTGCGGTGTCTGGGTTGGTGGGGTCGGTGGGCGGGTTTTGGGCGAGGATGGTGATCAGCTGGTCTTCAGTGACTTTGCTCCAGCAGTGGCGAGGCAGCTTTTGGGTGCGGTGGTGCGTGATTGGTTTGTTGAAGGTGAAATGGATGCAGTGGTGGTTGGTCCAGTGGAGTTCGGTGGTGTGGTCGAAGGCGACGTGGGTGCCTTTGGAGAAGATGGGGTCCAGCGTGTGGCCAGCGGTGTGGGTGAGTGCGGTGCCGAGTTGTCCTAGGCAGAGGTTGGCGAGGTTGTCGATCACGGTGGCGGAGTTGGCGTCGTTGTTGTTCTCGAGGTGGAAATTCATGTCCCTGAGGAGGATGTAGTCCGTGGAGGCGAGTGCGTGCGTACTGGCAAGGTCTGCGACGGAGTCGCTAAATTGAGCTCTGGGTCCGGGTGGTCTGCAGATGAGTGTTCTTCTGAGGGTGGTGTAGGGGGTGGTGTGGATCCTGAAGTGCAGGTGTTCGGCAGTGTTGAGGGTGTCGTCTGTGTGGGTGGCGACCTTGAGGATGGATTTGTGGATGATGGATATTCCTCCTCCGATTCCGTTGGCGCGATCCCTGCGGGTGATTTTGTAGCCGTCCGGGATGGCTATGGCGATGTCGTGTGCCAAGGAGTCATTCCACCAGGTCTCGGTCAGGAAGGCCACGTCTGGGGCGGAGGTGTCGAGCAGATCCCAGAGCCCGACGGCGTGTTTGCGTGCAGAGCGGGTGCTGAGGAGTATGCAGCGGAGGTGGTTGGGTCCAGTCCTTGGAGGTTTGGTGGTTCTGTCGCAGGTGAAGGTGCAGGTGTGGCAGGAGAAAGGTCCGTGAGTCCATTTCGGGGCAGCTTGGAAGCAGGTGTGGTTACGGCCAGCGTTGAGTGCATAGAGGGTGCTGGCGTCGTAGCGGAATCTGGTGTTGTGGCATTCGCGGGGTCCAGGGTTTCTGGCGTTGGGGGCGGTCCAGGCGCGGACGGGCGCAGACGGGTTTGCATTTGGCGCGGCCTCCATAAGAGGGGGAAAGGGAGGGAGGAGCAGCTGGGAGGCGAGAGCGGGGTGGCCAATGGGGAGCAGGGGGGCGGGGCTGCAGGGACGCAGTGGTGGGAAAGGATCGGGAGACAGCAGGAAACAGGCGGCAGCAGGACACGAGGCAGCTGGCGGATGTGTGGCGGCGTGGAGAGCGACCTGCCTGCGAGCAGGGTCAAAGGTCTCTCCTATGCCACTGCGCGGCCCCCTTAAGAGGGGGAGAGGGAGGGAGGAGCAGCTGGGAGGCAGGAGCAGGGTGGCCAATGGGGAACAGGGGGGCGGGGACGTGGGGACGCAGCGGCGGGAAAGGATCGGGAGACGGCGGGAACCAGGCAGCGGCAGGAAGCAGGACACGAGGCAGCTGGCGGCTGTGTGGTGGCATGGGGAGCGACCTGCCTGCGAGCAGGCTCAAAGGACAGCACTCACCTCGGTCGGAGAACCAACATTTTTACCTTCATCCCCGGTTTTTATTAGCTCTGCTCTACACCTCGCATTTAGACCCCTACTAAACATGTCAGTTGTGGCTTGCTCTGAAATCTGTTCATCACAGATAACATTCTTTCTACCTATAGATACATTTCTATATTCGGCTAGTAGTTTCGCCCCTTCCACAAGGGTTTTTTTACCATCCTCAATTAGAATGCCTAGTTGGTGCTGGGGTTGGGGAGTTCCTTTACGATGCTGAAGAGCTCTTTGCTGTTGTGTGCGTTGTTATCCAGGCGATCTTTGAAGGAGGATCTCTTGGCTAATGTGATGAGGTGGTGATGTCTGCGGGTGGCGTCCTTGTGGGCTGTGTGGTTGTCTGGAGTGCGTTCGTGGAGCCATATCTTCTCCAGTTTCCGGCAGGCGCATTTGGAGGTCTGCAGCTCGTCGGTGAACCAGGTGGCTCTCTTGCTGGCGTGGTTGTTTGAGGGTTTCTTAAGTGGGGCGAGGGTTTTGGCGCAGTCGTCGATCCACTGTCTGAGGTTGCGGGCTGCGGTGTCTGGGTTGGTGGGGTCGGTGGGCGGGTTTTGGGCAAGGGTGGTGATCAGCTGGTCTTCAGTGACTTTGCTTCAGCAGCGGCGAGGCAGCGGTTGGGTGCGGTGGTGCGTGGTTGGTTTGTTGAAGGTGAAATGGATACAGTGGTGGTTGGTCCAGTGGAGTTCAGTGGTGTGGTCGAAGGTGACGTGGGTGCCTGTGGAGAAGATGGGGTCCAACGTGTGGCCAGCGGCGTGGGTGGGTGCGGTGACGAGTTGTCTGAGGCCGAGGTTGGTGAGGTTGTCGATCACGGTGGCGGAGTTGGCGTTGTTATTGTTCTCGAGGTGGAAATTCAGGTCCCCGAGGAGGATTTAGTCCGTGGAGGCGAGTGCGTGCGTGCTGGCGAGGTCGGCGATGGAGTCGCTAAATTGAGCTCGGGGTCCGGGTGGTCTGCAGATGAGTGTTCCTCTGAGGGTGGTGTTGGGGTCAGTGTGGATCCGGAAGTGCAGGTGTTCGGCAGTGTTGAGGGTGTCGTCTGCGTGGGTGGCGACCTTGAGGGTGGATTTGTGGACGATGGATATTCCTCCTCCGATTCCGTTGGCGCGATTCCTGCGGGTGATCTTGTAGCCGTCCGGGGATGGCTATGGCGATGTCGGGCGCCGAGGAGTCGTTCCACCAGGTCTCGGTCAGGAAGGCCACGTCTGGGGCGGAGGTGTAGAGCAGATCCCAGAGCTCGACGGCGTGTTTGCATGCGGAGCGGGTGTTGAGGAGTATGGCGCAGAGGTGGTTGGGTCCAGTCCTTGGAGGTTTGGTGGTTCTGTCGCAGGTGAAGCTGCAGGTGTGGCAGGAGAAAGGTCCGTGAGTCCGTGTCGGGGCGGCTTGGAAGCAGGTGTGGTTACGGCCGGCGTTGAGTGGGTAGAAGGTGCTGGCGTCATAGCGGAGTCTGGTGTTGTGGCGTTCGCGGGGTCCAGGGTTCTGGCACTGGGCATGGTCCAGGCGCGGACGGGCGCAGACGGGCTTGCCTTTGGCGCGACCGCTGCGTGGCCTCCATAAGAGGGGGAGAGGGAGGAGCAGCTGGGAGGCGAGAGCGGGGTGGCCAATGGGGAGCAGGGGGGCGGGGCTGCAGGGACGCAGTGGCTGGAAAGGAACAGGAGATGGCGGGAACCATGCGGCAGCAGGACACGAGGCAGCTAGCGGATGTGTGGTGGCGTGGAGAGCAACCTGCCTGCTAGCATGGTCAAAGGGCGCTCCTACGCCACTGCGCGGCCCCCTTAAGAGGGGGAGAGGGAGGGAGGAGCAGATGGGAGGCAGGAGCAGGGTGGCCAATGGGGAACAGGTGGACGGGGCCACGGGGACGCAGCGGCGGGAAAGGATCGGGAGACGGCGGGAACCAGGCGGCGGCAGGAAGCAGGACACGAGGCTGTTGGCGGCTGTGTGGTGGCGTGGGGAGCGACCTGCCTGCGAGCAGGGTCAAAGGACAGCACTCACCTCGGTTGGAGAACCAACATTTTTACCTTCATCCCCAGTTTTTATTAGCTCTGCTCTACACCTCGCATTTAGACCCCTACTAAACATGTCAGTTCTGACTTGCTCTGTTCATCACAGATAACATTCTTTCTACCTATAGATACATTTCTAGATTCGGCTAGTAGTTTCGCCCCTTCCACAAGGTTTTTTTTACCATCCTCAATTAGAATGCCTAGTTGGTCTCCAGCCAAATTTAACTGATCTATTTTTCCATCTAAAGCCCTAAGTTTAATGTCCATACACTCATTAGTCTGGGTCTGCATATAACTTAATGCGGTTTTGAGAATGTCCACAACAGTTTGTTCTATTGTCTCAACTCCCTCGCTAGATAGAGCTGAACAAGAAATATAGACAATGTCAGTTTGTGTACCAACAGTTTCACATAGAATCACCTCTTGTTCATGCTCATCTATGCTTTCCTTGGATGGGCTAACTGTTGCCCCTAGGTTCTTTTTTATTGCGCCATTCTTTGATCCATTTTTTTTTTTACTCTTTGTGTTTGCTTAGTTTTTCCTTTTGGGGCTCCCGCCTGTTTTGAAACTCGTAACCTCAAGGATATTCCAGGCGTCCTAATTTCATCTGGATTGGGGGACCTCAGGACACTTGGTGTGGGTACTACAACAAGACTATTTTGATCAGCAGCGGGAGTTGGTATTCAACCACTTGTGTTTGGTTATGTCATGTTAGTTGGTGTTGGCGAACTAGCTTGTCTATATGTTGGCAACCTGGACAACCTTCTCTCTGCTAATTCAATTTTGTGTGTTAAGAGAGAATCAGCTCTTATGATGAAGGCGTTCTCCGCCTACTCATGATTAAGTTTTTGCTTACTATGCTGATATATGACCCCAAACAGCAGAAACAAGATTACAACTTCGACAATGGCTGAAACAATTTAACCAAACTTAGCTTTTACCCCTCTAACCCCCTTCAGACTTTACCCAACAAATGCTTACCCCAAAACATATATGGAAGTAGTTCTTAGAGAGGTGGTCCAGTCCAGTCTCTGACGGTGCAGACGGGCCCGCCCTTGGCCCAGGCTTTGCCCTGGCGTGGCCCAGGCTTGCCCACGTGCGTCCTGCGCTGCGTCAGCACGCGCTGCCCTTTCAAGGGCTCCTATTGCCTCCCGGTGACGCGTTGCTCGTGCGCATCCCAGGGAATACTGGGATACGTAGTTTTGCCCACCAGATTACACAAGGCAGCAGTGGCAGTACAAACAATATCAGGCAGAGTTGCGGTCTCCCCTCGACCGTGACGATAGCCCCTTGTTGGCAGAGCCTAGTGCGTGGCTTTTCAAGTGAAGGATTGGCGCTTCCCGCGCTGCGGGAGCCCGCACTGCCCTTTCAAGGTCTCCTGTCGCTTCCCGTTGACGCGTTGCTCGTGCGCCTCCCCGGGAATTCTGGGATATGTAGTTTTGCCCACCAGATTACACAGGGCAGCAGTGGCAGTACAAACAATATCGGGCAGAGCAGAGTTGCGGTCTCCCCTCGACCGTGATGATGGCCCCTTGTGGCAGAGCCTAGTGCGTGGCTTTTCAAGTGAAGGATTGACGCTTATTATGAACCCTATACAGTGAGATGCGATGTTACATGTAGCTATGTTTCTGTTTTTTCACTAGAGCTATTCATTCAAGGAAAGAGTTACTGTCAGTGTTTCATATGTCTTCGAACATTTCTGGATGACATTAATATAGAGGGTGCAGAATACTGTTTTAAGAAAATGGGATGGTGCTTAGTTGTTAAGGCAATGATGTTAATTTTTTATGTGCTCCGATTTGGTGAAGAAATTATACATTTGCTTTCACCAAGATGAATCTGTAGAAATGCTGATTTAAAATACAAGAATTGTGTATTAAAAACAACTTGATTCCGGTGATGAGCCAGATGATTTTGAGCTTTCCTTGATGTTGCAAGTATGCTATCCATTTTCCTGTAACGATTTTGTCGCACTTTGGGGCTTAGAATCTTTTCTGATTTGTACATACTTTGTATAGATTTGCCTTTGAGAGCCTTAATGGAATTGAGCCTTTGATGCTTTTTTTATTTTGTAAAATATTCCTTGAACTTTTTATTTATCTCGAACTCAGTTATTGAGTGGGCCCAAATTATTCTTACATTTAATTTTTTTGCACTGTATTTTGATAGATGTGCATGTTCTGTGATGTGTCTTAATACACGGATGCATTGCCTCATGAGACTGAGGTTCAACAACATCTCTGATACAGTAAATCGGAAGTGGTCCAGTTGATTAAAATTTGGGGTGTCTCAATTTTGGGGTGCCCTCGATTTGCTCCCACAGTCTGTATGGGACAGGCAGGCTGAAAACAATGGAATGGAATGCTGTCCAATGGAACTACGAGTGGCTGAGATTATTCAAGCATTTAGCTATGTCTAAGCTAGTACCCATTATGTGGACGTGTTACTGAAGCTGCACTTCACTCCAAGGTGGCATGAAAACATTTTCAAAACAGGGACAAGCTGCACCTAAAGAAGTAACAGCCTGATTCATCAACGGTCCGTTTTGCGTGGCCCTAATAGCGAATCATAGCGACTCGCTATTGAGGACACGCAAAACGGTATTCATGTAGGAATTGCTAAATAAATAGCGATTCCTACATGTTCTATATTTGCGAGTATCAATTTGCTACTCGCAAAAAAAGGAAATAACTCCCCATTCATTCCTATGGGCCAAAAGGCCCATAGGAATCAATGGGGAGTATCCCTTATTTGCGAGTAGCAATTTGCTACTCGCAAATCAGATAGCGATTTTAAGGGCGCCAGGGGTGTCCAAAGGACACCCTGTGGCACCCCTAAAATGCACATTTGAACAGGTGTTGCGCACACACATGTCCAAAGGACATGTGTGTGTGTAACATGCAAAAGAAAAAAATGCACTAAAGTGCTTTTTACACTATTTACGCAATTTACCACCAAGTCAGACCTGGTGGTAAATTGAGACCAAATATTGCGATTTCGCTATTTCTATTTGGTTGATGAATTGCATTTAAGGTTCAAATGCTTACCCCAAAACATATATGGAAGTAGTTCTTAGAGAGGTGGTCCAGTCCAGTCTCTGACGGTGCAGACGGGCCCGCCCTTGGCCCAGGCTTTGCCCTGGCGTGGCCCAGGCTTGCCCACGTGCGTCCTGCGCTGCGTCAGCACGCGCTGCCCTTTCAAGGGCTCCTATTGCCTCCCGGTGACGCGTTGCTCGTGCGCATCCCAGGGAATACTGGGATACGTAGTTTTGCCCACCAGATTACACAAGGCAGCAGTGGCAGTACAAACAATATCAGGCAGAGTTGCGGTCTCCCCTCGACCGTGACGATAGCCCCTTGTTGGCAGAGCCTAGTGCGTGGCTTTTCAAGTGAAGGATTGGCGCTTCCCGTGCTGCGGGAGCCCGCACTGCCCTTTCAAGGTCTCCTGTCGCTTCCCGTTGACGCGTTGCTCGTGCGCCTCCCCGGGAATTCTGGGATATGTAGTTTTGCCCACCAGATTACACAGGGCAGCAGTGGCAGTACAAACAATATCGGGCAGAGCAGAGTTGCGGTCTCCCCTCGACCGTGATGATGGCCCCTTGTGGCAGAGCCTAGTGCGTGGCTTTTCAAGTGAAGGATTGACGCTTATTATGAACCCTATACAGTGAGATGCGATGTTACATGTAGCTATGTTTCTGTTTTTTCACTAGAGCTATTCATTCAAGGAAAGAGTTACTGTCAGTGTTTCATATGTCTTCGAACATTTCTGGATGACATTAATATAGAGGGTGCAGAATACTGTTTTAAGAAAATGGGATGGTGCTTAGTTGTTAAGGCAATGATGTTAATTTTTTATGTGCTCCGATTTGGTGAAGAAATTATACATTTGCTTTCACCAAGATGAATCTGTAGAAATGCTGATTTAAAATACAAGAATTGTGTATTAAAAACAACTTGATTCCGGTGATGAGCCAGATGATTTTGAGCTTTCCTTGATGTTGCAAGTATGCTATCCATTTTCCTGTAACGATTTTGTCGCACTTTGGGGCTTAGAATCTTTTCTGATTTGTACATACTTTGTATAGATTTGCCTTTGAGAGCCTTAATGGAATTGAGCCTTTGATGCTTTTTTTATTTTGTAAAATATTCCTTGAACTTTTTATTTATCTCGAACTCAGTTATTGAGTGGGCCCAAATTATTCTTACATTTAATTTTTTTGCACTGTATTTTGATAGATGTGCATGTTCTGTGATGTGTCTTAATACACGGATGCATTGCCTCATGAGACTGAGGTTCAACAACATCTCTGATACAGTAAATCGGAAGTGGTCCAGTTGATTAAAATTTGGGGTGTCTCAATTTTGGGGTGCCCTCGATTTGCTCCCACAGTCTGTATGGGACAGGCAGGCTGAAAACAATGGAATGGAATGCTGTCCAATGGAACTACGAGTGGCTGAGATTATTCAAGCATTTAGCTATGTCTAAGCTAGTACCCATTATGTGGACGTGTTACTGAAGCTGCACTTCACTCCAAGGTGGCATGAAAACATTTTCAAAACAGGGACAAGCTGCACCTAAAGAAGTAACAGCCTGATTCATCAACGGTCCGTTTTGCGTGGCCCTAATAGCGAATCATAGCGACTCGCTATTGAGGACACGCAAAACGGTATTCATGTAGGAATTGCTAAATAAATAGCGATTCCTACATGTTCTCTATTTGCGAGTATCAATTTGCTACTCGCAAAAAAAGGAAATAACTCCCCATTCATTCCTATGGGCCAAAAGACCCATAGGAATCAATGGGGAGTATCCCTTATTTGCGAGTAGCAATTTGCTACTCGCAAATCAGATAGCGATTTTAAGGGCGCCAGGGGTGTCCAAAGGACACCCTGTGGCACCCCTAAAATGCACATTTGAACAGGTGTTGCGCACACACATGTCCAAAGGACATGTGTGTGTGTAACATGCAAAAGAAAAAAATGCACTAAAGTGCTTTTTACACTATTTACGCAATTTACCACCAAGTCAGACCTGGTGGTAAATTGAGACCAAATATTGCGATTTCGCTATTTCTATTTGGTTGATGAATTGCATTTAAGGAATCTCTATTAGAGATTCCTCAAATCCAATTCCTCGCAAATATGCGATTTCGCTAATAGTGATTTTTGCATTTGGGATGATGAATACCAAATGCAAAAATCGCACTCGCAAAGGGCCAGATTGCGAGCGCAAATCAGCTTGATGAATCAGGCTGTAAGAGTACAAAGTGGCAATATTAGTATAGGGCTTCACTAACAAAACTGACAGACATGAGTGTGGCGACACTCCGTTCCAAAGGCATTGCTATAAACACATCACCATTAAACCCAACAGCAATAAACTGATCTCAATAGTAACAAATATTCTGATTTTCATTGTAATCACAGTAAAAAAAAAAAAAAAAATGTTTTTAAAAATCATGATATATATATATATATATATCCAGGCTGTGGCAACACGGCGGAAAGGCGTCATGCTGAGAAGGCATAAAAAGCACTCTATTTGATTTATGCACATTGTGGTCCGTACCTGTTTTTGCATTAACAGCAGAGGTAATTCAGGATTTCGTGTCTTTATATATGTTTACCAACATGGCTAGTGGGATGGGCTATTTAATGTATGAGCTATGCATTGCCAAACTAGATTGACAAAGGCCTCTTGAAGGCTGAAACGCGTCTCTCCTTGTGCTCATGATTGAGGGCGTCCTGCACTGAAATAAATGCCGAATCCAATGCCACTTCATGTCCGTGCCTGCTTTCCGTGGATTCCATGTGGGAGTTGGGTGTTTTTGTTCATGTATATATATATATATATATATATATATATATATTTATATATATCCAAGCTCCTTTTACACCAGTACCACGAGTCACTCGAAAGCGGATGCTGTTGCGCGGTGGTGCCCCGCGTACAAATTATAGCTCCGATTTCTCTAGAATACCCAGCCGGGTCAGAAGAAATACAGCACTCACGAGGTTTTCAGCATTCAGCAAAGGATTTATTCAAAGAACAAAAGCATTTCGGGAATGAATCCCTTCGTCAGTGTTCACATCTGAATGAGCTGCGCGGCACCATTATCTGTGTTTACTTGGGTCATTGAAACAAAAAACGGACTTCAGCAAACATTACATTTTGCGCGCCATCTTTGAATATGCATTACTTTACAATTCATTTTTACAGTGAATGTTTCAATGAAGTTATTCTACCATCTATTCACGCCGTGTATCGGCAAAGGATGTGACAGAAAAAATGTTCTTTAGTGCCACTTCATTGAATGTAATCTTGTCGGCATTATTCACCCGAACATCAAATTCCTGAGAAAATGACGTTATGAGGCCATAACGTCCCCATAAATACACGAATATCGTGTTTTTAAAATACCAATTTGCGTAATATCTTGCCGTGTATCGGCAATTGCAGCCTAAATGGCTGCCTAAGTCTCAGGATGATTTCATGGACAGGTGAAGTTTGACATGCCTCAAACATTTCTAATACCCAACGTGAGTCACACACAGGTGCATGTTCAATTCTAATAAACCCTTCTATAATTCATATTCTTTGTATTTCCGTTCAACAAAACATTTTCTCTGCAATTCATTTATGCACCTTGTCATTCACAATTTCCAGTACTGATATTTTCTAATTATCCCAGATGTGATGCCAATTCTTCTCCCATATTTAGGCCTCCTGGTGCCCAGGTCTCTAAATCGATTATATATCGTGATTCAAGTCTCCTGAGTGTCTGTAATTTGTTTCCTCCCCTAGGACTTTCAACAACACAGTCCAAACAGAAATATCTCAGAAGATCCCTGTCGCTGTCATGTTTGATTGCAAAGTGTCGAGCCACCGGATATGAAAAGTCTTTGTTCATGATGGCCCGCATATGCTCCAACAATCTCAGTTTTACAGGGTTGATAGTGCTACCGATATATTTCAATTGGCAGGGACACATTAGACAGTAAACCGCATGGTCTGTGTGGCAAGACATAAATTTGTTAATTCTCTTGCCCCCTTTACAACCTTTCACATCATATGTCAAGGTTCTCTTGCTAGCTGAACAAGCTTTGCATTTTCCACAGGGGAAAAAACCTTTGGCATCTTTTAACGTACCTTGCTTCTTCTCTAAAGGCTTCAAGTGGCTATGGACCATATGATCACATAATGATCTAGCCTTTTTAAAGGTTATAAGTGGTGCAGCAGGTATGTCGGACCCAACAATTTGGTCAGCTTTTAAAATGTGCCAATGTTTGGTCATAATAGATCTTAACCTGAAAGAGTTTGCTGAATAGGGTGTGATCATGCGGAATTTGCCATCTGTAATGGGACGGATCTTTTTAGCAAAGAGGGAACTGCGGGGTAATTTTCTCACTCTATTCAGAGCATCCTGTAGGAGATTAAAATTATAACCTCTATCTAAGAATCTTTCCACTCTGTCACTGGCTGCTTGTTCGAAATCCTCATTTTGAGTGCAATTACGCTTAAGTCTTAAAAATTCCCCATAGGGGATGCTGTTTATGAGTTGACGGGGGTGACTGCTAGAGGCGTGCAATACACTATTGCCTGCCGTAGATTTACGATACAGTTGAGTGCAGATTTTACCGTCCCTCACACTAACTTGAAGGTCCAAATAATTAACCTTTTCGTTATTCACCTCCCCCTTGAATCTCAAATTGCAACCATTCTCGTTAAGCGCTTGTATGTACTCGTTGGCCTCTGCTATTGACCCATCCCAGACAAGGAACAGGTCGTCAATATACCTGCTCCATACAACCACTTTGTTGTTCCATGTGGCATTCTTGGGGGCCCAGGCTACCTGCTCCTCCCACCAGCCAACGAATAAATTTGCATAGCTGGGGGCGAAGCAGGAGCCCATCGCCGTACCAGAAAGCTGTCTGTATGTGTCATCCTGAAAGAGAAAGATGTTATTATACAAGCAGAATCTGATGAGTTCTAACAACATCTTGTTATGCATTGCATATTTCAATTCTCTTTTGTTTAGGAAATCTTCTATAGCAGAGAGACCTTGTTCATGCTTAATGCATGTATAAAGACTTGTTATGTCTAAAGTTATGAGTACATAAGATGGTTGCCATTCTAGATATTCCACTTTCTCAATGAAGTCCGATGTATCTCTGATGTAAGACTTCAGTGAGAGTACAAAGTTAAATAAGTAATGGTCTAAAGATTTTTTGAGAGATTCTCAGTAAGTCCCCAAATGGATGAGATAATGGGTCTCCCTGGGGGATTAGCAGTGTTCTTATGGACCTTGGGCAGGTGCTAAAAGCAAGGTAAGATAGGATTTACAGTCTTTAGAAAAAGATATTCATCGAGTTCCAACATCTGCTTATCATGCCATTTCTTAAGCAGATCATGTAAGATGTCAATACTCGCCAGATAATCCTTTTTCGTTATCACAGCATAACAAGTTGTGTCTTTGTAGTTGACGCAGGGCTTCTGCAATATATTGTTCTCTCGACATGATGACGATGTTACCTCCTTTGTGGGAGGGTTTGCATATGATAGTTTTATCCTCCATCAGACCTTTTATAGCCAAGTTTTGTTCTTTGGTGACATTGAAGTTTTGTTTTTGAAAACTCTGTTCTGTTCTCATGGCCATCAGATCCCTGATGACTGCGTCAGAAAAAATGTCAATCGCATCCACAGCAGTTTGTGGAACAAATTTAGATACAAGTTTAAAGCCGCTCTTGGGTGCTTCTTGATCAATGTTAACATTGGCTAGTCTTTGTGTTAGTGTGTTGCTCGTCATATTCGTTTCCATGTGTCCCTCTGATCTTAGGTTTTGCAGAACTTCACATGCAGTCAAGTCATTGACAGTTAAAAGGTCAGTATCCTTTTTATTGTGTCTCAGATGTTTGACTTCTTTTACAGTTGGTTTGACCTTAAAAAACTTGTGTAATTTGACCGTTCAGATAAATTTGTACAGATCAATTCTCGTCTGAGTATATTCCATGTTGTTATTCGGACAGAATGTAAGTCCTAATTTCAAGACGGACTCTTCCGCAGATTTTAGGGGTCTTTGAGATAGGTTCACTATCGTGAGATCATCAGATGCAGTTACCATCTGCCTCTTCTCTGACTTCTGGTTACCCTTGAAGTTGTTTTTACTTGTCCGCTGCCTCTTCCCTTTCCAACCGCCACGTCTGGTTTGCCTACCCCTTCTGGGGGTTTGTTCTTGCCATCTCTGAGCCAACTTTCCTGGATTACTTTGAACTCCTGTTGAAAAGGAGTTTTCGTAGTTGTTGTTGTTTCCAGACCTGCCATTTCATCACCGGATATTTCGCTCGCGGTGACATCTGAGTCAGAAGTTTCTACTCTTGCTTCCGGTGATGTTTTTGGTATTTGGCTCTTTCTTGCTACTTCTTTTCGTGGCTGGTCATATTTTTTGGAAAAGGTCAGGACCCTGCCCATCGCGTAATCCCGTTCGTTGCGGTCAAATTTTTCTTGCTTTCTCAATTTGATCTTTATCTCATATTTCTGTAATCTTTTCTTCATATTCGCCCTGAGTTGTTCTTGTTCTTCTTTGTCTGGGTTTTTTGAGAGTTGTTCTTCTAACTCCTCAATCTCTTTTACCACCTTATCGCGGTCACTCCATGCGAATTGGACTAAGATTTCCAACATTCCTTTGCATGAGTTGGCTATATGTGTAGCCCATGTTTCCAGCAGGAGGGGGTCGGGATTTTCGTATGCGGGGACAGTAAAAATCCGTAATCCTCGAGGTACCCTTTGCACCTCGATATATCCCTGCAATGATGTCCCCTCCCACCATTTGCGGAGTTCGCGCTCATAAAGTTTTTCCAGTTTCTGGAATTGGATTGTCAAGGTGTTTGTGGCCTCCGTGTTGACCTTTGGAGGCGGTTTGGAAATGTCCGGGTTTTTATTTTTGAAAATGTCACCAGCCGCATCTCTGCGTTCAGACATGTTGAACATGTTCTATTTTCTTCAATTCTGTGTTGGTATCCCGATCCCGGGAAACAACAATATACCAATGCTTGTATGCTGCCAAAACCCCTCACTGTACCGCCCAATTTTACAGTCAGAGCACCACGGAAGTTTAAAAGTTCGAAAGCAGGCTTACCGCGTATTGTTCCCGCGGACTCCCGCACTCCCTGGTTGCTCAATCCGAAGTGGGTTTGAAGGGAGGGGAATCACTTGATCCTCCTTCAGCCTCCACAATGGCGGTGGTGCACTCGTTCATAAATATCCAAGCTCCTTTTACACCAGTACCACGAGTCACTCGAAAGCGGGTGCTGTTGCGCGGTGGTGCCCCGCGTACAAATGATAGCTCCGATTCCTCTAGAATACCCAGCCGGGTCAGAAGAAATACAGCACTCACGAGGTTTTCAGCATTCAGCAAAGGATTTATTCAAAGAACAAACGCGTTTCGAGAATGAATCCCTTCGTCAGTGTTCACATCTGAATGAGCTGCGCGGCACCATTATCTGTGTTTACTTGGGTCATTGGAACAAAAAACGGACTTCAGCAAACATTTAATTTTGCGCGCCATCTTTGAATATGCATTACTTTACAATTCATTTTTACATTGAATGTTTCAATGAAGTTATTCAACCATCTATTCACGCCGTGTATCGGCAAAGGATGTGACAGAAAAAATTTTCTTTAGTGCCACTTCATTGAATGTAATCTTGTCGGCATTATTCACCCGAACATCAAATTCCTGAGAAAATGACGTTATGAGACCATAATGTCCCCATAAATACACGAATATCGTGTTTTTAAAATACCAATTTGCGTAATACTCCCGTAAACTCATAAACAGCATCCCCTATGGGGAATTTTTAAGACTTAAGCGTAATTGCACTCAAAATGAGGATTTCGAACAAGCAGCCAGTGACAGTGTGGAAAGATTCTTAGATGGAGGTTATAATTTTAATCTCCTACAGGATGCTCTGAATAGAGTGAGAAAATTACCCCGCAGTTCCCTCTTTGCTAAAAAGATCCGTCCCATTACAGATGGCAAATTCCGCATGATCACACCCTATTCAGCAAACTCTTTCAGGTTAAGATCCATTATGACCAAACATTGGCACATTTTAAAAGCTGACCAAATTGTTGGGTCCGACATACCTGCTGCACCACTTATAACCTTTAAAAAGGCTAGATCATTATGTGATCATATGGTCCATAGCCACTTGAAGCCTTTAGAGAAGAAGCAAGGTACGTTGAAAGATGCCAAAGGTTTTTTCCCCTGTGGAAAATGCAAAGATTGTTCAGCTAGCAAGAGAACCTTGACATGTGATGTGAAAGGTTGTAAAGTGGGCAAGAGAATTAACAAATTTATGTCTTGCCACACAGACCATGCGGTTTACTGTCTAATGTGTCCCTGCCAATTGAAATATATCGGTAGCACTATCAACCCTGTAAAACTGAGTGTGTTGGAGCATATGCGGGCCATCATGAACAAAGACTTTTCATATCCGGTGGCTCGACACTTTGCAATCAAACATGACAGCGACAGGGATCTTCTGAGATATTTCTGTTTGGACTGTGTTGTTGAAAGCCCTAGGGGAGGAAACAAATTACAGACACTCAGGAGACTTGAATCACGATATATAATCGATTTAGAGACCTGGGCACCAGGAGGCCTAAATATGGGAGAAGAATTGGCATCACATCTGGGATAATTAGAAAATATCAGTACTGGAAATTGTGAATGACACGGTGCATAAATGAATTGCAGAGAAAATGTTTTGTTGAACGGAAATACAAAGAATATGAATTATAGAAGGGTTTATTAGAATTGAACATGCACCTGTGTGTGACTCACGTTGGGTATTAGAAATGTTTGAGGCATGTCAAACTTCACCTGTCCATGAAATCATCCTGAGACTTAGGCAGCCATTTAGGCTGCAATTGCCGATACATGGCAAGATATTACGCAAATTGGTATTTTAAAAACACGATATTCGTGTATTTATGGGGATGTTATGGTCTCATAACGTCATTTTCTCAGGAATTTGATGTTCGGGTGAATAATGCCGACAAGATTACATTCAATGAAGTGGCACTAAAGAACATTTTTTCTGTCACATCCTTTGCCGATACATGGCGTGAATAGATGGTAGAATAACTTCATTGAAACATTCACTGTTAAAATGAATTGTAAAGTAATGCATATTCAAAGATGGCGCGCAAAATGTAAGGTTTGGTGAAGTCCGTTTTTTGTTTCAATGACCCAAGTAAACACAGATAATGGTGCCGTGCAGCTCATTCAGATGTGAACACTGACGAAGGGATTCATTCCCGAAACGCGTTTGTTCTTTGAATAAATCCTTTGCTGAATGCTGAAAACCTCGTGAGTGCTGTATTTCTTCTGACCCGGCTGGGTATTCTAGAGGAATCGGAGCTATCATATTTATATATATATTTTTTTTTTTATACTTTGAAAAAAGCCTATGGGAACCTAATGTCGAGTTAGGACACATTGATGGTTGCGCTCCTGGGCCAATGGGAGCTGCTGTGTTTGTAATGGTATTTAACTTGCCCTATTGCACGTACACTGATAGTCTTTTCTCCCAGAAATGTAATACTTTCTTTTGCACGGATCAACACAAAAACATATTTGAAGAGGTCCTTAAAGAGGCACAGAACCCAATAGATTAGTAAACTTGCCCTTGCCTTTTCATGCATCCAGTTTGGTTGCTAACACTCCTCTCAGAGAGACGGTGAGGCAAGGCAGCTCTTCTGGCAGAGGGGTGCCTGCCTCCCTACAATATAGTCAGGGCCACTGGAATTATGCAAGTGTGCGCTGCGGCGATTTTCACATAATTATAGATTTGTTGCATTTACCACATAATCCATCATCTGCTGCATAATCTGCATATTTTAACAAAAACTTTTTGTGTATCTTGTGCAAACAATTCAAAAGTTACTAAAACCGCTGCGCAATGGAAGCAAACCTGCAAACTTTGACTGGTCACCTATCTGTACATCAGTAGCTTATTGCTATATTTGGGTGTAAAACTGGTACTAAAGAGGTACAACTAATGCCCAGACAGTGTTAACAAGTTTGAAAATGACAAGATAATAAGGTAATGCTATCACAAAATGTGCAGCATAATGCCGCATAATTTGCCTTTTCGTGCTGCACAATTTCCTCGATTCTGCTGCGTGATTTGGCCCTCTCTTGCCAGCTAATTCCAGTTTCCCTGCATATAGTATGCAAGTAAGGCTAGAGAGATATCTGCATAGGTCACAGTGGGCTCTTTGCTGAACAGCAGTAGGCAGTGCTTCAAATGGAAAAATAGAAGTGCTGGTACCCTATACCAGAACACCTGCTTATTTCTGTGAAGTGCCGGTACTCTCCAATCATTTAAAAAAGGTCTGCACCTCTGCTGAGAAGTACAGGTACTCAGTAGCTGACAGTACTTTCCATTTAAAGCACTGGTAGTAGACTTCCCTGGAAAGCCTTTGCTCATTGAAGAGCGGGTGCGCCACCTCGACAGAATGTGTCAAAAGGCCCCTGAGACTCCTTTCAGACAGTCATAAGCTTTAGTATTAAATATTTTTATTGACAAAGAAAAGGAGAGCAAAAGAAAGGACCACCGTCCAATACGCCTACAACCCAACAGGCCAGCATGGAAGGGGTAGTGACATGCAAATCGCAAATCAAGAGGGGGGACCATTATTAAACACAGCAAGCCGCCTACAAACCAATTTGAGCCGGCCGCGTCATAAGCAAAGGGGAAGCGATAGGAGGCCCTGCTGTATTATCACTTCCCTAGCTTCACTGGAATAGACATAGGCCAATCGCCCCATCCGGACCCATAGAGGCAGCCCCTCACCCCCCCCTGAAACAGAACTTCTGCTACATAACCCCCCCAGCCAACCTGGCCTAGGTGCGCAACCTTGTCAGTCAGAATAAACTAGAATAAAGAACCCCTGAACAAACCCGCCCCTGACCCAACAAACCCCACCCACACCCCAAACCCTCTCCCTGCCCTCCTCTACCCTCCCCATGGTCCATGTCCACCACATTCTTCTACCTGCCATCCCTATAGTCATAAGCTTTAGACTGAATTGCCTCATCCCTGCCCCCTCCCCCAAAGAGTAGACCTCAGGGCTGCAAGGCCAGGCGTTACACCCAGTGTTTCTGCCGCAGACATTATCACAGGAACGTTGGGTCTGCAGAAGGCTCTTAGCCTAAGGACCAAGTCCCTCTGGGATGTCACTGTGCCTGGCAAGAATGGCTTGTGAGGAAGACCCTTTGTTCCAGATGAGGGCAGATGTTGGACCATTAGCAATTTGATACATATATATATGCCTTTGAAAGGGCATATATATATATATATATATATATATATCGCGCTCATCCAAATCCAATATTGCAGGAACAGAGAAGACAGCACTCGAGAGGTACTCATCACACAGTAGTTTATTAACTACAAGCTCGCCACAGACGCGTTTCGGCACTTGGCCTTCGTCAATGTGTGTGAGTTGCACACGTTTAACCGGTCATTTAAATATACATTGCAAAGTATAAAGGAAACACCTCTCAGTCGACATCGACAGAGGACTTCAGATCACCCAGTGAGCGCCATCTTACAATGGTCAATTATATACATAATATCGCAATGGCTCAAAATTGAATCTTCACCACATATCATACCTTGGATAGGTAACAATGCTCATATGGGGGATACATAGTAATTTACAAATAGTATACTATACATTGTTGAATATAGCCGTGGATCGGCAATGGTCCTCTAAACTAAAGAGAGGTGACTCTATATACATCCTATTATACATTTTATATACATCAAAAGGATTATTAAACTTCAACATGTCATGAACAGTGCAAAAACGTGTGAGGTTCCAAAAAAGAAGAAGAAAAGAGAATGGAAAGATGGAAACATCATATAAGTGGTAAATGGAAATCTAGTTAAGTGTTAATATAAACACGCAACATAGGAATCAAAGAGCCCTTTGAACCTATCAAAATACCGCTTATGGCGTGTGTACAGAAACTAATTCTCTGTAATGGTAAGTATGCATATGCCTGTATTGGAAAGGAAGTCAATGTATCATCATATCCCTCCTACGACTATGCACCACTATACAATATGTACACAAGCATCCATTTATATACAATGATATATACAGTGTGATCCACAAAGTTTCAGTGAATACAGAGTAGACTTGGATCATGAAACAGTGCAGCTACTATTCACCTAAATGGACCACCATTTCTTCCCCACTATTCATCCCTTTAGGCCACTTCGTGGAGAGATCTATGATGTAACGCGACTCGAGCCTCCGCAGGCGTCGTAAGCAATCCCCCCCTCTGGCATTAGTTTTGATGGTGTCAAGGCCAAAGTATTAATATATACCTCACTGCTCTGAACTACATTTGATATACTCCAAGAACATGGTCTCTCCATTTTCAAAGCTGCCACGGCTTGTTTCACATGCTAAATCAACGCAAGGTGCCGGAAGGCATGCGTGACAATTTAATCCAAGTCTGGATTTTTTGCAAACGGAAGTGTGTATTCTAAAACTTGCAGTTTTTGTTCTTTACACTATAACAGCCAGTTCTTATTCAGATTTGTCGCTCTTGGTTTTCACACTGACCCCACCCTCGCTGTTCTCACCATTCCCACCCCCAGTGTTGCATCCTATTTCACATTTCTCGTACTTTTTTTGCACTGGATACTGAATATATGCATGAACAACATCTTAATTGTAGTGCTCATAATCACATGATCCGTCGTTCAAAAACAGGACATGTAGTTCATTTCAGGAAAAGCGTTAGAATGTCGGGACAGACTCAAAAAATGGGAATAACCATGAAAATCCAGAGCATCTACTCACCAAACTCAAAGATGCCGAACAAGGCCGAAATCGGTCTCTGAGTGCTGTCCCTTTCATTGAGGTGCTAAGTTTGCATGTGGCCCTTGTCTGTAATGGCACGGATGAGCTACAAATCTATGCAATGCAGTTCAGAGTATTTACCAGTGGCTGGGATAATTTAAACATTCCATCACTCACTGTTTTTGCTGTCTTAAGTGGGAGGCATATGACCAGACATGGATCCTAACGCTGCTGTGCCATAGAATCCATGCTGCACCCCTAATGAGGCACTGCAAGGCCAAGGCTTGTCTGGGCTCTTGTCTTGTCTTGCCAGAGGAGACGTGGCCTAGTAATTTGGGCTAGACTATCCCTTTTGAGGCAGCACAGATAATCTACAAAATGATGGAGGGGGTTCAAAGCAATTAACGGTGCCTGTGAATAATTCAAGCATCTTTTGTGCTACTAACAGGGATTCATCTCTGTCTCCTCTGTAGGATATGTTTCATTCTGCAACATGTCTTTTTCTAGGGCCCAGAATTCTGATTACTTCACATTAATTTATTTGGAACTGCACAGGCTACCTGGGTTTTCATATTACGTCTAAGGGCCTGATTTCGAGTTGGGCAGTATTGCCACCGCCAGACTCGCAGTGGCGCAGGAGTGGCTGTCCACCATTTTGTCAATTACGACTTACAAAGTCGTATTCGCGGTGGACCACCTGCTGCACAAGGGAACAGTCGTTTCCTGGCAGGAGCGCCACAGCACATTATGCTGAGCAGGGACTGGCGCAATCCCGTTCAGCATATTTTGAGTTCTTGCACTGCCAGACTTTTCATGGTGGAGCCCCGCCATGAAAAAGCTGGTGATGCAAGAACAAAGTAAGTCCGACAGGGCCCCCATGTCCCCCACACCATGAGGATACATTCAGGGCACTCAGGGAGATAGTCGGACTCTCGGTGCCTGAACAGTCCGCTCGGTCTGCTCCTCAAAGTCAGAGGAGCAGACCGAGCGGACTGTTCAGGCACCGAGAGTCCGACTATCTCCAAACAAACTCCCATTCAAATAACCAAAGAACATGCACCCTTAAACTCATCAAGCTACATCGGTTTGGTTCATTTCAAATTGATTCGAACGAACCCTAGAAGACTACCACTTCTCTTATGTGAGAACGGTTCAGAACTGTACTAAGAAGCTACGTTGTCCTGATGAGAACTCCCCTCAACTGAGGGAGTTCGAAACGCGTAGACCAGTTTTTTTCACACAACCTTAGGAGTATTTCTCATGACAAAAACTAGAAAATTAATTAATATGTGTTCCCATGGTTGTTTTCTGTAAATACTTTGAAGAATGTATATATTGTCTCTGTAAAAAGAAAAATGTTGGCTGTATGTATGAATGGATGAGTAGGAATGTGAGTAGGAAAGAGAGTGAATGAAATTCATTTTTGTGTCTTTTAGGATGTATTATGGTGCAAATGTTAATCTTGAGTATATAAATATATGAAAATTGAAAAAAGTTCCTTTGATATGAAAAATTAAATAAAAGAAATTGATTTATTTTCAGACTGAAAAAGAAGTCCATGGTGCATATCGTTTCAAATCAATAGGTATCCGTTAAAAAGATATTAGAATAGAGTGGCAGCACTGGCAGTTATTTTGTTGTTTAGATTTATGAGGCTTGGCCTTGCTGTTCTGAGCCCTAACCCAGTTTTGGTTTCAGTTGTGACCTCTTACCGTCAGCAAACCCCATGCCCTGCTTGGCGTTCTCAGTCACCGTTCAGTCCCTTCCCCCTCACCTCTGACGCTCTGTCTTGGTCCTGGGTTCCCCTTGTGGACCCCAGCTGTCCTAGCACAATACTGCGATATTCCCTCAGGAAGCCTTTAGGGATTAGCGCAAGATCCAGAACTGTGTCATGACAGCAACCATAAGGTACACAGTCCTGTTTATTCTGTGCCCAGCACTGTCGCCCCTCACTTTAGTGTGCTACTGAGAGGACAGCTGTTCCATAGCTCTGTTGATTCAGTTTTTATGGGTGCCAACAACTTTCCACCTCGAAATCTTCTCGGAACCCATCAATCAATCAATCAGTACATTTATAGAGCGCGCTACTCACCTGTGCGGGTCTCAGGGTGCTGAAGGGAGGGGGGGGTGCTGCTACTGCTCGAATAACCAGGTCTTGAGGTGTCTCCTGAAGGTGAGGTGGTCCTGGGTCAGTCGTAGGTGGGCGGGGAGGGAGTTCCACGTCTTGGAAGCCAGGTAGGAGAATGATCTTCCTCCGGTGGTGGCTCTGCGAATCCGAGGGATGGTGGCGAGGCTAGCGAAGCGGAGCTGGCGGGTTGGTGTGTAGAACGTGAGTCGATTGTTGAGGTATTCGGGGCCCATGTCGTGTAGAGCTTTGTGTGCGTGGGTGAGGAGCCTGAACGTGATCCTCTTGTTGACGGGGAGCCAGTGCAGGTCTCTCAGGTGGGCAGAGATGTGGCTGTGGCGAGGAATGTCGAGGATGAGTCGTACGGATGCTATCTGTATGAGTTGGAGTCTTTTCTGCAGTTTGGCCGTGGTTCCAGCGTAGAGGGTGTTCCCTTAGCCCAGTTGGCTGGTGACGAGGGCCTGGGTGACCGCCTTTCTGGTTCCGGTGGGGATCCACCGGAAGATCTTTCAGAGCATGCGCAGGGTGTTGAAGCATGTGAATGAGATGGCGTTGACTTGCTTGGTCATCCTGAGGGAGGAGTCCAGGATGAATTCCAGGTTGCGTGTGTGGTCCGTGGGTGTCAGCGCGGTGCCCATTGCTGTGGGCCACCAGGAGTTGTCCCAGGTGGATGGGGATGGGCCTAGGATGAGGACTTCCGTCTTGTGTGAGTTAAGTTTCAGGCGGCTGACCTTCATCCATTCGTCGACGTCTCTCATTCCTTCCTGGAAGCTGATTCTGGCAGTGGCGGGGTCATTGGTGAGGGAGAGTATCAGCTGGATGTTGTCAGCATAGGAGATGATGTTGAGGTTGTGTTTGCGTGCGATGGCGGCGAGGGGGCTCATGTAGATGTTGAAGAGGGTAGGGCTGAGTGAGGAGCCTTGGGGTGCGCCGCAGATGATCTCGGTGGTCGCGGAGCGGAAGGCGGGAGGAGGACTCGCTGGGTTCTGTTGGAGAGGAACGAGGTGATCCAGTCCAGGGCCCTTCCTTGGATCCCTGTGTTGTGGAGGCGGGTTATTAGGGTGCGATGGCAGACGGTGTCGAAGGTGGCAGAGAGGTCTAGGAGGATGAGAGCGGCAGTTTCCCCGGTGTCGAGCAGGGTCCTGATGTCGTCGGTGGCTACGATGAGGGCTGTCTTGGTGCTGTGGTTAGCTCGGAATCCGGACTGGGATGGGTCGAGGGAACCGTTTGCCTCGAGGAATGCAGTCAGTTATTTATTGACGGTCTTTTCGATGACTTTTGCCGGGTAGGGGAGAAGAGAGATGGGGCGGAAGTTCTTGAGGTCTTTGGGGTCCGCTGTGGGTTTCTTCAGTAGGGCGTGGATTTCTGCATGCTTCCAGCTCTCTGGGAAGGTGGCCGATGTGAAGGAGTTGTTTATGACGTTCCGGAGTTGGGGTCCGATGATGGTGTCGGCCTTGTTGAACATGTGGTGAGGGCATGGGTCGGAGGGTGAGCCGGAGTGGATGGTGTTCATCACGTGGGTGGTGTCTTCAGTGCTGATGGGGGTCCAAGCGTTGAGGGTGGTGGTAGGGGGCATTGATTCGGTGGTTGGAGGCAGGGTCTGGGCACCGAAGCTGTCGTGTATATCGGCGATCTTGCGGTGGAAGAACGTGGCGAGGGAGTTGCAGAGGTCTTGCGATGGTGTGATGTCGTTGTTGCTGGCGCTGGGGTTGGAGAGCTCTTTAATGATGCTGAAGACTTCCTTGCTGTTGTGTGTGTTGGCGTCCAGCCGCTCTTTGAACGATGTCCTTTTGGTGGTGCGGATCAACTGGTGGTGCTTGCGCGTGGCGTTCTTGAGAGCTGTCAGGTTAACTGTCGTCTGATCGTGGCGCCAGGCTTTCTCGAGGGTACGGCAGGATTTCTTCGAATCTTTAAGGTCGTCGGTGAACCATGTGGCTCTCCTGTTGCCTGGCTTGTCTGGATGGGTCTTCAGTGGTGCAAGGGCATCAGCGCAGTAGGTGATCCACTGTGTGAGGTTGTGGGCTGCGGCGTCGGTGTCGGTAGTGTCGGTTGGTGGGTTCTGGCTCAGTGCTGTGGTTAGCTGGTCGGTGGTTACTTTGCTCCAGCACCTGCGGTGGATCTGTTGCAGGTGGTGGTAGGATGTTGTCTTCTTGAAGGTGAAATGGTTGCAGCTGTGGTCGGTCCAGTGTAGTTCGGAGGTGTGGCTGAAGGTGACGTGGCCGCTGGCTGAGAAGATGGGGTCAAGTGTGTGGCCGGCGTAGTGGGTGGGGGTGTCCACCAGTTGTTTGAGTCCAAGGTTGGTGAGGTTGTCGAGCAGGGTGGTGGAATTGCTGTTGTTCTCCAGGTGGAAGTTCAGGTCCCCTAGGAGGATGTAGTCTGGCGAGGCGAGGGCGTGCGGGCTGATGAAGTCGGCGATGGCTTCACTGAATTGTGTGCGTGGGCCCGGGGGTCTGTAGATGAGTGTTCCTCTGAGGGTGGTCTTGGGGTCGGTGTGGATCTGGAAGTGAAGGTGCTCGGCAGCGGTGAGGGTGTCTTCGGAATTGGTTGTGACACTGATGGTGTTCCTGTAGATGATGGCGATTCCTTCTCCGGTTTGGTTGACGCGGTCCTTTCGGGTGATCTTGTAGCTGTCCGGGATGGCTATGGCGATGTTGGGGGCTGAGGAGGCATTCATCCAGGTTTCCATGAGGTAGGCGACATCCGGCGATGTTGTGTCGAGGAGGTCCCAGAGTTCAACGGCGTGCCTGTGGATGGAGCGGGTGTTGAGTAGGATGCATTTGAGGTGGTTCTTGTTGTTGCTTGGTCCAGAGGGTGGGGTGCAGGTTCGGAGGCAGGTGAATTTGCAGGCTTGGCAGGTGAAGGGTCCGTGGGTGCACCTCGGGGTGGCTCGATAGCAGGCGGGAGGCCGGCCGGTGTTGAGTACGTGGAGGGTGGCGGTGTCATATCTCAGTCAGGCGGTTTGACTTCAGCGGGGGCCAGGGGTTCTGGCGCTGAGTGCAGTCCAGGTGCGGACGGGCGCAGATGGGCTTGCCTTTGGCGCGCCTTCGGTGCGCCAGCGGCGCGCCCGCTGTGCGGCCTCCATATGAGGGGAAGTGGGAGGGAGGAGCAGCTGGGAGGTGGGAGCGGGGCGGCGAATGGGAGACCAGGGGGGTGGGGACGCAGGGGACGCAGCGGCGGGAATCAGCGAGGCAGGGAGTGGGAGGGGGACACAGAAGGCAAAGGGCAGAGGGGTTACGGAGGGGAACGAAGACAGAAGTAAAGGGGCAGTACAGTAAAGGTAGCAATACAGTAGGGGCAGCAATACAATGGGGCAGCAAGAGATAAACCAGAAATCAACAGAAACACAAGAGACAAAAATGGAGCAAACCGGGCACAGCGAGAGGCAGCAGCAGGGAGGCGTCACACAGGAGGACCGTGTGGTGGCTGGGGGGGCGACCTGCATGGAGACAGGCTCAAGGGTTGATCCCTTTACCACCTTGCGGCCTCCATATGAGGGGAAGTGGGAGGGAGGAGCAGCTGGGAGGCGGGAGCGGGTGGTGAATGGGAGACCAGGGGGGCGGGGCCACAGGGGACGCAGCGGCGGGAAACAGCGAGGCGGGGAGCGGGAGGGGGACACAGAAGGCAAAGGGCGGAGGGGTTACGGAGGGGAATGAAGACAGAAGTACAGGGGCAGTACAGTAGAGGCAGCAATACAGTAGGGGGCAGCAATACAATGGGGCAGCAAGAGATAAACCAGAAATCAACAGAAACACAGGAGACACAAATGGAGCAAACCGTTACTACATTCTGTCAGACGTCTCAGAATCCTATCTTCCACAGACATCTTTGGAGTTAAAATACGAAAGACAAGGTTTTTGACAGGCTTCAGTAAATGCACACGCAGTGCATGGGATGTCCGGGGACTAACCCCATGAGCGGCTAAGCTGAGCTTTGCTACCATTGTGGAACACTTATTAACATTAAACTCGCATGAACCCTACAAGGAACTAAGCAGTGTTTTGATATATTTGTGGACACTTCTCATTAAAACCTGCTAGATGATCGTGTCTTGATTGTCACTAAATTAATTGTGGAACTAACTTTTTGACTGCATAGATTTATCAAAAACAGACAAAGAAAGCTCTAATAAAGAAAACACAGAAGAGCTTGTGACTGTTAACAAGTGCCCTGGCTGTGAAAGTGACAGCCCAAATCAGAAGCAACAATATGGTCGACTGTAGACCTAGAGATGGTTCCTGGTTTAGGCTGGGTTTGGAGTACACGATGCGCCATTGTTTTGTTACAGATTTAGAGTTGAGTGCAGAGGGCCAACCACAAGGTCTCATCCTTGCATTTATATGAAGCTATCCAAAGACGTCCCTTTCCACAGTTTTGCTTCTATACCATCAGGGTTAACATCACACAACGCTATGTGTAATAGTACAGGGGTGAAGTTGTATCGCATTATTTGCACAACACCCATTCAGGAAAATTGGATTAGTGGTCTTGAGTCTTAAAACTACCACAATTTGGTGCAGGGGTGTTGATCCTTCAATTCTAGACCCTATGTAACACCTCTAGGGGTTGAGAAATGAAGTGACTGCTCTTGAATGATTCTGCACCCCTCAACCTAGCTAGTGTCATTTATCTGAATACAGTTTAAAGGGGTGTTTGGTTTACTGATTGGGAGTAGTTTTTGCCAGGATCTCAACTGTTGATGTACCTGTATGACATGGGCATGTATGCATTCTGTTGCCACCCAGAGCTGAAGCCTCCTGTGGTGTCATTGTTATGTTCGAGTTGGTGCTCAGGTGAAGGAGGACACTTCCAGGTTGGAATTAGAAGTTAGGGAGATCAGTGGAGGCCAGGAGCTGCATTGGTATGATGTCAGTGACGTTGAAGATTCCTTTGCATAAGCAGCCCCTAACAACCTTTAACTTAAAGTGCAACCCAAGGTCTTTCTCAAGTTTATACTGAGAGAGCCCTCATGAGACCATAAACAGCAGTTCAGTGAACATTCCCTTCCTTAGTTTAAGATCTCTAGGTTGAGATTTGGCCTTTGTGGTAACCATTGTCCAGAGGAGCTAGCAGGATTCCATATTGTGGCACCTCTGAGGTAACAAAGCCCTTTTTTCCGGATGTGACAGATGCTGATCAGACAGAAATCATAAAATAAAGAATGATTGTACTGCAAAGGTGAATAGCCAAGAAAGTTACGAAGGCTAGGAGAGGTACTAAGAGAACTGATAAATATCTTGTTACAATAAAGGTATGTGTTCAGTCACAGGAATGTATTCACTGAATATTAGAGGAGAACAAATGTAAACAAATGTAAACATATGGAGTGAGGGGCTCTCCTCATGATTTGCTGAATATAAGAAGAGCATATACAATGCACTACAACAGTGTTTGATGTTAAAAAAGGTGTACAAGTTGAAAACAACCCAAACTGGGCTTCCAGGAGCTGTCTACTAAGGGCTTATTTCATATTAATAATTTTCACATGAAGAATATTTCTAATCAGATCAAGCAGAATCTTCACCTGTCATTCAGTTTTCGAGCTGAAAGTTAAATAAAATATTTGACTGCTTAGTACCGACATAAAAAAATAGACAATGTTTTATTAATTAAAAGCAGGACTCTGGGTGCATGTGTTTGCAGTTACGTGTTTGTGTTGGAGGATTAACAATATCATTAAGTCAGGCAAAGTAGAGGGACGATTAGGGTAAATGAACGGCTTCCACAAAAATGTATGCTCACTGTTTCCTATATAGGTTTATCTATAAGTTCTAGGCATTATTTGTTGTTTCTTATTTTCTTGTTATACAAGATTGTGAGGCAGGACAGGGCAGGACAAACAGACCTGGAGGCAGAATTGCTATCATCTTCAAAGAATCCATCGAGTACTAAACCGCCTTGGAAAGTGCCACCAGCAACATGGAACATAGACATTCAATATCCTCATGACCGCCAACTACACCCTGAGTGGCGCCCTTGTCTAAAGCCTTCCTGGACCATGCACCTATTTCGGTAGCTCCCTCGCAGACTTTGTCACCCCCTGGTCCCCTACTCTATCTCCTTCATCCTTCTCTGCAACCTCAACAACCCTCTGGAAGACCTCACTAATTCCATCACGACCAACCTACTCAAGGACATGTCCAGCCTCAGACTCACCCATTGAGTGAAAGTTCCTACACACACTGCTGGAAACATAATAGGCTCCACCTTCATCCGCAACATCACAGTAGACAAGCCTAAACCGATTACCTGGTCCGACCACACCCTCATCAACTTCAGCATAACCATTGCACTACACGCAGGAACACCATCACCAAATCTTCAAGACGGGACTGGAACAAGATCACAGAAGCATCCCGGTCTTCTGAACTCCTAAGTCACGGGCATCTACACAGCAACGACCTCCCCAAAGCCATCTACAGCTTCAATACATGGATCACAACCTTCACAGATGCCCTGGCTCCTCTCAAAGCCAACAAAGCCATGAGAACTGACTGCAAACAAGCTGATAAAAGGAAGAGCTTAGGCTCACCAAATGCCACTGCTAGCAACTTGAACTCAGATAGAGACAAAGTCAGTACAACACTGACAAGAGCACCTAAAAATCTGATCCTGCCATCAGCAAATCAGAGCCAGCAAACCCTTCGCACTCAATGACCGCCTCGAAAGCAGCGCCAACAACAACAAGGAAATCTTTGCAATAGTGAAAGACTTCACCTGTCCGGCAGCAAGCTCCATCAGCGTAACTCATGCTCATCTCCACCAACAATAAGAGGACCACCCTGACCACCTTGCCCGCCATCACCATTAAAGAAACCAGAACGACCATACAGTCCATACACTCCAAAGCACCCTCGGATCCCTGTCTTCACCAAATCTTCATTAAAGGACTGGACCTCATCAGCGAAGCCCTCACCCCGATCCTGAATGACTCAATCATCACATCCACTTACCAAGACACCTGGAAACATGCCACAGTACTCCTCCTAATCAAGAAACCCTCTGCAGATCCTAAGACCAGTCAGCTACTGGCTTATCTCTCTGCTACCCTATCTGTCAAAATTCAGGGAAAGATGATAAGCAAACACCTAGGCATACACCTCACTGACAACCATCTCCTTGAAACCACTCAATCAGGATTCAAGCCCAACCACAGTACAGAGACCACCATCATTTACGCCATGGACAACATCTGGATGATCATCGACAGAGGTGGCACTGCAGCCCTCATCCTACTGGATCTTTCTGCAGCCTTTGACACCTTTTCCCACCTCATCCTTATCCAATGACTGCATGAAGCCATCCTCCAAGATCTTGCACTTTGTTAGATTTTCTCCCTCCTGACAGTCGGTTAGCCTGGCCCTCTTCACTTCAGACATCGTCAACCTGATCTGGAAGTTCTACAAGGATCCTCACTCAGCTCCACTCTGTTCAACACCTACATGACCCCACTTGCCAGCATCATCTGCGCCCACGGAACCAACTTTCATATTCTTTGATGCCGACACCCAGCTCATATGTTCCCTCTCCAACAAGACGCCAAACACCCTGGATCCTTTTCTCCATCTGCATGACTGAAGAAAGGAAACCAACTGCCTCAAGCTCAACACCGATAAGACAGAAGTAGTACAATTCAGCAAAGACACCTCACTCAGGGACTCCACCTGGTGCCTTCTCCTACCTTGCTCCTAAAGCCTGGGATAACCTGCCCCTGCACATCAGAGCCCCCTTCTCAGTTCTTCAATTCGATAAAAATATCAAGACCAAAAAAATTAAGACCTGGCTCTTCACTTAGCCTTGACCATGGTTCAGCCCTTAAAGATCCTGCTTCGGTGCCATGATACCCTTCCGGGTGAGTTGTGCGCTATACAAATAGACAACATAACATAAATTGGCTTATTTATTATTTGTTTTTATGATATTCTATTGTACATCACTAAGGTACTATAGCAGCTTAGGCTTAAAAGGAGTAAATATAAATTGAAAGATGTTTAGCGCATTTTTATATTAATAATTCACATAACGGTAGCGTTCAAAGCTTTTTGAATATCAATTACACCGTGGGAAGATTTAAGACGTCTAGAGCACACATAATGCATGTTAATAACTTTTAAAACACATCTCTGAATCATTCATAAAACACTGCACAGATACGAGGAATTGGTTTGACATAAGCTATAAAAACGCTTCTGGACAGAAGGGATAACACAATATCGATCTTTTAGCAGCATTCTCTCTTTACCTTATTGGATGATCTATCATTCACAGAGGCTTAACCACGGTATGTGTCTCCTCAGCAAGAGACAGCTGTGCGGGTTTATTGAACCGCCTTTCAAATGTAATCTGTCGATTGAAAACAGAAGCCAGCCTGAAACTATGGATGCACGTTTAAACGTCTCTAAAGTGCATTTAGCAGATTCTTTATATAATTCGATAGAACGTGTGCTAAGTAAACATTTAAATATACTGCTTAATATGTTGGGTCAGACTGCACCTCCGCTCTCCAGTGGCAGACATATCTGTGCCTATTTGCAATGTGTACATCTATAATATTGATCTAGAAGACACTGTTCTTTAGATCTGTTTGCCCGGTCTGTTTGGACGTGAGTCAAATACATTTACTTGTTGATTCACCCCCACACGGTTATCATTAGCCCGGGCTGTAAGGGGGCGATTTTTAATCAGGCACTCTCCTTGTCTTACAAAATAAAACCGCAGGAATGCTCAGCTTAAAGCTATTTACAGGGGTGCATTCATTGCCACTGGCAGTAACTGCACAACAGTTTTTTTTTATCACCAATGTGGTTTTGCGCTCATTGGTCCCCATAATGTGCACTTAGCTCTGCCTGGGAGCTTGCCTCTATGGAAACCGTCCAAGGCCCAGTAAATCGAGCTGAATGTTTTTTGTTTACATGCTTTTATCCTCACACATATACGTTTTTCTGACATTTTTTCCTTACACGTTACAAGGGTCCTGCCCATCAGAGTGACTTGCAGTGCCCTGGTTTTTGAACCATCCTTAATTTTGACACACCTGAAGTGCCTACACACAGAATGGTATTAAAAATCGTTGGGCTCTTGGTAAAGGGAAAGAAAACAACATCCTGCCCAGTGACAGGCCGAGGCATTTTTATTAATGAAGCAATCTTTCTCCCTTTGGAAGTGCTGATGTGATGTGAATGAAGAGTGAGGACTATCATTTCCAGGGCACAGGAGAGGGCTGTTTGCTCTGCTCAGTGGATTCTTGCTGTAGGGAAGAACAAAAAAAAATCATTTTCTGTCGTAGGGTAGGCGAACGGTTTATTCGTGGCTGCGGGTTTAGGATTTGAAAGCAAAGTGAAATGAAAAAGGTTAATAAACCTCAGTTTTCATAAGGTGCAGATATGCAAATAGTCTTTAAGCGCCGAGTAAGGTATTTACTGGGTGCGGAGAAAAAACAAACTCTTCTGAGTATTCCGCTTGAAAACGAGAAATTACACATGTGATTTGGGTTTTTCCTGAACAAATTTTGCAAGCATCAGAATTCACACACACATGCACACACTCTCTCCCCTGTACCATTGTATCTATCTGCTCAATGTTCTTTTTTAGGTCTCGCCTACTGGACAGTTCAAACTGTCTGGTTGCGAGAGTACTTTCATGGGTTTTATTGTCTCATTCATTTGCTTGCTTCTTATTCAATGGCCTGATTTCATTTCTCTTGTGTTTATCTCTCCCTTCTGTATGTCTCTGCTGGAGCATAGCTACTTTGCCACTCTTTTTATTGGTAGACTTGTATCCTTCGACTGGTCACTTTTAGGGAACATTTTTTTTTGATTAAGCACTCCTGCTGATGCACAGTACCAGCAAAAATATTTTTGGGCTGATACTGCACACTATCAGCAAACAGCAATAGTTTGAAAGGTGAGACTAATTGACTTTGCCAATGCTTGTTTACACTCTCACTGATCTTAGAGTGCAAGCAAACAACACACACATGCACCCCTTCCATTATTTCTCTTTGTTGCATATCCCTTTTTAGGTCTCGCATAGGCAGCGCATGCGCTGCGCTGCATCTTCGAGGCATCAAGTAATCAATATTAGCGGTGAAACTCCACCCATTGCGTTTCTATTTCTTTTGTCGCTTGTCATTGGTTAAATCTGGCATTGCTCTTCTTATCTCGCTCATTGCTTTACTCAAAGCAGAAGCATTGTCGCTAAGGTGAATATAAAACTTTAATGCTAGCCAGCGCTCATCTAAAATATCACTTATTCCCAGAGAGTCTTAGCCAAGTCACATGAAATGATTAACAGGGGCTTCAACCCAATGTCAGTATCAGTAGTATGACCTGTATTGGAAAGGAAATTTCCAGTGTTTCATGTAGCGTTTGTAGGCAGATTCGAAGTGCGCACTATTGTCCATCAGCTAATGGACCCAATGCACAGTCACATGCTGTGATGTGCCCAGGACCCCTCCTTGCTAGCAGTTGATGTTTTTTAAGAATGCAATTCACATAACAGCCATTGGGGTCCCCTTTTCAATTATGTGTGCCGGTGCTCTCTTTTCTGAGTCCTCGTGTTCGGAGAAACAGGGGTGTTTGACGTGCTTCTTTCAGCAGCCTCGTTTTTGTCTTTCTTTGGTAGAGAGGGCTGGTCACTTCTGCAGCGCTGTTTCTCATTCAATCCACTCTTAAAAAGCTATCTTGCTGCATGCAGGGTTTCTAATTCCCTATGCAATGCAAGCTGTGTTGCTTTTAGTATTGTAAATAACAATGCTTTTAAAATTTTGAAAACACATTCCCATTTACAATGCCAACAGCTCCAAAACTCACAGTTGTGAGACCTATTGCATTGTAAATGCTTTTTTACTCTCTCACTGATTGGCTGAACCTAGCTCATAATTTTACATGTTGTTATGCTATGTGTATTTTATTTATTTCAACAAATGTTTTTGATATTTTTGCATGAAATAAACATAAACCGAAAAAGGAAAAAACAAATAAAATACAGAGGAGACATATTTGCATGAATAGTGTGGTAAGTCCCAAGAGTATACAAGGAAAAAGGAATTCAGATATAGAACACAATTGGCAGAGGCGGAACAGTAGGGTAGGATTGTGATAAAACATATACATTGCAAGTGACTATATTGTTACATGACACAGAAATAAGGCTCCAATTGCGAGGTGTACAGACAGTATAAATGACATACTTATATGTACCACAGTTGCATATGAGGGCATTTAACGATGCTATATAAAGACAATATATAAAGACACTGGCTCACAGTTCTTGAAGTATTGCAGGATCGTAGGAGCAAGAGGGATACGTGCGCACTGGAAAACAGCCTTTACTCTGAAGGTTTTACTCCGTATATTTACCACACATTTTTTACACCGTAGAGACTGTTGGCACCCAAGTCTTTACAACGCAAGACTATACCACGCATTTGACACTAGGTGCCAGTGCTTCTTTATGTGACATGCTTTATATATTTTAAGGGTAATTAAAAAAAGGGGCTTGCGGAGTCTCCCCACAAAAATATAACATTTTAAAATTGTATCAAACTTGCAAGTGACAAACGTAATTTGTTAACAAACATATATATATATATATATATATATATATATATATATATATATATATATATATATATATATATATATATATTACCTACTGGCGGTCGCCAATAGGTAGTTATAGTTAGGATTGTTTTCCATAGAGAAATCGCAACATTCTATTGGGAATAACTTTGGTGCCGGTTGAGGAATCTGCCTGAAATTTTCCTTATATTTGCCTCGCGGCTCTCCGCTCCTTCCCTGAAAGTTTGGGGGGATTCATCAATTGGGGGCCGAGATAAAAGGGGGTCCCAAAACGTGTTTTCCCCATGCTAATTTCCATAGGGCGGTTGGACTCACTTTTAGCTCGAACGGCTGAATGGATTTTCACCAAACTTGGCAAAATTGTAGGGACTGGTAGCCCGATGTGCCTTTGCTATGTCTCAAGAAATGTGCTCCAGTGGTTTTTACGAAAATTAACTTTGAAAAAATATATATTGGGCTACATTGGGCTATATATATGTTAGAGCCCAAATGTAGCCCAGTGTAGCCCAATGTAGCCCAAAGATGGCCACCAGAGACAAAAAAAAACAAATGTAGCCCAAATATCAGCCAGATGTAGCCCAACTATAGCCCACTGACAGAATGTCCCAGAGTGTTCTAAAGAACAACTAGAGCGCTAACAGTCTTACTTATGACAAAAGTATGGCACACCTGAAGTCATCTTGATTGGAATAAAGTGTTAACACTTAAAACATTTAATTTGCAAAGGAACAAAATGAGGGGGTTCATTTTGCCATAGAAATTATGATTAGTGCTGAAGAAAGAAAAATTAGGGCACATTTTGAGTGACTTCTCAAATCCTCTTATATTTCATTAAAAAAATTCTGATATGCAGTCTCCCAAGATGGCCACCAGAGGCAAAAGAGCCCAAATGTAGCCCAAATATCAGCCAGATGTAGCCCAACTATAGCCCAATGACAGAATGTCCCAGAGTGTTCTAAAGAACAACTAGAATGCTAACAGTCTTACTTATGACAAAAGTATGGCACACCTGAAGTCATCTTGATTGGAATAAAGTGGTAACACTTAATACATTTAATTTGAAAAGGAACAAAATGAGGGGTTTCATTTTGCCATAGAAATTTTATATATATATATATATTCACTGAAAAAACCATAGGTTACACACCAGTTATAGTTAGGAATTAGCATTTAAAAAACCTTTGAAATTCACAGAAAAAACCATAGGTTTCACACCAGTTATAGTTAGAAATTAGCATGTAAAAAACCTATTAAATTCACTGAAAAAAACATAGGTTTCACACCAGTTATAGTTAGCTGGAAGTTTTACTCGCATAAAACCATTGAAATTCCCACGTTATTGTTAGTTGGACTCACTATAACTTGCGCGTGCAATGCACTGCTGATGACATCACATATTACATCACTCATGACATGGTCAGTGACATCACTCATGACATCACTGATGACACCATCCAGTGAATGTGTGTCTTTCTGAAAAATAAATATTAGTGAGTAATGTTTAAATATTTAAATATATGTATTAGTGTTTCATTTTGTGTATAAGTGGCTGCATGGGTTGGTGAGTAGCTACATGTGTATGTATATGGGTTATTTGATTTTTTTTAGTATCAGTATGAGTGTCTGTATTGTTTAGTGGAGGTATTTCTTAGCACATAGATGCATGAATGACTGACTCTCTCTTTGTATGTGTTTTGAAGACAGCATATGTGCAGGACTGTAGGGGTGGATGAGTGTGTATATGTCTGTGTTAGTGAGTGAATGACTGTCTTATTAGTGTCTTTATCAGTAACAACATATGTTTTAATCTAGTATATGTGAATATTGATGTATATAAGTGAGTATATGTGAGAGTGAGGGATTGTAAGAGTTCCTGTTTAAATTAGTATGTGTTTCTATAAGTGATTGTTTAAGAGAGTAAGTATGTGTAAGTTTCCTTAGAAGTAAAGTGGTAGTGTGTGTATAGCTGTATATGCAAATAAATGGATGTTCAATAGTTTATTTGCATGTGTGAGTATGTGTGTGAGTAACTTTTGGATGACTGTCGGTGTGTAACAGGATGTGTAGGTGTAGGTGTATCACTACATATGATGAGTGAATATATGTATGAGTGACTATATAGAACTGTTGGTGAATTAGTGCATGTGTATATAGATGCTGGATGGAATTATTGAATTGGTTGTTGTAAGTGGTATGGGTATCTCCATTTTTTTCAATATTCCAGTTTCTATTTTTGAATATTTGTTTCAAGGGTTACATTACAGTGAAAGGAGGCATGTCACTCTGTCACAAGGATGGTGTCATCAGTGATGTCATGAGTGATGTCACTGACCATGTCATGAGTGATGTAATATGTGACGTCATCAGCAGTGCATTGCACACACAAGTTATAGTGAGTCCAACTAACTATAACGTGGGAATTTCAATGGTTTTATGCGAGTAAAACTTCCAGCTAACTATAACTGGTGTGAAACCTATGGTTTTTTCAGTGAATTTAATAGGTTTTTTAAATGCTAATTCCTAACTATAACTGGTGTGAAACCTATGGTTTTTTCAGTGAATATATATATATATATATACATATATATATATATATATATATATACTAGCAGCCCGACCCGACGTTGTCCGGGTATGAAATAGAATGTGTGTAATGTGTGTAATCAGATACGGTCATTCGCGTGTTCCCCCGCTTGAGGCCCAGCTGCAGTCCTGGTTGATGTTAGCAGGCGCGTGTCCCCCCCTTGAGGCCCAGCTGCAGCCCTGGTTCATGTTAGCAGGCGCATGTAATTAGTGTAATGATCCGCCGCCTGAGCCCGGCTACAGCCCTGGCTGATGTTAGCAGGCACGTGTAATTTGGTTTAATGTGATAGTTTAGTAACAGCGCGCATGAGAGGCTGCAGTAATTGTCCCCGCAGACACGCTCAGTCGCGTGTGCCCCCGCTTGAGGGCCAGCGGCGACCGTCTAACAATTAGAATTGTGTGAGTCTTGAATGATTGTTTCCCGCTGTTCTTGTTTTTTATGACCCACTCTGACGCTCTTCAGCCCCGAGTGCTTTTTAGATGCACCCAGGCCAAGCCACACACTGCGTTCGGCCCTTTCAGACGCACCCAGGCCAAGGCACACACTGCATTTGACACCCCCACTATGCGTGAGACAACAGGCAGTCCTCCAAGGGAGTCTTGCGAATGGTTACTTAACACGCTTCGAGGTGAATGCCTTTGTGACGTCCCCAGCACACGGCCACAGCAGACGATCTGATTAATGTACGACCCAGATGGCATGAAGTGCGGAACGTAGCACACGCCCCCAGCGTTTGTCACGCCCCCAGCGTGCCCCTTGATGCGGCGCAGTTGCGTAATTGGCGCTTCACATGGCATGAAGGGCGGACACACGCCCACAGCGCGGACACACGCCCACAGCGTTTGTCACGGCCCCAGCGTGCCCATTGATGCTGCGCAATTACGACTCACATGGCATGAAGTGCGGAATGTACCACACGCCCCCAGCGTTTGTCATGCCCCCAGCACACGCCCACAGCAGAACGCAGACACGCCCACAAGAGACTACTTTGCTGGCACGGTTCTTTTACCTTTTAAATGTATATGGTGCCCGTCCTATGTCCTTCTGCTGCAACTGCCCTTTCCAACGCTCAAAGGTTTGGGCTCTCGGCCGATTTGGTTGTAGGCCTAGACTTGTATATCCTTTTGACGCTAATAAAGGTTTAAAAAAAAAAAAAAAGGTTTGGGCTCTCTCTTTATAATATTAGTATGGATATATATTGTTAATAGTGTATTACAAATGAATGTATAACTTTTTAACAGTAGGTGGCAGTGTTAGACTGTGACAAGTTTTTACAGTAACAGAAAGCGTGGTAAAAGTATGCTTGGTAGAAGATTGTGGTGAAAGTGTTTCAAATGTGAGTCAATTTAAATGCGTGGCAGTGGTATGCGTTGTAAAATATTCGATGTAAAAATATTCATGGTGAAGAAAGGCGTAATAGTGTCATACAACTAGAACTCTGTGTACTCTGTGTACCTTAGGGAAGGTAGTGAATAGTTGGCTGACAAGTGGAGGAGGAAGTATTATGTATATTGAGGGCGAGGCCTAATGGGGGTTTATTGTTAGCGAAGTAGGTGTCAAGCTTCCTCCATAAAGGTCTATGTTGTGATTTCCAAAGGCAGTGCTGTAAGTCGATGTTGTCAGCGCCTCATATGTGTAATCCAGTTCAGCTAGGACCTGAAGGAGGTGGCTGCAGTGTTTTTCCAATTAGTAAGGACAGACCTACAAGCTGCCGTTAGCAGAATATCTAGTACTAGAGCCTCATTAGGGGAGGTTAGGCGAGGATCAAGAAACCCTATAATGATAGTTTGGAACTCGCATTTAATCTGAAAGCCATAGTGACGAGAGAAACCCGAATACTCTGTCCCAAAAAGTATTGAGAGCGCTGCAGGAGAAGAACAAGTGTGTTAAATTGCTTGTTTCTTTATTACAATTTCAACCAGTTGGGTCATCTTTAAGGCCAACTTTATGGAGGCGAGAAAGGTTCCCAAAAATTCTATGCAGGAGCCAGAACTTAGTCTGATGGAGTGTTGCTATGATTTCCTGAGAAACGATTGATTTCAAAGTCGAGTACCAATTCTTTTGGGATCTAGAGATATTTTGATCCCATTTTTCTTGTATGCCTTGGAGTAGATGTGTGGTGGTTGGCTGTAATAGCTTGTAGTATCTTGAGACCTACCCTGTCTGTTGGCAACAGCAATCAATTTAGGAAATGAAGGGTCTTGGGAAAGTAGATTGGTCATAGATATACAGGACTTAGGAAAATCGTAAAAATCCATGTTTTTTAGATTGCATTGAATCTATAATTCTCTGAAGGAAAGTGGGTAGTTTTTAGGCCCTCATTGTGACAAAATGTGGATCCTTTTAGAAGACCAGGATTTGAAATAAATTGGAGTGCCCTTAATCTTGAACAGCGTGTTATTCCATAGGTAAGCCATGTTAGAGTACCTTATTGGAATGTCCAGGTGTGTGTCTAGTTTTAGCACTGCCTTTTTGGTGTTTTGGAAAATGCATTTGTCTGGCAGGGAGGGCTTAAGTTTAGTGGAGAGTAGCATGATGGGGTGAGAATCTTCGAGAATTGTGCTTTCGATTAGAAGCCAGACCGGAGTGTAGTCCAGTGGAGGGTAAAACCACATGGAGGCCTGCTTGGCCAGAAACGCTGTTTGGTACGTTCTGAGGTTTGCAATGTTTAGTCCTCCAAGGGAGGTTGGGAGACAGAGGTATTTGATCGAGATTCTACCACGTTTTTATTGCCAGATAAAGGTACATAGAAGTTTGTCTAGTCTATGTTGGAAGTCATCTGAAAGGGAGAGGAGGAGCATGTATATATGGTAATTCACTATATATATTATATATATATACTTTCTGTAGGGTCATCGTCTGATTGTGCTGTAGGGTATCCATTAGATCTGCACCAAATTCTATCCCTAGATATTTTAGGTTGCCAGATTGCCATGTAAAGCAGATTATCCTATAACTTCTTTAGACCAGATGTTATTTAGGCTTTTCACTTTGGATTTGTCTCTATTGAGGTTATAGACTGCAACCAGAGGATACTTCTCAATAGTATTAATAAGTGTGTCAATGGATTGGCGTGCAATATCTGTCATAATCAAATTTTCGGCTGCGTATGCTGCTACCTTAATTATTACATTGTCGTAATTACCGCCGGATATTAAATTGCTAATCTAGATATTGTAGAGAAGCAGCTCTAAGGTAAGGGTGAATAAAGAGGGAGAGAGAGGACATCCCTGTCTAGTGCCCTTCTCTAATTTGAAAGGTAAAGAAACAAGGTCTCCTGATCAAACTCTAGCACTGGGGTTGCTGTACAGGGCCCTAAGCATTTTGATAAAGTTGTTTCCAAGTTTGAATTCTGATATGGTTTCCTTGAGAAAGACCTACAAGACCATATCAAATACATTTTCAGCTTCTAGTGTGATGGCCACCGCTTTGGAGGGTGATGTTTTGTTATGTTATGTTATGTTACAGGTTTTTTAAAGCGCGCAGCTGCCCCAGCAAAGAGGCATCCCGGCGCTGACAAATCTAACTGGCACAGAGATTAAAATAGTAACACGCCTTCTTTTCCCGGCTGCGCCTCAGGAAAGCACCAGAGTTTTGGCTCTTTCTACTACATGGCAAAGTAGTCAGGTATTATTATTTAACCTTTCATAAAGCCTACCTGAGATCCACTAGGTAGGAGTGGTTCTGGGTGTTTGGATAAGATTTTGGCAGATATCTTGCTAGATTTAGGTCTTTGGCGTCCTTTGGGATGACAACTATGGTGGCTTCACTTGCTGTTCCCGATGTAGATCCAGATTCAGCAAAATTGGGGAAAAGGTCCACCATTGCAGGAATTAATGAGGGTGCAAATGTTTTGTAAAAAAATACTGTAAAGCCATCTGGGTCTGGGGCTTTGTTTGATGTAAGGGATTTAATTGCATGTTGTATTTCTTCTGCACGGATGCAACAATTAATTTTCACTCTTTCTGCTTGGAACTGTTGCAGTAGATTTAGCTTACATATTTAGGATCTGCAGGACTCAGTGAGATCTGAGAGTCATCCTGGTATAAAGATGTGTGGAATTCTTTAAACACGTCTAGAATCTTTTGGGGATCTATTTGTATGTTATTCAGTTTATCTTTGATGGAATTAATTTGTTTTTGTTGGTGTTTCTGTTTCAGATTGGATGCAAGCATTTTCCCTGCACTATGCACCTCATAGAGTTTTAGGTCTTTGAACTTGTTACCCCAGACCTCTGTCTTCTCACTTAATATTCTGTTATGTGAACATTTTTGGGTCATTAAAATAGTGAGGGTGCTGGGGTCACCATGTGGAGAGCCTCACACCCGTTAATTTTATTTTCCAGGGTGCCTATCTTAATGTTATGTTCTTTATTTAGTTTTGCTTGAATATCTATTAAGGTGCCCCAGCTTGTAGCTTATAATGCATCCCAAAAAGTAGGTATCACAATAACAGGTGAGTTATTCTCTATTATATAGTTAAGGATAGCCATTTTTATGAGTGATCTGTGGACGTCATGTTTTATTGTCTGGTCATTAAAATGCCTACTGTTGTTTTGGGGTTTGGAGTTAGTCCCTGTGATTGTCAAAGATATACAAGAATGGTCAGATATTAGTCAGGGGAGTATCTCAGTCTGGTCAATGATATGAATATGTGCTTTCAATAGGAGTAAGTAGTCAATTCTCAAATATGAAGAGTGTGGGAATGAGAAGGAGGTGTAATCCTTGGTGTCAGGATGTTCTAGTCTCTAACAGTCCTTCAGGTTAAATACGGTGCAGATATTTAACAGACAGGACCTTGTGAGATTTTGAAGAGTGGGGAGCGGATTTCTATTGTCAGTCTAGAGTTAAGTCAAGGGGTAGATTGAAATCTCCACCCACTATCATTAGTTCATCACCAGGAATATTTTAAGGAATATTTAATGGGTGTCACTCAGGGAGTCCCGGAAGTCTGGCACATCATCCTGTGGGCCATAAAGGTTGAGGAGGTGAATGTGCTTTCAATTCTGGCTGAGTTTTGTGTAAGCTAGTCTACCCTTATCATCAGTTGAATGAGATAATTTTCAGATTTTTTACTGAGGTTGTGTTAGCTAACAATGCGAGTGACAGTGACTGAAAAAATGTAGCATGTCGAGATCATCGACTTGCGGATCGACTGAGGTACAGTGCATCACAAGAGATGAGGGTGTATATCCTGTGTCCTACACTCACGAGGCATGGAATGATATTTGGACCAGGTTTGAATGGTGCATACTGAGCTGAATTAGGTTTAAAATGAGCCACGTTTCGCTGCTTAAACATTCCTTGGTGCAGTAGGGATAAACTAAGAAACCAATACAGGTAGTAAACATAAGGAACATAAGAAAGCAAACGAAAGAAAACCCCACCAAAAAGGCCCCAAATCCCCTCCCTTAACCCATCCTTCCCACCCACAAGAGGTATATTGAAGGAGACAACTGAAAGACGTGAGCCCACAGTCGCAGGACCAATGAATGGATAACAACTTGAAAGGTAATCAAAAGGAGAAACTTCGGTCATAAATGAACTAGTTATGAAGAATATTCTTGAAATGAGCATCCTTTGAAGCCACTATGGGTAACATATACGTTAAACTTACAAGTTGAGTTGGACGATGCTGTACAGCAGAAAAACCATCATGAGGAAATAAGTGATCTGTGAGAACATGACATAGCATATATTCTGTACATTTTAATACAGTGTAGGTGTATGTGCAGGTAAGGGTGTGAGTAGGGTTATGGGTAAGGGTATGAGTGTGAGTATAAGTATGAGTGTGTGTTGCAAGCTTATGAAAAGGTTTGATATATGCATGAGCAGTTTGTGACAGAGGTTACATGGTAACAAGTTCCTAAGTAAACTACCCGAGTGATCAGTGGGGTCAGTGAATAGTAGGAGGAAATATGGCAAGTAGGCATATATTGATTGTAACTAAGCTACTAACAGTCAACTAGATCAAGTTTGTTTACCTCCAAAAAATCAACATGTTGCCAAAATAGACAAGATAGGACAATCAGATTGGATTCTTATCTGTAGGGAGAATGGAATCAGTTCCAACAAGAGCTTTTTGTGTATACGAATCTCCAGAACATCATATTTTTCTTTTGTTAGAACATTAGAGTTGGGCTTCCATTTCGTTATCATTCTGTTTGTCTAAGGATGTATAGAGGTCTTTTGCCACTGCGAAGATATGGTGTCTACCAAAGCACAAGGATTCTGAATCTTGCTGGGCCAGCAAATGAAAAGTGGAGGTTCAATTCTTTAAGATGAGGACGTAGAGCCAAGAAACCTTTCCTCGAGTGAACTATTTACTTAGAATAGTCTTGGGAAATATATATTTTACACCCGTTCCAGGAGATATGATTAGGCTTGTGCATGTAGTTGAGGATCAGTTCTATGTGCTGAAAGCAGAGCGGTTTGTAGATGATCTGATAAGTTGTGGAGCTGTTTGATAGCTTGAATGAAGGAACACAGTGGGCACGCTCAAGTTCAAAGTCTTTGGTGAAGGCTAGGCCGGTGGCTTGTGGAAGCCATTGTTCCAGAAATGTGATGCAGGAGGTTTCAGAGTCCTCTGAACCCTCTGGGATGCCAAAGATTCACAGGTACCCCCTGCGGTTCCCGTCTTCCAGTTCTGCGACTTCTTTGTGAAAGTTTTTTTTGGACGTTCGGAGTATTTTTAGGTCTTTTTCCATTTTGGATGATGCGTTTTCCACTGCGCTGATTCATTGTTCTGTGTCTGAGAGCTTGCCACTAATGTTACTGTTATTTGCTCTTGCAGTGCTAGTTCTAGTTGCATTGCATCCGTATTCATGGAATTGGCCAGATCAGTTTTATTACAATTATTTCCATGGCTGCATTAATGTCTATTTTTCCTTTCCTCTGCGAGTCTGGAGCTGGATTGTCTGCCTTGAATCATTTTAGTGATGATCTGGAGTCTTTTTCTGCCATGATTTAAGCCTCGGCAGTTTTACAAGTAGAAAAGTAGCAGAGAAGCTTAGGGTTTACCATACCCTGTGTTGTGACCAAATCCCTCTGATACGTGGCTAAGAGAGCATAAGGGTTGCAAGGTGACCAGTGAGAGAAGCTAGCTGTTGTTTTAGTCAGATAGTCTTTAGATCGGATACTGCTAGGTTTGAAAGACGCCTGTGTGACATACACCTTAGCGCACCTTTGTGTCACAGAAGCCCAGATGGTAGGGAAGAAGATTAGTAGCCTCACTGAGAGAGCTCCAGATCCCAAAAACTGCTTATGGAAACTGGGTGAGAAACAACAACAGACCCAGTTGGTACAGAAGACACATTATGGGCACCTGGGGTGAGCACCAGATGGTCACAGCAGAGCCAGCTCAAAATTAGTAGGTCGAGTGAAGGTCTGCTATTTTAATGCCACAATTAGTGTCAAAATCTAGAGCCACGTTATGGAAACAAGATGTAAGTCACTTGTGTGCTGATTTTAAGGCCGGAGTCTCTGCATGCCTTATGATCCGCATCGCCATCCTAAGGTCAGGCAAATCAGGCAGATTATCATGTCGGTATTCGTGGCGTATTCCAGCCCTGCAAAACGTCCCTGGTACAAAAGCAGTGACAGCGGTGATGGCGGTTGGAATCGTGCTATGGTAGCATGGTAACATTTGTTTGTGCCTTCATACCGACTACAGGTATTGCGCTCCGTGTCACCATGTTATGGGCAGGTCTATTGGTATGTTGGTATGGCAGGTTACAGCTGTGTAGTTGTGTCGCCAGTAGCAGGTCGATGCTGGTGGGCTTGATACGCTGAACAATGCCGTGGTAAGGTAGGGAAAAAAGTTGCTACCTGGTAGTGGTCACAATGACATTTCAGGCAGGCTGGCTTTGCAATGAAGGGATTCACAAAGTTGTGGGCTGCCCAACTATTCAACTAAAACCTTGTAAAATGTTAGTTTAAAGGTGCTTGGAACGTTGCTTCACTCTAGAAGTTGTCTTCTGACATTTGAAGTCACTTGTGACCAATTCCTGACTGTATAACATTAAAACCTTCTTTTTAAGTCTGAGCCGTCCGGAGCAGCAGGATTACTCTGCCATTTGCCTTGCTGTCTAAGCCACGCTCCCGTTATGTGTATTTTTATAGAGCACTATCACCACATACTTGCTCTGAGCAAGTATGTGTGCCTACCCCTTCCTTTGGTAAGTTGGTTAATGGAAAAGCTAGGCCTTCAGCTTCTTCAGGAATTGAGGAGGAACCTCTGATGTGGAGTGGGAAGTTGTTCCACGCTTTAGGAGTGACATAGGAAAACACCCATCCTCCTGATCTGGTTCTGTATACGCATGAAAAGTGTTTGAGTAGGAGTCCTGTGGAGCAGAGGTGTCTGGTGGTTGGTAGAAGGAGATGTGGCTATTCAGATAGGTGGGGCCTGAGTTTTGTAGTGACTTGAATGTGTTTGTGAGCAGTTTGATTTGATCGCTTTTTGTGTATTGGGAGCCATTGTAGTTCAATGAGGTGTGATGTGACTTCTGTGTGGGAGGATGAGGATAAGTCTGGCTGCTGAGTTCTGGATGGTTTGTAGTCTTTCAGTGAGTTGCTTGGTGATCCCGGCGTAGAGAGTGTTCCCATAGCTCAGCCTACTGGTGACTAGGGCATGAGTGGCACTTTTGCTTGGGAATCATTTGAAGATCTTCTTCAGCATCTTCAGGATGTGAAAGCAGGATGCAGTGACAGGATTGACTTGTGAGGTTATGTCCAGTTTGTTGCTGATGATTATTCCGAGGTTCCTGGTGTAGCTTTTGTGTGTGGGTTCGAGTTTGGACATTGTGGTCGAGCTCTTGCCGTTGATTTGCGCTTGAGGGGACCGAGGGTGTCTCTGCATGGGGTGATGCACCTGTTGAGGTTTTTGATGGCTTTCAACAAGCTGCTGGTGTGCTCGGGCCAGTGCTCTGAGAGGGTGGAAGCCCACTCCTCTTCTGAGATACTTATCCAGCTGCGGCGGGCAGTTCCAGTGGTGGTAGGCCTGTGATGGTGTGGGATGTGTATGCTGAAACTGACTATGGTGTGGTCTGGCCAGGTCATAGTTGCTGGCTTGCCAACTGTGATGTTGCTGATTGAGGAGTAAATTGGGTTTAATAGTTGTCTGGCTGTGTGGGTGGGTTCGGTGCTAGGAGAGGCCAAGGTTTCTCAGGTTTTCTAGAAGGGCCATAGAGTTTGGGTTGGTGCAGTCTTATAAGGTGTTAATAACTACAAATGTTAATAACTATTACAACACAAAATAGATTGCATTATTATCATTATGAATACTATTAACGTTATTATCAATATTAGCTTCTTCTTCTTCTTTACTATCATCGTTGTTTATTGTTCTTATTATTCTTTTTACTACTGTCGAATGATATTTGGATTGTTTGCACCACCCTACTGAGTTGAATACATTGGGATGGTGTAATGGCTTATTGTGGAAAAATCATTTCATTCTATCTGCAGAACAGAGCAGCAGGTGCTGCTCTCAAACTTTACCCAGACTCAGGATTGCCTCATTCTTCGCACCTCTGTACTCCCCGCGTCTCTCTCGCTGCAATCACGCAGCTATCACGCTCACTACAAAAAACCTAAAGTAAAGTGCATATAGGGAAGTATAGATTTCCTATTACTAACTCCACAACTATGTGCCTTGAAGAAATATGTACTATGTAGGTACATATATGTGGAGTAGAAAATCTAGACATACTTACCTGTTGCCATTTTTTCCAACATTTTGTCCTTGATGCTCTGTCCCACTGATATTGTGTGCTTGATATTCAGTGGGCATACTTCCCCAAAGAGACCACTTAAACTCAGTTTCTTGTCTGGAAAATATTAAGATAAAAAGTAATATGTGAAATATAAGAGAGAGTAAATAAAAGTACTCTGACAGAGGCACAGAAAAACTTATAATAGATACCATTTTAGGCGTGGCAGCCAAACCTATAATCTTTTAAATCAAATGCATGACAAACAAGGCAGCACTGCCATTTCAAGTGGTTTACTTTCCTCAATATCGCCAAGAGATCAATATAGGAACAGTTTATACACGAAGGTGAAAATCAAGCAAGAGGAAACTATATCAAAATCACAAACTTTCCCAAATGGGCAGAAGGCCCTGATAACAAAGAAATGTGTTATAAAATTAATTCAGGAGGGAATTTACTAAGAATCCATAGAGACCCATACCAATGATTCAAAACAGAGAAAATCTAAGGAAAATCCTTGTTCATTTTCACACTTTTTCGGTTAAAGAAGCCATCTTGCCAAGGGTCTTAATAAACAAATATGGGGTTTCCAGGGCTTTTCTTCCTCTATAAGGGCAGACTTGTCATATCAATGAAGAAAGGCTGTGGGTTTTGGGGAACAAGATGGCCAAGCTGCAAAGCTTGGTAACAAAGTACAGCTGTAGTATCCTGCTGCTACTTCAAAAGACATGTGGAACAACATAATGCATTTTGCTAAAAATGAAAAGGAGGCAGACGAGCTGATAAGGTAATTAAGTTTAACAAAAACCCCTGTGTTAGCCAGCTCAGGTAAGCAAGAGAAACGCCCTTCTAACAATCTCAAAATATGTTGTAAGTTAAGGAGTGCAAAGGAAAATGATGCAGCGGAAGCGGGGGGGGGGGGGGAATATAATATCCCACGCCAACCTTTACAATACCTGAGGAAGCATAAATACTATTATGATGGGCCCCTAAGTCATTATCATTTCATTAGCAATATCAAAGGTCCTCCAATGGATATTTGGTAGAGCTAAAAGGGACTAAAGAGTAACCTGTAATGAAGAAACAACTGTTCATAGATTGCACAACAAACTCATCAATATTATGGCAAATGATATCCTAAAAATATGTCATGACTCAGGAAATAATGACAGGCACTATTCTTTCTAAGTACTCTTTTTGGTATTATTTCAGAAAAATTAATGGTCATACACAAACACAAATCATAAAAAAACTTTGCTCATAGTATCACAGGCTAAATATCACAGTTATCACATGTTGAGTAACTCAGAAATCATCAAATTCAGGTGAGAAATAAGAGAGGAAGTGAGGGAAACAAGGACACAGTAATCACAGTACAGTTACCTCTCAGTAAATTAAAAAGAACTAATGCACAGCGTGCAATTAGTCAAGAAAACTGTCTCCACAGCCGTAGGAGAATAGTGTGGGCAGTATCACCAGCCGATGATGTGCAAAGTCTCTAGGGAAAGTAATTCTCCTCAGTCAGGATTACCAGACAGCATACAACAAACGACAGATGCAGGACAGGTCACCAGAATGTGAACAAGCCAAAGATCATTTTCCCACCAGCATCTTTTTACTGATTTCGCAACTTTGTTACTCTAAGTTAATAAACTTTCCTAAACCCTACAAGCCATTCTCATTGGTCAGTTACTAGGGGAGGCAAACATCTCCTAACGATGACTTCACAAATTTCTCTTAGCAGTCTTTGTCTAAAATTGTATAACTTCCTAGAGTAAGTAAGTAAGTAATCTTTATTGCTTGATTAATTAAAATCTTAGCAGTCCACACAGCTATATAAAATATTTAAAAGAATACATATGTAGCACAATTTCATATTTCCTTAAAAACGGGGTTACTATGTTCTAAAATCGAACGGTTGACTAGTTAAAAATACATACAATATAATTGTGATAAAAGTGCATAGTTCGAGTGAAGGCTATGGGTGAGTCCCGGTCTGACTAGAGAGGAAGAAGAAAACTACAATTACATATTTTGTAACTACATAGCAACAGTTTCATTCTGAATCCTTGCCTAGACAGGAAAGAGTCATACTATTCTCTGCTCTCTATAGGATGTAAATGTTATTCTTCACAAGAACATCAGGAAACGACATGAAAAGAAACAAAGGAGCATGGAAGCACATCCCCTAACCAATACATTTTCCAAGGCCAACACGTTTTAGCAAGGAAAGTCAGAGAAGAAAAATTATTTCTACATTTCTAAACCTACACTACTTTCACGAAGAATAAAATAGGTTTTTCGTTTTTATGCTTGAGTATTCCAGCAGTTCAGGAAACATAAGAATATGAATATTAGACACACAAATGTATAATTCATAACCGTTATAAAGAAATTTTACACTCTACATGTGTTATTCTGACTCTTAAAAAAAAACACGTGCAGCTTTGCACATTTTCGGTCTTACCTTCCAAATCTTCAGGTTTTAGTAATTTCGGTTTTTCACACATTTTAGTAGTTGATTTAAACACACACATGGATAGATTTTCCCGAGCAGATTTTATTAACTGAAATCTTGCTCCATCAAAACAGGTACAACCGCGTGGCCGCTGGATTGTGGTGGGCCGCGACAGGGCACCTGACTAGGGGTCAAGGATCCTTGCTTCACTGGAACACAAGGGCTGAGAGAGAGACATGCAGCCGTGGGCCAAGACAGACACTTGACCTGGGGGACCTGTAGCCATCTCCATTGGCCTGCCTGTGCTTTGGATAGAGCAGCGACTGAACTACGAGCAGTGAGGGCATATAGTGGGACCCAGACCGAGATGTGTGGAGTAGCTGGGTCTGAGTGACACAGGGCGACCAAGCGAGTACATGTCTGTGCACTGCGAGATGCATGCAGCAGCCTTGAGACTCAATTGGACATCCGTCCCAGATATTCACGCTGCACACTGCAGGCATGGTACCAATGGAGTCGTTCACAGGGAAGAAGCGATGCCAAGTAAGTGGCTGTGACGGTGGCTGCCATTGAGACACGAGGCTTCAATCAACCAGGTATAGCTGCGCAGCCACTGGATTGTGGTGAACTGCAACGGTGCACCAAATTGAGGGTCTGGAAACAGAACTGAGCTGGAGCGAATGGACCCAGAGAGTGCCACATAGCTGTGGATGCATGCCAAGGAAGACACTAGGCCTAGGGGACCTGAGGGCTTAAGACGCTTGCTCGGAACTGTGGGGAGAGTGCAGTGTTCAATGTCGCAGAGAATCATTGGTACAGAGGAGAGGCACTGTGTGAGGGGCTGTTTGGCCGTGCCACCTGGCAGCAAGGAGTTTGGAACCCGGGGCCTAGTGGCGGTCGTGTTTCAACACTAGACAGGTCCTGCTGCGCTAGCGGTCAATTCTTCCTTCACTCAGTGGCAGTCTTGCAGGTTTTTTTAATGGACATCATTAAAAAAAAAAACAAAGAAAAAATATTTACACTTCCGACCTCATTGCTTACATTGTATTACAGTATTTCCATTTTTTCCCCTCAAATTCATGAACAGATTTTAAAGAAAAACGAAGTAGATAGAAAAAAAAGAGCATCACATTACATTGTTTTCCTTTTTCCCCTACAGGTACAAGCTTCTATTACCCAATTCCTGTTTTATTCTGCTTTTTGAGTCAATTTGTCATAGGTGCCCAAATCTTATCCCCTTTCACTCTGGCCCGATGACCCTTGTTCTTATAGAAAGCCATTTCCAGAGCATGTATACTCAATAGTCGAAGAAGCCAGGCAGTATATATCGGTGTATCCGAGTCTTTCCAAGCTGTAGCTATTAGTAATCTTGCGACCGATATTGTAGCAAAAACAAAGTCCTGATGTGCTGGTACTAGCCCAATTCGACTATCGTAACCTAATAGCATCATCGGAGAGATAATCTCAATCGCACAATTAAGTGATTCTTGCCAAAAAATTTCTATGCCCTGTTTTAGGGGGATCAAAGACGTGCACGCATAAAACATATGGATGATATTCGCAGGACTATGATGACATCTAGGGCATTGATCACTATCTCATTTCCACCAACAAATACGTTTTGCTGGAGTATAGTATAAATTAAATAGGGTTTTATAATGTTGTGCTTGAAGGTTTGCAGCCAAAAATATTTTCTCACCCAGTTTTAATGACATATCTAAATCTATATCATCATCACCTAGTTTGGACGCCCATCTTATCTCGGTTTTATCTAAATCATCGGGTATTGTTTCCATTAGTATTTTATAAAACTCCCCAATCCTCTCACCTCCCAGATAAACCTTATCCATTAATGGTAATGCTTGGAAGTTTTCATGTCTGCCAGCTAGATTCTTTAAACACCCCCTTATTTGGATGTTTTTAAAATATGATCATTTATTAATCCCAAATTTCCGAACCAGCTTTTAAAAGGGCAATATTACTAAATCATCATCAAATAGACTCGCAACCCGATATATACCAGCCTGCGCCCACTCTCTGGCCCTGCCATTCAAAAGCTCAGCTGGGAAAATCGAGGTTCCCCACAGTGGGGTATATCTATTACATTTGGGGATTTTCATAATCTTACTTATTTTAGTCCATACCGTTCTAGCTGCTTTCAAACACTTGGAGCGAACTTTTTTATAATAGCTAGGCTCAAGCTGTCTAAGGAAGAGCCCTGATGCTTCCTCCCCAACAGCTAGTTGATATATAGATGGTAAGCCATTCTCCCTCTCAGAGCTTTCAGCTTCCAACAGGTCCCCCATTTGTTGCAGAAAAGTTGCCAAATAATAAAAATATGTATTTGGAGCAGCCCAGCCACCTCTCTCCCGTGGCAGGGTTAATAACCTCAAGGCACATCTTGTTTTTTGATAGTTCCAAATAAAATTTGAAAAAATTGTGCTCATTTTCTGAAATGTGTTTGCAGGTAATTCTGAGGGGATAGCATAACATAGGTATAATATTTTAGGGAAGACCTTCATTTTTAAGACAATTACTCTGCACACCATCGTTAAATGCAATTCTTCCAGCCGTCGAAGGTCGGAAGTAGCCTCCTCCAACACTAGATCAATATTATTTGCCATAGACTTTCCAGATCAGGTCCTATCCTTACCCCCAAATACGTTGCAACATCCGTCGGACGCTGATCTTGGAGGTTAGCCTGTCTTGTACAGATTATCTGCGTCTTTCCTTTATTCAAGCAGTAGCCTGACCTGCTCCCGAATTTCTCCGCCATTCTCTCAATTTCTACTATTGCTGATGCTGGATTCAATGTAACCACAGCAATATCGTCCGCGTATGCAAGTATTTTTGTCTCATATCCATTGGTTTTATAGGGTTCAATCACAGAGTTCAGAATTATCTGATTGATAAATGGAACTAGATATATGGCAAAGAGAATTGGGGAGCATGGGCATCCCTGCCTAGTGCCCCTTGCCACCTCTATTGGGTCTTATACCATTCCCATCATTTGCAACCTGGCATACGGTTTATGATACATCGCCTGTATTGCTGTGATCATTTTAGGGCCAAACCCTCTCTCCACTAAGGCTCCCCACAAGTACTGCCACATCACTCTATCGAAAGCCTTCTCGGCGTCCAAGATAATCACAGCCAGTCCATCCCCCCTAGCCGCGGCTATATCCAGCATGGAGATTACCCGTCTGGTATGATCCGTTGTTCCCCTACCCAGTACAAAACCATGTTGAACAAGGTGAGACCAAACTGGCTATGATTCTCTGGAGCCGAGTCGCTAGAATTTTTTTAATATAACTTCGCATCTGAATTTATCAATGAGATGGGACGATAAAAGCCTGGAAGTGACAGTGGTTTCCCCTTCTTATGAAATATTATTATATCTGTTTCCTGCCACGACTTAGGCGGGATCCCTCGATATTGAACATCTGAAAAAAGATCCTGAAGCAGTACAGCCAGATCACTTTGAAGTATCTTGTATAACTTCAGTGGAATTTTATCTGGACCAGCAGCTTTCCCTGAGGAAAGTGAATTTAAAGCTAACACAGTTTCTTCCAGCATAATCTCTTCTTCTAGCTCCAGGCATATGGCTTTGTCTAATCTGCTAAACTGTGGATATTCCCCTTCTGTATCTGGTTGGGTATCGCTGGAATCCTGTTGATCTAGCTTACTATAGAACTGTTCGAAGACCTCCATTATTTTGGCAGAAGAAGTTTCTATTTGCCCTTCTGAGTTTTTAATTTCCGTTATATTATTCAGAGTGACCTTTTGTCTGGTCCTAAGGGCCAAGAGGCTGCCTGTCTTTTCCCCATATTCATATATCTCTCTTCGATATGTTTGGTATGCCTGGGCTACTTGCGTTTGAAAAAGATTGTTTATCTCTGATTTACCAGTCTTGCAGGTTTGTGATGGTTGTCCAATGGAGGGGGGCATGTGTTGGGCTTTCAGGGCTTTCCTGAGGAGTCCTCAAACTCTGCAACGCCACTGCAGAGGTAGATCATCCTACGCCTCCCAACCGCCTACTCTTAGGAGGCAGCAACTGAATAGACACATAGAACGGACCAAGCAGCACCTGGAGACTAGAGCCGCCCTTCTTAATGACGGCAGCTTTACTGCTGTGACTGCTGCTGTAGCTAATGTCAGACATGGGCCGAATTTGCTCTGGTGCCGGCTGGCCGTCCGGCCAACCGCCATCGACCTAGAGCCTGACAGACAAAGCACCTAACACGTTACTCAATGACTCAATGTCCAGCAAACGGGACACAGTTCTCGCTGCAGTTGTACAACTGGGTAATTCATTGGAACAAACAAGTACTTCACTGGAAACCAAGATTGATGCTGTAGTAAGTGACCATAACTGACTACATGCGGACCATTGTAAACTGGCGGATAAAACCCATACATTGGAAGATGCCATAGAAGAACTGACTACGAAGGTGCTGACAGCGGAAACACACCTGAAAGAATTGGCGACTCGTGTACTTGTCCTCGAACGCAGGGCGGAAGACTCAGAGGGCCGATCTAGGCAGAATAACATTCAAGTGATTGGCCTGCCAGAAGGTGAGGAGGGAAAGGATACTTCCACCTATATGGAGAACTGGATCCAGGTAATAATCCCTGAAGGTAAACTTTCAAAACACTTTGCAATCAAAAGGGCACACAGGGTCCCGACAAGACCCCCTCCCCCAGGAGCAAGTCCCAGACCCCTTTTATTCTGAGTCCTGCACTACAAAGACAGGGATACGATCCTACAGGAGGCTTGGAAGCTGCAATCTATTCAAATTGCAAAACAGCCAGATTATGGTCTTCTCTGACTACAAATTCTCCATACAGAAGCAAAGACATTCATTCTTAGAAGTGAAGCGCCTCCTGCACAGTCTAGACCTCAAATACTCTTTACTATTTCCTGCATGCCCAAGAATAGTGGCAAAAGGCAAAACACAATTCTTTGACACTCCCATCACTGCCTGGGTATGACTAGACTCTGTAAACCTTGGGGGCTCCCTCCCACCAATGGATACACAAGGAGGGGCTCAGTTAGGTACACCCTCAGGATCCCACAGAGGGAAAAGGTGCAGAACACAAGACAGACCTAAGGGACATGGTCCCAACATTGAGCAATTGATCCAAGACCGACTTAGAGCACTGCAGGCAGCGCCGGAAATAGTGACACTCGAAGGGACTCAGTGTCTGACGAAAGCCTCCAAGACCTTAGAAGTGACACAAAATCGGTAGAGGTGGCTTCCTGCTCTCAGGACTCTAACACACCATCCATGATCATGCCGCAAACAGCAGATGATATAATATAGCTGCACCTTGGACTACATTCTGCTGCAAACATTTGTCCAGTAATTGAGGCCACACAACTATCATTGAACAATGCATAATCCATGTTTAATTAGTAACATTGATCTGAATGCTTAGATTGATATTATGCTTGGTATTTATAATGTATGAGCTTGTAATGGTATACAGACCTGGTAACTATGTAGCAATTAGTTGAAACTAAACACGAACAGTAGAACCAAGGGGTATAGATATGCCACTAGACCCCGCACATGACACAAGCATTGGGGGGGATTTACACATCCACCTAGCTAGCACTTAACAACAGTACTTCCTGACCCCACTAGCCAATCTTGGCACCAGGTTTTGAATAGTAGTTTGTATGGATGCATGTTGAATCTCACCCTTACGGTATTTGATGAGTCAGATAAAGTTTGTTTTGTTTATTCTGGTTGCGCTGCCATATTAGGAGCCCACAAGAATCCTGCAATAACACACCACCACATACCCTCAACATGGCCCCACACATATGCTGTGCACTGGCTCCCACACCCCAACCACCATCAGTGCCTATTCCACCACTGCTATGGCATCTATTAACATATACACCTGGAATGCCCAAGGAGTCCACACGCCTTCCAGCAGATATTCAATATACTCCTACCTTAAGAGACACCAGGCCCATAGAGCCCTTCTGCAAGAAACACACCTCACAACTCCTGAAATAGTGAAGTTACGAAGGAGATGGTGTGGGCAGTAACACTCTACTAGATACTCAGCCTACGCTTGGGGAGCATTGATCTGGATCAGACTGGGCACCCCTTCACAGTTGATCAAACAGTGATAGACACTGAGGGCCAGTACATGCTGGTGAAAGGCCATCTGGGTTGCAGGCACATAGTATTAGGCTCCATATATGCGCCAACCATGGACCAGTCTTCCTTCTTTGACTTGTTGACTGGCAAACTCTCCAATTGGCATGGCAAGGCTGTTGGGTAGAGACTTCAACTGTGGGTTAGACACAGCTCTTGACCACTCCTTTCCCCCTCTCCCTGGCCCGCCCACCACATTAGCTGCAAGAGCATTGAATGCATGGATGGCACATTGGCAACTTCCAGACATTTGGTGACATCGACACCCCACCGACAGGATATACTCTTATTACTCAGGCTCAGATGGACTACATGTGGGGTTAGACAGGCTGATCTGCACAAACGTGATTGCCATGGTGGTAACCAAGATCAAGTACATGGGTAGGACTCACTCAGATCACAATCCGCAGTGCTTGCAAATGTCATGGGACACTGCCCTGGCTGCCATGCCTTGGTGGCGATTACAACCCAAGACATTGGAAGACCAACCGCTTCGCGAAGCCCTCAGCTCGGCAATCACTAACTATTTCAGGGACAACACATGCACAGCGTCTCTGCGCCTTATAGAATGGGAAGCTTTTAAAGTGGTGATAAGGGGCCACTGCCTTAACACACAAATAAGTTTGTGCAAAGCAATAGAAACTGATATTAAGAAGGTGGAAGATGGGTTGCTCCACCTAGAATCCCAGGTGGTGGAAGTCTCACTTTTGAGACAACAACTCAACACGAAAAGAATGGAACTAAACACTTTACTGGAGAGACTGAGATGCCTTAATTATAAGTCACATGCAGCATGCACGCACACTGCTGCAGATAGAGCAGGACGCTTACTGGCATGGCTCATCCAACAGGAAGACACCTGGATACTCATAACATCGATCCAGGCATCGGATGACACGCTGTTATATACACAAACAGAAATACACTCCTAGTTCACACCACACTATGCAGAGCTGTATAAGTCAACAACAGAGGCTCTGCCAGTGGAGATCTAACAATACCTCATGGAAATTACCTGTCGCTGCCTTTCCCCTGAGCAACGACTAGAGCTGGATGAAACAATCAACCCTGATGAAATTCTTGCAGGTATCCGTGCACCTGCCACAAGAAAGTCCCCCAGCCCAGACAGTCTGCTGACCGAATTTTATAAAACTTACGCCTCATTGCTTGTGCCGCAGTTAAAATCAGTGTATGATGCCACACTTTTGGCCTCTATACTCATGGCATCACAGCAGGAGGTGCTACTAATCTCCATCCCCAAACTTGACAGGGATACATCACAATTGGGATCATACAGACATCTGGCACTTCTCAACACTGATTATAAAATCTTAGCCAGCATCAGCTCAGCTGCCCCCTCTGGTACCGTCACTGGTACACCCAGATCAGAATGGCTTTGTGCCGGCACGTAATACCTCCCTAAATATTCCGAGATTCTTCCGACTCCAAGACTATGTGATGGAGCTTTGGCCCATCTCGGGCTGCTTGGCCTTAGACTAGAAAAGGCCTTTAACTCCCTTGAAAGGCCCTATTTATTCTTGGTTCTCCACCAACATGGATTTGGGGCAGCTTTTCCCTGCCTCGTGCGGCTTCTATACACACATCCACTCATTCGGATCCGCACAGAGCGGCAAATATCAGGGAGCATACTAATAGGCAGAGGCACCAGACAAGGGTGCCCCCTTCGCCATTATTATTCTCGGTGACGATGGGGCCACTTGCAGCACACTTTCGCAAGGGGGGAAATGACTGAGGCATTTGTCTGGGTGACGGCTTTCATGTGGTGTCTCTTTATGCAGAAAACCTACTGCTATATGTAAGTGTTAACAATGTGCCAGGTAGCGTTGCAGAGGCCCTGCAGCGTTTGCTGGGCTGTCGGGACTTGGTGAATTGGAAGAAGTCCTGACTCTACCCCTTTAATCTAGTCGTCCTGGAACCAGATCTTTTGGTCAATGGTGTGTTCATTTCGTGTCAGCCGTCATCCTTCGGATACTTAGGCATCCACATATACCACTCCGCAAATTACATTCTGGACGGCAACCTCACTAGAGCAATATCATCGATCCGATCCCAAATGAGATTTTGTAAAACACTACCGTTATCAGTCATGGGCAATTGCCCTGTCAAAAATGGTGGTATTTCCTAGGCTTCTGTATTGCTTTACAAATTGGCCAGTAAACATCCAAGCCATAACGTTCCACAAATTAAAATAATTGATTAGAGAGTTCATCTGTAATAAGGAGCGCCACACTCTGCAGGGCATTTACTTGACCCGGTTTTCTCCAACATCCCTTCCCTTCCCTTCCCTTCTGGTCAAGACACCCAGCCCAGTGTGTTGGACCGACCACTTCTTAGTTACCATCCTTTTTCTGCTTTCTGAGCCTACATTTAGAACTAATCCCAAGGCTACTCTCAGGCGCTGTTGGCACAAACTTAAAACTTAAAATAGAGGATTTGCTCCCTATCCTGGCGTCGTCTTCTCCTCTCCTTGACACAAACCATGAGCAAGCATATAAATCATTCTGTGATTGGAAGTTACAGGCCTTGGACACTCTGATCCCTGCCAAATGATCCATAGGTCGCTGCTCTAATTCCAATCCCTGGTATGATGACTCATTGGCAGCTCTGCGCAGCAGTTGTAAGAAATTAGAGCTGGCCTGGAGAAAGGTCTACTGCCTTGGGGCTAAAAAGATGTCTCATGATGCGATCAAACACTACCATAAGGCCATAAATCGGGCTCGATCAACTTATCTCACTAATGAGATCAAGTCAAGTAAGAATCCGGTAAAAAGGATCTTCAAAATACTCAATGATTTTAAAACTAGGAAGGATTCCTCAACTCCGGGGATTACTTCTAAGCAGCAAAGCGAGGATTTGGCCACTTTTTTCGTGCAGAAAATTGAAGCCATTTATTAATCCTTTCCTATCTGCCCTCTGGACCCCATGTTCACATCTGAGCCCCGGCCCATCAATACCCTGTTAGCCATCCCCTCCATCTCCCAGGATGAGTTTCTCAACCTGATAAAAAAGGTTAAATCAGGTTCCCCTATAGATCCTATGAGGCCAGCCCAATTTAGGGATACTCTACCTGCTCTAATGACACCTCTATGGCAGATTATTAATGCCTCTTTTACTATGGCGGTGGTGCCCTCGGCATGGAAACAAGCTAGAGTGGTCCCCTTGCTGAAAAACACATCACTTGATCCCACTAAACCGGACATTTTACGACCCATTCCCCTTCTGCCCTGGGTCGCTAAAATAGCTGAGGCCCACACTAATACCATCCTTTCGGGCTATTCGAACAGCACAGGTGCTTTGGATCGCTCCAAGATGGTTTTCGCCCGGGCCATAGTACAGAGATCGCGCTGTTAGCCGTGAGTGAACATCTTCGAACCATCCTGGATGAGGGTCAAACTGCGGCCCTTATTTCACTCGATCTGAGTGCCGCGTTTGACACAGTCTCCCATCCGATCCTCCTGTGCCAGCTTGAGGAGGCTGGGTGGTGGGCCTGGCCTTGGAGTGGTTTCGTTCTTTTCTATCTGACAAATCATTCCAGGTTTCAGCCCCCCTTCCTCTCACAAGCTCATGTCATCAAGCAGGCGGTTCCCCAGGGCTCGGCCTTAAGCCCGTGCTGTTCAACCTTTATGTCCAACCCCTGGTGGCGGTGGCGAGGGATCATGGCTTGACCATGGTCTCGTGCGCCGATGATACGCAACTAGTAGTGGCCCTTTCAGAAGATCACACTCAGGGTGCTGTACAATTTCGGGGTGGCCTAGCTGCAGTTGCGCACTGGATGACAACTAACTGCCTGCAACTTAATGCCAACAAGTCAGAAGTACTGTTGGTGGGGAAGGATAAAGGGCTCTGGAGTAAGCATTGGTGGCCGGCTTCCCTGGGGACTGCCCCTACCCCCAAGTCGGCAGTAAAAAATCTAGGGATCTGGTTTGATTCCACCCTTTGGTTCCAGGAACATACCAAGAAGATCGCTTCGGACTTCTGCGGGGGCTGAGGCCCATGTTGGGCATCTTTGACCCTTCTACCCAACAGCTGATAGTCCAGGCGACCATCCTATCTAGATTAGATTATGCCAACTCACTTATGTTAGGCGCCAACAAGGCTGAAGTTACTAGCCTGTTGCGAGTATAGAACGCGGCTGCCCGAATCCTGTTGAGGCTCCACAGGACTAGCTCTGCGTCAGGCACCCTGCGGCGCCTTCACTGGCTACCTATGCCCCAAAGGTTCCATTTTAAAGCTCTATGCCTGACCTTTAAAACTTTAAAGCTGTCTTCCCCGGAGATCCTGTCTAATCTGTTAGTCCCCTATGTCCCTACTCGCCAACTACGCTCGGAAGAGCAATCACTTGCAGCGGTCCCCCGTGTGAAGAGCCTTAGAGTGGGGGCCATTCATTTCGATTTTTTGCGCTAAATTATGGAACTCCCTCACTGTTCAGATCCGGCGGCTAGATTGCCTGCTGTCCTTCCGTAAGGCCATCAAGACCTACCTATACCATATGATCTAGCCCTTGCTTTTTGTTGGCACTGCTGCAAGCGCCGGCACGCCCCGTCACTGAGGCAGCTGCGCCCTATAGAAAACAAAAGAGGAAGGGCCGCAAGTCAAAGCAATGGGCTTTGGGTGATGGTAAAGCTGGGATTAACCAAGTCAGTATTTTGTACTCAGACCCAAAGCCGGACAAGTCAGCTCCAATGAGTCCTGAGATAGATACGGAATTGGACGCATGTCCCTTCCCCAACCAGGATCATTGGCATAGGGTCCAAAGGAAAAAGAGTCGGAAAACACTTTCTTCTAACACGACGACTACAAAGAAAGCTGACGGCCCAGCCCTGAGGAGCAGCGCAGAGGTTACAAATCCTGACAACAGCAAGGTCCCGGACAAATGTGGGGAAGAAGCCACCAGTGACCAGAGCACCACAAGAAACAACAAACCATCTCCCAACGCAGGCAACGGGGCACAAGAAGAGCAGCCTCGAGAAGTCACATCAGTAGGAAACCATCCAAACCAGGATCTAATAGGAGGTGAACAACCAAAGGCCGATGACCAGAGAATGCAAACAGAGGAAACCACCAGGGTTGAGACCACCCCCGCAAGCCCACAGAGTGGTCTTAACAGGTCAAAGACGTATCTAAGCAACCCCTCAATATTACTAATCCCGGAATACACTTCAAGGGGCGCTTTCGACATCCTAAACAGGGGTAACATTCTACGCTTGCTAAACTCCATAAATAGCCTAACAAACATATCCTCCAACGACCTGGACTTAGTAGAATTTATAGTCTCACCGGAACATCCAGGGGTGGAAGTCACCAAGACAATATTGGCCGAGAGCGTGCTCAACGAACAAGCAAAGCTTAATAGCTGGGGCATAATACTTCGCCCATTTGTTAAACCAAGATACCCAGATTTCTTGGCATGTGATTTCCTACATCGGAATGCACAAAACCAGGCCAACCATGACCCTCACACATTCTCAGTACTGCGAGGGGCTCGCAGTAACACCCCCAACGGCTCAGAACGAAAAGAACTTGGCGTTAGAAGGAAACTTGCCGCGGTAGAGCGAACCAATCCAGACTGGACATGGTTGTCCAGGACAATTAATAATAAGTCGGAAAAACACTGACATGATAAGTCAGTAACTGGGAAGTCCTTCAAAAACGTCAAATTCTGCTCCTGGAACATCAACGGCATTGGTGATAAGCTCGCGGACTCAGAACTAAAAGTTTACATACAAAGCTTCGACATCATAGCCCTGCAAGAAACTTGGTCAGACACCCCGCCTCTACTCCCAGGCTTTGCCATGAATTTTATCCCTCCAACCCAGTCTGCAAGATTTGGCCACAAAAAAGGTGGCCTCGCCATATACAGTTCATTAAAAAGCACGCGGAAGGCGGAGCCCCTTCAATACAACCTAGACTCTCCAAGTGCAATGCAAGTTTTACGAATCTCTATTCATGGTCAGGGAAAGATGGAGGAGATCATTCTAATAAACCTCTACCTACATCCCCGAGGGAAAAAGAAGGGGGCCGTGCAACTAAAAGAAGAGCTCACTAAGCTACTAACCGCAGAGAATACAAATAATCTGATTGTTAGCGGCGACTTCAACCAGAACATGCTCAATAAGCCGGCCACTGAAGTCATCACTGGCGAGGACCAACTTGCATTGGAACAATACCCTCCGGACAACTCTTCAGGGGGAAGAAGCACAAAAGCAGCTCAGCGACTTTTAATAACTCTTGAAGAACTTGGTCTTCGAGCGCTTAACGGGAGATTCCCAGGGGATCGGCGCCAAGCAGCAACATTTCATAACACAACGACCAGTTCAACAATTGATTTCACTTTCCTCTCTGGTAGTTTGTTTCAAGCAACAACTGACTTTCACATTGGCTCAATTGACTACAGCAACCATTTACCACAGGAAGTGGCACTAGAGGCTTTTATAGCGCACAGACAAGCGCGTGCCATTGGGCACGAACTGGTTTATGCAGCAAATGATAGGCGCTTAAAGTGCAGAACAGATGATCCTCCGGGCCTACTGTTCTACGCCAAACAAGTTCTAGGCGAAACCCATAATGAAACAACAGACCTAATTACCAGCTGGGAAAAATTTGCAGAAACATTACGCAAAAATATGGGAAAAATACAGAGGAAAAAACAGCTCGAAGGAGGGGCCAGTGCTCCCAATCAAATTCAGCACTACAGTCACGCCTTTAAAAACAATGCTCATCTAAAAAATCTAAAAACTCTCATCGGCCAAAAATTAAGAAGGGTAAGGACAGACCCTGTTGCCAAGGATGAACTGAGGTTGTTAAAACAGGATCGCAGGAGGCTGGTCTGGCGTCTTAAGCGAGAATCAGAAGAGTCTTTGTGGGCCAAACTCTTATATGACGCTTAATCAAACAATAGCGCCCAATTTTGGAGAAAGATCAACAACTTGTCTAAGGCGTGGAGTCAAGGCGTCAATTCCTTTGTCCCAGAAGAAGACTGGACAACTTTTCTTAGCACGCACTTCAAGGGTATCGATATCAACATCCAAGGATCGTCTAAACTCATAAAACATACTGAGGACTGTTCAACACTCAACTATGACCGCCACGAGTCCAAGCAACTTGATGAGACAATTATAATTAAATGCAATTTGATTTGCAAAAGAATTTCAAAGGGAAGACGAGAGGGGGCCCCGGGTCCTAATGGGATCCCCCCATATTGTTTAAGCAAGATCCTGACTTTTGGGCGGCTGCCCTTAAACCAATGTTCGTCAAGATTTTGCAAACATCATCAATTCCATCATCATGGAGGGGAGCCATTTTTTCGCCCATCTTTAAAAAGGGAGACCAAAGCGATCCAAAGAACTATCGGCTAGTGGCTCTGCTCGACAACGAAGCAAAATACTTTGCGGGTCTGCTTCTAGAGGAACTGACATCCTGGGCAGCTGAGGTTTCTGCAATCCCATACAACCAAACAGGTTTTTGCAAAGGCATGGGAACTAACTCTAATATCCTAGCCCTTTCTTTATTAATTGATGCAGCCCAGGAAGCGAATCGCCCTCTCTACCTGTGTTACATTGATTATAGCTCGGCTTTCGACCATGTCGATAGAAACCTTCTGTGGGAAAAGCTACATAAGTTGAACATTCCCCCGCTGCTTTTAAATCAATTAATTCTCCTTCATAGCGACACATGGGTGCAAGTTAGGCTGGGCATAGGCGACTACCTTACAAGAAAGATTCCAACATACACAGGGGTAAAACAGGGCTGTGTACTTGCCCGAATGCTTTTTAATCTTTTTATGGGAGGCCTATCTACACTACTGAACGAATGCAACTCCCACGCTCCAAAGCTAGGGGGCTCTCAGATCTCAAACTTATTCTACGCAGACGACCTGCTACTTATCAGCCAGACCCCGGTTGGCCTTCAGCGGCTGTTGGACATCACCTCAAGATATTCTGCTGCCAATAGGCTTAACATCAACCGCGAAAAATCAAAAGTTATGTGCATCAAACTTTCCGAGAAGAAAGCAACACGTAACTGGCTCTTGTCATCCAGAAAGCTAGAAAAGGTCTCCGAATATCGATACTTGGGGGTCATCATAGACCATAAGGGCAATTATTTGCCGCAACACGAAGCCATAAAAAGGAGAGGTTTAATCGCTGCGGTGGCACTCAGAAACTTAAAAAACACAGTCTCTGGTCCCAGCTTATATCCTCTCATAAAGGTTATACATACAAAGCTAATCCCAGCGATTACCTACGGTAGTGAAGCCATGAGAGGGAGGGACGCTCCTTTATTAGACCGAACAGTGGCAAAAGCGCTATGTATGATCTTTGGCCTCCCAAGATATTCATCGCCTGCCCAAATGAGACTAGAGTTCGGGTTACAAAAAGAAGAGCTGGCACGCAAGGGAGCCTACATAAAAACTTGGCATAAATTAAGCAGAGGAGACCCGAAAACCTTAAATGCTCTTCTGTGGAAGGAACTTCAAAACAAAGAAACATGCCCGGCAAGGCGGTACCTGGAGGCAGCCATTGAGGATCTTGGCCTACAGCAACTTTGGCTACTTCCATGCTCAACAACAGTTTTCAAAAAGATGGTCAATAAGACAGTCCTTAATGAATCATTGCTGAGAGACAAAGCCGCCCTAACAGAGCGGGCCCATGGTTGGCTTACAGTCCAATCATACACCGCGCCTTTGCCTCAAACATACCTACAGATAGGTTTTACCCAAAAAATAAAGGAGAAATTCTTGAAATATCGCTTAGGGCTACTGCCGTCAGCGGCCCACCTACCCCCATGGTTACGGCCACATTTGCCAACAACATGTCAACTCTGTGGTAACGGCAAGGAAAATACAGTCCATTTGATTACTACTTGTGCCAAGCTCACCCAAAATCGACGCGTCCTCCTGCGACCACTTTTCAACAACCGTAAGATACGGTCCTGCAGACAAGCAGTGCTAGCCTGCTTCAAAGGGGATGACATCCAACTGAGTTGCCGAATGGTAAAATTTCTCGAAACAGCTGAGGCTTGCTTCAAAATTCAGAAAGAACCGAATAAATTGAGTAGCACTGCAAATGGTCAAAGGGACGAGCTCAATCGTACCCCAGAGGACGAACGTTCAGAGCGACATCTCTGACCCTCTTTTACAACGACTGACACAGATCATACAATAGGGACATTCTGATCTGTTATTATAACTTAACCACTTTCTTTTGTATGATGGCATAATTTTATCTTCTTTTGGCCACTAGGGAGGTAGTTTAGCATTTTAAATTTTTTTCCAGGATAAATAGATCGTTCAATAATACGTTAGCCTTTTTCTTAATTGTGTTATTGCCACCTTATTACGTATTCTTGTTTGTTTTATGGACGGAATCTTTGGTTTTAACACGTTTAAATCTGATTCATGCTTTTTTTTTCGTTTTGTTTTTTTAAATTGAATTTTCTTTCTTTGATATTGTAAAGGTTTTAATTAACCATGCACAATAAAGCATATCTTATCTATATAAAACTACCTAACAATAACAGAGTGGCCCTGTGGAAGCTGTATGCACCAATGGAGAAAGTGGGCCTATTAGTCCCTAATATGGAATTATGGCCTAGATGTATCAAGATTCCATTTTGCGAATCTTAAATTGCGATTTTTAGCGAATCGCTATTTAGAATTCGCAAAATGGAATGTATGTAAAAAATCGCTTTTTTTTAGCGATTCCTTATTATTCTTTATTTGCGAATTCGCATTTTGCGAATTCGCAAATAAGGAATAATTTCCCATGCATTCCTATGGGCCAGGAGGCCTATAGGAATGATTGTGAAGTAATTCTCAAATTGCGAATTCGCAATTTGCTAATCGCAATTTGAGAATTATTTCAAGGGTGCATGGGTGTCTCATGGATACCCTGCTGCACCCCTGAAACTTACATGGGTGTGCATATAGCGCACATACCTGCCCTATGGGCATGTATGTGTGTCACATGCCACCCTCAAAATTGCCAAATTTTGGTTTTTGAAAGGATTTCGCAAATTAACACGAACCTCAAGTTGGTGTTAATTTGCGATTCCTTAACCTGAATTCGCAATTTAAAAAAGTTTCATACATGGCATTTAAGGAATCGCAAAATTGCGATTCCTTAAATGCTTAAGCAAAATAAGGAATCGCAATTTTTTGCGATTCCTTATTTTGCGAATTTCACATACATTCCAAAAGATGCAAAATGTCAGTTTGCGATTCGTTAAGGCCGAAATTCTGCGAATTTCGGCCTTAACGAATCGCAAAAGGCTTGATACATCAAGGCCTATATTATCTAGCTGCACAACTGCAATGGGTGTTGAAATGGCTGGCGGACTGCAACTGGCTGACTCAGCCACTTTACAACCCCCTGGTCACTGAACAGTATCAGTCACTTGTTCCACCCCATCACCAAAACTCCTATAGCACAGCCGAATTACGGGCCCTGGCTCACCGCTGCTACAGACTCAGTTTGACCTCACCCGAGGACTGACCCCTTAAGCACCCGCATTGCCTCTACTTGGTATGTTGAGATGCAAAGCGATTACATCAAGCGTGGAGCACGGACCCTGGCGCGCTGCTGGGATACAAACATTGAGCGATTTATATGAAGATGGAACGATACTGACATTTGAAAAACTAACCCAGGGCACAGACGTTCCATCGGGTCAATTTCTACTGTATAACTCGATAATATCTGCACCCGTTATGGGCCTGTGGGACCTGAATACTGAACCCCAACCTCACTTAGTAATACAATATCTGCATGTTACAGGAACGGGCAGCCACATTGTACATTGGCTAATGGAAGCACTACCAACACATATGCTGAGACTGCTTGTGAAATTGCGCACCGATTAGGAGGCAGAGGCGGTCGTTGGCAAGGTTACCGCGATTCTCCGCCCCGTATGACAGTCTCTAGTTCATAGTCCCCTGCAAGGGGTGTCGACAAATGGCCATCTAGGTTCTAAACTGAAATTGGAGATTTGTAACTCGGGGAATGAGGGAGGGTGGAAGGGGGGCTTGGGGGTCACATAAGGCGGGGGCAAGTGTAGTGGAGCTCCAATTTATTCCATTACCTGTAGGCACTGTTCCCTATCCTGATCAATGTTGTGTTTCCCGGAGGGTGGTCCGGTTGGTGAGCTGGCGTAGCAGGGGGGATGCGAAGTGCGTGGGCAGAATAGTATGCGATTGGTACAGGTGCCACTTGGGTGTCTAGCGGGGGCTCTGCGCCATTATCGTGTGTTTGCTTAAAGTCATGCAGGAGCATCGCCCATTCTAATGAAATGGGACGCCGTCGTATGCCACGGGCTTCCTCCTGACGGATGAGGTCTTCCTCAGCTGCGGCCCATTTTTTCACCACCCCCCCACCATGCTGCTATTGGGGGACCCTCTGTTGCTCACCAGTGTATTGTTTCGCTAGTAGTACGGCCAGCAGAACGAATTTGGTCTCTACCTTCTTTCGCTTATTGCACTTAAAGATGCCTAGGGCACATGCCTCCCATGTGTGGAAATCAGTTAGGCCTGTGACTGTTTGTAGTGTGGTGTGCACTGTTGTCCATAGGGGTTTTATCACGGGGCATACCCAAAACATGTGAATAAATGGGGCGTCCGGAGTGTGGCAGCGGGGGCATTCAAAGTGGGATGCCGGGTAAAAGCGCTTAAGCCACACCTGCGTGAGATAAGCGCAGTGCAACACGTTAAACTGGAAATTTTTTCATCTTTGATTGCGGGACACTTTTATATGTTGGCCTTGATAAGTACAGATTTATCCTTTGTACAATGTAAATCATATGAAAATTATAAAATGCAAATAAAGAGATTTAAAAATAAAAAAATGAGAAACACTTTAGACAGGTCAAATATTTGTATGCAGACAAACACCCCAAGGATGACTAGATGCCTGAAACCCATCTAGGACTAAGAGACACATAGCAAAAGAGGATGGGGCAACAAAGGATGCATTCTTTTTATAGCAAATAATATGAACACAGGTGGAGACTAGATTATTGGTTAGTGAATCATAGATATCTAGGACAAATAAATCAAGTTAATATATCCCTGTGTCATTATCGGATCACAAAATAATCTGGCAAGAATTAAAAGTGCGAGGGAGCCCATTGGCTGGGAGTTGGACATAAAAGAAGAAGTTGTTAGCATTTACAGATTTTTTTACAAGTATTACGGACAAAAACGTTGCGATTCATTGATTTAAATGTGGTTAACTGCATAGAAAATATAGTGTAGGATGCATACAAGGCCTTTACAAGAGGTGTTACTAACAAATGGTCAAGGAAATCCAATAGGAAAGAGAAGAGGGAAGAGGAGCTATTGCTGAATGAAATGAAAATACTTGAAACATTATTGGGTGACCTCACAATGCAAATGAAATGCTCAGCTTAACTACGAATTACATAACTATAAGCAGAAGAGGACAATGATTCTTGATAAAAAGCAACATCGGAAAAGGAAAGATAGTAATTTGCAGGATTGTGAGAACTGAGAGTCTGTGAGAAAGCTTTTAGAAAGGAAATTATAAACTCAAAACACACAAAACAACATAAAAAGTATCCAGGGGAATTTGGATACCAAGAGAATAACACAATCAGAGGAAATTGGGAAAGCATTCCAATTGTTTTACCAGAATCTCTACAGTGAAACAATGTCTTCAGACATAAAAAAATATAGAAAGCTGATTAGACACTATCCAGTTCACTTCACTGATTAATGACCTCAGGCAGAAACTAACTGAAAAGATAACGGAAAAAGAAACACATGTCGCCTTAGCTAAACTAAAGAAAGATAAGGCAGCAGGGTCAGATGGCATACCTGGAGAAATGTACAAAGTGTTAGCTAAAGAGACATGTTCAGTTAAGAAGACACTCTTCAACAGCATCTTGACTGATGAACAAAATCCCCCTTGTCCTGGGGAGAAGCCATGATAGTGTTAATTATAAACCAAATAACAATTCTAGGCATTGCAAATCCTACTGTCCAATCTCCTTGTTAAATGTGGGGTTATAAGTTCTTTGCAGGTTTTTTAGCCAGGAGACTTGGGACCGAAATAGACAAAGTCATCCATAAAGACCAACTGGGTTTGTACAGGATCAGCAATTGCAATATCTAGTTCATCTCCTAATTGGCTCCATTGATATGGTAACAACGCACACGCTCCCTCTTGCAATACTCACCATTGATGCAGCTAAAGCATTTGACCAGGTGCACTGGCAATACCTGGGGTCCTGTCTACAAAAATTTACAATTTCGGACACTTTAAAAAAAAATCACTTAGGGCCCTTTATATGAACCCTACAGCTATAATTATGGTTACTGGAAACTTGACAGAAAGTTTAAAATTCAGAAGAGGAACTCACCAGGGATGTCCCCTAGCTCCACTTCTTTTAGATTTATATATAGAACCCTTAGCCCAATGAGGAAGTGATGATGCTGTGATACATCCCTTTGAGGCAAAGGGATTTACTACAAATTTAGGATGTTATGCAGATGACTTAATTATCTACACCACAAATCCGAAAAAGTCCTTACAAAGATTGGAAAACTTAGCCAAGGAGTTTGGATCTCTATCTGGATATACAATTAATCAAGACAGCACAGTAATAATGGTATGGAATCAAGACTTTTAGAACAAATTTGTGAAAAATTAATACCTAAGAACAACATAACCAAAGTAACACAAGAGGCAAATAAAATACTCATGAAATGGCAGAATCTACCCTTGATATCAGTCCAACAGGAATTTAAAACAAGGTCCCTGTTTTACTCAACAAGTCCTCGATGTAAGGAAAAAATGTATCCGATTTTCAATTCCTCCTTTCGGCCAGACAGCAGTGGCCAGTTAAAAACATTGATGTGCGTTTCAGTGGAACATTTCTGTTCCACCTTCATCAAGACCAGTTGTAAATGATGAAACATCAAACATCTTGAATCGTATATGATAATGATGTAGAATCTGGCTTCCCATTAGGTTGGGGTTTTTATGGATACGTCAAGAGACAATGTTCTCCGGTAGTGCCTCTGCACTTATGAGGACAATTTTTCTATCAATGTGACAACTTTCAACTTTTGACTGATTAAGCCTTGCTGTTTCCTGTAGAATCTTCATCTAATGACAAGGATCTAAAAGTTATGCCTCTTATGACTTCCCTTGTACTAGAATGACAGCTCAAGGTTTAGCTTGGTCTTCCTTGAAATGTAATACTTTCTGCCTCCATTTGGAATATTTGCCACAAAACATTTAGGGTTTGCCCATATACCCATGCAGCGCCTGGGCTGTAAATGCAAGAAAAATATAGAGCAGAAAGCTGTGGGGCAAAATTAATTATCACTGAGTATTGGTTATTTTAAACACAGAAACCATTCATTTAAGTATATGATCCAGTGTCTGTACTTCTGTAACCATTAACCCCTTCGCTGCGGGGTGTTCCCCCCCCCCGCTATGCGCGCGGCTGTGCTTGTGACGAGCTCAGCTCGCCATGAGGCACAGTGCAGCTGCACACATGACGAGCGGAGCTCATCACAACCACACCCGTTTTTCAAACGTTCAGCACAGCGGGGTAATTATCCCCACGTGCAATGTTCCAACGGCCGTGACGAGCTCAGCTCGTCATGAGTGCAGCTGCACTGTGCCTCATGACGAGCTCAGCTCGTCATGAGCATAGAAGAGGTTAAGCTACCAAATCTTGAAAAGTTCTGACCAACAAAGAGAATTCAAAACTGGACATAGTCCATTTGTAATTGATCCTTTGAATGCCTATTTACTGACATCAAAAATAATATCTTGATACGGAAATATGTTGATTCCTTGTTGTTTCCTCATATTTTGGCAAAGCTAAGGTGATTGTCCAAACTCTTCCAGCGTGAAATCCACTTGAAGGAAGTCATGTATCAAAGGGGATACAAGACTAATGGCCTATAAGCCTCCTATTGCTAATCTAATCTCAAAATATTCTCCTTCCTGGGACTCCTTCGATGCAAGTTGACACGTTTCTGCCTAAATAGTTAAAGGCCTCTTTAGGACAAAGTAAGTCAAGGAAACATTACACCTCAACCTTTTCGAGGAGGGTGCAATAAGCTTTAACTTCCTGGGGCTAAGAAGATCTAACTGGTATACCCCCTGAGCAATTTCGTTTCGGAGGTTGCTACCAAGTTATAGTAAGTATTACTTGTAAGATTAGGGTAACCTGTCTGCTGTTCTAATCTATAAGGTGTTTGTAACCAATGTAATAGTACTGCGGAACAGCCTGTGACATCTGTAGCTTGGATGTCTACAGCTTGAAATGTATGATTTATTTTAAAAAAAAATCTACCCTGACCCACCAAGGGAAATGGTATTATAATTTATGAGTCAGCATCTCTTTGAAAGGGGCAGGTTGGTAAATGAAAGAGAGTAAAATGTAGAAAAGAAGTCAAATGTGATGAAATATGTTAGACAATGTGAAATTACATTATCTGAAGTGACTGTTTCACCTTTAGATTTTTTGAGACAAGAATATATTTGTCACAATATCATTTGACAGAAATATTGTGTCCTATATGTTGTTTACAAACATTTCACCTCATCATAGTTAATGCAAGAAAATCTACATTTAGTAGGACAATATTCATAAACAAAATTTAGGACCGATTATTTCACAAGATATACTGAAAGACAACCTGCTTTAGGGAAATTATACTGGAAAATTATTTGAAACAGTTTACTCAAACATTTTTGGGACAGGTGAGCTTCCAGCACCCCAGGAAGGGTTGGGCTTGTTTGGCATACCATGGCAGTATTGGAATATTTAATGTAACGTTCTGTCATTAGCTTTTGTAAGACACATTTCTACCATCTATATGATCCTGCAGCCCTTTCAGAGTTTGGGCGTCCATTCCAGTTCTGGGTTTCCTATTGACTGGAGACAAGATGGCCCTTAGAGATTGTATTTGGTTGTATTTAGGATTATTTAGTAATTATTCATATTCGGTAGTAGCTAGGTAGAGCTGAACTGACTAATGTATTGTTTAGTAATGGTCCATACTGCATACCAACAGGCTAGCACCTGTCATAGTGTAGTGTGTTTTTTTCATTTAGATGTGACCGTCAAAGGACTCTTTTTCATTCAGCTGGAGAATGATTATCCATTGCTCTGCTTAAGGTAGTAGGTTAGGAAGGAGGCATTAACTGATAACATGGTGTTGATGCCCTTTTGTATAAATGTGAACGGATGTGCTCTGAATAGTTCCTGTAGGTGGATTGGTGTGAGGATATGGATGTGCTGTTCAAGTAGCCGTTTTTAGTCAATTAAATGAGTCTGGTGCCATGCTGTGCAGATGAGCGGGCCAAGGGGTTATGTTATCTAATGTGTTCTAGTAGAGTAGGGAAAAGTTCAATGATGAGTGTGCATGAAGTTTGGAAATAATTAGAACTATACTAGGCATGTGATGTTATGTGCTGCCATGAGTTCTATTGGGATGTATGACGATACAACTCGTCCTATTACAACGCGGTATGTTACATTGTGGTCTTGACAGCGCAAGTCGTTACATCGACTTGCATTGGAGGGCGCTGGACTTAGGGACAGTGTGAATTACTATTCCAACTCCAGTCTACATACTGTAGGGAAGGTGTTGGAATAGTAAATGACACTATTCCTTAGTCTAGAGCACCCTCCAGTGCAAGTCGATGTAACGACTTGCGTAGTCAAAACCGCAATGTAACATATCGTGTTGTAATGGATGCGTGGTAAAGGATGTTTCCTGTTCTATTGAGGTGCTGCATGGAATTACATGGGTTTACCTGCAGGGAATTGTGATAGTCAACTATTAAGCACATGTAAATGCCATTGGATGAATGTCAGATATTCTGCTAAAGCAAGGCTGCCCGGGGAGGGGGTGTTGGGGTGGGAGACAATCAGAAATGCAAAGAATGAAAACAGCATACGTGTTACAATCACCAGTACATGAACCTCATAGGTAAGGTAAAACAATGAGTAGAGAGGAAAATTCGCTACTAAACACTTTAAAAGAGGAAAGGGCTGATGAGATGGGCTCTGGGGTTCCTTGATGATTTGAATCTTGACTACAACAAGCCTCAGCATAGCTTTCATTTAATGCAAGTCTGCTGTGTTTGGTCTGGCCGTAGAGACATGGGCTGCTGTAGAGTAGGAGAATGGAGCATGGTATTACAATCTCATGGGGAGGGGCTGAGAGTTGTTGGGAGGTTGGACTAACTGCAGAGTATGATTATGTTGTGGGCAGTCAAGTTGTAAGGACTAGAGGTTCTGACGCTACACTTAATATTTAGCCCCTATGTTTACACTGTGAAGTTTATTCCAGTATAGCCTGGCAGTGGAAGGCCTTAGAGTTAATCAGATCTACTATAAGCTGGGAAAAGAAAATGGTATAAGTGGGTTTATGGGTAGGCCTAGGTAGAAAGTGGGTATCTACTTTATTTTAAATCTTTGTATTGAGATTTCTCATATCACCTCCCCCAAGGGGGGTAAGGCAGAAGGTTATTACACATTTTTACACACATTAGAGGGTATCATAACAAAGAATAGAAGTACATGTAGTGGTCTTCTGGTGTCAAGTAGCAGTAACCTCGCCTGACTTGGCCGCAACCAGTAGGCCCATTAGCATGTAAAGTGAAGGTTTGTATGTGTTATACGGGAGCCCCTGACTCCATGTTTGCGTAATCTCGTGTCAGTAGAGGTGTGTGTGGGTGTCGTTCCCGTGTGTGCTGTCTTTAACCTGTAATCCCGTGATGAATACTGGTGAGAAAAAATGTGCACCGATCCCAGAAAGAAAGTGGGTATCTACTTATATGGGAAAGAACAAACTGCAGGAGGGAACGTCCAGTCAAATGTGAGACAGAAAAGGGGCAAGAGTTTATATGGGAAGGGCAGACCACAGTGGTCAAGGAATAATCCTAATAGTTCTAAGGGTGGGCACAAGAAAAAAACATAACACAGCACAAGGAGAAAGGTAAGGCATGTAAGGGGCCATGGACAGTAATACCACAACAATGGTGGAGGAGTGGGAAGAGAAAGACAAGACGAGTAAGATCCAGGGACAGTGGGAAAGAAAGTTCATCCAGTGTGATGTAGGTTACTGGAGAGTTGAGGTGGTTTGAAATGTCAGGGTCTTCTGGAAGCAACGATCTGGTGGGACAGGGCCGTTTTCATGGCCCTTCTTAACTTAAAGTGGTCCTTTTATTCCTGTATAGTTAGAGGACAGGCTGTTCCATCGCCTTGGATCACAGGAGCCTTGGGCATTACCAGCCTCGTTCTTTTTCTTGAGCAGTGTCGAGATGTGCAGATATCAGGAGGCATAGAAGTTTGTAGACATTGGAGTGGATGTACATGCATTTTAAATCTTGGGTCCAAAGTGTTCTGTGGGGAACACATAGCAATTTGAAGGTTACAAATCATGCTCGTACTCATACATGACCCTGAACATACCCCAGACACTGGGTATGGTACCTTAAACCTTTCATACCCTACTCTGGGTCGCCCCACACTATCAAGAGGTGGGTACATCCACCCCTGACTCTCCACCCTCCAAATTACCACTACCCAAGAAAACCATAGGTAGGTGTTTTCCTGCCCAACCAAGGTATCCTTGCTATGTCATCAAATATAATTCCCTGTTCTGCACTACAGTCTCTCATTCCATAGATTTACCAATACATCTCTCAACTTTAGGATGTGGAAAGGATTCCCAATCACCCCTTCAGAAGAAGCTAAGCAAGAGTAGTCATTTCCCTCATTCATCTACACATGAAGTGACGTTACTGAATTTTCCATCAAACTTTTGCACAGGAAGTAACATCACTTGCTTTCCCATCATCCATAGGCACAGGAACTGAAATCACTCCTCTACTTAATGGCTGCCTCCGCGTGGGCACACAGCAGAAGGTCGCAGAAGGTGCGCAGCCGATGCATCAAAGGTGCACTAAAGGTAAGCTAGTCTGTATCCATCTGTGCCTGCACCAAGAACCGTGGTCCTTCCCTCTCCCACCACTACCATGCTGCAACCCTCCGCGCCCTTATCCCCGGCAACTGCTTCATACGTTGTCGCCTCACAGCACCACATAACACTGAGTGAGCATTCTCCTGCACTTCCTGCAGGTTTTCATTCACTTAGCCACACCCAACACTCAACACTCACCACTCTCTGACACACACACAGTCTTGCAACCACCCACACACCAATCCATACTCTCATGCATGCTCCTCAACATCCACTTACACACCAAACACGCCACAGGGATCTGAAGCCTACTTCACGACAATGCCCCTTAACAACTGTTTCTCATGGAAACTTGGCTAAACCCTGCACCTGACATTCAAACAGCGATGGAATGACAGAATTCACAAGCACGGAGGCGGAATCGCCATCATGCACAAGATCCCCATCAGCTGCATCACATCCACGGAGATGTCATCCTCCAACATGGAACACCTGTCATTCAAAGTCCATGTCACAGCCAACTTCACCTTAAGAAGACATTCTCATCTACAAACTACCAGGACTGTGCACCAGCTTCACCGACACCATCACAGGCTTCGTCGCACACTCGCTATTGATGCCAGAAATTAAATCCTACTCGGAGGCCTAAACTTCGACCTGGAAGACCATTCTGACATAAAACTCATTAACACTCATTGAAGACCTTGAATGCCTGGGCCTCAGCCAGGGAATAAAGGGACCTACCCATGTCGCTGGACACCTCCTGGACCCTAATTTCCCCAACTTCTGCAACATCTGAGTCGATGAGCCCACACCAGTTCCCTGGACTGACCATGCCCTTGTCAAGATCAGCATCCCTGTGCCAATCCAATGCACATGCACCATCACCATACCAGCCTGCCAAAACTGGAACAGGACTGGACAAGGACTGGAACACTGCTCTCAACACCCTTCACTTCATACACAAAAAACGCATCCCAAAAGTCATCAAGAATTCCAACAATTGGATCACTTCCTGCAATGACTCCCTGGACCCCTCAAGTACAACAATACATCAATCATGGCCGCTGCTCATCTTTGGAACGAGCTGCCTCAGAGTATTAGGCAAATCAACTCTCTAATTGAGTGTAGAAAGAGCCTGAAAACCTGGCTCTTTCCCAAGGCGTGATCCCTCCTCCTTCTGTTTCTTTGGATCATCCGTATGACGGTTACTTTTCTAATCTGAGCTCCAGGATACCCGTAGGGTGGCAGTTTGCGCTATATAAGAACTTTTTACATTTACAAGATAAACATAACAGGCAAGTTGGTGCACAGAGGGGACAAATGGAGAATGAGCTAGGACAATGCAGACAGGAGCAGATTCAAATTCACCTTTAGAAGCTACTACCAAATGATCTGGACCATCAGAAGCAAAGGAATCTTTGCCGTTGTGAAAGATATCACATTATCATCGGCTACCTCCAACACGATCACTCCCTCGTAAGACCTCTGGAGCAATCGCTCTCAATTCTTCAGCAAAAAGATCACCAAATTCACAGCAACTTCAGTCCGTAACTGGACCCAATAAACCTCACCTCAAGCCTCCAAATCTTATTCAAAGAACCAGTGCTAACAACATGTCCTGCCATCATCCCAGATGGAACTGCAGCCACTATGAAGTCAAACTACTCTTGGGCCCCATTGGACCCCTGCGCCCACCATACCTTCTCCAGAGAACTGGAACCCATCATCGCCAAGCTCACACCCATTCTGAATGCCTCTACCTTTTCCATGACCTTTCCAGAAGCTTGGAAACACGCAACTGTCCTCCCATTCCTGAAGAAACACTCTGCGGATCCTTCAACACTTGCAACTACAGACTGGTCATCCTGCTACCATTTCCAGCCAAGGTCTTACAGAAAATCATCAACAGACACCTCACTGAATACCTAAGTGACCACTAACTCCTCAACACCACTTAGTCTGGTTGAAGACCCAACCACAGCAGGGTACCATTCCTATTAACTGCCACAGATAAAATAGGCATGACTCTGGACAGAAGAGACATGGCACCCTCATTCTCCTAGATCTCTCCACAGCATTTGAAATAGTCACCCAACACATCCTCATCCAATGTCTGCACAACATTGGATTTCAAAGACACGCACTCCAATGCACTTGCTCCTTCCTTACTGGAAGGACCCAGTCAGTCAGCCTGGCACCCTACACCTTAGATGTGAGCAACCTCAGCTGCAGAGTTCGGCAAGGACCCTCTTCAATGCATATGTGATCTCTCTACCTAGCATTATCTGCTCTCATGATATTAACGTCCTCCCCTACGCCGATGACACACAACTCATTCTCTCGCTCACAAACAAGAAGCCCAGTATCCGGATCAAGTTCAATACCTGCATGACTGAAACGTCCCACTGGATAAAGACAAATTGTTGAATGCTGAACACCGACAAGACCGCAATCATGATCTACGGGAACAGCACATCACCGTGGGACTCCACTTGGTGGCCAGCAGAGCTAGGATCAATACCCACATCAACCCACAGCAAGAACCTCGGGATCATCATCAACAGCAAACTCAACATGACATCCCAAGTCAATGACGTCATTGCTTCATGCTTCCATACACTGATGATGGTGAGCAAGATTTACAAATGGCTCCCAATCAGCACCTGGAAAGCCATCTTGCGCACCTTGGTCACAAGCAAGCTAGACTGTGGTTCCATTCAGAACTCAGGCAGCGAGAAACACTCTCAAACTCCCACACCACACCTGAAGGAGCTCAACTGGCTCCCCATTCACAAATTAGCACAATTCCAACTCCTCACCCATACTTTCAAGGCACTAAAAAACACTGGCCCAGCATACCTCAACAATTGCATCTGCTTTCACAAACCTTCCAGACATCTCCGCTAATCCAGACTCCTACTTTCACAAATCTCACGCATGTGAAAACCAAGAATGGTGTTTGAGCCATATCCCACAGTGCTCCTAAAGAGTGCAACGACTTGCCACTACACATAAAAGCCTCCTCCTCACTTCTTGAATTATGCAAGAAGCTGAAGGCCTGGCTTTTCAAGTAGTCTCATTAGGCCCTAGGTGTGCCTAAACTCACAACTTCTCATCGCCAGGATGCCTTTCGGGTTGATTATGCACTGTACAAATCTGCATAACATAACATCAGCCAGATATAAAAACTCATATTGCTCCTTTATATCCTTGTATGACAGTGCTACACCCGCAATAGATAAGCAAAATACATCCATACCCATTGATCTATTTAATTTATGCCTTTCCTTATCCATAGCCATGTGTTATAATGCCCCTCTGCAATGTCTCCTCGGCACAAATTCATTCCACGCAATAACAGTTCCTGCCCACATTGTACTTATCAACTGCACATCATTTTTGATTTGTTTAATTAATCTCAAACCAGATAGTCGAACTAAATCATTATCACCTACATGTCGTATGAGCATGCCTTGGCACCCCCTGTTTCAAATCAAATCTGCAAGCGATGGCAACAAGCCCCACCCGTCTCATACCACCTTTCCCCCACCACAAAACTTCATGTCTCTTGCTTGGAAGTCTGAGAGATCTGCCATAAATCTGAAGATCTGCATACTGTGTTGCCCATCATACCAAATAATGTCTCACTACTCATGCAATAATTTTTACTGTGGTGGGTCCCTTAACGTATCCTGTGGTGAAGAAAATACATTTGAAGAAAGAAATCAAAACAGTGATCGTTGTCAATATAATTACATAATTTCCTAACATATCTCTCACAGCATGTCAAATGCCTCATCCCAAAACTCTGTATGTCCTGCCATGCAAAACAGAACTATGCCACTGACTTGTTCGCAAACTCCTTCCCTCACACTGTCTGATACACCAAATAGGAAAATAATCCAGAAAAGCAATGCTCCTTCCTTGAGGCAACCAGTGCTCAGGCCAGTTCTCAGAAAATTTCCTGCTGTGCTAAAAAATGTTAAACCTCTGGCACCTTCTGTATCAGAAAATATTTGCACTTGCCACAGTGTGGCTTAGAGTCAAGAAACACATAGAGGGTGGCCGGGCAAGATGGCCGGGTGGACGTGATTCACCTCGGCTCCCGGTCCACGTCGTCGTCCCGAGCGCATAAGTGCCATCAAAATTGACCAAACTTGCTCCAAACGCCGAGAAAATGCCACAGAGAAAATGCCACCAATCAGATAGAGGCAGCACAATTGCCTTGCAAACCGAGATAAGACCATTTTTGAGCTTCGGCAGGACTCTGGGGGCACAGCAGCAGAGCGACACAAAATGGCGGCCATCGCACTCAGATGGAAGACAAACCGCTGACACCTACACGCCTTGGCGGAGCGGACTGGGGGCCTTGAGGCGTTGGCACTCCCATCGTTGTCCCCGACTAAGCAGAAAACAAGACGCTGCACACCGCGACCAGAAGAGCACGAGCAAGATCCTCAGTGCAGCCACGTGGACCCCTGGACGGCGTAATTATTGTACCCGGTGAGGCGGGGGTGCACCTAAGTGACCTGGTTTGGACAGAGAGCGGCAGGAGCAGTATAAATACTGGACAGCCAGGCACCGTTTAAAAGAACTGCAGCAAACTGAAGCCTTGCCTGACCCTAAAATGGTGGCCGGCACTCCGCTGAAGTGCTGCAAATAAGGATGGCTTTGCATTAGGTACCCCAGAGGCATCAAACATTTTAGCACAGCAGGAGTGATACAAAGGAGGAGGGGCACTGTGCCTTCCCCATAAATAACAATCACTGGCAGCGCTCAGAAGTGGGGCCCCTTGAGATAAAAACCAAGCCCCTGGGGACAGATAACGCTGCATACCTGGCCCAGTTTCATGAAGAGCGGGGGCGTATCTGTACAACTGGCGGCCAGTGGCTCTGAAAAGTTTTGGGAGGGGAGAGGTGAGTGTTCTCCACAATTGACGCTTCCAACATAAACGCAGGAGAGCCACCTTGCCTGCACCTATGCCACCAAAGAAGGGGACAAACAAAGTCACCAACCTTTTTACTCCTGCGGAGAAAAGGCAAAAACCAGAACAAAGCGAACCCTCTGACACTATGGCCCTCATGAAGGAAGACTTGATGGCATTCTGGAGAGAATTTAAAACTGAATTACGCTCTGAGCTCAACTATGATATCAAAGCCTCCATTGAGCAACTTAAAACAGACTTAAACACTTGCATGGCAATGCTCCAACAGGACGTTCATTCAGTGGGCACGGCAGTCATTGATTTAGAAGCTCAGACACAGGACCTGGACAAGCGGACCACAGATGTGCAGGAAAGGATACAAGATCTCCAGAGTCAACTGTACTTGGCCGTACTGAAAACAGAAGATTTAGAAAATAGATCCCGTAGAGACAACATTCAGATCCCGGACCTGAAGGAAGGGGCGGAGGGATCAGACCTGGAGGCCTTCCTTGAGGTACTCTTTGCAGAGATTTTAAGCCCACGACAGCTCAAGATTAAGATGAAACGAGAACACCACGTTGGGGGTCAGGTGGCTGGAGAGCGTCGTCGCACACAGGATATTCTGGCCAAATTCCACTCTTTTTAGGTGAAGGAGGATATTCTACAAGAGGCGAGGAAAAGGGCAACATCTCCTTTCAAGGATTTTGATGCAGTGTGTACCAGCATCTAGCACCAGCTATGCTGGCGAGGAGGCAGCAATTCAGGCCTATTACCACGAAACTCCGCGAAGACCAAATAAAATACATATGGACATATCCATTCGGACTGAGATTCAAGCACAATAACAAGATGCACCACATCACAGAACTTGAAGAGGGTCTGAGAATACTAGGCCTCCCTCCTGTAGGTATCGGGAGCACACAAGACACGGCGAGGGGAACAGACTGAGGCGTCAATAAAAAAGCTACAGTGGGACACAAGCACTAAGGTAGGCCGCAAGTGACCAAAAATGGTTGAGGGGACTTGCCACAAGACCTAACAGATCCTGCGTGAGTGATGCATTCAAGGGGAGGGCGTACAAATGTGGACAGCGAACTCCTAATGGACAATGGCTGAAGCACAGAGGCACTCCGACGGAAGACTTTGAGCACCCAAATATGTTTGCCGCTAGTTGGCGATCACTTTGAACAGATGGGACGGGCGTGGACGTGGACTCCGGTCGAGTCATCCACCAACATGTCCCGATGTGTCGTAACTCACACAGCTGGAGAGTCAATATCCTTCCGGCACACGTTGATGTTGGTATTGTTGTTTTTTTGCTGGGGGGGAGGGATTTGGGGGTTTGGTGTTGGTTGACAGAGTACATTATCAAAATGCAAATTATAGCCCGTGTAGATTCTACGAGGGGGGTGAGAACAGGGGGGCCAATAGCTAGACCTCGAGGAGCCGCTACTGGGTAAAATGATCCAGAGGGCAGGTGGGAAGAATGCAGAAATAATATAATGCCACGTGATCTCCATAGTGTCATGGAATGTAAATGGATTAAACTTGCCGCTTAAGAGAAAAAAAATCAAAAATACCTGACGGATCATCATTTTGATAGAGTGGCTCTCCAGGAGACACACTTAAAACAGGCAGAAGAGTTTAGATTATGCCATAAACAATATCCCTTCATCTATAGGTCATCAGTAGTCACCAAACAGTGGGGGGTAGCGCTCCTTTTCCAGAGCTCGATTAAAATCCAGCCTGAGGCGTTTAAATCCGATAGAACAGGCATGATTGTCATGGTGAAGGGAACACTGAGAGGGAGACTTTGTACTTTTATTGTACCCAAAGTGGGCCAGCCTGCCTTTCTGACAACACTTCTAGACCAAGTGGGAGAGTTTGCGAACGACCCAACGATCCTGTTGGGTGACTTTAATCTCACCTGGCAAGCAGAGTTAGATAGTACACATCCTCACAGAACAGTTGCAAGCTCCTTCCCTACTAACTCTAAATAGACACTGCACAATCTCGGACTCAAGGATGCCTGGCGTACTCTCTACCCCTCTACCAGAGACTACACTTTTTTCACATGTATTAGTCAAAGCCTGCTGGGCTCTCTCCAAGAAGCAGACATTTTCCCACTCACGATCTCTGCTCACTGCCCTGTCCCGATGTGTTTAAGCTGGAGCCGCGTCACACCCGGGACCCCAAGGTAGTTTTTTTTGGTCTCCCTTACGAGGGATAGACTGCTGAGGGATGAGTTGAGGGGGGGCAATTACAAATGTTCTTATTTATTTATGACACTCTGGCCTTCAATAATTGGGATGCATTCAAAGCAGTCATAAGGGGAAAATGCCTAGAACTCAATGCTGCCTTCAATAAGCAAAGATCTAGAGAGAGAGAGAGCTTAGAGGCGGAACAGGAACTCGTTGAAAAAGAACAAAAGAGCACGCCCACCAGGGGTTCACAATGTAAACTTACTGTACTCAGAGGGAAGCTTAAAGTGATATATAACAACAGAGCTGAGTATACCTTATTCCATCTACGCCAGATATCCTATACACAGGGGAACAAAATAGGTAGACACTAAGCTAGACAGCTCAGGGAAAAAAGAGAAAAGGAATACATCGGAGGTACACTTCATAGGGAGGGCACATTAGTGAACTCAGATACAGGAAAGGCCAACATAGTCGGGGCGTTCTATGAGAGATTATACACAGGGGAAACACAGGAGGTAGATGAGCATATTAGGTACCTTCAGACACTGAAATTCCCAAAGGTCTCCCGGGCCTTGAACGATAGCCTCAACGCACCCATAACACAGGAGGAAGTAGGCGCGGTAATCAAATCCCTTAAGCCCAACAAGGCTCCGGGTCCGGATGGCCTGACAGCCCATTTCTATGAAACATTCGCTGCAGAAACCATTCCACATCTCACACACCTTTATAATAAAATGGCAGAAGATGTTGGGATGACTCCTTCCATGGCTGAGGCAGTGATAATGGTGATCCCTAAGACGGGGAAAAACATGCACCTCTGCGCATCATACAGACCCATTGCACTTTTAAATTCAGATGCTATGCTATATTCAGCCATTTTGGCGGAGAGGTTAAATGATCTGATGCCAGATCTCATCCACCCTGATCAGTTTGGCTTCATAAAGGGCAGGCAGACTCACAATAATATATGCAGAATGGTACATCTGATTGAGAAAGTAACTAAATGCAAGATGCAGGCGATTCTAATGGTCTGGATGCCGAATAGGCCTTTGACAGGGTGGACTGGTTGTTTCTTTTTAGCACACTCCAACACTTCAAGGACAAATGTATTAATATGTTCAAGGCCAACTACGTACAACCTCGATCTAGAGTACAGGTTAATGGGACTAAGTCTGCCAGATTTCCCCTTACTAGAGTGACTAGACAGGGATGTCAGTTATCACCCCTGTTATTTGCTCTAAGCATTGAACCTCTGGCAATGTGTATGCGAGAGATTCCAGAGATAAAAGGAATTCCTTTTGGGGGAGATATACACAAAATTTCACTATTCGCAGATGATGTCCTACTATCCCTTACCTATCCATCTCTCTCGCTCCCTGCTTTGCAGAAGGAACTGGCCATGTTTGAGACAGTGGCGGGATTTAAAGTTAATTTAGATAAATCATACTTAACCTCACAATCCCAGCGGCTGAGGCCAATGGTCTAGGGGAGCGCACTCCTTTTCAATGGGCCAAGCGCTCACTTTAATACCTGGGTATACAACTAAAACCACTCTTAGTTGGGTTATATAAGGGCAACTTCCCACCCCTCCTTCTTCAGCTTCAACAAGACCTCAAGTGATGGAAACCTCTTTTTATTTCCTGGTTGGGCCGCATACATGCGATTAAAATGACAGTGCTCCCTAAATTTCTTTATCTCTTACAAGCACTACCCATCGATCTAGATAGGGAACTTCTTCCCAATATCCAATCACTAATCATCCGCTTCATCTGGCATAACAGTAGGGCTCGTTTACCATTCCAGACCATGAGGTGACCAAAAACTGAAGGAGGATTAGGACTGCCTGATTTCGGCTTATAATTTAAAGCAGCCCAACTGAGGATAGTGGCGGAATGGTCCTAGAGGGAATCAGAGAAACACTGGTTGCATATGGATCGGGCTATAGTGGGTAGGACAATATGGGACCTCACATTGAAACCCAGGACGGACAGACCCGCCAACACTTACATTAGTACTCCCACCCGCACTACTCTGAAGGTTTGGGACACAATTTCTAGGGGAGAGGGCTGGACCACATTTCCTTCACCATATACGCTGATCCCTTTCAACCCAGCTTTTCCACCCGCACTCCGTGAAGGGCCTTTTCACCCGTGGAAGGAGGGCGGCTGTCTCATGCTGTCATTCCACAATTATGATATCTTGACATTCGAGAACTGCTGGAGGGAGTTTCACTTAGAACCAGAAGAACATTTCCACTATCTTCAGCTCAAGCACTGGGGTCTCACCCCTCAGATTAGAGATAATGCAACACAAGAGAGAACAATCTTTGAAAATTGTGTTCAACTGGTAGATTCCATGAGAGGGGTGATTTCTTTTCTATATAGCTCCCTGGTCTCTGCCTCACGGTCCCCGAGACCTAGATATATGACCATGTGGGAGGGAGTGGTACAAAGAGAAATATCCGATAAGGAATGGACTGGGCACTGGTCAGACATTGCCAAATTTAACCACTCTCTAGAATTATGGGAAGCCCACTTGAAAACTTTGATGGATTGGTATTTATTTCCCACCAAACTTAAAAGGATATTTCCGAATACCTCTGATATGTGTTGGAGGGGTTGTGGTCTCCTCAGTGATTTCCAACATATATGGTGGCACTGTCCTACAATTAAACCCTTTTGGGAGGAGATACTCGCGCACATTAAAGACATACTGGGATATCTCATTCCGACCTCCATAGTGGGAATACTCATGGGCATTAGAGATCTGGCCCTTGAACATCAAACCAGGGCAGACAAGGCTATTATGTGGACTTGTCTAGGGGCCGCTAAAGTCGCGATCGCGGCGGCTTGGAAGAAGAAGGCGGCACCCGCCATTTCCTTATGGCATTCTCAGCTCTGGAAGATACTCTGTCTCGAGAGAATGACAGATATTTTCAGGGACGACTATAAAAACATTGAGTACAAATGGGGACCCTTAGTCACCTATCTTATGCAAGGTCTACCTCTGGCGGTCTGCCTGCCCTCAATTTGAGACATGCACCTATTTCAGTTCTAGAACTTATATGCACCGGCACCGGGCACAGCTACAGGGGTATTCTGGTATGGAAGACTAGAGGAGAACGGACAATCACATGAAATACCACGGGGTCTACACTTTGCACGAATGGGCCTGAGAATACACTACATATTCATCACCACCAACAATTATTTCGTTTGTAGTGGGGGGTGTGTTTAGTTTCTGGGGGACCTTCCATGTTGGAAGGGTTAGGATTAAAACTTGTCGCAAAAGAATAGACGGGTTGAGCATGCATAGACCTTTTGGAGAATCTCGTGCATTTACAATGTATGAAACTGTACCTTTATTTTCATGTTCTTAAAAGGAAGAGGCCGTGTTTTTTTTATTAATGGATGTTCAACCTCAGCACAACTTAGTATGCTATAACATGTAAAGCTGCATCAGCTGGGAAACACCCATTACATCGATGTCAATACATCGCGGTGCTATCGCAACGCGACTTTTACATCGCAGGATCATTGACATCGCAGGCTTTTACTGTGCATGCTACAACGGCGCGATGCCATTAACATCGCATGCGATGTTAAGATGCCATTACAACGCATGAGATCGTATATTATGAGATGCAAAAAAAAATGCAGACTGTCATGCTACATATCGTGTCAACAGCAAAAAAATGCAGATTGTCATGCTACATATCGAGTCAACAAGCTTACAACCCTTACGTCAAATCTAAACAATTAAGAAACAGGTGCCAGGTGCACATATCATGTCAACAAGCTTACAACCCTTACGTGACATGCTGAGATCGTATAATATGAGATGCAAAAAATATTGTTTATATATCTTACAATTACCGCATCGATGACAGTGAGAGGAGGTGGTCTGAAGGATAGCTCTGCTGACTTTGGTGCTGTCAACCAGGGTTCGAGCCTCCTATCAAGTCGCTACACTTACAAGTGAACACTTACTTAACTTAAAATGATGTATTCACAGTCATAACTTTTGTGTAATGACAGCTTAGATATGTTATGGTGGATGTTGTAATGGCGCAGATGTCAATATTTAATAAACAGTGCCTATCACTAGTGGGTGGATGGATGCATGAATGAAGGATGGGTGGATGGATGGCTGGCAATCAACCATAAAACAGACATATAGAACTTTACTCTGTGATGTGGCTATGTTACTCTAGACATGAAACCAAGCCTCCTGCAAAAATCCTTTCTGGTTCTTACCACATTGCAGGCAAACTTTAAGTCACCCAACAATTTATGGACCATTCTCAGCTGCACCTTCCTCTCATTAATATGCTGGCCAAAAATGCCAGTATCTCTAGCACTCTATTGTCAGGATCAGGAAGTTTCGCCATCATGGTCATTGTGTCAAGCTCAGTCCCACATATATTTAGGATATTGCTAAACCCTTTGTTTTTTTCCAGCGCCAAAGGCACTCCCAAGTCATTAGCCAATCGCTCAAAACATTGTAAACTCTGTTGACATTCTCCTGCACTTTTCTTTCCAATAAACAGAGAAGCATCCACATAATAGCATACTGGTCGGTGACCACTATTCAATGGGAAAACCCATTGCAAACATGTGCTAAACATCTCAAAAAGGTTACATGAAATAGTGCAATCCACTGACAAAACGTTATCAACAACAATTGCACCTCCTAACTGCATTCCCAAGAAAGGATAATCTTCTAGGTCGAAATGTAACAAACTGAAACTAGATAGAATGTCACTTTTTGCCAATTCAGCTCCAACCCTCCACACATACCAATATCAATGTATTTCAAAATTGCAACCACCCTCTCCCTGTGCTTTTCACAGTACATACTAGCATACATCAACAAGCATTAGAAATGCAATCGGGCTCGGATTTATTTGAGTTTGAGCTAATGGCATTGTAAATGCCAATGTATTGTTGCTATGTGTTATGGAGTGTGTTCATGTGGTGTGTACTGCCAGTGATCTCCTTGTGAGTGTGAGAATATTGCACCGTTACTGCCTGTGATGTCCTTCTTGTGAGGGGGAGAAGCTTGCACCTCAGCTTCCTGTGGTCTCCTTGTGAGTGTAAGAAGCTTGCACAGATGCTGCCTGTGATGTCCTTCTTGTGAGTGTGAGAAGCTTGCACCGCTGCGGCCTGTGGTCTCCTTGTGAGTGTAAGAAGCTTGCACTGCTGCTGCCTGTGATGTCGTTCTTGTGAGTGTGAGAAGCTTGACCGCTGCTGCTTGTGACATCCTTCTTGTGAGTGGGAGAAGCTTGCACCTCAGCTGCCTGTGGTCTCCTTGTGAGTGTAAGAAGCTTGCACAGCTGCTGCCTGTAATGTCCTTCTTGTGAGAAGCTTGCACCGCTGCTGCCTGTGGTCTCCTTGTGAGTGTAAGAAGCTTGCACAGCTGCTGCCTGTGATGTCCTTCTTGTGAGTGTGAGAAGCTTGCACCGCTGCTGCCTGTGGTCTCCTTGTGAATGTAAGAAGCTTGCACTGCTGCTGCCTGTGATGTCGTTCTTGTGAGTGTGAGAAGCTTGCACCGCTGCTGTTTGTGATGTCCTTCTTGTGAGTGTGAGAAGCTTGCAACTCAGCTGCCTGTGGTCTCCTTGTGAGTGTAAGAAGCTTGCACGGCTGCTGCCTGTGAAGTCCTACTCACTGCTCTACTCTACTCACTACTCACTACTCTGCACTCACTACTCACTACTCTACTCACTATACTCACTACTCTGCACTCACTACTCACTACTCTACTCACTACTCTACTCACTACTCACTACACTACTCACTACTCACTACTCACTACACTACTCACTACTCACTACTCACTACTCACTACTCACTACTCTGCACTCACTACTCACTACTCTACTCACTACTCACTAATCTACTCACTACTCTACTCACACTCACTACTCTACTCACTACTCACTACTCTACTCACTACTCACTACTCACCACTCTACTCACTACTCTACTCACTACTCACTACTCACTACTCACCACTCTACTCACTACTCTACTCACTACTTTACTCACTACTCTACTCACCACTCTACTCACTACTCACTACTCTACTCACTACTTTACTCACTACTCTACTCACTACTCACTACTCACCACTCTACTCACTACTCTACTCACTACTCACTACTCACTACTCACCACTCTACTCACTACTCACTACTCTACTCACTACTTTACTCACTACTCTACTCACTACTCTACTCACTACTCTGCACTCACTACTCTACTCACTACTCTACTCACTACTCACTACTCTACTCACTACTCTACTCACTACTCTACTCACTACTCACTACTCTACTCACTACTCTCACTACTCACTACTCTACTCACTACTCTACTCACTACTCACTACTCTACTCACTACTCTACTCACTACTCCACTCACTACTCTACTCACTACTCTGCACTCACTACTCACTACTCTAGAGGGTGCGAGACAGCTCCAAGGAGCCGTGACCAGGGAGACGCGACTCCATGAAACACTGCCCCTCTGTCCTCGGCTGCTGGGGAGGGGGCAGAGCCCCTCCTTTGTCAGCAGGGCTCTGTGCACGTAGGTAAGCCAAGCATCCAATCAGAAGGCAGGACTGCAGTACGTATGGCACAGGCGTGTAGTAAAGGGGAAACACTTAATAAGGGCACTGAAAGACACACTGAAGAGAGTTGGACAGCTCTGTGCGTTCGCTACCTGCTGCTGAGATCTGTGTCACTCCAGAAGGGTCACATTTCATTTTGTCGCGTTGATAACACGTACATAAGTTATTTGCAGCGCTGTGACACTATGCGCCTACGGCAGAGAACAAGGCACTGCAAATGGCACAAGTATGACAGAAAGCGCAGCGAATGGCACAAGTATGACAGAAAGCGCAGCGAATGGCACAAGTATGACAGAAAGCGCTGCAAATGGCACAAGTATGACAAAGCGCTGCAAATGGCACAAGTATGACAAAGGCCTCCAGGCGCCAGGGGCGCACACCTACTCCGCCGTTCTTGTAGCACAGGTACGGGAAGCGCCACACGTTGCCCAGGCCCACGGCGAAGCCCACGCAGGACATGTTGAAGTCCATCTGCCGGGTCCAGGTGGCGCGCTCGGCCGCGGGCTCGCGCGGCCCCGGCGGGGGGTACACTCCGGACAGCTGGGCAGACCCGTTGGCACACACGTCGGCATCGTGCCCACCTCCGTTGGGAATAAGTTGCCCTTTCTTCTCCTCCACGGAGCCGTGACAGGTCCTGTTGGAAAGTGACCCCCGACACTTCGGCACCCCGTTAGTCTGTCGCTGACTCAAGGCGAACAAAGGTCCCAAAACAATGTAAAACAAGTTACTCTGAGACTCTCCTGACAGATGCTGTCCTCCAGTCGTCGTGACAGCGTGCACCCATCCTGACAGGACGACTCCCCCTGCAAAGTGCCCGCAGCACTCACTCCTCTCAGTGCTGGGGCAGGGGGCACAGCTCCTTAAAGCTGCGGGCAGCACTGTAAGAGAAGGCATGTACTCACCAGGAGCAGGGCGGTTACAGGCTTAGATTTTGAACTACAACGGATGTATTAAAGTTACCAAAGCCTCCCCTCCTCCCATGAATAATGCAATAATGAAACGAGGCGTGACAGACCAGCTGCCAAGGACTGCGACAGGTGCGGGATTATTACAAATACAATACAATATAACACCAATATAGGTGAAAAACTCTCTCGATAACCTGTTAAAATGGATATTTAGTTGTAAAGCGCCTAAAAGTACAACGATCGCAAGGCTACGAAAACATTATTACTAATAATAATGCGTGAAACTGTATGGCACTTAGGACTGTTGTCTTTAGTAGCAGTGCACCACACGAGTCAAAATTGTATTACACTGTGCTCTGTAGAGACTTTGGAACCTGTAAGAAGCTCTGGTGCGAAAAGTATCAATTTCATCCTCGGGTGATTTAGAAGCGGTAGCAAAAAATCCCAAATTGATACTCACTGCACTACGTTTACATGGATAGTTCAAGTTCAGTCGGCATCACTGTCATAGCACCCATTCATTAAAAATACAACAAGAGTGGTGTGCATTCAGTCATCAGGGAAATAAAGTCTGGGTGGGATCTTAGAGATGAAAGTGACAAATACAAATTACACTGTTGCATAAATATCTGCACATATTGCGGCCAGTGGAAACCCGTCAGAACCTAGCCCTAACAGATGGGTGGTAATATGGCGCTTCATAACCCCCTAAACACATGCACCGATCCTTCTCACCAATATTGCCCTCCACGGAGATCTCTTGGGCTCCACGGTGTCCCTGCAGCTTCTTTGGGAGGAGTGGCCATAGCTCGGACTGCCGCTGTCACTATCAGCTTGCTGCTGGTTCCTCTGCGGACTGAAGCTCGGTTTGATTTAGGCGCGCAAAGCTCGCTCTTCCTGCCGCTGCGTGACGTCACGCAAAAGCCCCGCGCCCGCCACCGCTTCTTCCTGGATTTCGTTCTAATAATATATACAAGTGTCCCAGAGCGCCTCCCACAGAGGCCGTGAGGGCGCTTCTCCATAGGGGTGTCAACAACGGAACACAGACCGAGGGGGAGATTTTTCCGTTTCTCTTCCCTTCCACACTGGTGCGACTCTTACTGTCTGATCGCCTCCGAGCTTTGCTGCCAGTCAACGGGACTCCGGTCCGGTGATTGCCTAAATTATCACGTCTCCGTGACATCTGCTTAATTATTATTTTCGGTTTCTACCGACATCTTCCAATGTGTGTACTGTTCTAAATATATACGTGGCTTTGGTGAACGTGCCAATTTAAAAAAAAATCTTCCACGAGCGCCCGCCGCGCGTCCCGTTTAGGCATGAGGTGCGTAATGTCACGGACCGATACGGCCGAGACTTGCATCTTGAAATAACGACAATCTTAAAATAGAACAAATGGAGCACATTTCAAAAGTTGGCCTGGACAGTGCTAATGCCATTCTGAATGGTTTTCCTGCTTGCCTGCTCCATTTATGCGAGGTATCTTAAAAAGTACTGTGACTGCCCTTGAAGCTACAGGAAACTGCTTTCAATTATCTCCGCCGTGAACGCGGCACTCTGACAGCTCCTAATTAAAATGAATGGACTGCCGTGCGCGAAAGGTACATCTTACACGCGCGCATGATACATCCAATGCAATGGAGAACGCGCTCCCACCATCTGTATTGCATTACACGGGCACTCTGACAGCTCCTAATTAAGATTAATAAGTCTGCCATGCGCGTAACCACAGACAATATGCCATGCAACTGAAACAAAAGACAGACGAAAAGTAAATATAGCCTATCACGTCAAGGCTACTAAATAGAGAGCACAGCGAAGACGAATCACTAGGCAGATGCCATAAAAAATGCGGCGCGCACTAAAGAATGTGCCAGCCAGGACCCCTTTCAGAATTCTTTTTTTTTCGAACACATAAGAGCTCGGAAGCTCCGCCCCCACTTCGTGGTGACGTAGGCCCGAGCCCTAAAAAGGCTGATGTCCAATTGTCTACTGTCATAGGAACCCTTGGCCTTCTTGCCAGGTTCCATTCTTCCTCTTCAGAGCCTTCTTTAGATTGAATGTCTCAATGCAATAATTTGAATACATCCAAATATTCATATTCCCATATCTTATCTTTTGTCTTTTCTGATAAGTGAGACCCGAAAGGCATTGCAATTCCCATAGAGGGTAGCTTTTTTCTGTGTTGCTGTTCCCCTAACCCTTATTTACCATTGTCTTATTTTGTGTCTTTATTAGCATCACATTTTTTTTTACAGAGTTCTATATAGCGCAAACTTGACCCAAATCGGGTATCAGAGCGCTTTACCTAGCACCAGTTGCGTTACATGAGGACACGTTCATTTTTTGTTAGGCATGGGGAGATTAAGTGATTTGCCCAGAATCACAGGATGTTCAGCGTCATTGCCGAGACTCGAACCCAGTTCCCCAGATTCGAGGTCGGATGCCCCAGCAGTTAGGCCAACTCCATTTCCTTATCACACATTGAGTTTTTACTTTTCAAACCTCCTCACCTTTCTTTTCAATCAGTGACCCTTTCTGAAGCATCACTTGTGCTGTTTTCACCAACCCTAACAGATTTTGTCTGTATTTTAATGTTATGCTTGTTACGCCCCATACTGACCAGCTCTTATTTATACTTTTTTGCAATTGTCTCTCTGTGCGCATCTCTGCATTCAGACCAACTCCTCTGTTGCTGTCCAGTACTTCTGATAGTGCTCTTGTCATCAACACATGACTTCTGGAACGCACCAATGTTCGTCTTCTGTTATGTTCCGTCGCACCACCTCCCTACATCCATCAACTACCAGTGGACTCACCTTCCTAGAAATCATCACTCTTCATCAGTTATACTCCATTAACACCTTCCCTGCTGGGCACATTCCCCCACTGTGCTGGGGGGAGGGGGAGCGCGCACAGCGACTCCATGCTCATGACGAGCTCGAGCTCAGCTCGTCATGCAGCACAGTGCTCGTGCTAATTCCCCTGCTGTGCTCGCACAGCAGGGGAATTAGCCCAGCATGCGAGCGTTCTAACATCATCATGAGCACACAAGCACCGTGGCTCATGAAGAGTCATGAGCATCGAAGGAGTTAACTCGTTCCTGGTCTCACTTCATTACCCACACCACCATCATATTCTCTCCATTCTTTGGCAGATTGTGATAAATAATTGCCAGCACAATCCCTCATTGATGAAAAGGCCGCCATAGACCCAGCCGTGTCTTCAGCCCAACATCCAGGATCCTTATTATGCTCCACTGGCATCAGCATATTACAGCCAACCCCTTGCGCCTGTAACCCTCTTGATTTAGCCCCCTGGCTTCAAAAATTTGAAGAGACTTCAGAATGAGTGGACCTATGAGCTGTTCCAGCACCCTTTGGCAGTACCTTCCCATCATCCTCTGGTATACAGACCCATTGCCCACCATGGCTAAAGGTCCCAACTTTTCTTGAATAACTATTGTTAATAGAGTTAAATTTGGTATCCATAGAAACTTTATTTGCAACCAAAACCTCCGTGGACTCACTGTTTTAACCAACTGACAATGTTTAGCTAAATTCACTTCTATTTTGTTTTCTAGGACAAATGTAAACTCTATATTATCACTGTCCTCAACAGCCCTCTCTTTTTTAATTCTATTTAAAATTGCAGTCCTCGACTTACTGGGAGCAGCTGCGCCCGAAAAAACGACATTACCCATAATTCCCTTGATTGTGACGCCATCTTGCTCCACAGTCAAGGAAGTCTGCAAAAACACTGCCCCGTTACCAAATCACACTCTTCTCCTGCCTAACCTCCATGGAACAGAAAAGGGGGTGGTGATGAACAGAGTGCCTGAATTAAGCAGACCACTCTTACCCAGTCCAAAGATCAGGGCTTGATCCATCACCGTTTTTTAGCTCACTGCACCATCCCAGCTCAGAACTTGGCTATATGCAAATTAGTCTGTTCCTGTCCCAGTGCATGATGGGAACAGGGCAAACCAAACTACCAAGCCAATTCTTATACTGGGAAGGAAACAAGCTTCCGGGGACCGGTTTCTGCCATTTCAGGTGTCATCGGCCCGGCTTGCTTGAATCCTGATGGTGCAATGAGCAAGGGACTCACATCTGAGTATACCCTTCCACGCTTATGGTGGACAAAATGATTCAGAAAAGGGGGTGGTGATGAACAGAGTGCCTGAATTAAGCAGACCACTCTTACCCAGTCCAAAGATCAGGGCTTGATCCATCACCGTTTTTTAGCTCACTGCACCATCCCAGCTCAGAACTTGGCTATATGCAAATTAGTCTGTTCCTGTCCCAGTGCATGATGGGAACAGGGCAAACCAAACTACCAAGCCAATTCTTATACTGGGAAGGAAACAAGCTTCCGGGGACCGGTTTCTGCCATTTCAGGCGTCGTCGGCCCGGCTTGCTTGAATCCTGATGGTGCAATGAGCAAGGGACTCACATCTGAGTATACCCTTCCACGCTTATGGTGGACAAAATGATTCAGAAAAGGGGGTGGTGATGAACAGAGTGCCTGAATTAAGCAGACCACTCTTACCCAGTCCAAAGATCAGGGCTTGATCCATCACCGTTTTTTAGCTCACTGCACCATCCCAGCTCAGAACTTGGCTATATGCAAATTAGTCTGTTCCTGTCGCAGTGCATGATGGGAACAGGGCAAACCAAACTACCAAGCCAATTCTTATACTGGGAAGGAAACAAGCTTCCGGGGACCGGTTTCTGCCCTTTTCTGAATCGTTTTTGGCCACTATAGGTGTGGCAGGGTATACTCAGACATGAGTCCCTTGCTCACTGCTCCATCAGGATTCAAGCAAGCCGGGCCGACGAGGCTGAAATGCCAGAAACCGGTCCCCGGTAGCTTGTCTCCTTTCTGGTGAAGAATTGGCTTGGTAGTTTGGTCTGCCCTGTTCCCATGATACACTGGGCCAGGGACAGACTAATTTGCATATAGCCAGGTTCTGAGCTGGGATGGGGCAGTGAGCTAAATAACGGTGATGGATCAAGCCCTGATCTTTGGACTGGGTAAGAGTGGTCTGCTTAATTCAGACACTCTGTTCATCACCACCCCCTTTTCTGAATCGTTTTTGGCCACTATAGGTGTGGCAGGGTATACTCAGACATGAGTCCCTTGCTCACTGCTCCATCAGGATTCAAGCAAGCCGGGCCGACGAGGCTGAAATGCCAGAAACCGGTCCCCGGTAGCTTGTCTCCTTTCTGATGAAGAATTGGCTTGGTAGTTTGGTCTGCCCTGTTCCCATGATGCACTGGGCCAGGGACAGACTAATTTGCATATAGCCAGGTTCTGAGCTGGGATGGGGCAGTGAGCTAAATAACGGTGATAGATCAAGCCCTGATCCTTGGACTGGGTAAGATTGGTCTGCTTAATTCAGACACTCTGTTCATCACCACCCCCTTTTCTGAATCATTTTTGGCCACTATAGGTGTGGCAGGGTATACTCAGACATGAGTCCCTTGCTCACTGCTCCATCAGGATTCAAGCAAGCCGGGCCGACGAGGCTGAAATGCCAGAAACCGGTCCCCGGTAGCTTGTCTCCTTTCTGGTGAAGAATTGGCTTGGTAGTTTGGTCTGCCCTGTTCCCATGATGCACTGGGCCAGGGACAGACTAATTTGCATATAGCCAGGTTCTGAGCTGGGATGGGGCAGTGAGCTAAATAACGGTGATGGATCAAGCCCTGATCTTTGGACTGGGTAAGAGTGGTCTGCTTAATTCAGACACTCTGTTCATCACCACCCCCTTTTCTGAATCGTAACCTCCATGGAGGCACCTCCCACCTCCAAGTCCACATCAGAGACTGACAAAGAACTTGAAACTCCACCCTTCACGAATCACTATGCAAGAGGATGCCCTTGCTGAGCGGCCACGCCCTCTAGACCACCGTCCATTCATGGAGCTATTGCGCAAAGCAGCATTTTCCTGCAGTGCCAGTAAGCTCCTTTCTTCAATGCCAGAATTTTTTCCCACCCCCCACTCACCTCAGAAATGCCCAAAACCTTTTCTCCCCTGTACTGCTTATGCCCCGTGGCGGGAAATAGCCAACATTGTATTATTATAAAATGCACCTAAATTCACTTTACTGCCTGGAAAAATAAAGCCCCTGCCTACTACTCTGAAATGGAGTCAGGAAGAGACCACAACTCCCTATCTCCACTGTTTACATAACCTATTCATCTAAACCCCTTCCCCATGTCCTAACCTATCCTAAGGCTCGAGAAATGTGGCCTGTATCACCTGCACAAAGTCACCCCGCTCCTCCTGAGTACCAACAAACTACGGGCATTTTCAAAACCCATGCCTATGTAGCAGCGAGAACCACCATGTACTCCTTGATGGAAGTAGGGCATGCATTATTTGCTTAATTATTTGGTGGACTCAGTGGTTAATTTAAGCCTTGGTTTCTGGTGCCCGGAACCGGCACTTAATTGTCAACACCAGCACTTATGTTAGACTGCCGCTTGGTTGCGGTTTTGTCTAATTTAGAGATGAGCATAACAACAGTTGTTTATTAATTCAATATACATTAAGAATGACTAATATCTGTCACCCAGGCCATTCTTGTATGGTTGGGAGTCTGAAACTATTTGAATTGTCACACTTGTAGAAGTGCGATGTTCATAGTTGTGTTGGTACAGTCATTGGCGGCGCTAGCAGGGGCAATGGATGGTGCAAGCTACAGTGTCCTACTGAGGAGGGCCATGGCACTTATTTGTTTACAAATTAAGCACTGTAAGACTTCGGGGCTGCTATTTTATACTCCACTACTTTCAAGCATTACCAGCCTCTACGGAGCATTAGAGTCCGAGCTGTGCGACTGTGAGATGTTAAATGTTACGTACAATAGCAAACAAGTGGTTCTCCAATGACTTGGTCAGTTTTGTATTTATTTCTAACTAAAGAGTCAAAATGTTTTTCTCAGATGATTTGCATTGCTCAGAATAAGCTTTTATGCGATAAACGGGAAAAACGATGATTCGCCACTAATTAGTTTTCACCAAGTAGATTTCTGTAGCAGTTTGCATGGCATTTCACTAAATTTAATTTTGTGAGAAAATCGCTGTAAACCAATTCCCCGTGAGAAAGGTAGGAGCAGCTGCAAACATGTTTAATATTAGCAATCATATTTACGGCCCACACACAGTTTTTAATGAATGTACAAATCCCTTCGACCACATTTAAAAAATGGCTCCTGAGAAAAGACACGAGCCAGGACCTGCATTCATGAGCTGGATCGAGAAGAGGGCGCTTCTCAGCACACATTTTTTTTTAGAAGAAACCAAACTCCTGTATTTCTAGCAACAGATATTCTATAACAGAAGACACCACAAAGAAGGAGAGCAATTGCAAACACGTGTGTCTGCTACAGGGAACCTGTTCATATGATGGCCTCACACACCATTACATAATTTTACCTAGGACAATGAAATATCTGTGAAATGTGTGTGCTGCCTTTCCAATATCAATAATTAGATGGCCAAAGTAACTTCATTTGAAATCAAAATATCTCTACTTTAATCCTAAAATATCCCAAAATAACATGCCATATATATATCTCACAACACACCACATTTACGTTTGAAATAAAAAAAAAAAGTCAAAATAAAACCTGTTATTTACAGGGCTGAAAAAATGCAGAAGTGCGGTACGAAGCAGCAAATTATAACAAGTTATTGTAGTTATTTCATCCACAATAAGACTTGCTTGGTAAAATTTAAAGGTTTTTGCTCAATAGTTGGCTCTCGATATGGTGAAGAGATCCAGTAACTTGAATTTTTGGGCCAAACAAGTTGTAACAACGAGAAGCAGAGAGGTTGATCACTTAGGGAAATGGGCATTGAGCGGGTTCAATAGAGAGTCCTTTCTTCTAAAACTGGTGTCCGGCAAGTCTGCATGGTGGCACTGGCCCATTTCCAGCGTAATCTTAATAATCGCCCTCAATTATGGGACAGACTGGAGCTGATATTCTCTCTGTTAATGGAGAGTCAGTACGTATAATGTTACTCACTGATGGTGTGCTATTTTAGGTCCAAACTGCATGTTTAATTGAAGATATTTACAGATTATTGTTGGAATAAATTATCATCAATACTCCCAAAAGCAACAACAGTCTTGATTATAGCCCAGAATTTTCGGAATATTGTGTATTTAGAGCTTGTTAAACAATCATAATTATGTTGGAGAACTTGGCCTTATGGGCCGAGCGGCGCAGGGCACGCCTGTAATCTCCAGGTTCACCTGCCTTGTCGGACAGAGACACAAGACACTCTGTTAGGCGTAGAAAATCAGGTTTATTAGCTGCAGCTAAGCACAGTTGTCCAAGAAGTACACCAATGGTAGGTTCTCAGGAGACTGCCACTTCATTCCGTGGTGCACAATCTTTTATGTCATACATATTTACAATGCCTACTCCCAAAACATACAAAACTGACAAATGAGAAAAGTTTGAAAACAAGCTATCAAGTATCTTGTATACACCCTTCTTTCAGACCCCGTGTTCTCCCCTCCCCTCAAGTTAATCAATGCTAGTGCATGTAATTCAATTTGCAGGTGGCAGGACGTATTTGCGAGCCTCAAAGGATGGTTGTGTAATAGGAGAATACACGAAGAGAATAGTGAAGGCCAGTCAAATAAGATAAAGTAAAGGAAGAATGGTGGGACCCAAACAGTCAACTAAGACAAGGATCAATCAGTCTAGACATGGATTAACTAACTCGGCCAGGTCCTGACATCGGTTTCACAAACAAGGACAAAGGGTTACTTTTTAACAGGAGAGACGAGCAGCTGGAAAGGCAAAAACACTATGTTCGCCGTGCTGCCTGACTGAGGGCAACACAAAATGGCGGCTGTCACAAAATGGCGGCTGACTACAAAGCGATGTCGAAAATCACAGAACCTCAAGACCCTCCTTTTACCATTTCTCAGGCAAAACACAAAGGACTCAAGTTAATCTGAGTCAATGTCAATGGTCATGAGGTCATTGAGCTGTTGCTGCAACATCATTTTAATGTTCTCTGTTTTCTGTGACGCAGGCTTTGGGACACACAAGGTGGCACAAAGACCACAGATGGCGGGGCCACACTGTAAACAAAGACAGCAAGAAAAAATGATGGCTAAAATCATTCCAAGGAAAGTTAACACTTTCCATCCCCATGTGGACAGTAGTCCCCAAAATCATCCCATCACGGACCAATCACCTGTGTCCTGATGAATAGACTCGGAAATCACGTGTAACTTAGAAATGGCTTGGTATACTGTAGGAGCATTATCAGGAATGTAAATGCAGCAACTAGACCCAATCAATTTACAGACTCCTCCTCTATCTGCAAGGACGATGTCTAAAACCATTCGGTTTTGTAAAGTCATAAGACGATCCGCCTGAAGTTCAGCCGTCAAGTTACTCAAGGCTCCGGAAGTCACATTTATCGTAGCCTCAACAACACGAACTAGCTGTCTGATGTTTCTGCTATTGGCCATTGGGCCCCAGAAGGGAAGAAACCCTTTAATAAAGTCTCCTCCCTCTTGTCCAGCTGTGTCTCCAGAATCAATAACCCCTCTACCATATCTTTTTCTGTGATGACTTGAAGGAGCAGTGTATGTAGGGGGAAGAAGAAAAGCTATATAACATGTTCCTGAAAAATAGGCGGGAAGCCATGTATAGGCTCTATCGTGACAAACAAAATATGTACCTTGAGATGGTACCAACGGAGAAGAAATCAAGGGGGGATAGACATAGGTATGAGAACAAACACTCTTTTCCTGTTTATTCTTATTATTCTGACCATTTATCTGCAAACATAAGTTACCTTTATGAGGTACAGTCCAAATTGGTAAAGATCTTCTTTGTCTAGCCTTGTCAGTGAGGCTAGTAATGTAACGAGTCACATTCCAACCATCATATGCTCGTTTCTCATCAACGGGAATTTTACTAATATCAGCAATTTTAGCCATAGTCGCTATTCCCTTTATCAAAGGACTATGACTATAATCTGATCCACCAGTATATATATCACCAGGAGGATATCGAAGTTGATTCTGATATGCATTAGAAAACATAGCCAAATAAGCCCAAGCGGAACCTTCATATGAAAACGGGAGAAATAAATATGGCATCCCTTTCTCGGCGTTATGGGGCATAAGACCACAAACCCAACAGTCAGTAGTGTTAACTACCAGTTGATGCTGATGTAACAACTGGATGAATGAATTGTTGAAATATTCTGTTCTCCTAATTTGTTCATGGTCTGGGAGTATATAGAACTTATGCGGAGAGTTAGTAGAAGAAGGCAAAGGAACAGGAGTCGGAGCAGGTGCTTGCTGCATAGTGTGGACAATCCATCCCACACAAGCTAATAGAATACATAGACATACTAAAATACACAATGCTACGCCACATCTATTAAACAATAATTTTTTATACTTTGTTTGCATTGTAACTTTTTTATCATTCCCTTCCACTTTATTATCCATTCTCTAAAGGCGTTGCTCACGGTAATCTTCCTGGATCACTTAGTTGTCGTCATTTTCTTTTTCAGAATTTGTCCAGTCCAGGTGTGCACTACTGAAAGGTACAAATCGGGGTACTTTTTCGCTCTCACTATCACCTACGCCTTCTTGGACCCACTGATCATAAGGTAAAGGCAAGGGTACCCTCTTACAGTGCACGCCGTGGACCCAGTTTTTCTTCCCAACGACTTTAACTGCTGTACGGGTGACAAGAAGCATTTGTCGCGGCGGCCCCCAACGAGGTTCCAGATTCTTCTTCCTCTGGAAGTTCTTTATGCAGACGTATTCGCCAGGTTGAATGGAATGACCTGGATCTGAGGAAGCCTCCGGCAAAGCGTTTTGAACCTGTTGATGAATAACACGTAATTTAGTGGTGAGGTCATGTAAGTAATCAACCAACAATGGGTATGGAATATCTGAGTACTTTTTAGGTCGAGGGACTCCCCAAAAATTGGCTGGGTGTCCAAAAACGACCGCATAAGGACTAAGTCCTAAACGAGAATGTACAGTTGTTCTCGTAGGGAGAAGCACCAAAGGTAAGGCGTCGGGCCAGGCAAGACCCGTGCTGGCCTGAATCCTTGCTAATTTGAGCTTGAGAGTGCCATTATAGCACTCTACCAAACCCGCTTACTGAGGATGGTTTGCTGCATGGAATTTCTGCCTAATCCCAAGACCTGCACACACCTTCTTCATAATTTGACCCACACATTCACTTCCATTGTCACTCCAGACAATACGCGGCAAACCAAACCTCGGGAAGAATTCCTTCAAGAGGACTTCAGCAGTGGACAAGGCAGTATTATCCTTTAGGGGGTAGGCCTCTATCCATCTGGAAAAGGCGCAGACCACCACCAGGACATACTTGAGGTTATTGGAACGTTCCATATGGATGTAATCTATTTGTAAAACCTCAAAAGGATACATAGGGGGAGCAAAATGACCTGCTGGAGTTGGTGTTCCCTTTCCTGGATTATGCATCAAACAAACAATACAATGCTTTACCACATTCTCCGCATATTTAGGAATACCTTCATTCTGCCATACTGGAGCCAGAAGCTTACATATTCCTTTCGCACTGATATGAGCTGGACCATGCGCCATAGTAACTACAGGCAGTACATAAGCATCTGGTAACAGCCAACGTTGGTGTTCTGACAATTCCGTCCAACACCCTGTCGTGTCCAACATTCCCGTACTCTCTCTCCACTTACTCAATTCCTTCTCAGTTGCTTCTTCTTGAATCATCTTCACACTTTCCACTGTGTCCTCACACATACCTACTTCTCCAACCCATCTTGCAGGACCTGCAACATACATACGACTCTTAACATCTTTCGCTGTTTCTTTTGCTACCTCGTCTGTAAAAGCATTCCCACGACCCACATCATCAGTGATACTTTTATGTGCACTGCACTTCACAACCGCTATTTGGATAGGCAAGGCAAGTGATTCGAGAAGGTCAGTAACCAACTGACCATGCTGTATTTTAGTCCCATGGGAAGTAAAGAATCCTCTTTCCTTCCACAAGCGACCGAAACTATGAGCCATGCCAAAGGCGTATTGGCTATCGGTGTAAACAGTCACTCTCTTTCCTTTTGCCAATACACACGCTCTCGTCAGTGCAATCAACTCAGCTGCTTGTGCTGAATTATGTGTAATGCGTGCAGTTTCCACTACTGTATGCCAAGTGGTAACAGCATAGGCTGCAGTTGTATCACCATTAGGAAGCTTAAAACACGACCCATCTACCCAAAGGATCCCATCCGGATCCACGAGTGGTGTATCTTTTAAATCTATTCTACCCTTCGTTTCCTCCTCTGTACGAAGAAAACAATCATGCTGATCTTGTATATCTTCCTCTTCTGGATTAGGTAACAATGTTGCTGGATTTAAAACATTACATCGCTTTATATGTATGTGACTAGCTAAAAGCGTCAACTCATACCCAGACAAGCGAGCACTCGTAAAATGTTGCGTTTTTGTTCTGTTCAAGAGAGTATCCACTGCATGTGGTACCATAACAACAAGAGTGTGATCCAATACCAATCCAGCAGATTGACGAATAGAGATCGCCGCTGCTGCTGTTGCTCTGAGACAACTAGGCAATGCCTTGGCTACTGGATCCAATGTAGCCGAAAAATAGGCACATGGCCTTTGCTTGTCTCCAAATTGTTGTGTTAAAACTGACAATGCACAACCTTCTCGTTCATGCACGTAGAGTGTGAAAGGCTTACTATAATCTGGAGTACCCAACACAGGAGCAGAGCACAAAGCAGTACGTAAATCAGAAAAACTCTTCTGACATTCGTCAGTCCAAGGAATAGGTTGGGGTGTGTCTTTCAGATTAAGTGCCAACAGAGGTTTAGCCAACAAAGAAAAATTTAGAATCCACTGTCTACAATTAGAGGTAATGTCCAAAAAGGAACGCACTTCCTTTTGTGTGGATGGTACAGACATTCGTAAAATTGCATGAATACGTTCTGGGGTCAATCGCCTTCCCTCCTTCGTCAAGAGATGACCTAAGGGGAGAGGAGTTGGCCTAACGGCTAGGGCGCTCGACCTCGGACCTGGTGGAACTGGGTTCGAGTCTCGGTAACGACGCCAAAACCTCCTGTGATTCTGGGCAAATCCCTTAATCTCCCCGTGCCTAAATTGAAAGTAACTGGAAAACGTAAAAATGTAACGTAACTGGAAAAATATGTAAAGCGCTCTGATACCTGATTTGGTTCGGGTCTAGTTCGCGCTATATAAAACTCTGCAAAAATAAATAAAAAATAAATAAAATAGGTAACCTCTTGTCGGCAATATTGTAACTTAGAAGGTGACACCTTATGATGTAAATCAGACAAATGACGCAAAAGCGAAACAGTCGCATTTTTACAAACATCCTCTGAATCAGCAGCCACTAACAGATCGTCCACATACTGAATAAGAGTAGTACCTGGAGGCAAGGAAAACGCATCCAGCTGGGATTTCAAAGCTTGGCTATAAATGGAGGGACTCTCACAATAGCCTTGAGGTGCGCGTTGAAATCTAAAACTTCGGCCTCCGAGAGAGAAACCAAACAGATCTCTACTTTCCTCAGCAATAGGAATGCTAAAGAAAGCCTTCTTGTGATCAATAACTGAGAACCAAACAGCCGAAGCAGGTATAATTGTGAGCAAAGCAGTAATATCCGGGACAACAGGAAACTGAGGGACAACAATTTTGTTGACCTCTCGAAGATCAATCACAAAACGATATACAGGAGGCTTAGAAGGATCAGTACGTTTAAGAACAGGCAAAACAGGACTGTTGCAAACATTTCCTCTCGTTTCTTCAACAACACCCTTCTGAACTAAATCATAAACAATAGCCAACAGAGCTCTTTCGCCATCGTTAGAAATCTTATACTGAGGAATACGTGGTAACTGAACGTCAGGTTTGACAGTAATCACGTAAGGTGGAATCTTGAGCAAACCAACATCATTCGGACCCGTAGCCCAAAGCGTAGCAGGAAGTGAACGCAATTCAAGTGGTAGTTGATCCTTAGACAAATACATTAGGGAAACCAATTTATCACCCAAAGTAAGATGTACACCAGAGGGGGAACAATACAACGTTGCATGTAGACGTTTCGATAAATCCGAACCCAACAAATTCTCACCGTAACCAGTCGTTAAAATGAGCGGGGCTTCCAAATCATAAGGACCAATAGAGATGGGCAAAGGGCATGAAACTGGGTTGCTAACTGGGGCGCCAGAAAATCCTACAGAAACATTCGTTAAGCCAGACAAAGGTGCCCCAGGGAGTTTGGAGTGAATAATAGAACTTCTCATCGCACCAGTATCCAAAAGAAATGGCTCTGAAACACCCAATGCAACAACGTTAACATAAGGCCCATCCTGATACACTGGAACTGATACCACTCCCTTGCTTTGTCCATGGCTGTCCTAGCTAGTATGAAAATCAGGATTTTCGTTCTCAATACAATAATCGTCATCATAATATTGTGCAGACTGAGAATTCTGCTGATCAAAATAATTCATAGTATTCTGAGGAGGAAAGGAACGCTGTCCTTGAGACAACGCACCTCGCCCTCTACCCCTAGGTGTTGACTGAAAACCACCACGGCCTCGTGGCCCTGATAGTCCACCAGTACGCTGCAATAAAACCGGACAACTATTCTTAAAATGACCTTCCTCTTTACAATAGGCACACTGATTAGGACCCAACAAAAGTCGTGGAACAAACGGTGCAGGTTTCTGTAACAATCTCTGAAACTGTGGAGGCTGTTGCAATTGACGCTGAGCAGAACGAGGGGGATAGGCTTGTTGCAAAAGAACCTTCGTTTTCAACTCTTTAGTTTTTTTCTCTACTTTATCCTTTTCTTACTTATCCCTGTTCTCGTAGTACTGAGCAGTAGCTAATATCTGGGCAGACGAAGAAACAGCCCATGAACTCTCGGAATCTTTCAATTTATGCGATAATTCGGGAAGTAAATTAAATACAAATTTATCCACAAATAATCGCTGTCCACCCTCAGTACCTCAGATGAACGTCTCCTCGAAACGAGTAAAGAAATCAGAGACACTCTCATCTTTCTTTTGTTTACACGCAGCTAACTTATCCCAATTAACTCGTAGGGTGGGCATCATCGTTTTCATTAGAGCTATTATTCTACCAGGCAACTCTGTAATCAAATCATCAGGTTTAGCACCACCTACTTGAGCTGTATCTGCGGCAGTTATAGCAGCCCAATTATCACCTAAAGCTTGATCGTGGTCTTCCCTACGGATCCGAGCTCATAATGCTTGAGGTACTACATTTCCCATCAGCAAATCAATATCTGCTAAATTCTTAATACACGCATCAACAGTCTGGGACAACTCCTTGTAATACCCAGCAGGATTCTTACGAGGGTCCGGTAGAGACTGTTTAAGCTCCAGAACTTCAGATCTTTTCCAAGGGACATGTACCCATATTTGCTGAAAATGAGCAGGGATAGGCGGATTAGCACCTGGAACGGCATCTCTCCATATTGGAGGAACTTCTCGCATAGGATAGTGTTTCACTTTATGCCTTACTGCAGGATCAGGTTCAAGAGAAGCTTGAGAGAAAAAGGAAGACCTAAAAGTGATAAGTGTTCGAACAGCATCCGCGACATCAGAACCCACAATAAGTCCCTTATCAAATTTAGCCTGTATATCAAACAAACCCTGAGGAGGTAAATCCAAATCCATATCACCCCATCCTTTAACAAGAGTATTACACATAGCATTAAAAATATATCTTTGTGTAGGCGCATTCAACTGAAGAAAAGTATCCAGGATATCGTGCACATTATACTGTGGACAACTCATGATCCAATTGTGAGCGAGAGAGTCTAACCTAATTTGCTCGTCAGTATCCGGAATTTGACTACGGGATTGTCTTCGGGATGAAACAGGAGTCAAATTAAGAGACCCGAAGAAAGGTAACAAAAGACCGGCAACAGTATCAACTAATCGTTGACGAGCCGTAGGAGAATCTGACAGTAAAACCGGAGACAACATGTTAAGCACAGCAGGAGAAGAATTATCAGTGCTAAAAGAAACTGACGGTGAAGGAAACTGAGGTACAGAAGTCGGTGGCAAAGGAGTTTTAGGTGGAATTACTGGAAGAGGTAATTGTGGAAGAACTGGAACAACTGGTTGAACAACAGGTTGCTGAACAACAGGTTGTAATGGGGGTGCATTAGCACCTAATACATAAGGTGGAGGTAATCTCAACAAATGAGACATTAAAGGATCTTCGTCAAGATCTTTACTCTTTGTGGAAGGAGGCAATTCAGGATAACATCTATCTATTGCCATACGATGCCGTCGTTCCGATATTTCAATCATTTGATCAGTCTCATTATTCTTAAACTGTTGGGCAGCTTGTAAAATCGTCCTATCCTGCGCTTTCTTATCTTTTTTCGCTTGTTTAATTTCTTTCTGTTTGGCTTCCTTACGCCATAGGCGGAAAGAGTCAAACATTGCCGGCCGGGCTTTTCTCTTAAACAAAATTGCTTCTAAATTATCTAATATGTCAGGCTCAAAGCTACCATTTTGTGGCCACTGCAAAACACCATCTTTCTTTGTATATCGAATCCATGTTTCATTAAAGATAATAGGGCCAAGATCATGTTTCGAATAGAGCTCATAAGTGGGAGTTCCAACCGGAGGAATTGGACAAGAATCGTCTAGCCAGGAATCCCTAGTACAATTAAAAGAGCAAAATGTCTTAAACTTACTAAGCCCAGGCATTTCGTAACAAACTGGACTATTCACAGACTTCAAGGGGTTTTAAGGCAATTATCACAGCACAAACGTACTTACCCCTCGGCTTCGACTAATGCATGAGTCGAATAACAAAAACAAAACAAAAGAGTGGGCGCTACCCACGAATACTTAACTAAATATTTTCTCACGCCAACAGGTGTCCGTCTAACGTCTCGCGATACCAATCATCACCAGAGGGCCAAGGCAGGACGACAGTCAGGGCAGCAGCCCTCTGCAGCCGTCGGAAAGGAGTAGCCGTGCTGCAAAAGACCTTTGGTCCACTTTCGACATACAGGGGTCGCTTGATGTGTTTCGCGAATCCTCCAGAATTTTCTTGCGAGGCTCCTCACAACCTTTGGGCTGAACCGCTACCACTGAAGTCGCCCGGCGTTGGGCACCAGTTGGAGAACTTGGCCTTATGGGCCGAGCGGCGCAGGGCACGCCTGTAATCTCCGGGTTCACCTGCCTTGTCGGACAGAGACACGAGACACTCTGTTAGGCGTAGAAAATCAGGTTTATTAGCTGCAGCTAAGCACAGTTGTCCAAGAAGTATACCAATGGTAGGTTCTCAGGAGACTGCCACTTCATTCCGTGGTGCACAATCTTTTATGTCATACATATTTACAATGCCTACTCCCAAAACATACAAAACTGACAAATGAGAAAAGTTTGAAAACAAGCTATCAAGTATCTTGAATACGCCCTTCTTTCAGACCCCGTGTTCTCCCCTCCCCTCAAGTTAATCAATGCTTGTGCATGTAATTCAATTTGCAGGTGGCAGGACGTATTTGCGAGCCTCAAAGGATGGTTGTGTAGTAGGAGAATACATGGAGAGAATAGTGAAGGCCAGTCAAATAAGATAAAGTAAAGGAAGAATGGTGGGACCCAAACAGTCAGCTAAGACAAGGATCAATCAAGAAACTGAACTCGGACAAGACGGAAGTCCTCATCCTGGGATCTTCGCCCTCCGCCTGGGACGACTCCTGGTGGCCCCCAGCCCTGGGCACTGCACCCAAGCCAACCGACCACGCACGCAACCAGGGCTTCATCCTGGACCCCTCCCTCTCGATGACCAGACAAGTCAACGCCGTCTCCTCATCGTGCTTCAACACCCTGCGTATGCTTCGCAAGATCTTCCGCTGGATCCCGACCGAGACCAGGAAGACTGTCACCCAGGCACTCGTCACCAGTCGACTGGACTACGGAAACGCCCTCTACGCCGGAACCACAGCCAAGCTACAGAAAAGACTCCAGCGCATCCAGAACGCCTCCGCCCGACTCATCCTGGATGTCCCCCGACGCAGCCACATCTCCAGCCACCTGAGGAACCTGCACTGGCTCCCCGTCGACAAGAGGATCATGTTCCGGCTCCTCACCCACGCACACAAGTCTCTCCACGACCTGGGCCCCAAGTACCTCAACGACCGCCTGACCTTCTACACGCCCACCCGCCAGCTACGGTCCACCAGCCTCGCCCTCGCAGCCGTACCACGCATCCGAAGAGCCACCGCCGGAGGAAGATCCTTCTCTTACCTGGCTGCCAAGACTTGGAACTCCCTCCCCATCCACCTTCGGCTGACCCAGGACCATCTCGCCTTCAGGAAACAACTCAAGACCTGGCTGTTCGAGCAGTAGCATACCCCTCCCCCCAAGCGCCTTGAGACCCTCCCGGGTGAGTAGTGCGCTATACAAATGGCATGATTGATTGATTGATAGACATGGATTAACTAACTCGGCCAGACCCTAACATCGGTTTCACCAACAAGGACAAAGGGTTACTTTTTAACAGGAGAGACGAGCAGCTGGAAAGGCAAAAACACTATGTTCACCGTGCTGCCTGAGTGAGGGCAACACAAAATGGCGGCTGTCACAAAATGGCGGCTGACTACGAAGTGAAGTCGAAAATCACAGAACCTCAATGTGAGTGTTTTGTAGTAATAGACGAAGGGGGCAACAAGTAGAAAAAGAGGGGTAAAACAGCATTCTATGCAAACTTCAGGGGTCGTACTTCATTTGTTTAATCGTATGGGAGGATACATTTATTTCAGGAATTTGTTTCAGGTGAGATTTATTGATCAACATATCTGGCAATGTTTGGTGCTGATCTACCGACGTACTTTAATTTGAACCCTGATTACAATTGTGGAAAAAACATTCTTGAATGAAACCTTCCAGTTTAGGCACAGGGACACCATTTAATAACCCCTAAAATGGAATTGACTAACATCAGTTGAAACTATACCAACATCGAAGCCCTTGGTGTTTTTGGCCTCCAGCTATATTGAGCCCATCTTTAAAATGTTTGGGAGCTAGAGCAAGCTTCTGAGTTTCCCTGTCTGGCATTTATAGGAAGGGATGCACAAAGAGTCATGGTTATCAGGAAGAACGTGTATTTATTGAGAGCAATATTATATCTTTGCCCGCTTGCTTCCTTGATCTTACAATGCAGATTTTATTTAGAGGCAAATAATGAGTTGTTTCTCAGTCCTTACCTACATGAGATGTATCCTGCACTCTGGAGAACATCTGTCCATCCATCACATGTACTTGTTTAACTGTATTTTGCCTGTCCACTTCTAGATGCAGTGGGCTGTCTCATATGTGCTTTCTTCTCTGATGACTATTGTGGGATACTTATGAGAATCGTGGCATAGATCTATTTTTAATGCCAGTGAGTGAAAAGAGATCACAGTTTTGATCTCTCTACTACAGATGGAGCTTGCCATTTTGAGCTGTCAAAAAAGTACGAAGGGCATGCATCTATACCGTGCAATGATCAGTGTAACATTTATGTGCAGTAACTTTTAAAATATTTAATTGTTATTGACATGGATTTACTGTAGCAATTGTAATATTATATAAGTTATTAATACCTACTGTAGAGAAGTACTCATATTCTCTATAAGGACATATCTCAGGAACAGTATGGCTATTTATATTTACTGTATTTATATTTACTGTAAACAATCCTCTGGATGAAATAGGTTGTTAGTTCATTAGCTGGTTCCTCCACCAATCGACATAAGGCCTGATTTAGACTCTGGTGGACAGGTTACTCCGTCAAAATTTTCATGGATATCCCGTCCACCTTATTACAAGTGCATTCAAAACTGTTGCTCTTGTAATAATGTGTATGGTCTATCCATCAAGGGTTAACTCAAACACCATTATCTAAATCTGGCCCTTAGAGATTAAGGGCTCTATTACGAGTCTGACGGTCCAAGGACCACCAGACTTGTGGGCGCGGCGGTCTTCCAATCGCCCTATTACAATTGGGGCAGTTGAACCACCATTGCCGCACTGCAGCTGCAGGGAACTGCCATTACCTGGCAATGTGATGGAGCTCAGGAGGCCGCAATATGCTTAGCTGGACTGCCGCGTCCCAACAAGCATATTATGAGTTTCCTCTTTGCCACGGTTTTCATAGCGGTTCCTCCTCCATGAAAAGCGTGGCAGAGAGGAAATACTACTGGGCCCCCTTGTGCCTCTGTGCCCTGGGGTGCACGCAGGGGGACAGAACATGTGTCCCCCTGCATGCACCCAAAAACAAAACACACTGGTCCCTAGTAACAATACTTTAGATGCAAAGAACCAAATGGTGAATAAAATGTATTCATAGGAGTTTATGAAAAACAATTTCAAGGTATATTATAGTGGCGCAGTGAAAATGGTTCAAAATCAACATGCTCGGTGCTCTCGTTAGAAATGATACACCGAAGTGATCAATCGTAATCAACAAGTGTATCAGCAAACACATGAACAGCACGGCCCATTACAGCAAGTTCTCAATAAACATATAGTGTTTGTGTTTATGAAGTAGACAGCGTTTCGATCCCAATAAAAATGGCGTGATCATCATCAGTACTAAGGAAGATACAACAAACCCAAGAGAGAGATTCTGAAAGGTCAAGCAGTTGCTAAAGGAAGGGTTCCTGGTGATAAGCCTCAGAAATTCAAGCTGCAAATCTTTAGATGCCTTGCAACAACAAACACCTTCAATTCTGGACATTTTGTTAGATATGTATATCCCAACTAATATTCATTTGGACAGTGGATTAAGTCCAGTTTTATACCAGCTCTACCAGCTGACAATGTGATAGATGTTTTCCATAGAGCTGTAATACAAGATCTACACACAGAGGACAGACACCTTGAGGGACATACTATTTTCAGGGACAAGCTAACTAGAGAAGAACGGACATCCTTCAACAAACTATCCAATGCTTCTAACATCATTATTAGAGAAGCTGACAAGCGAGGTGACATAGTCATCATGCAGTCAAAGGACTACATAACTGAGATTGGCAGACAACTTTCTGATGGTCTAGCCTACATCAAACTACCTGACAACCGAGTAATGGATATAACAAGGAAGATTGAACTCACATTAGCGCACTGGGGAGACCTTTGTCTAATCACTAATTGAATACTAGTACATGTACAACCCAACACCTAGGGCTCCATATATATACATACTTCCAAAAATACACAAACAAGGGCCTTTCCCCAAGGTAGACCGATAATCTCAGGGATTGGTTCACCAACTTCATGCTTTTTTTAACATGTAGACATCGTTCTCCAGTTATTCGTGTACAATCTACCTTTATTCATACGTGACACCAGAGATTTACTAAACAAACTTGAGGACATAGAATGGGCTGAGGACTTCTGCTTTGTCACGTTTAATGTGACCTCACTAAACACTTGCATCCCACTAGAGAGTGGCCTCGAGGCTCTTTCCTCGACATTGTCCACAAGGGACGCTACATTGTTTGAACATACACAGATGATTCTAGAACTTACCAGGCTTACTCTGGTTAATAATGTGTTCTTACACAATGGTCACTGGTATGTACAAGCTTAAAGTGTCGCGATGGGCTCGAATTTTTTTGCTTTCGTATGTGAATATTTATATGGGAGCATTTGAAAGAGACCACTTGTGGGAATGTAGTCCACCTAAATGTACTGAACATTTACTCTACTGGGGAAGCTATGTATATTCTAACAGGGCATTGCTAGGGATGTTGCATGCGAGTATCACTGCTTTTTCAGGATCTTCTCAGGGAATTCTTTTTCTATGAGTTGCTTGGTGAAGATCACACCTTCTTTCTTGAAGTCTTGTACGTCAGAACAATTCCTCTTAATTCATAGAAATTGCCCCACTGGCAGGTTTTCTCTGAAAGCCAGGGTGTGGGTGCAATTGAAATACAAGAGGCTGTTTCAGTCTGTAGGTTTAGTATAGAGAGGCCGTGAATATGTCACTTTTGATTGTGATTGTGATGTTGTGGAGGGAAACAGTATGTGTCTGCCATCATAGGGAATCATAAGTAGGGTTTTCTACCACTGAACCATGTCAGAAAATGTCCGATCGTCGTTTCATCTCCATGCCATATGACAACAATACCATCAATGTAGCGCTGCCATAAGCAGATCCCATTGATGAACGGGTTGTTGACCCATATGTTTTCCTCCTCAACCCTTCCTACATAGAGGCAGGCTATGCTTGGTGCAAAAGTACTCCCCAGGGACATCCCATGGTGCTGTAGGTAAATCTGGTCTTCAAATGAGAAGTAATTCTCTATCAGTGATAATTATTCCTATGCATGATACACTGAACGGTGACTGCAAACTCCCAATCTTGGGACAGCAACAGGTTGGTGATGATTCACAAGTTCTCTTCCTTTGGGATACTGGTGTAGAGGGCCTTAACTTCAAGGCACAGGATTTTTTCTGTAGTGGAGTCATATTCCACTTCTTTTAGCAGATTCCACATGTGCTTGTTATCCTTTTCTTTTTTTAAATTTGTTTTTATTTCGGGACATGTATAATTGCACTTACAGTACAATCCCTACAATGAACCCATGATACATAGCGAATGACATATCAAATCGAGTGGGTAACAAACCCCGCTGTAAAATACATCCAATAAATGCAAAAAATCTGCACATCCCGATCAGGCTATAATGAAATACAAAATCGAATGAAAATATAACTGTTAAGAACTAGGCAGCAATTGACAGGACAGTGTAGTAAAATATATTCACAAATAACCTAGATTGACATAATCCCACTACTTTGTCCATCCCGTCCTCCCTCCTGGATGGCTCTACAATGTGTATGGTAACAGGTGGACAGGGCCATATGCTAATGATCTGTTCGCAGAGAGGGACTGGAGAGGGTATTGTAGCCACTAGTGGATTATTACCATTACCCGTGTCTCCCTGCCAAGGCCAGAGGGTCATATCCACTCCCCCAAATCCACCCAGCCATGTTGGCTGATGGAGGCTGAGTGACCAGTGTACCGCCAACCCAAAATGGTGGAGGGGGAGGTTCCAACTGTTTGAGAGCGTCCATGTTCCCTCTTGATTGCGCAGTAGCCTGTAATCTGTCTAATAGTAAGCCCCATGTCTCCAGGTCTTGAGCTGCATTCTCGTCCGTACCAACTATGTGTAGGGGTCTCTTGTTCACCACTCCCCATTCCAGCACATCTACTTTCCATCAAAAGAGGCGACGGGTTGCCGGGTGAGTCCAAAGGATTGCAGTGCAGCACCTAGCCAGCACCAATCCCATGCCTGCAAACATGTTGCATCTTGGCTCCGACTTTGGGGGTGGGTAAAACCCTGAGCAGACAATACTTGATTGTCACCTAAATCCGGGATCCTGTGGCCTCCCGGAACGTCCCCAAAACTTCCAACCAGTAAGACTGGACATGTGGGGAGTCGCAAGTCATGTGCATGAATGCCGCTGGCTCAAATCCACAACAGGGGCACTCCGGCGAACGTAGCACACTGAGCCGTGCCAGTCTGCCGGGGACCAAGTAGGTACCATGTTAATAATGAAAGTGTATATGCTTAAAGTGTGTGTTACTAGCCACCTCCCTAACCTGCACAAACGCGTGCTTCAACTCATCCTCCATGAGATGGACTGGCAAGTCAGTCGAACATCGGTCCCCAACGCGAGAAATGTCATTAGAACTGTCAGCGTTGACCCCGTAGAGGCGGAAGAACAGGCCCTTGAAAGAGCCTGGGCCAATGATCACCAACAAAGTGTTAGATTCCACTGGCTACTCGGGGAAGGATGTCCAAAGTTCACGTCGTTGCACAAAATGTTTGCATATCATAAAAAGTGTCCGCTGCGACTTGGAAGCACTTCCGTGGTCGGCGAAGAAAATTAAAGTTCCACTGAGGTACAGATCTCCCGCCATAAGACACCCCCATGACCCACTTCATCAGTTCATCACAAACTGAATATGGCGGAAACTATGGAGCCATTGTAAGGGCAACGTTTGTGCATATAGAGCTTTTCATAGCACCAAGGTGACAGCCCGCTCACAAGCCCATCCGACCCACCAAACTACAAATGGGTAATCTAGAGGGGTCCTGGTCCCCATCGTGAGACATTCCGGGAGTCTATTCTTCCGTTCCCAGTCCGCTGGGAGATCTTTCTCTATATTGGGGCCTTCCGCTCACCATTGAGCCGCATATTGGAGGCGAGTTGCGAGATAATAAAGACACAGTTCAGGGAGGCTGAGACCACCCAGTTCTATGTCCAGTTTAAGAATCTCCAGTTTAACTCTGCTACGCTTTCCGGCCCTTACCAGAGAGACAAGGAGGCTATTAAGGGTCTCAAAGGTGGACTTGGGAATAGCGCAGAATGAGTTCTGGAGGACATAAAGACTATGTGGCAGGTGGACCATTCGGGCAAATGCCACACGACCCAAAATAGAGAGGGGGAGGCAATTCCAGAAGCTGATAGAGGATCGTAAGCTTGCAAGGATTGTTCACATATTCAATGCGGATTGCGCGTCGGTTGAGTGTGCCACTTGGATTCCGAGGAACCAGAAATTATGACATTCCCATTGGAAATCCGTTGGGGGTAGGTCTGCTACTGCTTTGCCAACCAAAGCTGCAAGTGGAAACATAACTGATTTCTGATTGTTAACCCTTAGTCCAGACACAGCACCAAATTCCGTCAAGATGTCCAGGAGAGCAAGTAATGCCCGCTCTGGGTGGGTTATAAAGAGCAGGGCATCATCCGTGTACAGGGACACGACATGAACCGGGTTGCTCATGATGACTCCCTTTGCAGTTAGATTCCATGGGGCTGCATTGCCAGGGCGAATAAAAGTGGGGACAGAGGACAACCCTGTCACGTGCCCAACTTGAATGGGTAAACGTTCAGAAATCACAAAGCCTTTTCAAACCCTGGCAGTCAGCAGACTGTATAGGAGACGCACCCAGGAAATAAATTCCTTGCTGAGGCCCATTCGTGCCAAAACCTCCCACAGATAGTTCCATCTTAGAGTGTCGTAAGCCGTTTTGATGTCTAGGGCTAGGGCCACAGCGCTGACGTCCATAGTATCCGTGGCGTGCAGGACAAGGGACAACCTACACAGGTTGATGTGTGTACCGTGACCTGGCATAAAACCACATTGGTCTGTGTGGACCAGATGAATCGCTATTCTGCTCAGACGGAGTGCTAGTATTTTGGCCAATATTTTGGTATCAACATCCAACACTGATAATGGTCGGTAAGAGCCGGGCACACTTGGGTTCCTACTTGGTTTAAGGAGCATCACGATTTGGGCTTCCCTCATCGACGGCGGTAGAGACCCCGACCATCTAACCTCCCGCAGGGTCTCTAAAAGGTGAGGGAGTAGGAGTCTGTGTAGGACTGAAAATACCACACCTGCAGACCATCAGGGCCAGGAGATTTACAGCGAACCACGTTGGTCACTGTTTCAGTCAGGTCTTCTAGGCCGATTTCTCCACTGAGACCTTTGCGTTGGCCGTCACTGAGGTTGGGGAGGGTCAGGTCGTCCAGGAAATGCTCCAAGACGTCTTGGGCTATGTGTGCCTCTACCCTATATACCGATGACAGGGGAGCATTCATGAGGGTATTAATGCCCTGTTGTGTAGATACGTGGCTATCATCAGCCTGCTGGAACGTAAGAATAACCAGGGGCATTCACGCTTGAGAAGCCATGGAGCAATTGACAATATTCATGCCGAACCAGGCATTCCAGCCTGTCCCATATTTCTCCCACCCTGCGCTGAGCGTGTAGCAGCGACTCTCCCTTGGCTCCCCAGGTAGGTTCCACTCCCTGCAAAGTACTCAGGGTATCCTCTGCCTTCGACAACTCCTTCCCCAATTGTCGGCTCAGTCCACCCACCCTAGAGCAGCATTCCCCAAGGGTTACCACCTTCAGAGCTTCCTGTTCCGTCCCTCCGCATGCCATAGATCGCCAATTGTTGTCAAAGTAGGCCATCGTCGCCCTCCTCAATTCTACCCCAAACCTCTCATCTTTTAGGCCCTCCATATGCAAATGCCACATGGGGACCCACAGGAGAGCACTACGCAGTCCTAACTCCAGGAGCACTGGTGCGTGGTCGGAGATGTATCTTCCCGACACTTGTGTGTGTAGTGCCGCCATGGCTGCCTCCCTGGAGAGCAGGAAATGTACAATCTACTGTAAACTGTATGTGTAGGGGTGTAGCAGGTGTACCCCTCTCCCTTCAGGTGCATCTAGTGCCACGTATCTGTATAGCCCTTCCCGTCCATGACCCCCGAGTGCAGCCAACATGGTCGGTTTAAAGGGGAGCTGGGGAGGGGGTGTCTGACCAAGGAGCTGTCCAAAACACTGTTAAAGTCCCCACCCCATACCACTGGGGGCCCCACATAGGTCAATCGAAGAGTCTCCATAAGCAGATAGAACAAGCCAACTTCAACTTTTGGGGAATAAATATTCAGGAGACAGATTTCCTTACCATCTAGCTCTGCATGGACCAGAACAGACCTCCCCTCCACATTAGCCTCGCTGCTAAGGATTCTGATTGGCCAAAAGAAATAAGAGGCAACACATAAGCAAGGAAAATCAATGTAACTTCTCATCAACTATTAAGATCATTGCCAAGATTATCCAGAGTCCAATGTTGCTTGAATGTTTCTTTTTTTATTTCTTCTCTTTCAATTTTGAAAGTGTAACAAACAGATGCACCCTGAGAGGCCACCCACACAACCACTCCCCGGGCATAGGTGGAGTAAATCACATAAAACATCAGCCCTCTCCAATTTTGATGAAGCTTGAAAACCTCTGAATCGGTTAAGTGCGTTTCCTGCAACATAGCTATATGAATGCAGTGTCTACGAAGGTAATTGTGTACTCTGTATCTCCTAACAAACGAGTTAAGGCTCTGTACATTCCACGTTACAACGGCGTCATCTAGCAACCTGTGGTCCTCCATCTTCATATCACAAATGCCCGCCAATGCTGCCAACAAAAACATCCCTTAGGATTACAGATCCCCCTTTCCCACCGGGTAAGCACCACAATAACAAATCGTGGCTCCCCAATCATATAACCTACCCCAACTGTAAAAGAATACCTAAAAGAAAACAGGTTGTAATCTGTCTCTAACCACAAATAAAAACCGATTTACGGATTAAACCACCAGCAAATCATACACCTAACAATCACACAGCAGGCAACAAAAAAATCAGGACTGTGCCGGGTAGAGGAAGAGACAAGCGCAGCACCAGAGGTGCGACACTCGAGTCCACCCACCTTCGGCCATACAAGCGTGCATCACTCAGTCAAGCCTCACTCATGCAAGCTCACAGTAGAAGAAAAGGGGAAGAGGAGGAAGGGGAGATAAACAGAAAAGAGGGGCAGCCCACCTATGCAGCCATTCCATGCCCCTCCCGCAGCAATGTATGAGCCACTGAGCACTCCCAGTACACACATTCCACACACAACCTCAAGTCTCTCAACATCATGCCCTCTGGGCTCATTGCACCATCAGGATTCAAGTAAGCCGGGCCGAAGACGGCTGTAATGCCAGAAACCGGTCCCCGGAAGCTTGTTTCCTTTCCAGTGAAGAATTGGCTTGGTAGTTTGGTCTGCCCTGTTCCCATGATGCACTGGGCCAGGGACAGACTAATTTGCATATAGCCAGGTTCTGAACTGGGATGGTGCAGTGAGCTAAAAAACGGTGATGGATCAAGCCCTGATCTGTTGACTGGGTAGGAGTGTTCTGATTAACTCAGATACTCTGTCCATCACCACCCCCTTTTTGAAATTACTCTGGGCAAGCCGCACAGCCACTGCGGTGCCATCCAAAATGGTGCAAATGTCCACAAAAAATCCTCAGCTAGTCAAGGAACTGTATCCTGCGGAGTATGACTTCTCCAGAAGTAGTTTCTGAATTTGATGCAGTCACCACTTCGACCAGAGCGCTGGCTTCCTCCCGCTCAACATGCAATTGTGCCGGATCAATGTTTGCCAGTTCACTATCTTCATTGACGGAAGTCTGGCGATCAAAATCCAAAGAGCCATTTTGTCGGACCACAACCCTATGGGAGGAGCGGGAGGATTTGCTATTTTATTTCCCTTTCCTGTTCGATCTATGTGAGCGCTATGAACCCAGGGACCGAGCAGCCCCCCCCTTCCCCGAGACCAGAGGCCGCCTCTCACCATCAGGCCCGGACTGGCCGTTGCGGGCACCGGGCATTCCCCCGGTGGGCCGCATAGGTGGAGGCCAGTTTTGGGCCCCTGGGGCCGTTTTTGTTACTGCAAAAACGGCCCTGTAACAAAATCGGCCGAAAACTAGCCCTGGCAAAGTGCGCGGTCGCACCCCCAGGCCGGCCAAGCCCTTTGCCAGGGCTGGTTTTGGTTCCCAGTCCGGCCCTGCTCACCATGCACCTCTAGCTAGTCCCACACCACCTCGGGCATAGGGAACAAGTGCATGTGACCGTCAGGTATGACTTTCAGCTGGGCTGGATAGAGCAATATACATTGTAGCTGCATTGCCATCAGTTTCGGCTTCACATCAGAGAAGAACATCCTCTGATATTGAACAAGCCACGTGTAGTCAGGAAATATACGGATCGTGTAATTGTCAAAGGGCAGGATCTCCCGCCCGCCAGACCTCCCGGAGAATACAGTTGCGATCCCTATACTTGCCAAATGTGTGAGGTTCATATTTAACAACAAGGGGTGGTGATGGACAGAGTTTCTGAATTAAGCAGAATACTCTCACCCAGTCAAGAGATCAGGGCTAGATCCAACACCGTTTTTTAGCTCACTGCACCATCCCAGTTCAGAACCTGGCTATATGCAAATTAGTCTGTTACTGTCCCAGTGCATGATGGGAACAGGGCAAACCAAACTACCAAGCCAATTCTTACACTGGGAAGGAAACAAGCTTCCGGGGACCGGTTTCTGGCATTTCAGCCGTCGTCGGCCCGGCTTGCTTGAATCCTGATGGTGCAATGAGCAAGGGACTCACATCTGAGTATACCCTTCCACGCTTAGGGTGGACAAAATATTTAACAACAAGGGGTGGTGATGGACAGAGTTTCTGAATTAAGCAGAATACTCTCACCCAGTCAAGAGATCAGGGCTAGATCCAACACCGTTTTTTAGCTCACTGCACCATCCCAGTTCAGAACCTGGCTATATGCAAATTAGTCTGTTCCTGTCCCAGTGCATGATGGGAACAGGGCAAACCAAACTACCAAGCCAATTCTTACACTGGGAAGGAAACAAGCTTCCGGGGACCGGTTTCTGGCATTTCAGCCGTCGTCGGCCCGGCTTGCTTGAATCCTGATGGTGCAATGAGCAAGGGACTCACATCTGAGTATACCCTTCCACGCTTAGGGTGGACAAAATATTTAACAACAAGGGGTGGTGATGGACAGAGTTTCTGAATTAAGCAGAATACTCTCACCCAGTCAAGAGATCAGGGCTAGATCCAACACCGTTTTTTAGCTCACTGCACCATCCCAGTTCAGAACCTGGCTATATGCAAATTAGTCTGTTCCTGTCCCAGTGCATGATGGGAACAGGGCAAACCAAACTACCAAGCCAATTCTTACACTGGGAAGGAAACAAGCTTCCGGGGACCGGTTTCTGGCATTTCAGCCATCGTCGGCCCGGCTTGCTTGAATCCTGATGGTGCAATGAGCAAGGGAGTCACATCTGAGTATACCCTTCCACGCTTAGGGTGGACAAAATATTTAACAACAAGGGGTGGTGATGGACAGAGTTTCTGAATTAAGCAGAATACTCTCACCCAGTCAAGAGATCAGGGCTAGATCCAACACCGTTTTTTAGCTCACTGCACCATCCCAGTTCAGAACCTTGCTATATGCAAATTAGTCTGTTCCTGTCCCAGTGCATGATGGGAACAGGGCAAACCAAACTACCAAGCCAATTCTTACACTGGGAAGGAAACAAGCTTCCGGGGACCGGTTTCTGGCATTTCAGCCGTCGTCGGCCCGGCTTGCTTGAATCCTGATGGTGCAATGAGCAAGGGACTCACATCTGAGTATACCCTTCCACGCTTAGGGTGGACAAAATATTTAACAACAAGGGGTGGTGATGGACAGAGTTTCTGAATTAAGCAGAATACTCTCACCCAGTCAAGAGATCAGGGCTAGATCCAACACCGTTTTTTAGCTCACTGCACCATCCCAGTTCAGGACCTGGCTATATGCAAATTAGTCTGTTCCTGTCCCAGTGCATGATGGGAACAGGGCAAACCAAATTACCAAGCCAATTCTTACACTGGGAAGGAAACAAGCTTCCGGGGACCGGTTTCTGGCATTTCAGCCGTCGTCGGCCCGGCTTGCTTGAATCCTGATGGTGCAATGAGCAAGGGACTCACATCTGAGTATACCCTTCCACGCTTAGGGTGGACAAAATATTTAACAACAAGGGGTGGTGATGGACAGAGTTTCTGAATTAAGCAGAATACTCTCACCCAGTCAAGAGATCAGGGCTAGATCCAACACCGTTTTTTAGCTCACTGCACCATCCCAGTTCAGAACCTGGCTATATGCAAATTAGTCTGTTCCTGTCCCAGTGCATGATGGGAACAGGGCAAACCAAACTACAAAGCCAATTCTTACACTGGGAAGGAAACAAGCTTCCGGGGACCGGTTTCTGGCATTTCAGCCGTCGTCGGCCCGGCTTGCTTGAATCCTGATGGTGCAATGAGCAAGGGACTCACATCTGAGTATACCCTTCCACGCTTAGGGTGGACAAAATATTTAACAACAAGGGGTGGTGATGGACAGAGTTTCTGAATTAAGCAGAATACTCTCACCCAGTCAAGAGATCAGGGCTAGATCCAACACCGTTTTTTAGCTCACTGCACCATCCCAGTTCAGAACCTGGCTATATGCAAATTAGTCTGGTCCTGTCCCAGTGCGTGATGGGAACAGGGCAAACCAAACTACCAAGCCAATTCTTACACTGGGAAGGAAACAAGCTTCCGGGGACCGGTTTCTGGCATTTCAGCCGTCGTCGGCCTGGCTTGCTTGAATCCTGATGGTGTGAGGTTCAGCACCCTGAAATAGGAGCAGTGCACCCCGCTCCGGACACCACACAAAGCCTGCTAACAGAGACCCCCGTGGCAATCTGCTGTGTCTAAAGAGTGCGCCTCTGAGGGGGGACAGGCATGGGCAACCGCAGAAATGTTTCCAGGGGGGGGCAACATTTTAACTTCATCGCCATCCCCCGACATGATTGAGCACAAGTATAAAGTATTAAATACATTTAAAAAAATCTAAAGAGCTTAAATAAACAAAGAATTCCATAGGGGGAAGAGAAAAATCTTGTGAGGCGCCACATCAGACAACCTGGTAAGTAATAAAACAGAGGGAAAAACTAAAAATGACCAGAAAAACACAAACACATTCTAAATCAGGTTGATGCGGTTCTAGAGCATGGGTACTCACAAACTTTCTCTCAGGGGCCAAATTTACAGTGTGGTTTGTGGCCGAGGGCCGTACTGGTGGGGGCGGGGTCAGTGAGGGAGGGGGGTGGGGCTAGAGCAACAAAAAGCTATAACCATGAGGTTGAACACAGGTCCCTGCAGCGAACGCCTTCGTCCGCTGAGCCACTAGACCCGGCATACACACATCTTTCTTTCTCTCTCTCTCTCTGTCTGTCTCTCTGTCTCCCTCCCTCTCTCTCTGTCTCCTTCCCTCTCTCTCTCTCCCTCTCTCTATATCTCTCTCTCCCTCCCTCTCCCTCTCTCTGTCTCCCTCTGTCTCACTCACTCTGTCTATCTCTCTCTCCCTCCCTCTCCCACCCTCTCTCTCTCCCTCTCCCTCTCTCTCCCTCTCTCTTCCTCTCTCTTCCTCTCTCTCCTTCTCCCTCTCTCCCTCTCTCTCCCTCTGTCTCTCTCCCTCTCCCTCTCTCTCCATCCCTCTCGCTGTCTCCCTCCCTCTCTCTCCCTCTCCCTCCCTCTCGCTCCCTCCCTCTCTCTCCCTCTCCTTCCCTCTCTCTCCCTCTGTCTCTCTCCCTCTGTCTCTCTCCATCGGTTTCTCTCCCTCTCCCTCTCTCCCTCTCCCTCTCCCTCTCTTTCTCTCTCTCTCTCCCTCTCTCTCCATCCCTCTCTCCACCCCTCTCTCTCCATCCTTCTCTCTGTCTCCCTCCCTCTCTCTCCCTCTCCCTCCCTCCGTCTCTCTCCCTCCCTCGCCCTCCCTCCCTCCCTCTCTCTCCCTCCCTCCCTCTCTATCCCTCCCTCTCTACCCTCCCTTTCCATCCCTATCTATCCCTCCCTTTCTCTCCCTCCCTCTCTCTCCCTCCCTCTGTCTGTCTCCCCCCCCCTCCCTCTGTCTGTCTGTCGACCTCCCTCTGTCTGTCTCCCTCCCTCCCTCTGTCTGTCTGTCGACCTCCCTCTGTCTGTCTGTTGCCCTCCCTCTGTCTGTCGCCCTCCCTCTGTCTGTCGCCCTCCCTCTGTCTGTCGCCCTCTGTCTGTCTGTCTCCCTCCCTCTGTCTCCCTCCCTCTCCCTATCTCATCGTCTCACTCCCTTTGCCTCACTCCCTTTGTCTCCCGCCCTCTGTCTGTCACCCTCTGTCTGTCTGTCACCCTCTATCTGTCTGTCGCCATCTGTCTGTCTGTCGCCCTCTGTCTGTCTATCGTCCTCTGTCTTTCTTTCTCCCTCTGTCTGTCTCCCTCTGTCTGTCTCCCTCTGTCTGTCTCCCTCCCTCTCTCTCTCTCTCCCTCTATCCCCCGCCCTATCTGTCCCCTGCCCTATCCGTCTCCCTCTCTCTGTCTCCCTCAGTCTCCCTCCCTCAGTCTTCCTCCCTCTGTCTCCCTCCCTCTGTCTCCCTCCCTCTGTCTCCCTCTGCCTCCCTCCCTCTGTCTCCCACGCTCTGCCTCCCTCTGTCTCCCTCCCTCTGTCTCCCTCCCTTTTGTGTCCCTCCCTCCCTGTCTCCCTCCGTCAGTCTCCCTCCCTCAGTCTCCCTCCCTCAGTCTCCATCCCTCAGTCTCCCTCCGTCTCCCTCCCTCTGCCTCCCTCCCTCTGCCTCCCTCTCTCTGCCACCCTCCCTCTGTCTCCCTCCCTCTGTCTCCCTCCCTCTGTCTCCCTTTTCTGCCCCTCCCTCCCTGTCTCCCTCCCTCTGTCTCCCTCCCTCTGTCCCCCTCTCTCTGTCTCCCTCTCTCTGTCTTCCTCGCTCTGTCTTCCTCTCTCTGTGTTTCCCTCTCTCTCTCTGTCTCCCTCCCTCTGTCTGTCTCCCTCCCTCTGTCTGTCTCTCTCCCGGTCTGTCTCCCTCCCTCAGTCTCCCTCCCTCAGTGTTCCTCCCTCAGTCTCCCTCCCTCAGTCTCCCTCCCTAAGTCTCCATCCCTCTGTCTCCCTCCCTCTGTCTCCCTCCCTCGCTGTCTCCCTCCCTCTCTGTCTCCCTCTCTCTCGGTCTCCCTCTCTCTCGGTCTCACTCTCTCTCGGTCTCCCTCTCTCGGTCTCTCTCTCTCTCGGTCTCCCTCTCTTTCCCTCTGTCTCGGTCTCTCTTCCTCTGTCTGTCTCTGTCTGTCTCCCACCCTGTATCTCTCTCTATCTGTCTCCCTCCCTCCCTATGTCGCCCCCTTCCCTCTGTTGCTCCCTTCCCTCTGTCCGTCTCCCTCTGTCTGTCGCCCTCTGTCTCCCTCCGTCTCCCAGCCTCATTCTGCTTATCTATAATAATGTCCCCCCTCGCCTCTTTCACTATCTTCTCTCGTCAATCATTTCTCCCTCTTTCCTCCCCTCTCCGTTTGTCTCTACTCCCCACTCCGTCTCTTATTTTTCCTTTTGGCTCTGTCTCTCTCTTTTAACTCTCCTCTGCTCTTACGTCTCCCTTAGCCTCAACATGGAGGGTTCGTTAAATTTTTCCACTACAACATTGTCAAAATCGAATTTTATTTTTTTTCTCCATTTTTAGTCACATTGTTCTTTAAATGTAGTTATTTCAGTCCTTAGTGTTTTTTCCGGAGTATTTCCACTTTTAGCTGTATACAGCACTCTCCCCATTGCACAAATTCATGAGAATGAAACTTTCAATTTCAATGCGGTCTGTCACTTCACAGTTTTTAAACTAAGAATGTTGGCACTAACCCCGCTCCCCAAACGACGCCCCCACCCACGCCCCGTAACTTTTTATCTGATCGTTGTGGCCTGCTGTGAGGAACTAAAGCTCACGGCCCCTGCTAATTGTGCTGCTTGAAAGCATCAGCAGCTCCCCAAGAACTCAACGTCATCTCCTGAGGCTAGATGGGGGGGATGCTCCATGCTGTGTCTCCTCTGCCAGCCCATCGTCATACTGCCCATGACAATGGAACGGCTGACTCTGTGATCTGCTGGGACTCACACTCGGGCTGCACTGTAGCAGCCTTTCAGGTGTCGCCCCAGCAGGAAAGTCGGCTCAGGTATGTGGGCCCGTCCTCTAGAACCGGGCCTGGACCCAGGGGGGGGGCAAGCGCCCCCTCTTGCCCCCCCCTGCGGACGCCCATGGGGACAGGTGAGATCCAGCAGGCGGATGGGACAGCGCGCAACCTGGTAGCTGGCTGGCAAGCTGTTTTACTCCCTTAGGTGATCGCTCAGCTGCCACCGACAGTGAAAATCCACAGTCAGTGTCATAGTCAAGCCCAGCCTGAGGCAGCCAGCCAGACACGGGGCAGGATTTAACTGCACCAACATATGACTGCACCAAACGGTCTCTCCACGTCTCCTTTGGCGAGAAATTAGCACCCGCTGGGTTCCCTACCTCCTCAATGCATGCCAGGTGGAAGGTGGTATCCAGGCCATCTCCTCTCGATGTGTATGCATGATCAAACACTGCTAAAGTTGTAGAGTGGCCTAGAGCATGGCACCGCACCCGGAGTGTCTGGGCTGCTGGGCTGTCACTGTGCCGTCCTAGCAAGCAACCCTATAGTGAGCCACGAGGCCCTCAAAACAGGGGCCGGAGGAGCCCCTTCGCTCCGGGCATGTCGATGGCAAAATCGTGGCTGCCAGCACACGCAGGGCCCACTGCTGAGGGCGCGACCCTCACTCCGGGAAATTGCTGTGCAGCAGGGCTGCTGCTTTGCCCACTGTGGTAACAATGATGTGAGGGTGGGGGTGGCTGGGGCCCACCCGGTGGGGCCCACCCCCAGTGCCTTGGCAGCGAAGGGAGGGGACCTCCAACCCTCACCCCCGTGGCACTGATGACGACTCCACTGCTGCTGGCCTCAGGCTACATGTGGCTGGGTATCCTTCATCACCACAGGCCACCGCTGATCAGGTCCAGCTCCTTGGTGGCAAATCGGCTTTGGATCCCGGCCGACAGCGTCACAGCGACCCCGGCACGTCTACGCAGCCAATTGGAGAAATATCAGGTGGAAGCTGAAGCGAGAGGCGGGATGAATGGGGCAAAGTGACGGGTTGGAGCGGCGCACCTTAAGATGTGTCCGCCGCGACCACCATCTTGACCACGCCCCAGGTGCTTATTATACTTGATTTAGGATCTTATTTTTGTCACTAGACCTGTAAAAAACAATCAGTGTATTTTGATAATGGCTCAAGGACAGAGCCAATGCCTGACACTACAGGTCTTTCTAGAGGGGGGGGCGGTCTTCCTTTATGGATCTTTGGGATGGTGTAGAATTGAGGCATCCATGGTACACTAATTGACAGGAATTCCTGTTCCTTCTTCCTAATCCATTCGTTGCCTGTGGCTTCCTCCAGTAAGGTTTTTGCATTTTTTTGTAGATGGCTGGTGGGTCTGTCTATAGTATTTCTTAATTCCTCCCATTGTGTGAAAGTGTGAGGCATGCCTCCCTGTAATCCTCTTTCCCATGGATGACAATGGTGCCTCCTTTGTCGGCAGGTTTGATGACAAGGTGATTATTTAGCTGAGGGATTCCAAGGCATTTCTTTAATCTCTGTTGAAATTCTGGTAGGTGTCTCTTCTAGGATCCAGTTCATTTACTTCTTTGATCACTGCTTCCTCAAAGGCCCATACTTCTGGATGTATTGTGGAAGGAGGCGAATTGAATTTGGACTTCTTCCTCTTAGCAGTGTATCCATCAGCTGTATCAATGATTGGTGTATTTTGGAAATTTGGGGAAGAATTCGCCCAATTCCCATCTCATCCTAAATTTGTCAATATGTGCTTTTGGAGCAAAACCCAGTCCCTTTTTACGCACAGCTAGTTCGCCAGTGGCGAAACTCGGGAGTCAAACTGACTAACGTATTCATAGGCTGATCAGGTCCAGTTGTTGGTCCCGTGTCTGGTTCCATGTGTTCATTCCTTCAGGTTCCACATTCTCCCATTTGATCCTCCTGGCCCTTCGCCTGCCATGCCTCTCTCTCCTGCCGCCGTCTCCTAAAAAGTGCTGGTTTGGTTAGAAGAAAGAGGCATGTGTGGTACTTGGGGGGGGTGGGGGGGGGGAGATTGGGGTCCATAGGGACCTCGCCAGAAGAACATCTGGTTTGGTGGATATGTAGGGTTATAATAACCACCCCTTCGATGTTGCTTGCATCTTCCTTTCCATCTTTGATTGGAATTGTTGCTTAACCATTCATCTGCATCTGAGTAAGAGGATCCTGAATCACTCTATTCCAGAAGACTCTACTTCAGAGTCATATTTCTTGTTGTAGTCAACTATGGTATAAGGGTATACCTTTTCATGCGAGAACTTTTTTATGTTCTTGTGCATTTTATTAATCTTACTTTGCATAAGGAAGTCCTTGTGTTCTGCAGTCTCTTTGTTGACTTCCTCCAGCTTCTTTTTGTAGATGGTAATCTTAACCTGAGTATTAAGGAACTCTTCGCTAGCTTTGATTTTCATCAGTATAGCGTGTGTGTATAGTGCCGCCATGGCTGCCTCCCTGGAGAGTAGGAAACGTACAATCTACTGTAAACTGTATGTGTGGGGGTGTAGCAGGTGTACCCCTCTCCCTCAGGTGCATCTAGTGCCACGTATCTGTATAGCCCATCCCGTCCATGACCCCCGAGTGAAGCCGAAATGGTCGGTTTAAAGAGGAGCCGGGGAGGGGGTGTCTGTCCAAGGAGCTGTCCAAAACACTGTTAAAGTCCCCACCCCATACCACTGGGGTCCCCACATAGGTCAATAGAAGAGTCTCCATAAGGAGATAGAACGAGACAACTTTAACTTTTGGGGAATAAATATTCAGGAGACAGATTTCCTTACCATCTAGCTCTGCATGGACCATAACAGACCTTCCCTCCACATTAGCCTCTCTGCTAAGGATTCGGATTGGCCAAAAGAGATGAGAGGCAACACATAAGCAAGGAAAATCAATTTAATATCTCATCAACTGTTAAGATCATTGCCAAGATTATCCATAGAGTCCATTGTTGCTTGAATGTTTCTTTTTTTATTTCTTCTCTTTCATTCTCTCTCTCACACACACACACATATTTTTAATGAAATGATTAATACTCCATTCCTTAAAATAATTCCATACATCCTTTACACTTTTAATCAAATATTTAAAATTAATTTAACAACTAGGTTACATTTAAAGTTACTAAATCACAAGTCTATACATGAGAGTGAGATTATTTTAAATAATACAAATTATAGATTAAATTAATATATTTATTTATTTATAGAGATTGTAACCATCTGCTTCTCCTTTCTGTACTTTAAAAGATAGTGCTCAGCAACCTTTGCCCATATGTTCCAGGAGGAGCCATAGAACGTGCTTCAGACGGGGAAACCCTGAGTCAAACAGCGGTACTATAAAGCTTTGCTGGCTTCAGTTCTCTCCACAACTATGCATATTTTTCAGTAACCAGAAGTGAACATGTTCAAGATCAAGGCACAGGCACGTCGTATTTTCAGCTGCTGTTACTTACCTATGTCCACAGACATTTCCTTCATTTTGCACCTCTATCTGGGATCGTCAGAAATGTACACTCTTGGATCAACCACCATAATTGGCATACATTTCCAACTTCAATTATATTTTCAAAGAATGCCAGAAGAATGCCAGAAGTTTTTGCTCAAGAGCCACAACTGTCACTGATTCTTAGGAGTACACAGATGCATAACAATATAAGAACACACAAATGTAACTTTATGCATTCACGTTAAAGTACGCTTGCACTATGCAACTTTCTTTTTTCTTAAAAAAATGTTGTCCTCATTTATCACCTTGGTTTCAAGTGAGGTAGCCGTCTGGAACACTACAATCTGTCTCAGGTTAACAACCAGGCAGGGTATGGTTATAGATGTTTCTGAATGGACCGACACCCTCAGATATGTTATGTCCTCAGGGACCATCAAAAAGGAAACCAAGAAGGGAGTCCAAACACTACCTTAGCCAGAAAGAGATGCAAGTACAACCAATATCTCCCAGAAGATGAATCCGGGCTCTTCGGGTTCAATATAGCACCATTGGTGAGTAATCATCGGACCGGGGGGAAAAAAAAACGTTAAGTCAATGACCCTAATCCAATTGGTGCCAAAATGCTCTCTTAGCTGGGTTACCAGATCTTGCTAGATCAACTCCAGACACTTGCAAAACTGAGATCTGCCAGTCGATGTGTGAGGGCGGAACAGAGTCTTTCCACTTTTTGCAAATCTCTCTATGGGCAAGTAGGACTGAATAAAACAGGAGACTTTTTGCATGCCCATGAACCTCTGCCGATAGCCCAAAGATGACAGTAGAAAGGTCTAGGGTGATTTGCCTTCCTAAGGATTCTGAGAGAGTGTGGCATATGGCATCCCAAAAAGGAAACAAATGAGGGCATTCAAAGAACATGTGGGCATCTGAAACCGCTGGTAGAGCACATTTAGGACAAACCACAGGGTTCCCTTGTGAGAATTTTGAGAGTCTGAGGGGAGAATAGTAGGCCCTGTGGAGCGTGAACAGGGGGTTTCTGCGCAGCCATGCCGGCTTAACAAGATCCCACAAAGTTTTGAATGAGTTGCTCCACATATCCTTTACATTATGTCCCGGCATAGTAGGTCCCCAGAGCTGGTCTGGTAGCAAAAAGTCCCCATCAAGTTCCTCGATGATCAATTTGTGCCAGAGGGAGACTTCCTTTTTGGCCGGTGGATTATCTACCATCTGGGATACTAAATGACTATAACCTCCAAAAGGAAATCTATTTGCCAAGGATGGCCTGGAGTTCTGGACTTTTTAGTTTCCGTCCAGAGGTGTCAGGGACAACACCCGAAGACCCCGGAGTTCAACCTGTCTTGGTACACAAACAAACAGAAACACGGGCTTCTCGATGGTGGCGTCAAAGACCAAAGGTTTATTACTGCAGGGACACAGAAGTCACAGAAACTACACATGGGCAGTATCTAGGAGCCTGTTCCATTTGTACAAAGAGGATTGCTCCTTATATACTAAATATTGGGCTTCAGGCAAATTCTTTACATGTTACCACAGTTCTAAACATTCGTGTCTTAAACAATAAATATTTGGCGTTGCACAGGAATCGTCAACAGTATCTGATGTCAAAACATTACGAATGAGGGGTTCCCACTAGTCCATCATACTCCCATGTCAATTCTTCATTCAAGACCCGGACCGCCTCATCGTAAATTTCGTTACCTCCCCCTAATAAAGGCCCAGAAGGAAAGGAGCAGAGCCAGGTGTAGAAGATAGAAAGACAGGATAAGAAATGTTTGTGGGTCGTAAATGGGCACGGTTACCAGCTTCGGCCGCCTAATCATGATCAGGCCAACGAACACAAGAACCAGTATAGCAGGACTGGCCTCAGGCTGGGGAGGCAGTTCTTGCCGAGTCATGCTGCTACAGCGTTGCTGGCCTAAGGTGCACGTGTCACTAGCAAGGTGAATTGCCGGTTAAAGCCTACGTGTCCTTTAATGAAAAAGAGATCATTGCGTGTCCATTGACTATGTGAGGGCAAGGAATACAAAATGGCTTCCGTGTTCTAAGATGGATGTCACGGGTAGAACAGAAATGTGTTTGTAACTGGAGTGCTCTTGCTCGTAGCATAGCGAAAACACCAGGATATACTAAATGGATCATTTGCGGTTCACTGATACCAAAATTATGTATTTCCGACAATGTTACAAACATGAGTAAAATCGTCACGGAACCTCAGACCCTCCTTTTGCCCTTACATAGACAATTACTTAGTCTATATCAGAGTCAGAGTCTAATTCTATGCTCATTAGGTCAGTGACATGTTGTTGTATCATCATCCTGTCTCGTGTCTTTTCTCCTAATGTAGGTGGTTTTCTGAAACAGGTTGCAGCACAGAGGCTACACAGAGCGGGACCACATTGGATAATAAGACAGCACGAGAACAGAAATACTAGGATGACACCAATGACCATCAGAACCTTCCATCCCCACTCTGATACCAGAGTCCAAAACCACTCCATGAAGGACCAGTTTCCCTTATCTACGTGTATAGAGTCGGAAATCTTATGTAGCTTAGAGATTGCTTCATAGACTGTTGGAGCATTATTTGGAATAAAGACACAGCAGCTCGATTGGATCATTCTGCATACCCCACCTCGATCTGCAAGTATTACGTCTAGAACCATACGGTTCTGCAACGTCATGAGACGATCCGCTTGAAGCTCAGCAGTTAAGTTACTAAGGGCACCAGCAGTTTCTGTAATAGTAGATTCAACTACTCGTGTTAGTTGACGTATACTTCTACTATTAGCCATAGGCCCCCAAAACGGAAGGAAACCTTTGAAGAAGTCTCCAGCTTCTTGACCAGCGGTATCTTCCTTGCTGAAGACACCTCTTGCTACTCTGGTTTTGTGATAATCTGAAGAAGCAGTGTATGTCGGAGGTAACAATCGAGCAATATAACATGAACCTGAAAAGTCAGCAGGCAGCCATGTATATGCTCTGTCCTGACAAATGAAGTAGGTACCCCTAGCAGTCAGAAAGGCAGGGGAGGAGTCAGACGGAAATACGTAAGTCTCAACGCACTCACTGCTCCCTAGCTGAGCTCTCGGATTTCTCCCATTTCCTTGCAAACAGACCTGACCTCGGTGAGGCACGACCCAAACTGAAGTGGAGCTTTTACGCTTGCTTTCTCCCAAACCAAGGCGGTACTCTGTAGAGTTCCAAGTCAAATACACCAGCAATTCATCTCTAGGATAAGATGGAGTATTATTGACGTCTTTGATCATATCAATAATTCCCTGGACTAAAGCTTTGTTGGCTGAGTTGTATTTAGTGGACCGTGGTGGACGCGGAGGATAGGTCTCAAGGGCATATGAAAAAATGGTCTGAAAGGCCTGAAATGATCCATTATAGCTAAAAGGCAAGACTAGATAGGGAATGCCTTTATCCATAGTGTGAGGTATCAAACCACACACCCAGCAGTCTGTAGTATTAACTATCAGTTGGTGTTGATGCAAGAGCTGTACAAATGTATTGTTAATAAATTCTGAGCGTCGAGCTTGTTCGTGTTCAGGAAATGAGTGAAAAGAATGCATAGAAGAAACCGTAGAAGTAGCAGGATCAAGGGAAGGTACTGTAGTTACTGGCATAAAAATCAAATGTACACCAAAGACGATTCCACCCACCAACGTTATTAAAACAATTAAAAATGTAACTGCACATTGCATTAGAAAGCATTTGCTGTGTAGTATTCTGTTCAGTCTATTTCTGCGAACATAAATTACATTTTCTCGTTGTAGCTCAGGAAGCTCCATCTTCTACGACCGTTCGCGACCACTGATGATGTGCACGTAGATGAAAATGCCTCTATCAGCCCTGGGAGTTCCCAGAACTAACAGAAAGATCGACCTTGTGTCGGACCCCCGCAGATTCAACTAGGCACACAGCCACGACCCTACGGCTACCCAGACGGCAAGGCAATTTTAAAACAAAAAGAAACAATACATAGTATTAGCAAACTTCCTGGCTGGAGGCAATGTATAGCAAATTCAAATCTGAAAATAGGCAGTTTCCTGCTTTATTTGTCCATATTGCGAGAACGTAAGTTGTATCTCAGTTTTGCAGGAGCTGTCTGATCTGGAAACAATGTATTTTCAGCTGACGTTGCAATGTTCACGTTCGCAGATGACAAATGTTCTTTTGGTACAGATGACAAATGTTCAGGGTTCAAAAGAGCAGTTTCGGGAGGAGAGTCAGAATTTGGTGAATCCGTGATCAGTTCTGCATCACTGAAAGGTATGAACCTGGGGATTTGTTCCGTTTCAGAGGCACCGATTCCTTTCTTTACCCAGTTGTCGTAAGGAAGTGGCAGAGGCACACGTTTAGCATGAGTCGTATGGATCCAATTTCTTCTTCCGGCCACACGAATAGCAGTTCTCGTTGCTAGCAGGACTTGGAACGGGCCAATAAATCTGGGCTGAAGATTTTTCGTTCTTGCAAAATTTCGGATGACCACCTGATCACCCGGTTTCAGCTGATGACCTGGACTCTCCGATGGCTTTGGCAATGCATCGAAAACCTGTTGGTGAATAAGACTCAATTTAGCAGTCAAGTCGAAAAGGTAATCAATTAACATTGGGTATTCCAGCTGCTTAAATTCTTTCGGTCTAGGTACCCCCCAAACATTTGCAGGACGACCGAAAACTATTTCGTAGGGACTAAGCCCTACTCTAGAATGTACAGTTGTTCTTGTTGATAGCAAAGCCAAAGGCAATGCGTCTGGCCAGGACAAACCCGTGGATGCTTGTATCTTAGCGAGTTTCAGTTTAAGGGTGCCATTGTAACCCTCGACTAAACCCGCGGACTGGGGATGATTCGCACTATGAAATTTCTGTCTAATCCCTAGGCCGGCACACACACTCTGCATAACTTTCCCTACGAATTCACTTCCGTTGTCTGACCATACAATCCGTGGCATTCCGTATCTGGGGAAGTATTCTTTAAGAAGAATTTTGGCAGTGGATAAGGCAGTATTGTCCTTCAGTGGGTATGCTTCGATCCATCTGGAGAAAGCACAAACTACCACTAGGACGTATTTCAGGTTATTACAACGATCCATGTGAATGAAGTCTAGCTGGATCACTTCAAAGGGGCAGGAAGGAGGAGCGAAGTGACCTGCAGGTGTGGGGATTCCCTTGCCAGGATTATGCATCAAGCATACCATACAATTCCTCACCACTCTCTCTGCACACCTACTAATCCCGTCATTCTTCCAGACCGGAGCCAACATCTTACAAATCCCTTTTGAACTGATGTGCGCTGTTCCATGTGCCATTGTTACTACTGCAAGCACATACGCATCAGGCAACATCCAACGCTGTTGTTCCGACAAGTCAATCCAACACCCACTCGAGTCCAATTTACCCGTGCTCTCTTTCCATGCAAGTTTTTCCTCCTCAGTCGCCTCTTTCTGAATTTCTTTCACGCTTTCCACTGTGTCTTCACATATTCCAGACTCAGAAATCCATCTTGCAGACGTTGCAAGATACATTCTACTCGTCATATTTCTGGCTGTCTGTTTTGCAGTCTCATCAGCAAAAGCATTCCCACGACCAACATTATCCGTGATTGCTTTATGAGCACTGCATTTCACAATCGCAACTTCAGTCGGTAAGGTTAGAGATTCCAACAAGTCATTAACTAGCTGACCATGTTGAATCTTAGTCCCATGGGACGTAATGAAACCTCTCTCTTTCCACAAACGGCCAAAACTATGGGCCACGCCGAACGCGTACTGACTATCTGTGAACACGTTCACTCTCTTTCCCTTAGCTAAAACGCACGCTCTTGTTAGCGCGATCAATTCTGCAGCCTGGGCAGAATTCTGACTCACTCTTGCAGTCTCCACAATCGTACTCAAGGTCGTTACTGCATAAGCAGCAGTCACATCACCATTCTCCAATTTGAAGCAAGACCCGTCAACATACAACGTGCCATCTGGTTCTGACAACGGAGTGTCTTTTAGGTCGATTCGTCCTTTTGTTTCTTCCTCAGTTCTGAAACAACAGTCGTGTGGTTCGGAATCACTCGACTCTTCGCTAGTCGGCAACAATGTTGCTGGATTCAATACATTGCATCTTTTGATCTGAATATGACTAGCTAACAGTGTCAGTTCATAACCTGATAATCTAGCACTGGTAAGGTGTTGCGTCTTGGTTCGGTTCATGAGTGTATCCACAGCATGCGGAACCATGACTACTAACATGTTGTTCATTACTAAACCAGCAGATTGTCGAATGGAGGCTGCAGCTGCGGCTGTAGCTCTCAAGCAGCTAGGCAATGCTCTGGCTACCGGATCTAACGTTGATGAAAAATACGCACAAGGGCGTTGTTTATCACCGAATTTCTGCGTCAAAACACTCAATGCACAACCTTCTCTCTCGTGGACATAGAGCGTGAATGGCTTACTGTAGTCGGGTGTACCCAATACAGGTGCTGAACACAGTGCATTCCGTAACTCAGAAAAACTCTGTTGACATTCAGCAGACCATGGTACCGGACTCGGGACACCTTTCCCAGTCAAGGCTACCAATGGTTTTGCTAGAAGAGAAAAATTTGGGATCCATTGCCTACAATATGAGGTAATACCCAAAAAGGCACGTACTTCTCTCTGCGTGCTAGGAACGTTCATCTGTGTAATTGCTTTTATTCTCTCTGGGGTCAACTTCCTTCCCTCCTTTGACAAGAGATGACCTAGGTAGATCACTTCTTGGCAGCAGTATTGCATTTTTGAAGGTGACACCTTGTGATTCAAATCTGACAAGTGATGCAATAAAGAGATCGTAGCTGTTTTGCAAGTTTCCTTGTCATCGGCAGCCACTAGAAGATCATCGACATACTGTACTAAAGCAGAACCACGAGGAAGTACGAAGGAATCTAACTGGCTTTTTAATGCTTGACTGTAAATGGATGGGCTTTCACAATAACCTTGTGGAGCGCGTTTAAATCTAAAACTTCGTCCTCCTAGAGAGAAACCGAAGATATCTCTGCTTTCCTCGGCTATCGGAATGCTGAAAAAGGCATTTTTCAAGTCGACAACCGAAAACCATGCTGCTGTAGCAGGAATCAACGTTAACAATGCAGTAATGTCTGGAACCACAGGAAACTGTGGGATCACAATTTTATTAACCTCTCTAAGATCAATTACGAACCTATATACTGGAGGCTTTGTAGGGTCAGTTCGTTTCAAAATAGGCAGTACAGGACTATTACAGACATTACCTCTAGTCTCTTCTACAACATCTTTCTTGATCAGGTCTTGTACTATCAGTAGGAGCGCACGCTCACCTTCACTAGAGATTCTGTATTGTGGAATTCGTGGAAGTTTGACATTTGCTTTCAAAGTTACTACATAGGGTGGAATTTCCAATAGGCCTACATCATTAGGACCAGTCGCCCAAAGAGTATCAGGGAGTGAACGCAGCTCTGGTGGGAGCGCATCCATCGACAAGTACATCGGAGAGATTATTCTTTTACCCAACGTAAGCTGTACTCCTGCTGGAGAACAGTATAATGTCGCGTACAGGCGTTTTAACAAGTCTAAACCAAGCAGATTTTCGTTACAACCTGTCGTCAAAATCAGGGGTGCTTTCAATTGACGGGGTCCAACAGAAATAGACAAAGGACCAGAAACAGGGTTGTGAACAGGGGCGCCCGAAAAACCTACTGAAATGTTTGTTGAGCCAGACAAAGGTGCGCCAGGGAGTTTCGCATGTATGATAGAACTTTTTGCTGCACCAGTATCCAACAGAAACGGTTCGACTATACCTGATGTTGCTACCGCGACATAAGGCCCACTCTGATCTACTGGTACTGATACTACTCCCTCTCTTTGTCCATGGCTGTCCTAGTATTCACTTTGCTGACCTTCCTCACTAGCTTCATAATAGTCTTCAACATGATACTGTGGAGACCTATTCTGTTGGGCAGATTGTCCATTACGCTGGTCGAAATAATTAGAGGGGCGATCACTTGTCTGTGGAGGCATAGCACCTCGTCCTCGACCTCTAGAGTTTTGCATAGAACTACCACGACCTCTCTGAGCGGCCGCATCATTATTTTGCGCCCGAACTGGACAATCACTTTTGTAATGACCTTCCTTTTTGCAATAAGCACATTGATTCCATTGGTATTGTGGCCTTTGAAAATTATAATCCGTTCTTTGATATGACCCTTGCTGCATATTAGTTTGATTCATGCGAGGCGGATAAGCTTGCTGTAAAAGTACTTTAGTTTTTAAATCTTTCGTCTTTTTATCTGATTTTTCCTTCTCTTCTTTATCCCTATTTTCGTAGTACTGAGCAGTCGCAAGTATTTGCGCAGTCGTAGAGACAGCCCACGCACTTTCAGAATTCTTTAATTTACCACTAAGTTCTGGCAACAGATTGTGCACAAATTTATCAACAAATAATCTCTGGCCCCCTTCTGTGCTCATATCCTGACCACTATGATCTACGAAAGTCTCTTCGAATCTTGTGAAAAAGTCGGAGACGCTTTCGTCTTTCTTTTGTTTGCATGCGGACAATTTATCCCAGTTAACGCGTAATGCAGGCATTAAGGTTTTCATTAAATCGATTATTCTACCAGGCAAGTTAGCAATTAAAGGTTCAGGTTTGGAACCACCTATTTGTTGACCATCCGCTGCAGTTATAGCTGCCCAGTCACCACCTAGGGCAACTGGATGATTCTCTTTACGAATTTTAGCCCAAATTGGTTGCGGTACTACGTTACCAAATAGCAGATCTATGTCAGCAAGATTCAATACACAAGCATCAACTGTTTGAGCCAACTCTTTGTAGTACCCTGCAGGATTTTTACGCGGATCTGGCAAGGCCTGTTTTACTGCTAACACTTCAGCTCGTTTCCATGGAATATGTATCCAGACTCTCTGGAATTGGGCCGGAGCGGCTGCAATACCAAGCGGTGCATTAGCTTGCACAGCTTCGCGCCAGATTGGTGGAACCTCTCTCATTGGATATTGACGATTTCGTTTCGTACTACGTTTCTCTAACTCTCTCGGTGAAAGAAGGGATGAGTCGGATCTATAACTTAAAATTAGTTCCATCGCTTCTTTTATATTTTGACCAACTATCATACCTGTAGCAAAGTCTTTCTGAACATTAATTAATTCTCCTAAATTTGATTCAGGGTCATCCTCTTCCAATTCCTCACGTAGAAGGAAACACATTTCATCGAACACATATCGTTGTGTCGGTTCGTTCCATTGCATAAATGTATCTAATACATTTTGTACATTATATCTTCCAACTTTCGAAACCCATCTAAGGGCAGTGGAATCTAGTATTCCTCTTTCTTCAGTACTGGGAAGCTGACTACGTCTCTGCACAGAGTCAGAGGTAGGAGTCTTAATCAGAGTTTTATAGAAGGGAGATAGAATATTGGAGACAGAATCAGTGATTCTTCGTCGAACAGAAAGCGGAGTCATAATACTTGCAGAGGCAGTGAATAGAGTAGTAGTTGGAATAGATAGATCAGGAACAGTAGGAGTAGCAGGCAAAATAGCTTGTGAAGTGGCAGGTGTGAGTGACACAGGCATAGGAAAAGAAGCCGGCAACCCTAGAAGAGGGGTTGTCGAAGGAACATTAATATTGACCACAGGAGGTACAGGAACTAGATTCAGGGGAGCGGGAACAGGGACACCAGGTTGTCCAGCAACCAGTAATTGAACATTCGGTATAGGTGGAGCCGTAGCACCCTGTGCATACGGTGGGGGTGATCGTAACAAGTAAGACAACAGGGGATCCTTTTCAGGGTCCTCTACTGTCTTAGCCGTACTCGATGGCAAAGCAGGATAGCACTTGTCTATCGCTAAATTACGCTCTCTATCGGCCACCTCCATCGCTTTCTCAGACTCGTTGAGTTGCAGCTGCCTAGCAGACTGTTCTAAAGTCAACTCTTGCTCTTTCTGTTCTTTCTTCAACTTTTTAATTTCTCTCTGTTTAGATTCTTTTCGCCAATAACGGAAAGAATCAAACATTGCCGGCCGGGCTTTCTTCTTAAACAACCTTCTTTCTAGATTATCGAGAACTTCAGGTTCGAAACTACCATGTAGTGGCCAACTAAGGACACCGTCTTTCTCTGTGTAGCGGATCCATACCTCATTATAAGAGATAGGGCCCACACCAAATTTGCAATATAGATCATAAAGGGGAGTTCCAATCGGGGGAACCAAACACGAGTCCTCCAACCGGGAATCACTGTTGCAACTAAAACAAGACAACATACAATTTTTCCGACTTACCATTTTATAATCCGGAACACAAGACAAACAAGACACAAACAGAAAAGATGCGCACTCGAACCACGAACTTAGGCCTACCAGAACTGACAAATGTATCGATACCTGAACTGAACAGAATGATTATCGTAACCAGAATAACCAGTGATAACCTTACAGAACTGAACTGAACTGAGAACTAAAAGGATTATCCAAACAGGAGCAATCCTTACAAAATATTTAACTAGCAACCACTGAATACTTAACTGAGGCACTGAAGACGTCACCAAGGAGAAACCCGTCACGTTTCGCCGTACTGAGGACTGCACCTCGGGTCCAAGACAGGGCGACGGTCAAGGCAACGGAGCACTGCAGCCGTCTGAACGGGAACCCTCGTGGAAGAGGACGTCGGGGCCACTTTTGCGATATGCCGGGATCGATGAAGTGGGGCGCCTCCCTTTGAAATCTTCACACGAAGCTCCTCGAACTCTTCAGGCTTTTGGACCGGTACCGAATGACGTCGCCCCGAGTTGGGCGCCAAATGGAGTTCTGGACTTTTTAGTTTCCGTCCAGAGGTGTCAGGGACAACACCCGAAGACCCCGGAGTTCAACCTGTCTTGGTACACAAACAAACAGAAACACGGGCTTCTCGATGGTGGCGTCAAAGACCAAAGGTTTATTACTGCAGGGACACAGAAGTCACAGAAACTACACATGGGCAGTATCTAGGAGCCTGTTCCATTTGTACAAAGAGGATTGCTCCTTATATACTAAATATTGGGCTTCAGGCAAATTCTTTACATGTTACCACAGTTCTAAACATTCGTGTCTTAAACAATAAATATTTGGCGTTGCACAGGAATCGTCAACAGTATCTGATGTCAAAACATTACGAATGAGGGGTTCCCACTAGTCCATCATACTCCCATGTCAATTCTTCATTCAAGACCCGGACCGCCTCATCGTAAATTTCGTTACCTCCCCCTAATAAAGGCCCAGAAGGAAAGGAGCAGAGCCAGGTGTAGAAGATAGAAAGACAGGATAAGAAATGTTTGTGGGTCGTAAATGGGCACGGTTACCAGCTTCGGCCGCCTAATCATGATCAGGCCAACGAACACAAGAACCAGTATAGCAGGACTGGCCTCAGGCTGGGGAGGCAGTTCTTGCCGAGTCATGCTGCTACAGCGTTGCTGGCCTAAGGTGCACGTGTCACTAGCAAGGTGAATTGCCGGTTAAAGCCTACGTGTCCTTTAATGAAAAAGAGATCATTGCGTGTCCATTGACTATGTGAGGGCAAGGAATACAAAATGGCTTCCGTGTTCTAAGATGGATGTCACGGGTAGAACAGAAATGTGTTTGTAACTGGAGTGCTCTTGCTCGTAGCATAGCGAAAACACCAGGATATACTAAATGGATCATTTGCGGTTCACTGATACCAAAATTATGTATTTCCGACAATGTTACAAACATGAGTAAAATCGTCACGGAACCTCAGGCCGAGCCAAGAAGGAATGAGTCCACCCAGCCATTTGCATATATTTAAACCTTGAGAGGTTAGGACCCACTCTATCTCTCAGACACTCCCACGGAAGCAAGCTACCCTCTGAAAATAAGTCCCCCCAAACTAGCATCCCTGCCTCCTTAAGCGGAGCCACCAAACTATCACCCAGCCACAAAGGGCTCTCCGGAAGACCCCAAAGAGGTGTCCTATAGCCATAATAGCTAACTTTTAAGATGACCATTAACTTTGCCCATGTTTTTATAAAACACTGCAAAATCTTCAACTTAATTTTTTTAAAGAACTTTTGGTTGCCAAATTTAAACAAAAAACCTGACTGGCTAAGACCTTCCCCATCAAGCAAAGCTGAGAGCAGGGCTCCCACTCCCGAATCCACAGGCATCTTTAGAAGCATTCTATGCAACTTTCTTTTTTGCTTTTCCATAAAGAAAGTATTTTCTACGTGGAGAAAACCGTTCCCCACATCCCACATTTCACAAGTTTTGGGGTTGTTTCCTTCCCATTCCCCCCCTAAAAATCTATTTTCTTCTGTCTGCTCTTGACAGGACTTAGGGCCAGATGTAGGTAATTTTTATTTACCGATTCTAAAATACCGACTCATACCGAATCGGTATTTCAGAATCGGAAAATGAGATGTAGGTAAAAAATCGGTAAAAATTACCGATTCGGAATCACTCGGAATCTGAAATCGGTATTTACCGAATCGGTATTTTCCGACTCCGTAAATTCCGATTCGGTAAAACCCATACATTCCAACGGGCCCATGGCCCATAGGAATGAATGGGTTTTACCGATTCGGAATTGACCAAGTCAGTAAATACCGAATCGGAATTTTGAAACTGACAAACATGTGAGCCTGTGAACCAATCAGGAACACCAACCACACCCAAACCCAAAGGTACAGTGGAATCAACCAATCAGAATCAAGCACCCCTCCCCAGTACCTGGGAGTGGCCACGCCCATGCAGGTGCAGAAACCAACAGTCAGGAGAGCAGGAGGACAGACTGAGGAGCAGGCTTCCCTGAGCTTAGCAGTACAGCACCATGGAGAGTCAGGATGGACAGAGGGATGCTGCTGAGCGCAGAAGAAAATTGAAATTCAGCCCTGAAGAACTGCAGGTGCTTGCTGCAGAGGTTGTCAGACATTACAGCAAGATCTTTGGGAAACAATCACTGCATGTAGCTGAGTCCATCAAGCGCACTACCTGGATTGACATACAATGAAAGGTAAATGCCATTGGTGTCACCCACCGTGATATAGACGATTTGAAAAAAAGGTGGTATGATCTTCGCATCATTACCAAAAAGAAACTAGCTGCCCACCGAAAAGAAGCTGCAGCAACAGGGGGAGGAAGAAACCGAGCACCACGACTCACCGACATTGAGGAGCTGGTGGAATCCACCCATGAGCCTGAATCCATCCACGGCATTGGGGACACTGACAGCTCCGCAAGAGCTGCAAAGAAACAAGGTAAGATGCATGTACATTGTCATGAACCCATTTACCTATTCCCCTTACACACTCTGTGGGCCTACATCACACTCCAGACCAGGTTTTACCAATGGCCAGCAATGCATCATGGGAAATGTAGTCATAGGTAGATACCTCTATGCAGTCAGCAAACTATACAGCAAGGGATGCAACACACTACTAGCATAAGCAAATGAGGGACAGGCAAATGTACAATAGTAGTGTGTTTAATCAAGAGACACAGGTGAACTACTCCACTGACACAATGTCCATGTCTGTCCACAGGAGAGTCATCGCGCAGCACAGCAAAGGATAGGGAGAAGAGGAGGGAAGAAGCTGGTCCCAGCACAGTACACGGAGGGAAGGACAAAGAGCAGGCAGCCAAGTCACCCGAGGATACAACACCACCACAGCCACAGTCTCCTCTTTTATTTGGGAGTCAGGAGTCAGGAGCGGCTGCACAGTCCCCCACCCCGACAACTCCGTCCCCAGTGCTGGAAAGGTCAAGGCGGCTTGATGTGCCCCCTCCCTGCATACTGGAAACATCTGAGGAGGAAGAGGATGAGGGTGACATGGCCATCAACCCACTAGAGTCAGCCGACGCTGAGCAGCTGCCCACTCCTAGAGCTGTGCGGGCCAGAGTCCGAGGATGAAGGTCACAGGAGGCAGCTGAAGAGCATCACGGTCAGGGGGTCTTCTGTGGTCTGGAGGCCACCATGGTCAAAGTCCAGCACCTGCAGGCGAAAGCAATGATGGGTGTTCAGAGGCAGGCACGCACCACCAACAACAAGCTGGATGACATGGGCAAGGGCTTAGGAGACATTTCTGAGAGCATGCAGTCAATGGCATCTGGCATTACAGACATGACACAGTGCATGACTGTCCTGTGCGACAAGTTGGACAGGGACCACAAGGCTCGTGTTGATGTGCAGCAGCAGACAAAAGCCCTAAACAGATTTGCGACTGCAACCTCCCTGCTGTGCAGACGGTCAGTGGCGATGCAGGATGCTATTGTTCAGTGCTGCACCAATTTATCTGTGGGAATGGCCAGAGTGACCTCTGCCATGGAGCTCATGCTCGCACAACAGACTGGCACTCGAGGCGACACATGTGTGGGTGAAAGTGAGGAGTCCACAAGCAGGAGTGGCGCAAGCACTCCTGTCCCAGAAATACGCAGGAGCGGCAGGCATCATGCGACAGAGACAGGCCACACCGAGAACCTTGACACACAGCCACATCAGTCCCACCCTGTGATCCGTGGACGTAAACATTGACTATGCCCTCCACCCAAGGAACAGGTCACGGTGGTGTTAACCGTGACCACACATGGACATTTATATTTCGTGTAACCATTGTGTGGTATCATTGCACTTGCGTAGTGAAAATTAAACTACGTACGTCATAATCATTGCCTGTCTGTGTCTCATTACTCACTCAGAAATATTGCTGTGTGACCTCCGCCCTTCTCAGTCTCCCATCTGTAGCAGGTGCCGCTACTGTACCATGGGCCTCTGCCAGTTCTGTGTCATCATCAATGTCCTCATGATGTGTGATCTCCACCTCTGTGCCTTCCTTGGTGGCGAGATTGTGTAACATTGCACAGGTCGCAATGATTTTGCAGCACAGTACTGGCGTGCACCTCCGCTCTTGTGGAGGCAACGAAACCTGCTCTTGAGTAGTCCAAATGTGCGCTCTACAACCTTGCGTGTGGATCTGTGTGCCACATTGTACCGCCTTTCACTCCTGGTGGATGGGTTGAGGTAGGGGGTGAGCACAAAGGACCGCAGGGCATTAGTTGCAGGTACATGATACATTGATCTGCTGTGGGTGTCAGGGTGTGTCAATGTCATTTACCTAGCAGGTATCCGTTTCCAAATTCTCCAGCACCTAGGCGTGTGTATATTCCACTGTTCTGGAATATGTACGAATCATGGGTACTCCCAGGGAATTTCGCAACGATGTCTGTGATGATGTTGCCAGCGTTGCATATGACCTGTACATTGATGGAGTGCACTGACTTGCGGTTCCTGTATATGTGTTCTGTGGCTGCAGGTGGACAGAGTGGTGCGTGGGTGCCATCTATGCAGCCTATAACGTGAGGGAAGTGTGCCAGTTGATAGAAATCAGTCTTGGTTTTTTGCAAGCTCCGCAGGTGTGTCAGGGAATGTAATATAATGCTCCATCCTCTGCATCATGGCGTCAAGGAACCTCCTGAAGAAGCGGGACAGGCAGCTCTGGGACACACCACCCACTGCAGCTATCACACTCTGGTAGCTCCCGGAGGCAAGCAGGTGTAAGCTACACAGCACCTGCACATGGGGTGGGATGGCGTGGGCCCTGGGTGTCGGGTGCTGCAGGAGTGGGTGTAGGTCCCTGATCAAGTCCTTGATGGTTTGGGGATGTAGCCTGTACCTCTGGAGTATTTCAGGCTCTGTCAGGTGGAACAGTGTTATCCTCTGCCTGTACACTTGTTCCTCCCTTTGCCATTCCCTCTCTTCTGCTGCCTGTAGTCTCTGCCACCTTGCAATGACATAGAAAACCACCATTCTGGTTCCACTGTTGCCTTTTGGGACTCTTTTTATTGCCTTCACCTGGTTACCACCTGCATTCAATCCATGGTAAATACCGACTCATAAATACCGAATTTCCGTGAATTCGGTATTTTTCGGGTTTCCTACATCTCCATGTCCATTTTTTCACCGTTTCTTATTTACCGATTCGGTAAATAAGAAATCGGTAAATATGTATTCGGAAAATTCCGCTTCGGTAAAAAACCGCCTCATATTTACCGAGTCGGAATTATACCGACTCATAATTACCGAGTCGGAATTATACCGACTCATGTTTTTCCGAATCGGTAAAAAATAAGCTCCTACATCTCATTTCATGGGTACCGGACGGTAACGGCCGAAATTACCGATTTTCGGCCGTTACCGACCGGTATTGGGCGTCCTACATCTGACCTTAAATCTCTAACCGTTTTAAGGGTGAAACACTGCTTGCAAAACAATTAAAGAATACATACAAAGCTTCCATGTTATGGGTGTTCTACCGCTTTTACAGGTGGACCGGCCTTAGATCGTACTTATGATTCAAAACTCACATAATTCTTGATTCTCTGATTCGGGAACAAGAATTGCAATCCTAAATTAAGATATCTGAGCACTTAAGTGTAACTTAGATGGGCAAATACGCATGCCCAGATATCACATGTTGCCCATGCATATCTGCTTTCCAATAAGAGCCTATTATAAAAAATGTGTGTATATATATATATATATATATATCATGCTCAGAATTTCTTGCCATCACGCAGAAAAACACAGCACTCCGGAGGGGCAGATCAGGTCCACAGTTTCTTTATTTTTCGGGAACCACACAAACGCGTTTCGGCGTTTTGCCTTCGTCAGTGTCAACGACACTTCACTTTCAACATGTAAATAAAGTTAATCTACTTTAGTGGACATTGACAAGGGACTAACCCCTCTCCAATAACATATACGCCATCTTGGAGTGTATATTTTTACATTCTTATGAATATAATGCAACCTAGAATAGGTCTCTGAAGTCAAGCAGAGGGTATATAACTATACATTGGAAAAATGCCACACAATCTAGCCATGTGGTCCTAGGAGAGAAACAGTTAATCAGCCACAGCGGGCTTCAGTTGCCAGGTTTGTGTAAAAGCATTCCAATTAATTTTCCAAGTTCGTTGAGGCAATGTCTTTAGTAAGTTGGGCTTAACTGTTTCTCTTCTAGGACCACATGTCCCTGCATACAGTTCGGCGCGTGAAGCGCGGCCCACTGGGGGCAACCAATTGAATATGCATAAATTAAGGAGAGTGTTCAGGCGCCAGGAATGAGAAGCCAGGGATACAGTGAAAAAATAATACAGCAGGCCCTAACCAAGGTCAATTCCATGGATAGGAAAGATCTGTTAGTCCCCAAACAACATAAAATTGATGAAAAGGTACGTTTTATCACTACCTATAGTAGTCAATCCTGGAAACTACGTAAATGTGTAACCAAGTATTGGGAGACATTAAAGCTGGACAAAGATGTAAACGAGGCAATTCATGAAATTCCGTCGCTGACATTCAGGAAGGCGAAATCGCTCAAGGACACATTGAGTAAGACACTGATAAGAGAAAGTAAGAAAACCAATTCTATCCAGGGTTTTTATCCATGTCGCAGGTGTAAAGCCTGCAAATACAGCAACACTTGTAAATCGATAGAATTGTCCAAAGACAGATGTGCTCACAAAATCACTAAACATCTCAGCTGTACGACTGAGTTTGTTATTTATGCCCTTGAATGCCCCTGCAAGAAATTTTACATAGGGTGCACAACGAAACAAGCAAAACTGAGAATTTTAGAACATCAGAGGGCAATCAGGATTGAGAACCAGCAGTATCCTGTAGCCAGGCATTTTGCTGATGTACACAACAAAAATCCAAATTTAATGAAATTCTGTGTTCTGGACAGCATTGAGAAAAATGAGAGGGGAGGTAACAGGTGGCTAGAGTTAAGAAAACTCGAATCCAAATACATTATAATGTATAATACTCTGCAACCTACAGGACACAATTTGGGGGAAGAGTTAGCCATTCATCTCCAAACCTGAAATATAGTTCTAATGATGTGAAATATGCTGCTGCTTCTTTGGTAACTGAATTCAAATTTTAATTGGTTTTAATCATGCATTGATCTAAAATGTAAATATTGTCACGTATAGCTATGTCTTTTTTCTTCCTTACAGGAATATGGAATGAACCATCGCCCACATGGGCAATATTGGAGGTCTCCACCAAAATGATTAACTGATTGACTTTTGCCCACTTGGGCAGCACAATTCATGAACAATGACCATGGGTACCGGTGTGAATTTAACACAGTATCGCAATTGATGCCGGGAATTACGGCGCACTTTATATTGGACAGTTCAAATATATTTAGTGCTGTTCCATAATTACGAACATTGTTTAAATACTTTGACAGGTCAAATCGGACTATATAATGATTGGTGGCTTCCGAATGTTTCCAATTTAATTTCTGTTTGGAAGTGATACAATTGTTTACATGAAACACTGTTTCTACTTGGCAGACATAGCCTCAACTTGTTTATTTTCTTTATGTCTATGATCACATGCTGCAACTTGAAAAAAATATGTCACTTTAAATGAATGCTGGTACTGGTGAGCTCCACCCGTGAGCAAGAGATCGGCTGATCTCGAAACGCGTAAAAAAGGGTTTTCTCTGCTGATTAAACTGACAGCACCGTATCACAATTGGGCTCCGACTCTGGTTTTTCATGGATGAATCTTGACCTGGAGTGTGTTTATATAGTAGGGGTTGGCGTACCCCGTCGTGAGCCCGCCGTGTAAGTGGCTTAAGCACGCCAATCTTGTGTGTGTTTATATATATATATATATATACATATTCACTCAAAAAACTATAAGTTTTAGTGGTGTTATAGTTAGCTGGACATTTTACTCATACAAAACCATTGAAATTGCTCCTATATAGTTAGTTGTACTAACTATATTTCGCACACCCGCAATCCACTGCTGATGATGTCCCATAATAGATCATTCATGACATGGTCAGTGACATCACTGATGACATCTCAAATGACATCACTGATGACATCACTGATGACATTATCCAGTGAATGTGGTTTGCTTCGTTATTTAAATATGCATTATATATATAGCAATTTGCATTGAAGAATAAGTGGATATATATATATAAATAAATATTTGGATGGAGGATTTAGTAGCAGTGTAATTGACTGTTTACTTGACCAATTTATAATGTCTCACTAAATATAGTGGATAGTGACTAAACTGTGTGAATATCTGTATCACTTTGTCAGTTGTTGTGTAAACTGATTCTACAGTTGGTTACTAGCTATGTGAAAGTCTATATTAGTTATTGATTAGTTAACTGAGTATTTGTATGGGAGTGTGAAAGTGTGTGTGGTTCGGTGGGGGGGGTGTGACTGTCCAAAGATGTGTGAATAGTTGATTCAGTAGATATATGAAGTTAAAACTACATGTTCTAACATTTGTTTGGGTGAGTGAATATCTTTATGGGTGTGGTGATGAGCAAATATATTTCTCAATGGTACAGGTCCAACAAACTAGAAAAATAAAAGGCAGTGTATGTGTCAGTTGTTGTATATAAATAAGTATACATAAGACACAATGATTGTGTGAGTGACTGTATGGATAACTGTATACTTGTAATGATGATTTTATAATTCACTAAGTATGACTTACTATCTAAATGAATAGAAGAAGTGGTGTTTGTATAAGTGTTTTGCTAAGTAAATATGTAAGTATGATCCATTGTTTGCATAAGTGAGTAGGATGACTTCATATGTGAATAGGATGCGTGCTGTTGTTTAATGTCGATATAGATGTATAAGTATTTTTGATAGTGTTCTATTGTTCATTGACAGCATGTATGAGTGAATCCATAGGTAAGTGATTAGATGTGTGTATACATCTATGAATCACTGAGTGGATTTTTAGATACTTGTATTGCTGTGACAATGGATTTGAATATGATACTCTGTATTTTACAAAGAGTGATGAAAAATTGTAATAGTGTATGAAAAGGTGTATGTGATTGTCACGTGGATGATGTCATCAGTGATGTCATCAGTGATGTCATTTGAGATGTCATCAGTGATGTCACTGACCATGTCATGAATGATCTAATATGTGACATCATCAGCAGTGGATTGCGGGTGCACGAAATATAGTTAGTACAACTAACTATATAGGAGCAATTTCAATGGTTTTGTATGAGTAAAATGTCCAGCTAATTATAACACCACTAAAACTTATAGTTTTTTGAGTGAATTTCAAAGGTTTTTTAAAAGCTAATTCCTAACTATATAACTCCTGAAACCTAAGGTTTTTTCAGTGAATTTCAAAGGTTTTTTAAATGCTAATTCCTAACTATATAAGGCCTGAAACCTATGGTTTTTTCAGTGAATTTGCAAGGTTTTTTAAATGCTAATTCCTAACTATATAAGGCCTGAAACCTATGGTTTTTTTCAGTGAATTTGCAAGGTTTTTTTAAATGCTAATTCCTAACTATATAAGGCCTGAAACCTATGGTTTTTTCAGTGAATTTCAAAGGTTTTTTAAATGCTAATTCCTAACTATATAAGGCCTGAAACCTATGGTTTTTTTCAGTGAATTCGCAAGGTTTTTTAAATGCTAATTCCTAACTATATAAGGCCTGAAACCTATGGTTTTTTCATTGAATTCGCAAGGTTTTTAAATGCTAATTCTATTAGCGGATAACGTTTTTATTAAAACATTTTTTAAATCTCAAATGCCTGCTTTGCTAATAGAGTTTTTAAGCACAGGCTCTTTTGCCTCTGGTGGCCATCTTGGGAGACTGCATATCAGAATTTTTTTAATGAAATATAAGAGGATTTGAGAAGTCACTCAAAATGTGCCCATTTTTCTTTCTTCAGCACTAATAATAATTTCTATGGCAAAATGAACCCCCTCATTTTGTTCCTTTGCAAATTAAATGTTTTAAGTATTAACACTTTATTCCAATCAAGATGACTTCAGGTGTGCCATACTTTTGTCATAAGTAAGACTGTTAGCGCTCTAGTTGTTCTTTAGAACACTCTAGGACATTCTGTCATTGGGCTATAGTTGGGCTACATCTGGCTGATATTTGGGCTACATTTGGTTTTTTTTGTCTCTGGTGGCCATCTTTGGGCTACATTGGGCTACATTGGGCTACATTTGGGCTCTAACATATATATAGCCCAATGTAGCCCAATATATATTTTTTCAAAGTTAATTTTCGTAAAAACCACTGGAGCACATATCTTGAGACATAGCAAAGGCACCTCGGGCTACCAGTCCCTACAATTATGCCAAGTTTGGTGGAAAACCATTCAGCCGTTCGGGCTAAAAGTTAGTCCAACCGCCCTATGGAAATTAACATGGGGAAAACACGTTTTGGGACCCCCCTTTTATCTCGGCCCCCGCTTGACGAATCCCCCCCAAACTTTCAGGGAATGACCGGAGCGCAGCGAGGCAAAGTTAAGGAAAATTTCAGGAAGATTCCTCAACCGGCGCCAAAGTTATTCCCAATAGAATGTTGCGATTTCCCAATGGAAAACAATCCTAACTATATATACCTACTGGCTATCGCCAGTAGGTAATATATATATATATATATATATATATATATATATATATATATATATATATATATTACCGCTACTTTCCTTCTCTTTCGTAAAGAAAACAGCACTCGCGGGAGTAGGATCTAAGCTTTTATTATTTGATCCTTCGAGCACCAGACGCGTTTCGGCTCCTGCCTTTGTCAGTGGTACACTGACGCGCCATTTTCAAAACTTTTTTATACACACCTCATGTGACACACATTAGAGTAGTAGAAACAGGACTGCATTGAGCGCCATCTTTGAATGTCTACATAAACGCATGATGACATTCTCACCCTTATATAAGGTTATCATTCCTCATTGCGCCCTGAATGGGCTTCCATACGTTTGAATACTGTACACATATTTACAGATCAAATTGTATATTACATACACTTATTTAGCCCTGAATGGGCATTTTGGCCCCTTTGGTCCGTCCCGCTACCACAAATATTTACACATCATACAACCTTTTCCCATCACCATTTTAAAAACCATAAGATTTTCACAGGATCTCCCCCTTACATAATTTCAAATTTGCACCATTATTTCCTTTGTTCACAGTTCTCTCTCTATACACTAAAGATTCATTTTACATTATTGCACTCAACCCAAATGTACTGTCATTTCCTCGTGACTATTAAGACCTCCTGGGGTCTTAGTTCCGATATCTATAATGTGCCTGGATTCTAGCCTTCTTAACTTCTTCAATCTGTCCCCTCCCCGGGGATTGTTCGTTACTTGGTCCAAGGCAAAATATACTAATTGGTCACTGTTACTATTGTGATGTTGTTTGTAATGTCTCGCCACTGGGTATGTGGGATCACAGTTCGTGATTGCTCTAGAATGTTCTAGGATACGCATTTTCGTTGGATTTACTGTGCTCCCTATATATCTTAGTCCGCAAGGACATACTAAACAATAGACAGTATAGGGTGTGGTGCATGTTAAAAAAGACTTGATTTGCCGTTGTTTCCCTCGAACTTGGTATGTAAGCACCTTCTTGCTGTTTCTACACGCTTTGCAGCGTCCACATGGGTAGAAGCCTGGCATGGATTTCCCAAAGGGATCTATAGTTGGGCGGGGGAGGTAACTGCTTGTTAGAGCGTTTCTTAATGCCCTCGCTCTTCTATAGGTTATCATTGGTTGTGTGGGGATGTCTGTACCTATGACGGGATCCGTAGTAAGCAGATTCCAGTTCTTTTTCATCACTTTTCTTAACACCCCTGCTCCTTCTGAGAATACGGTAATTAACCTAAGATTCCCATCTTGTTCTAGATCCCTTTCTTTAGCCTTTAGTGTGTCTTTACGTGGGATGTTCTCCACTTTTCTCAGGGCTTCCCCTAAGCTTTCTTCCCCATAGCCTCGCAGTTTGAATCTTTCTATACTTGCCCTAGCATTGACTCTAAAGTCTTCTTCTGATGTACAATTACGTTTAATACGTAGGAGTTCGCCATACGGTATACCGTATGGCGAACTCCTACGTATTAAACGTAAATCAAATAATAAAAGCTTAGATCCTACTCCCGCGAGTGCTGTTTTCTTTACGAAAGAGAAGGAAAGTAGCGGTAATTTTAGCGAGCAGCGTCGCTCGCGACATGCACCCGTGCAAGAGTGCGCGGCTGGACGCAACAAGGAGCGAGAATATATATATATATATATATATATATGAAATTGCAGAAAGAGGGTTCGTTTCTGGGATCCAGTTCCCGTAGTCAGGTGGCGTGTATAACTCGGCAACCCCCGCCGCCGAGTAAATTCAATTGTCTTCAAAGTTTTGCCATGGTAAGCATCACACGCACTCGGAAAAAGTACAGCTATAGGCGTTTATTTTCCAAAATAACGCTACGCGTTTCAGCACAGAAGTGCCTTGCTCACAAGTTTAACCTGAGTCAAGTGAGGAACAGTTTTAAGTACAAACTTCCTGATTACAAAGTATAGTAAACATAGAAAAGGTACAATTTACACCAAGTGTTTTTGGCGGCCATTAGTAAGTATCTGATGCAGCTAAATCCTCTATAGAAACATGGGCTCATGTCAGTTATGTAAAGGAAATCAATTATTACAAAAAAGTATACTTATAAATAATAGCTTAAAACCAGAAAGTGTCCCTGGTTGAAGCTATTATGCACATTATTCGGACCGAAGTGTTATTAAACACTAGAACCGGCCCGTGTATCCGCCATTTTGGAACTGGTAGTCGTCATCGAATTCATACAACGAAATAACATAGTAAACTCCAATTGATTTTGGGTAATCATAAAGGGAAACATCATATGCAGCAATACTATACATTGATACATATTACCCTATACAAAAATTAGAAGATTCACTCGGTCTAGTGCCCAAAACAGTCATATAATCTTTCAAAAACACAGTTCCGACAATTGAGGACCCAATTTCCAATTCTGGTCGAATTTAGCCAGTCTATAGAGGAAAAACCAGTCTATATAGTAGTGAACAATCCAAGCTTGTCACTTATTGTTCCATCACAAAAGATCAGAGTGCAAAGAAGGGATTTTTTCCCATACGATCCAAAAGTAATATCAATAAAAGTGAAGGTGAATATCTTAGCTTAACGTGGTGAAGTGATACTCTTCAATGCTTGGAAGCCTTGTGGGGATCAGTGCAGTGCTCAAAAAATAAGTTATGTCCCACAAATTGCTCCTGGAAGAGAAGTTACAAAAAATTATTAAAATTGGTTTAAAAACACAAAATTCTGCTTTTTATCATCTCAAATTGCAGCACATACTCGAATTACACAATTAATTGTACTGAAAATATAGACACTATTGTTCCAGGCCGATCTCAGAAATACATTCTTAGCAATTTGGCATAGGTAAATTTAATCCATATGTAAATGGGTTGCAAGTTCCTCATCTAAGTTGTGCCCCCCAGGGAATTTGGTTTCCAGTTCTAATATCCATTTGGATTCTTTTTTCCTCAGGGCAAGTTCTCGATTTCCGCCCCGTTTGCCAACGTTAACCTGTTCAATTGCGTAGTACCTTAACAGCTCATTATTAGATTGATGCAGTTCTTGGAAATGTCTGGAAAACAGACGACAAATCAAGCAATTTCTAACCTGCAGCTCTACCTATGTTATTTACATCTTGGAGTGCCCATGCCAGAGAAGGTATGTGGGCAGTACTTCCTGCATGGCAAAGAAAAGGGTTCAAGAACATCTGAGGGCAATTACCAACAAAGATCCCAAGTACCCCATTGCCAGACATTTCCAAGAACTGCATCAATCTAATAACGAGCTGTTAAGGTACTACGCAATTGAACAGGTTAACGTTGGCAAACGGGGCGGAAATCGAGAACTTGCCCTGAGGAAAAAAGAATCCAAATGGATATTAGAACTGGAAACCAAATTCCCTGGGGGGCACAACTTAGATGAGGAACTTGCAACCCATTTACATATGGATTAAATTTACATATGCCAAATTGCTAAGAATGTATTTCTGAGATCGGCCTGGAACAATAGTGTCTATATTTTCAGTACAATTAATTGTGTAATTCGAGTATGTGCTGCAATTTGAGATGATAAAAAGCAGAATTTTGTGTTTTTAAACCAATTTTAATAATTTTTTGTAACTTCTCTTCCAGGAGCAATTTGTGGGACATAACTTATTTTTTGAGCACTGCACTGATCCCCACAAGGCTTCCAAGCATTGAAGAGTATCACTTCACCACGTTAAGCTAAGATATTCACCTTCACTTTTATTGATATTACTTATGGATTGTATGGGAAAAAATCCCTTCTTTGCACTCTGATCTTTTGTGATGGAACAATAAGTGACAAGCTTGGATTGTTCACTACTATATAGACTGGTTTTTCCTCTATAGACTGGCTAAATTCGACCAGAATTGGAAATTGGGTCCTCAATTGTCGGAACTGTGTTTTTGAAAGATTATATGACTGTTTTGGGCACTAGACCGAGTGAATCTTCTAATTTTTGTATAGGGTAATATGTATCAATGTATAGTATTGCTGCATATGATGTTTCCCTTTATGATTAACCAAAATCAATTGGAGTTTACTATGTTATTTCGTTGTATGAATTCGATGACGACTACCAGTTCCAAAATGGCGGATACACGGGCTGGTTCTAGTGTTTAATAACACTTCGGTCCGAATAACGTGCATAATAGCTTCAACCAGAGACACTTTCTGGTTTTAAGCTATTATTTATAAGTATACTTTTTTGAAATAATTGATTTCCTTTACATAACTGACATGAGCCCATGTTTCTATAGAGGATTTAGGTGCATCAGATACTTACTAATGGCCGCCAAAAACACTTGGTGTAAATTGTACCTTTTCTATGTTTACTATACTTTGTAATCAGGAAGTTTGTACTTAAAACTGTTCCTCACTTGACTCAGGTTAAACGTGTGAGCAAGGCACTTCTGTGCTGAAACGTGTAGCGTTATTTTGGAAAATAAACGCCTATAGCTGTATTTTTTCCGAGTGCGTGTGATGCTTACCATGGCAAAACTTTGAAGACAATATATATATTACCTACTGGCGATAGCCAGTGGGTATATATAGTTAGGATTTTTTCTCTATGGGATTTCTGAAAATTCTATGTCTAATAACGTTGGCGTTTTGGGACGGAATTGGCTGATATTTTCAGGAAAATTGCACATTTTGTTTCTGAGCAGCCCCTGAAAATTTGGGGGGGTTTCGTCAAGGGGGGGCCGAGAAAAAAGGGGGGTCCCAAAACGCGTTTTTCCCATTCATTTTTCCATAGGGCGGTTGGACTCACTTTTAGCTCGAACGGCTGAATAGATTTACATGAAACTTGGCAAAATTGTAGATATGGTTTGCCCGACGTGCCTTTGCTATGTCTCAATATATGTGCTCCAGTGGATTTTGAGAAATTAACGTTTAAAAAAATATATATATCTGTGACAGCGCTCCGGTTAGCGCCACGGTTCGCTTACCTGACGCGTAACGGAACTTCGCGAAGCGAAGCTGATTGGCTCTCCGGTGTCTGTCAACATTCTAAACAGTCCGGAGCGGCCGCCATCTTGTCTCTCGGTACGATCGAGAGACAAGATGTGGTGAAAAACGAAGGGGGAAATGAAGGAAAGAGGGCAAGGTAGACCACTCCTGACCCCCTAGGATTGATGAGGGGGATATTAAAGTGCCCCGCGTGGCAAAAAATTAAAAAAAAAATGTTTTTGCGATTTTACGCCGTAGAGGCGCTTCCCGGTACGCGAACCGGGCAGCTCACCGGGCAGCTCACCGGGCAGCTAACCGGGCAGCTAACCGGCAGCGTAGCTGTCAAAATTGTAAACAGTCCGGAGCGGCCGCCATCTTGTCTCTCGGTAGGTTCGAGAGACAAGATGTGGTGAAAAAAGAAGGGGGAAATGAAGGAAAGGGGGCAAGGTAAACCCCTCCTGACCCCCTAGGATTGATGAGGGGGATATTAAAGTCCCACGCGATTTTTCGCGGTAGAGGCGCTTCCCGGTACGCGAACCGGGCAGCTAACCGGCAGCATAACGGGAGTCCGCCATCTTGTGTTTTTGGAGCGTCCGGTTCGCGTACCGGGTAGCGTCCCGGTAAGCGTAACAAGGGGAAAACCAAGAGAAACAGTAAAAAAAAAATTAAGGGAATAGATTTCCAGCAAACTTGGCAAAATTGTAGGGACTGTTTGTTTGATGTGCCTTTGCAAGGCCTCAAGATATGTGCACGTGTGGATTTTGTCTAATTAAGGTTAAAAAAATATATATATATCTGTAAGCGTGCTCCAGCATGCTTACGTTTTGTTTGCGCTGCAGAGCCGATAGGTCACGGTTATGCGACGCGTCATGAGGCGTCTCACGTGGCTACGTGATACGTCACGTAATAAAGAATATATTTTACAGCTATAGATATTAGCTTTTAAAAAACCAATGAAATTCACTGAAAAAACCATAGGTTATAGACCATATATAGTTAGGAATTTGCATTTACAAAACCTTGAAAATTCACTGAAAAAACCATAGGTTAGAGACCATATATAGTTAGCTGGACATTTTATTGACATAAAACCAATGAAATTCCATATATAGTTAGTTGCACTAACTATATATCGCGCACCCGCAATCCACTGCTGATGATGTCACATATTACATCATTCATGACATGGTCAGTGACATCACTGATGACATCACTGATGACATCTCAAATGACATCACTGATGACATCACTGATGACATCTCAAATGACATCACTGATGACATCATGACACACCAATACCAGTTACTACATACGCACTCACTGATTCCTACGTCTACACACACATTCACTCATTCACCCATACAATCACTCATACATACAGTCACTCATTATTACAACACTATCATATGCACTCATACACCTATGCAGACACTCACACACTGCCACTCATCCATGGAGTTACTCACACACCTAGTCAGTCCTGTAAAGAATCAATCACACTTCCATTTCCTCATCTATACAGTTAAACACAGAACACCATACTTCAGTGACATCACTGATGACATCACTGATGACATCTCAAATGACATCACTGATGACATTTCAAATGACATCACTGATGACATCATGACACACCAATACCAGTTACTACATACGCACTCACTGATTCCTATGTCTACACACACATTCACTCATTCACCCATACAATCACTCATACATACAGTCACTCATTATTACAACACTATCATATGCACTCATACACCTAGTCAGTCCTGTGAAGAATCAATCACACTTCGATTTCCTCATCTATACAGTTAAACACAGAACACCATACTTTTCACACATATACTAACACATACTTACTCTCTTATACAATCACTGATACAAGTACACATTGATATGCACAGAGTCACACACCTCCCAGCCAGCCACACACACACTCAGTCTTCCATAGATCCACTCATTCTTCAATATGTAAAACATATTTAAACTTTACAAAAACACACAGACACTAGATGATGTCATCAGTGATGTCATTTGAGATGTCATCAGTGATGTCATCAGTGATGTCATTTGAGATGTCATCAGTGATGTCATCAGTGATGTCACTGACCATGTCATGAATGATGTAATATGTGACATCATCAGCAGTGGATTGCGGGTGCGCGATATATAGTTAGTGCAACTAACTATATATGGAATTTCATTGGTTTTATGTCAATAAAATGTCCAGCTAACTATATATGGTCTCTAACCTATGGTTTTTTCAGTGAATATATATATATATATATATATATATATATATATATATATATATATATATATATATATTACCTACTGGCGGTCGCCAGTAGGTATATATAGTTAGGATTTTTTCTCTATGGGATTTTTGAAAATTCTATGTCTAATAACTTTGGCGTTTGTGGACGGAATTGGCTGAAATTTTCAGGAAAATGGCACATTTTGTTTCTGAGCAGCCCCTGGAAATTTTGGGGGGGTTCGTCAAGGGGGGGCCGAGAAAAAAGGGGGGTCCCAAAACGCGTTTTTCCCATGTTAATTTCCATAGGGCGGTTGGCCTCACTTTTAGCCCGAACGGCTGAATGGATTTGCACGAAACTTGGCAAAATTGTAGGGACTGGTAGCCCGATGTGCCTTTTGTAGGTCTCAATATATGTGCTCCAGTGGATTTTGAGAAATTAACGTTTAAAAAAAGATATATATCTGTAACAGCGGACCGGGCAGCGCTCCAGGACGCGTACTTTTCGCGCAACGGAGCTTTGTGAAGCGAAGCTGATTGGTTCTCCGGCGTCTGTCAACATTCCAAACAGTCCGTAGCGGCCGCCATCTTGTCTCTCGGTAGGATCGAGAGACAAGAGGAGGCCAAAGCGAAGGGGCAAATGACCATAAGGGGGCATAGTACATTGTCGCTGACCCCCTAGGTTTGATGTGGAGGTTTTAAAAGGGCCCCGCGGGGCAAAAAAAAATAAAATATTAATAATCGAACGGCTGAATGGATTTGCACGAAACTTGGCAAAATTGTAGGGACTGGTAGCCCGATGTGCCTTTGCTAGGTCTCAATATATGTGCTCCAGTGGATTTTGAGAAATTAACGTTCAAAAAAAGATATATATCTGTAACAGCGCTCCGCTTCGCGTACTTTTCGCGTTACGGAGGTTTGCGAAGCTGATTGGTTTTTCGGCGTCTGTAAACATTCCAAACAGTCCGTAGCGGCCGCCATCTTGTCTCTCGGTAGGATCGAGAGACAAGAGGAGGCCAAAGCGAAGGGGCAAATGACCATAAGGGGGCATAGTAGATCGTCCCTGACCCCCTAGGTTTGATGTGGAGGCTTTGAAAGGGTCTCGCAGGGCAAAAAAAAAATATACCGTTTTTTTAGTTTTTTTGCGTGGAGTGCGCCCGGTTCGCGAACCGGGAAGCGTTCTGGGGAGCGTACTTTCTTGAAAATTAGTGAAAAAAGTTAGAGTAAAATAATAATTGTGAGTGATCAGATGTAGAGTAGCTCTGAGAAGAGCTTTTGGGTTTATGGTACATTTAGGTACTTATAAGTAGGTACCAATGCACAGTCTTAAATTCAGAGTGAAAACTCTGTTGCCCTCATCTGAGAAGTGAACTCCATCTCCTCTGTAGATATCTTGCATGTAGTAACGCAAGTTATTGTTGTACAGGGAGCCCATTCCATGGTCTCTCATGTAAGCTGAAACAGATTTGTTTACATGCTTCCTCGATTTCTCAATTTGTGGACAAAATTGGTTCGACCACCTCCATTTCTGTCTTTGGCATATATTTGAATATACCAAGGCAGTCTGAGGAAAAAGTGCCATCAATTGCTCAAAGGTGTCCTTTAAAAGCATTTCCAGACCTACCCCAGTCAAAGTGCCCAAATCATTACCTCCACAGTGCACAATTAACAGGTCAGGTTTTGGCAAATGCATAAAGGTTTTCACCAATGGTATCAATTGGTGACATTTTAATCCTCTGTGGCCAAACCACTTAATTTCCACATCTTGTAAATTGAGGTTAGGTAAATTCCTGTTTTCAGCGTACCTTTGAGCCCAATAGATGTAACTATGTCCAACAATCCAGACAGAAAACATGGTGAGAGAAGGTTCTGCTGCAGTCAGATGAAGTGTGGCAATGAAATGGCAGTTGAAAAAATGAGAGTGTAAAATGAAAAAAACTGAGGAGTTTCTGTGTTAATGAAGCAGTAAGAGTGATTGGTGGATTTTGATTGCTGAAAACAGAAAGTTAGTGTGCATGGATGAGTTCGTTGAAAGATGTATTTTGAGTGGCGAAGAAAAAATCATTAAATGAAAGAATGCTCTGGATATGCAGGTGCACTGAGAGTTCAGAGTTCAAATGCAACATTGTTGTGTGAGAGGTCTTGCAAGAGGTGGTTGCTATGCAGAAAAAGCAGAGAGGGGGCAGAGGGGGGAAGGGTTTTGCTTTGAAAAAAAGTGAGGGAAGAGTTTTGATTGGGTGACAAGAGAGATATGTGTGAGGAATTACAGCATTTCTGTGCTTTTGATAGCTGCAGACTCTGGAGTGCATACCTTTTGCTCTGCTGAAGACAAATTGGTGTGTTTCTGAGACTGTTTTGAAACTCAAAGTATTTGCTAAGGTGAGAAAAGATTTCTTTAATTTAGATAGAAAATAGTGTGCTTTAAGGAGAAAATTATGAAGAAAGTTGTGTTTTTCAAATGTTGCTTTGTCTCAAGTGTTTCACAAATAGATTTTGTTTCTTTGAGAAATTGTAATTGGAGAAAATGTGAAGTATTAGTACTGACAGGGCTTTTATGTGCATAGGAGCTGTGGAGTGTTTTCAAATTATGACTGGTAAATCGTTTTTGAGAAAAAGCAATGGTTTTAATATTGATGAGAAGGAAATAATGGTGTCTGCTTCTTTATAAGGTAATTGAGAGTCTCTGATGTTATTTTTCCCATTTCAATGTAAGAAGTTTGTCTGTGGAGCAAATTGCTTGTAAATATGCTCCCACCTGTGCATGGCAAATTTAGATTTTGAATGTTTCCGTTACATAGGCATGTTAAAGGTGACTGAAACATGCTGCAAAGGCAATCAAAAAATGCTTTTATGTGTCTTAAGGACATTTTAAGTCATTTCCCCATGTGCAGTGTTTTCAAATTATGAGTTGAAAATCGTTTTTGAGGTAAAGGAATGTTTTCAAAATTTATGTGCGCCATATGACCCCAAATTTCTTTTTCAGGGGTGCAGCAGGGTGTTCTTGAGACACCCCTGCACCGTCGGAAAAATTCGTAATTTGCGATGAGGTAATTGCTAATCGCAAATTGCACCTTCATTCCTATGGGCCTCCTGCTGCATGGAAATGAATGGGTAATTTGTAATTAGCAAATAGGTCATCGCAAACTAGGAATGGTAAAGAATCGCTATTTATTCCTAAAAGTTCGCTATTTAGGAAATGCAAAAAACTTTGATGATACATATGGCGGTTCATCTCTAACAAGATAAGAAGCATAGGGATAGATTTATGATGACTGGCGCATCACCAGGGATGTGTTAGTCATTCTGTGCCGCTGTTCCGTCACCTATGGTGTGCTGCATTTACAATGCGGCGCATCATGGGGCAAAAACAGCACAGATGCGTGACGTATTTGTGCCGTAAAGTTGGCGCATTGCTGGAGTTGTATCGCAAGTGTGATGAAGCTCCAGTAAGGCTGAGGGGTGGCCCTGTCGCAGGGTTTCTGTTCTGACACAGAACTGTGGACAGAGGATTGGAACCTCGGCGAATTAGGGTGTCCCAAAACTCACCTTAGTAATCAAAACCCCTTAGCAAGCTAGGTACAGTGTCACATTGGATATAACAAACTCTCAATGTTTAGACAATCCAGAATATGAACTTATAGTACCTCAGGATACGTGGAACTCATGAACAGTCGGTCGTTATATATTTCTTAGAAACCAGAACATGGAGTTAAGAAGAACACATGTGTATTTGAAATGTTTATTTACTAATGCCGTCTTCTCAGGCGTAGTATCTTAGATTATACAAGTACACATATTATCAGTAGCAAAATTACCAGCATAGTCAATAGTACATAAAAAGCGAATGGTGACAGTATGTTAACATGCTGTAAATGAATAAGAGTTAGCAACACTTATAAGCAGCCGCGGGCCGTGGAGGGAGTTACGGTGGGGCAGGGAGGCGGGGAGGGGGAGGGGCAGGGTGGAGAGGGTCCACCCTGCCCCTCCCCCTCCCCGCCTCCCTGCCCCACCGTAACTCCCTCCACGGCCCGCGGCTGCTTATATCTCACCCTCCCTAATACACATAATATATTATTTGCTAAGAAGGTCTCTTTGTGTTGGTTTAGGGCGTGCCGATACTTTAGTGTCTTAGATTTGAAGGAATCACATCAGCATACACCAGCTCTCTCTTCATGTGAACCGCATCAAGTGTTGTGTATGTGTGTTCGGCAAAGCAATATAAAACCCGCCTCATGCTCAGAATTGGGAGAAGCTGCACTTATGTTATGAGTATGAAGTCATGGAGATCAGACCTCATAACAATTCTGTATCGTGTTGTTCTTGAAACTTCAGCACTCGCTGTACAGATATAGTTTAAGAAGTAAAGCAGATAGTAGAGCAATAACATATTATTCTCATGTAAATCACGATGAACTATTAGGTTGAAAGCTAAAGCAAAAACTAAGTGTCGTGTGCAGAAGTTGCAAAAAAGGAAAAAATGGCGTTTAAACCGGTAATGAGTCCATGCTAACTTAACACGGTGTAAAGATATCCAGGACCTAGATGACACCTCCCCATGATCCGGAAACGAACTGAATAAGATAATAGAAGTGCCATCTCATGAGAGCAGATTGCAACTTTATATGTGGTAAAACATTAAAAACATTAAAAACTAGGAAAATTTAATGCTAAAGAAAAATAAAACAGCCAAGTACTTTATCGAGTCTTAAGCCAATAGGCAAGCTAAATAATAAAAACTTGACAAATAAGTTAATGAATTGTCAATGAAATGCTAGTACTCGGCATATCAAACATGAAAAAGGTCTATGACATAACTGTGTATGCAAAATAAGCTGCAACAGCCTCCAATAGGAAGTCACCGTCTTCATCCGAAAAGAGTTCAGCCATCCAATTTAAAAGCGGAAAAGAACATAAGTGCTCTCCCAGCACCGGATCCTCTATCAACATCAGAGGACAGCTCAGTGGGTTTTCAAGAAAGCTCTGTTCCAAGAAAGACTGTGTTGCCGCCAGTAAATTCCAGGGACCAATTAGTCCATGCATCAATGCCACAGCCATAATCCTTTCGCCAGGACAAACCAACTCGTGAGTAATGATAGGAGTCATCAGCTGATTAAAGTCGACGTCAGGAGAAACCGGTCCGCAGAGACACAAATCAATGGCCCAATCGAAATCACAGGTCAGGCAGTGAAATACAGGCTGGACACAGGTGAAGTAGGAGAATCGAAAAGATAATCCATATGCCGTGCTTAATATCGCCAACGGCATTGTGCCATAATATTCTAGCATGCGATTGCGGAACAGTGTCAGCAGCTGCAGGGCGGGAGCTTGCACAGGAGGGACATCCATATTTAAAAATGTAAAAAAGCACAAGAGCGTCCGCTGGTAATGCAAGTAAAAATGGGAATCCACGAAGCAGAGTGGAAAAAATAGAATGAAAGAAAGCAGGGATGACTCCAAAGATTTTCTCAAATGAAGTCACGAGACCACTGGTAACAACTTTAAAAAAGTGCGCCAGGCCCTTTGTGGAGGACGCGTTAGAGATAGTCCGAACCATCTTGCTGAAATGGAAAGGTGAATCTGTATTTAAAAGGGTCTGCACCTCTGTACGGGTGTTCGCTGTGTGAAGCACGAAAGTTTCACGGGCCGAACTCAAGGCCACCTCTCTCTGAGACAAAAGAGCTCTTATTCTTGCCATGCCGTTGAAATCTGTTCCCAAGGTTGGTATTTGTGGCCAGATTGAAAACTCCCTATGTTCATGTGTGGGAGGAAATAGAACATTTCTGCAGCAAATAACCCGTTCATTTACTGTTACGATAAAATGAATACTTTTAATTAACCCAGAACAATCTTCATTATTGAGCATCAAATAACTACCATTTTCCAAGAACTTGAACGTGGGGATGATAGCAGGAACTGGTGTGCCTTGCAACACGCAAGCCATATTTGGTCGGTGTTTGTTGCATGAACCGTGTAACTGTATGTGCCTACACATTAGTGAATGATCTGGCGTCTCAGTGCATTCCTCTCCATTCAGATAAAGTTCTTGATCATCTTTGAAAATCTGTATGTGTATGGAAGCGACCAGACCTCATGAAGAAAACCACTACCTAAAGGTTAATAACGACCTATTGGTATATATTTCATACAATTTGAAAACTTATATAAAGCAAAAGGCAGCGTTATTAAACCGTGGATAAGGCACGTTGCCAAAGCAGTCAACCTTTTGGATTTATACTGGAAATGTTAAAGGAAGAATTACGGAGTAGGGCCTGTAAATCTTTAATGGACAACGAGTAAAATTACTCCAACCATCATATTCCTCTAACTCCGGGATAGTAGGGGTGTTTAATTTTTTAGAAGTAGCCAATCCAAAGCATTTGGTCTGGGATGTTGTTTCATTCACAAACAACATATGATTTGGGATGAGACATGCACGGTGGAAAGCCTCAGTGCCTTGTACCTGCCAGGTTCGTGAACCCCAAACTGATGTAGATCCTGGATATTTTTACTCTGTGTTACGTTAGCATGGTCTCATTACTGGTATAAACGCCATTTTTCCTTTTTTGTAACTTCTGCACACGACACTTAGTTGTTGCTTTAGCTTTCAGCCTACCTGCGTCAAGATCTATGCCTGCTTCAAGCAGGCGCAGGGTTTTGATGTAGCTTTGTCCTATCTGATTGTAAATGCGGCACACCGTGGGTGGCAGAGCAGCGGTGCACGTTAACTGGTGCATCCCTGGGGATGTGCTAGTTAATATAAATCTGCCCCTTTACATTTAATTATGTGCAGGGGACACAGAGTAGGTGAGGTTTATCCAAGGTTAAGAAGAGATGAGTCCTGTTCAGTGAAAAATTGGAGATAGGCTTCAGTATATTATATACTTAAGTAGTGTGTTAAGTTTTTGATGACTGTTATTAATTTACTGTTGGGTAATAGTGGTTAATAAAATTTTTTATTATATTTTACCACAGATTGAACTGCAGATTATTTCAAGATTTTAGGATGCCTAGCAAAGAAAGAGTAAGAAAGGCTGCAAAACGTCAAAGACAGCAGGACCATGGAATAATGCAGCAGTCCTCTAACAAAAAGATTTGTCAAGTCACCAAGAAAGCACCGGGTAAGAGTCCAAAAACAGTCATAAGAAATATGTGTAGTAAAAAAAATATTACTACAGAAAATGTTTCAGTCCAGAAAAGGAGAAAGAATTCAAATGGTAAGGAAAGGCCAATGAGAAATGTTACTGCTAGAGTAAGAGATAACTCTATGCATGAAAGTAGAAGGAAACAACAGTTTAGGGATATTCGTAAACGAATGTTCCGCAACAGGATAATTGGGAATTTGTTAAAAAATATTAAGAAAGGTCAGCAGAAAGTGGTTTTTTATAAGAGAAAAAAAATAGTTGAGAAAGTTATTGATCAGGCATTTGAAATTAAACGTAAGTTATTTATTTTGACAATCAATAGAATTAGGAAGCTAAACAAGGTAATTTATGATTTCAAAAGAAATAGTAGATGGAAGAGAATAGTTAATCGTAGTAATTTTTGTGAAGTTTTTTCTGGAGAATGGATGCATAGTTCAAGCTCTGAGGCATTTTTTAATGAGGAGAGTTATTTCCAGGATAATGATTTGGTGCATGCAGTTGACACCAGTGGTCGAGCTTATGAAGTGAAAGATGGTTGTCCAGTTGAAAAAGAAAAAGTTGTGAGAACAGAGATAGAAGAGGTGTTAGGTAATGAGGTTTTAGGGAGACGTCCTAAGGGTCCTGTGTACACCTGGAAGTGTAGTAGTATTTGCAGTGTACGACAGGATTCCATCAATTTGCTTTGTGATTTTATACGGTCATTTAATAAGAAAAGTTTGAAGCAGAAAATGAAGTTGTTGCAAGAATTAGATCCTTGCAGAGTGAGAGAAGTGATAGGTTTGCATGGTCATTCACTGGCTTGTCTTTCCAGGAGAGTATGCCAGAGTGTTTTTCATCATTTCAGGATGCTAGCAGTGCATCATAATAAAGTGAGGAAATTAGTTAGAATGTTGTATTATGCTAAGAGTCCAGCAATTATGCTTAAACAATTATGTGCTGCTCTTTTGCATGGTTCTGAAATAGATGTGAAGAATATATGTGAAGAAATTGAGTTTTGTTACTTTGGAAGTAAAGAGGAGAATGTTGAAATTGACCAAGAAGAAGAGAGTAATGTGGAAGATAGTGTACAGGTTTCCAGTACAGATAATTTCCAGAGGGAAATTGCGACGTTTGAGGTGAAATCAAGTGAGAGGCCAAATTTCACTTGTGTGTGTTGTCGACGCACTTATTATAAGAATCAGACTAAGTTAGTGGATTTATATGGAAAAAGTGAAAGGGAAAATAATAGTGAATGGAAGGATTTTTTTCAAAACTGTATTTATTAGAAGTTCAAGCAAATCAAGTGTACAGCTCTCCAAGAGCAGGAGAGCACGTCAATATGCAAATTACAGCAGAATATACGTATGGCTCAAACCTATGACTAACCCCTACCCGCCCCATTATCCCCCCCACAACTGCAACAGTCCCAACTACCCACCCCTTATCCCACCCCAACCCGATGCACGTGATCACAATCAGCTGCAGTATACAAGAGGAAACACACTAAGTGTCTTGGAACTTTCCAGGCCCCGAGGTCTCAATCATCGGACAGATCACCATCCGTTTCAGCGGGAGGATCCAATGTCAGGTCTCTGTAGTCCGCCCACCGCTTCCAGATCTTGTAATGCTTCCGAGGGCAGCCCCTGGCTTCAAACACTGGCTTTTCCAGCCCCATGAGGAAGTCTAAGCCCGCCTTCCAAGCGTTAAGCGGGGGGGCGCGGTCACTCTTCCAGGCCCTCGCCAGATCCCTCTTGGCCACAACAAGGCCTAACAGAAGGAGATGGCGCTTATAGATGTTACCACCCACTTGATCCAGGATATGAAGAAGACCCAACCTAGGTGTACGAGGTAGCTCCCATCCCAGCACCTCCGACAGGCAGTCCCACACTCCACCCCAGAACCGGACCAGGCCCACACACGACCACACAGTGTGCACCAATGTGCCTCTCTCAGCCCCACAGCGCAAGCAATCAGGGGAAGCAATCAGGCCCGCCCTCCACAGTCTCTCTCTAGTGTAATAGGCCCGATGTAAATATTTATATTGTATGAATCGCAGCCGCACTGCTATAGCTGTGCCCCGGGGGGATTCCAACGCCTCTCTCCAGTCATCCTCATCCAGCGGACCAACATCCACCTCCCAAGAGGCCTTCAGCGACACCAGGGAAGAGGAGCAGTGAGTGACCAGTGTTTGGTAGATTTTCGAGACTTTTTTATCCCCTAGGTCTCCCATGAAAAGCTTAGCCTCCACGGGGCTAAAGTCTGGAAGCTGGTCCAGCTCCACCAGACTCGGCGCCAGAGCATGACGAAGCTGTAGGTACTTAAAAAACTGGGTCTTAGGCATCGCAAATTCGGCGCTGAGCGCTTCAAAGGATTTAAGGGTAGTCCCGGTAAGTATATTACCAAGTGACGAGATCCCTATGGAATCCCAGCCACCAAACCCCTGCAGGGAAGCCAGTGCAGGGAGCTGCCCGTTGTTCCACAGCGGAGTTTCGGCCGTCAGCCGTCCCCACCAGCCCATTCGACGCAGTGCCTGCCTCCATATCAGGAAGACCACTTGGGTCGCATGCGGCAGCGACTTCCGCCGCCTGGCCGAATACAAGAGGGTATGGAGCGTGGCATCACCCATCAGAAAACGTTCTAGGGCATACGCCGGATCATCACGGCCACCGTACCACCACTCATTTAAGACCAGCAAATGAGAGGCTTGATAGTAGGACAATATGTCTGACGTCGCGAGACCTCCACAGTATGTGGACAAAAAGCAGGTCCGCAGTGCCACCCTAGAAGCACCCCCAGCCCATAGAAACTGGCCCAATAAGGAGTTTACACGCCGGAACCACTGCGGGTCCACTCTGTACGGATGGTTTTGTAGCTGGTATAGCAGTCTAGGGAGGGCCACCATCTTAAAAATAGCAGATCTGCCATAGATATTCAGAGGCATGCGCGACCACGTTTTGACGTCGGATTGAACCCTGTCCCACACCGGTTGTATATTACGCTCCCACGCAATATCAGCAGACTCCGACAGGAAGACTCCGAGATATTTCAGGCCACCGATCGCCACCTGTAGATCCATTGCCCAAGGAGACACGTCGCGCCGGCCCCCTAGTATCCAGAGAGTCGATTTACGCGGGTTAAGGTAGAGTCCCGAGACGTCCCCGAAAATGCGCATTATCTCCAAAATACGCGGGCCTGAACGATCAAGGTCTGTCAAAAAGAAAAGAACATCATCCGCATACAGTGCGATTCTGTCCGTGAGGCTCGCACTCCATACAAAGCCACGAAGCTGCGCGTCAATGCGCACCCAGGCTGCCAGCGGCTCCATGACTAGCGCAAAGAGATACGGGGACAGGGGGCACCCCTGCCGGGTCCCCCTAGCAATCGGGAATTTCTCCGAAATGGCGCCCGAGACACGTACCGAGGCTGTGATGTCGGTGTACAGCAGTTTGACATACGAGACAAAAACCGGACCTAAGTTGAGGCGTGGTAACAGAGCAAAGAGGTACGTCCAGCTGACAGAATCAAACGCTCTGTCGATGTCCGCCAGTAGGAGCGCCGCCCGCTCCCCAGTCGCCCCCATCGCACCTACCGCTACCTGTGCCCGTCTGATATTGTGCCTTGTCGCTCTGCCCGGCATAAATCCCGCCTGATCCGGGTGGACCAGCTCTGCAACATACGGGAGAAGACGATTTGCCAACGCCTTAGCCAACAATTTGGCCTCAAAATTAATAAGGGAAATCGGGCGATACGACTCGTGTCTGTCAGGGGGCCTGCCCGGTTTCAGGAACACCACTATTTCAGCGTGACGCCAGTCATCCGGCAAGCAACCACCTTCCCGCGCCGCCTCCAAAGCCAGCCGATAGTGCGGTCCCAGCTGCAAATGAAATTTCTTGTAGAATTCACTGGGAAAGCCACTCGGTCCAGGCGCCTTGCCCGTGTTAAGTTGTCCTAGCGCGTCGCCCAGTTCCTCCGCCGACAGGGGAAGGTCTAGAGCTGTCTTGGCCTCATCCGATATCACCCGGGGGGGAAGGTCAGCTATGAATTTGTCAATTGCCTCCGGTGGGAGACAATCACGCGAAGCGTATTGTGCCCTATAATAGTCGGCAAAACTCGTCGCAAGCGCAGCAGGGTCCGTCATGGCAATCCCCTCCCCGTCGGTAAGGCCCGGCAGAGAGATCGGCTGTAGAGTTTGCTGACACAGTCGGTGGAGCATAGTGCATGATTTGTCGCCCCACTGGTACACCCTACTCCGCGTGGCCAGCCAGGCTTGCCGAGCCTCGTCCAGTAGGATCGAAGCATAGGATCGCTGTGCCTGGAGAAGTAGCCTGAGCGCCACATCTCCTGCATCTCCACTACACTGCCCCTCCAAAGCTCTCACCGCAGCCGCAGCCGCTACAGTGGCCTCCTGACGCTTCCGACGGGCGGCAGCACACCAGGCGATGTCCACGCCCCGCAGCGTGGGTTTCATGGCCTCCCAGACCGTCACGCTGTCCATGTCTTCGGTCAAATTCTCCCGCCAATATTGGGCTATCGCACCGCGCATGTGGGTCGTATATTCCGTCCGTTGGAGATGCCACGAAGACATCCGCCAACGGAACGGCTGATGGGATTTACACAGTGCAATCCGCACTGCGACTGGGGAATGGTCCGACAATCCTCGAGGTTGGATCACGGCCTGCTTCACCCTATCGAGGAAGGCCCCGGGTACAAACACACAGTCCAACCGGGAAAAGGAGCCATGCACCGCCGATACATACGTGTATTCACGTGTCCTGGCATGTAGATGTCGCCATGCATCCACCCAACCTAGCCCATCGCTCATCGCTCTCAGACGCGTAGGGGTAGGCGCCCCCGCGGCCACCTGCATTCTCTGCCTGTCCAGACTCACATCCATCACATCATTCCAGTCACCCCCTATTACAGCCAGGCAGTCCGGGATATCGGCCCACAATTCAAACAGGCGCTCCGCCAGAGACCACTGCAGGGGAGGGGGAGCATACACACTGCCGAACACCACAGGTTCCACACCAATCATGCCTCTGACAAACACAAACCGACCCTGGGGATCAAGCCAACTGCGCTCGTGAGTATAAGACAAGCGTCGATGAATGAGGACAGCCACCCCTCTCGACCCCCTGGTAAAGCCTGCATGGAACACCTGGGTATAACCAAAACGTTGTAAACTCAGTACCTTCGTCCCTAACATATGTGTTTCCTGCAACAACATGACATCCGCCGAGTCCCTCTTACCCCAGCGCAGTACTGCTCCCCTTTTAATTTTGTCCAGCATTCCCCTGACATTCCAACTAAGAATCCTCATGGAGCCACTAACAGGCGCCGTCTCCGGGGAATCACCCATAGTCTCGGTGGGAGAGCATCTGGAAACCCTCGGACCTAGCCCAAGCACCTTGTAGCACAAAAAGCACAGCAGCAAAAATCACGTGCATCCCCACCCAACTGCCCTGCACCCCCCCCACCCCGTTCCCCAGCACAACATCCCCAACTACCAAACCCCCGCCTATCCCCCCTCCCCCACCCCTATACCTCATGAAACAGTGAAGTACCTGTCGCGGCATAAAGAGCCCCGGGCCCAAAACAGAGCGCCCAAAGCCCCCAGGCCAATGGATCCCCTCACACACCCCAACTAACAGTACCTCCCCTTAGGGCCCCCCTCGAACATGGGAGGAATAGGCCGCCCATGGGTCAGCACCCCGAGCCCCATTACTCACATGTGGCCCACCGCTTAAGCACAGCGGGACAGAACTACTACAAACATTGCGCCCCCCCCCTGTGTGTCCAGCCACGGCCTAGACCACTCCACACCATGCGCCAGCCCATCAAGCAGTAGTGTCACCCCTATGGCCACCAGCCAAGGCGAGACTCGAATGACGCTCAGGAGACAAGAGGGGGCCCTACGATCCTCAGGTCCCAGTCCCAGACTGAGCAGTGTCCGACTGTGCACCATCCAGCAGGTCACCCCCGGATTGGGAGCGGCGCCGCGACCTAGACTTCCCGCGTCTCCTGCTCCTGCTGGAGGATTCGCCCCTCTCCGGCGATGACCCACGCGATGCTCCAGAGTTCAGGCCCGGCTGGGCATTCGGTCGGATCCTGACTGTCTCATCCGTCCAGTTAAACACCGCCTCCGGGGTGTCAAAGAAGTGGGTCTTGGAATGAAATACAACACGCAGACGAGCAGGGTACAAAAGTGAATACTGAATTTTCAGTCCACGTAACTTGGCTTTCGCATCTTGGAAGGATCGGCGCTGCTGCTGCACCAGCCTGGTATAGTCCGGGAAAATCATAATCCTGTGACCCTCGAACGACAAGTCCTCCTTCGCTCTTGCTTCCCTAAGAATAACGTCCCGGTCATGAAAGTTGAGGATCTTGGCGATGACTGGACGTGGTCGCTCTCCCGCCGGCGGTTTCTGCGCCAGGGCCCTATGGGCGCGTTCCACTACAAAGCAGCGTGATAGAACGTCCGGGGGAAGCCAACTCTCCAACCAGTGCGTCAAGAACACATCCATGGACCCCTTCTCACAATCCTCTGGAAATCCAACAAAGCGCAGATTGTTCCTTCGCGCCCTCCCTTCCGCATCTTCGACCCGGAGTGCCAGCCCCTTTTGAATCCTGGCCATGTCCTCCACCTTTTTCTTTAGGGCCACCACATCATCTTCCACCCCGGTAATCCGGGTCTCGGTTTCGGTGATGCGGGCCACAGCATTGCGGAGATCTTGACGCAGCAGCATGACATCGGCTCCAACCGCACCTATTTTGGCATCAAGCATGTCCCTGGATTGCGTAATGGCGGCCATTAGGGCCGCATTATCTGGACCTGTGCCCTGGCCACCCCCGGAGGCCCCGGATCCCCCACCGGGTCCCGTGAATTTATCAATCGGCCCATGCTTGGCAGGACCAGTGCCGCCCCCACCTCTCGTCATGGTCAGTGGTAGGGAAGAGGGCCTCTCAGCCACTGCGGTGGGTCCCTCGTCGACAATAATTCAACAGCAGTGTCCACTCTGTGGGCCAAGGAAACACCGGCAGGGCCTGAACTCCGTCCCCAATGAGCACCCCCAGATCACGGGCACCGCAGCCACACTCCGGGCGGCCAGCCTCGGCGGGAACGCTAATAGGACAGCCCCGTCACCTGCTCAGGGCCTCCAAGGTCTCTGTTCGGACCACACCCAGGATCTGCGAGCCAGTATAGTTTCAAGTATAGTTTCAAGACACTGGGGCGTCCAGGCCACCCCACCCCTCACTCGTGACCACAGCAGTAAACGATGCAGGGTAGGTACTCTGGTCTTCAAACTGGATAGCCCTGATCACCCCTCGGGCCACACGTCTTGTCGCGGCGCCTTAACGCAGGTCCACCAGGGAGGAGGAGGAGAGGGGGGGGGCACTCACAGTTTGTCGCGGACCGTCTGTGGAGGACTTCCAGGCACCACTCGGACAGCAGGCTCGTCCCTCCAGGCGTGTTCGTGAGCCCCACTGAACAGCACTATGCAGCGTCGTCAATGCACCATCCGTCCACTTCACCAGCCAGCACCGTGAAATCTGTCCCAGCACACCAAATTGGACGCGGCGCTCGACCTTCCAGCGCCCCGGTTGCACTTCCGTCTAGAAGCCAGTGAGGATACAGCCCGGCCGGGGGTCGCCAAAGTCCAGGCCACAGTGTCCCCAGGGCCAGGCCAGCCACAGTCGCACTCGGATGCCCCAGGTGCCCAAAGCAGGATCCAGCCGGAACTTGCTCCGACGTGCCGCAGATGTCAAGTGGCCTCGGGCCAGGCCAGGGGATGTGTGCCGCAGGGCTTACTGCGTGAGCAAAGTCGGGTCCTCCAGGCAGCCGGGCCCCTGCCACAATCTACCCCCTCCGTGCTCCTCCTGCGGTGTGTGCCCAGTGGTCGTCGGGCGCGGCAACCGCCCCAGCAACATCAGGGGTGGGCTTCAGCAACCCACCGTCATCCGGGTCCGGGCCGGCCCGGGGCCGCGAAAATCGAGGTCCCCGGCTGCCCTGGGTCTGTACAGGCCGCCGCGCCTCTCCGCCGTCACAGGGTCACCTCTAAATATGAGAAAGCTCCACTGGGCCCCACAGCAGTGTCCACAAGCTCCGGCGGTGCCGCCTCTGCGCGGGGGATCACCCGACCGGCCCGACCACCGGCCGTCGGCGTCCGACCCTGAAACTCGAGGTCCCGGCTCCACTCGCGTACACCAGGCCGCACCACGCCGCCGGCAATCCCGGGTCACCGGGACGGCAAGGAGAACGGGTCGGCACACCGGAGGGATCCGGACACCGTCAGGAACACTCTCCACACCGGGAAGGCAATGAGCGGGCTCGGGGGCCAGGATAAAAGAGCAGATTATGATCGGGCCGGCGGGAGCTCCTCTAAGCTGCGACCGCCATCGACGCCCTCCAAGCCACGCCCCCCGAATGGAAGGATTTTACAACATACTTGATGGTAGAAAATTGTTTTGATTTGGGATTGGATCAACGTGTGTGTACTTATTGTTGTAACAAATTAAATCAAAACCAGATGCCTGCTAGAGCAGTTCATAATAATCTGGAATTGGTTGAGATTCCTTCTGAATTGAAGGATTTAAATACTTATGAATCTATTTTGATTCAAAGTATCCATCCCTTTCAGGCTATTGTAAGAATGGAGCCAAAGACAGGGAAATTGCCTCCATCAGATTTACAGAGAGGATTAAAGGGAAGAGTTGTTTATTTGCCTCTAGATTTGAAGAAAAACATTAACACAATTGGAGTAGAAAAAGTGGAAGAGGAACCTCTTGTTATCTTAGTTAATGGGGTTCCGACAAAGAATAAGAAAATATGGCAAGATTTAGTAGATGTTAGGAAAGTGAAAAGTGCAACATTGTATTTGGAAAAAAATAATAAATACTATAAAAATGTATATGTTGCAGAAGAGGAAGTAAGTGAGGAAGAGGATAGCGATTTGTGTGCTGGTCAAATTGAGAAAGTAGAACCCTGTACTAGTGAAGAAATATATGAACATTATAGTGTTCATCCTTTGCATTCCAAGGAAGTCATGGGGAATGCTATTGAGTTGTTTCAAATGAAACAAGCGAAAGGGAGTCCCATTAGTGTTTGGGAGGAAAGTTTGGAAGCTCGGTGTTTCCCACAGCTTTTTCCAACAGGTCAGGGAGGAAGATATGATGAGCGACCTCATCAAATTCCTGCTTCTGAATACCGGACTTTGCGATTGTATGCAGGAGATCCTAGGTTTCGACAATGCATTCCTTATTTGTTTCATCTCCTGTTTGAAAGCGATCTGTCTGGACTGTCATATGCAGTGAACCACATCTTGAAAAGTGGTATACACATGCAAAACATCTCGGCAAGTGACTTTATGGATAAAGTCAATGTCCAAGACAGTATTTTGGATTCTCACCTGATTAATCTCATGGCGTGTCAGCGTGGTACTAATGAGTACTGGTACCGTCGTCATGGTGATTTAAAATGTATGCTGAGGAACTTAGGAACTCCCACATGGTTCCTCACTTTGAGCTGTGCTGAGTATGGCTGGGAAGACTTACTTGAATTTCTACGAGAGGCAAATGCTAACGTAGAAAACATCGAATTCAAGACACCCGGAGAACTGTGCTCTTTGGATCCAGTCAATGTATGTAGGTACTTCAATCATAGATTTGAAGGTATGATGTCTTTCATCATGAATAAGAAGAATCCACCTCTTGGAGAGGTGTTGGATTTCTTCTGGAGGAAGGAGTACCAAGCAAGAGGTGCTCCTCATATACATATGTTGCTGTGGATCAAGGATGCACCTAAATTTGGAACGGATGCAGACGACTCAGTGATGAGTTTCATAGAACAGTATTCTACGTGTGCTGTTCCAAACGCAAAGGAGAAAAAAAGCCTAAGAGAAAAAGTTCTACGTTTCCAAAGCCATCGATGTGGAAAGTACTGTCGTCGTAAATTCCGGAACAAAGACAAGTTCTACACCAAATGTCGTTTCGGCTTTCCACGATCGGTGATTTCTAAAGGAAGAGTGAACAGTTTGATGTCTTCGCTGCGACATAATGTGATGAAGAAATCACCTAAAAACACATACAATTTGAAGAGGAACTAAGAGTCTAAGTACATTAACGACTACAACCCGGTGATTTTGTCCATGTGGAATGCTAACATGGATATACAGTTTGTGGCTGATAACTGTATGGCTGTGGCTCGGTATGTGACATCTTACATCACCAAAAAAGAGAAGACAGAATTGAAGGATATGTGGGAGGACATTTCCCATGAAAAGAGCCTCAGCAAGAAGTTGTACAGTTTCAGTCTGAAGATGTTGTCGCATCGAGAAATCGGAGCTTACGAATGTTCTGACCGGTTGTCTTCAGCAAGTCTCTATGCCAAGTCCAGGAGTATCGTTTGGGCGAGTGTTGGTCTTGCTGCAACGCGTAATCGAGTTCTGAAACCTGTGCGGGAAATTGAGTATTTGGCGGAAAAGGAGCCAAACAGTACCGACATTTTGAAGAGCAACATGTTGGATACATATTATCCAAATCGAAGCAGTCACCTCGAGAATGTTTGTCTGTATGAGGTTCTGCAAAATTACATTTTCAAGAGGAACATCAAAGAAGATACTGAGAAAGGAGTGTATGCTGTAATAGGAAGTGAGGGATGTCTGGTCAAGCAAAGAAAATGCCACTTGATAAACCATCGAAAATTGAGTGGCGAATCTCCTGAAAAAAAGGAGTTTTTCTATTTAGCACTTTTGCAACTTTTTAAGCCTTGGCGTGCAGAAGAGGAACTGCTTGGAGATTTCCTTTGTTACGAAGACTCATTCAATGCTGCCAAGGAGACCATAGAATGTCCTGCTTTTCCCAAATATGTAGAAATGTTGAATGTGGAAATTGAGCAGGAAGCAACGATTGCAGCCGAGATTGCCAGAGACAGTTCTCAGGACAGTCAGAGTTCTGCTTCATTGAGTCAGGATCCACTAGGAGGACCTCTTATCGAAAATGAAGCTGCCACTGCTATGAATGAAGTGGAAAGAGCCATGGCACATGCTCAGGAGGATGCGGTTAATTTACAAGAGTTGGAAAGACAACTCAATGTTGAGCAGAGGAAAATATATGAAGAACTTACCATGCAAATTGATCATGGATTAAGTCATGACAAGAAAGAGTGCTCATGTACGTCGTTGAAGCCTGTCCGACTGTACGTGAGTGGAGAAGCGGGAACTGGAAAAAGTTTCCTTATTAAAGCAATTTCATGTTATTTGCAGGAAAGGACAGAGTCATCGCTGTCTTGTGTTGTCACCGCTCCAACTGGACTGGCAGCACATAACATTAAAGGGATTACTTTACATCGTTTACTGATGCTGCCAGTGGAGCATGACAACAAATTAGAATATCACAAGCTATCTGGAGATGCTTGTTTTGAAGTTTCAAGAGTCTTGAGGAAAATGAAACTTCTTATCATTGACGAAGTAAGCATGGTTTCCAATGTCATGCTTGCCTTTGTGCATTTGAGAATGCAAGAAGTTCTCAAAACAGAGTATGATGTGTTATTTGGTGGCAAACACATCATTGTTTTCGGAGATCTTCTGCAGCTGACACCAGTGAAAGGGCAACCTGTGTTCAAAATGCTCACGCATGAAGATACCAGGAAGTGCTTAGGGAGTATTGGCAACGTCAATATATGGTTAAACTTCAATTATGCTGAACTGCATGAAAATATGCGTCAGGCAAAGGATGAAGTTTACAAGACTATTCTACAAGATGTTAGAATTGGAAAAGTGACCGAGCATGGGAAAGAAGCTTTACATGCACGATTACTGACAAATTTATATCCAGACGAAGATGTTGTGCCTGAGAATATTTTTCAGAAAGTTACTGAGAAAAAATCTGGAATATGTTTGATGCCAACTCTTGCAGAATGTGCCAAATTCAACAACAAAATGTTGCATTTAGAAAAGCAAGAGATTGTGAAATTGGAAGCTATTGACAGAGTAGAGCATATGGGATCAACAATTATTTTGTCTGAGAATCTGAAAACAAAATTGGATTCATTAGAGAAGAGTATATCTAAAACTGCGGGTTTTGAAAAGACTCTGAATGTGTGCTTGAACTGCCGTATAATTTTAAGAAGGAATTTACATGTTGAAAGAGGTCTGGTAAATGGATCAATGGGTAATGTTGTTGATTTTGTGAAATACAGAAATAGAGATGGAATTGAATTTTTAAAAATTAAATTTGATGGCATTGAGGAAGTACAGCTAATTGCTCGTTGTTCTGCTAGATTTTTGCTTGTAAAAGACTTATATGTTCGTCGTAAGCAGTTTCCTGTTTGCTTGGCATATGCGGTGACAATCCATAAATCGCAAGGTTTAAGTGTAGACTGTGCATTGGTGAATATTGGCAGTTCTGTGTTCAAGGAGGGTATGGCATATGTGGCATTGTCACGAGTTAGGACTTTATCGGGATTGTACTTGATTGAGTGTGATGTCACAAACATTTGTGCGGATCTAGATTGTGTTAAGGAATACAATAGGTTGAGAAGAGAGTATGCGCCACATTTGCCTCAGTATCCTTTGTTTGAGAAACGTGTGGTAGGCCGGAAACGAAGAAATGTGACCAATACTGGGGAGGTTGTAGCAAAAAGACGAAAAGTCGATGAACCTGAAATTATAAGCAGAAACAAAAAGGATTCTGTTGAAGATGTTGTTGGTTTTCAATTTGAAAACAGTTCTGGTGTCAACTGCTATGCTAATGTAGTGGTTAATGTTTTGTTTTCTCTAGAAAATGTAAAAGAAGAGATTGTGGTCAATTCTGATCAAAGATTTTGCAGTTTGTTAAATTCTGTGTTAGAGAAATGTAGCACTGATAGAACAAACATAGAAAGTGTGTCTGAAATTCGAAATCTGTTAGACAGATGTTCAGGCCAAACACAATTCTCTCAAAATAGTCAGCAAGATTGTCAGGAGTTTTTAATGTATATGCTTGATGTATTGCATGATGAAGGTGTAGATGTAGATCACCTGTTTGGGCTTTCTTATCAATGGCAGCATGACTGCGAGAACTGTAGGGTATCAAGTACTACTAGTGTAGACTCAGAAAGATTTATATATTTAACTTTGCCAGACAGTAAATCAGTCTCTTTTAATAAGCTAGTAAAAGCAGCTGATCACAATATGGAGTGTAGGCAATGTAAATCTGAAATGATGTCCACATTATTTATACGAACATATGGCCAGTATGTCATTTTAATGTTCCAACGATGTAGGCCTGATGGAACAAAATTGACAACTTTAATTAAAAATTTTGTGGCTTCACAGTTGTCAATATCAGGAAGGACTTTTGTAACTGTAGCAATTATATATCATGATGGTCCTTCAATAACATCAGGACATTATACAGCTTATTTAAAGTGTAGAAATGGCTGGTCATTCTGCAATGATTCTGTTTTAATTTTCAAAAAAAAATTGCCATATGACCTTAAAAACTCTTACCTGGTGTTTTTAAAACCAAAATTTTAGGGAAAGAATCTCGGGATGTGCTCTGAGGAATTTCAAGAAGTTCTCATGGCTCCTACACTATTTGGCCTTGAGGATAAGTGTAGTACAGAGACATAACTTTTTACCATAACACTGGACGTCATTGAGAAATACGTGCACTTTGAATGAGTTCAGAAAAACTATTTCTTTTTATAAGCTAATTGAAGCAGCCAATCAAAACATGGAGTAGAGGGAATGTAAGTCTGCAATGCTGTCTACTGTTTTACATTGCTTTGTGATTAAAAGTGATGTAGAGAATTAAATAATTGTACTAGTCATAAAGGTAGTGTAAGTCTGCTTCATAGTAAGCAGTATCAGTGTGATAGGAAATGTAGAACATGATTGAGCAAGAAGGGGAAGATATTACTAGTCCAGGATTGTGTAAATGATCTTCAACATTTTAATTCTGAAAGTTGCGGAAATGCGAAAAGACGGGATTGGCTTACAAGAAATCCAAGAGTTATAAATGGCTTTGACAAGATTTGGCCTTGTGGAAACTTGTGGTAGAGAGCAAGAAGTCATTTATTGTATGTAACATGTTTTTGAAAACGATGGAGGTTTTCTTTCAGAAAGTGGCGGGTTGAAAGTAATAACAGCACAACAGAGTGTAAGCTGTTCATAGGACATCTTTGGCCGTCATGGAAAGTAAGTTAACTTTAAGGAGTTCTGAATTCTGATTTGTTATGTTGTATGGGTTTTTTAAACACAATCATTTTGATTGTGTTTTTTTTTCCCCGCTGTTATATGATGAATACCTTCAAGTCACTGTTTTTAGTGAAATTTGATACATTCTGAGAACAGCAAAAATAAACCATTTAACATGTATAATTAATTCTGTTCTGTTTGCATTTATGATGTACATGTAGAACTGTGTAGGAGGCATGGAGAAGGTGAGGCTTCTGTAAGTGTCAAAGTTGTTGCATACAGTGAACACATTCACACATCGGTCCACTCTTCCTTGGATGTGGTGGAGGTGGTGGGGAAGCACCAGCTGAAGCTACTAAAGAAGCCATTGCTCACTGGTAACAAAGGGTCTTTCTCTCACAATGATGAAAGTCAGAGTGAGGAAAGAAAGAGGGATTTTCATCATTTGGGAAAAACAATAGTTCTCAACCAATGAAAAGTGTTCATTTTAGATTATATGACCTAGTCTTACATCATTAGGAAACCAAAAGTGAAATGAACCAATGAAAAGTGTTATTACCAAGTCACATGACCTGCTGTGTTTATGTTACACGCTTTGCAGGGCCTTCCGGTTTGCTTCCAGAAACCTGTGCTTTGCGACTCGGTAAGCGTACCAGTTCGCTAACGTAGTACGTCATATGACGTATCACGCGACAACGCGAAACGTCATGCGGACGGGAGGCGTCACGATGTTGTTTTCTAACGCGGCAGTTGCGGTAAAGAAACGTTTACTGGCTCGCGGTCTATTTCGCGGCATCAAGGTCAGCTAACGGGAAGCTTCCCGATTCGCGAAGTGGGAACGAAGAAAATTTAAAAAAAAAAAAAAAAGTTATTAATAAACATATAAAATATATTTTGGGATTTAAAGAAGAATACATTTTACAGCTACAGATATTTGCTATTAAAAAACCATTGAAATTCACTGAAAAAACCATAGGTTATAGATTATATATAGTTAGGAATTAGCATTTACAAAACCTTGAAAATTCACTGAAAAAACCATAGGTTATAGACCATATATAGTTAGGAATTAGCATTTAAAAAACCTTATTTTACTCACACAAAACCATTGAAATTCCATATATAGTTAGTTGCACTAACTATATATCGCGCACCCGCAATCCACTGCTGATGATGTCACATATTACATCATTCATGACATGGTCAGTGACATCACTGATGACATCACTGATGACATCTCAAATAACATCACTGATGACAACATCCAGTGATTATGTGTTTCTGTAAAGTTTAAATATGTTTTACATATTGAAGAATGAGTGGATGTATAAGTGTCTGAATGAAGGTTTTAGTAGGTGCGTGATTGACTGTATGAGTGAGTAATTAAATGCGTCTTACTAAATGCACGGGTTAGTGACTAAACTGTCTGAAAGTGTGCATCAGTATGTCTGTTGTTGTGCAAGCTGCTGCATGTGTTGATCAGTAGCTATATAAGTAGCTATATGGGTTATTGATTGGTTGCACAAGTATTTGTATGGGAGACTGAGTGTGTGTATGGCTGGCTGGGAGGTGTGTGACTCTGTGCAGATCAATGTGTACTTGTATCAGTGATTCTATAAGAGAGTAAGTATGTGTTAGTATATGTTTGAAAATGTAAGGTACTCTATGTTTAACTGTGTAGATTAGAAAATGGAAGTGTGATTGATTGTTTACAGGACTGACTAGGTGTGTGAGTAACTCCATGGATGAGTGGCAGAGTGTGAGTGTCTGTATAGGTGTATGAGTGCATATGATAGTGTTGTAAAGATGAGTGATTGTATGTATGAATGATTGTATGGGTGAATGAGTGAATGTGTGTGTAGACGTAGGAATCAGTGAGTGCGTATGTAGTAACTAGTATTGGTGTGTCAATGGTTTCAAAAATTATACTCTGTATTTAACACTGGGTTGTAACAGAGGTTATATTAAAGTGTGAGGAGCTGCATTGTATTGTCACATTAATGATATCATCATTGATGTGACCATTGATGTCAAATGAGATGTCATCAGTGATGTCATCAGTGATGTCATTTGAGATGTCATCAGTGATGTCATCAGTGATGTCACTGACCATGTCATGAATGATGTAATATGTGACATCATCAGCAGTGGATTGCGGGTGCGCGATATATAGTTAGTGCAACTAACTATATATGGAATTTCAATGGTTTTGTGTGAGTAAAATAAGGTTTTTTAAATGCTAATTCCTAACTATATATGGTCTATAACCTATGGTTTTTTCAGTGAATATATATATATATATATATATATATATATATATATATATATATATATATATATATATATATATATATAGTTCAAATCCTTATTTGATTAAACAAACTTGTGAAAATCCTAAATCAGGACTGAGCTGACAGGACACCCTCGACTGAATGCTGTTGATCCCCACCACTGAACGTTATCGATTCCCCCCTCGAACAACCAGTCAAACGTTTTACATCCATATTCACACTCTTGCTAGGTATCCCCATTGCACATTGCCAAAGTTCTCATGTGGCGAACTTTACCATTGCCTAGCAAAACAGCATTGCATAATATTTTCTGTACCACATAGGGTTTAGAAACTCTGCTCTGTCCGCTTCCTTAAAACGCCAGGTTTGTCAACTTTAACACAGTGGCCACACGTAGATTTGGTATTTTACATCCATGTCTTGGTGTCAAAATGCTCTTTCCAAGAAACTACTGCAAATAGCTGTGCTTGAGTAGGATTGATCTTTACACCTCTGTTAAACGATTTAACACCCTGCATTGAGAGTTACATCCTTTCCTCTGTCAGTTCCTTTCCCACTTTCCCACTGTGGTGTCGATTACAGGTCTGCTCTGCTTGAACTCTGAAAAGTACCAGAAGCAGCAGCCGAAGTTGACCCAGAACACCAGAAAAACGATTGCCCATATATATATAAAGTATGCATTTTATTTTAAAACATTCTAAAGTACTATATGGTGGATTTCCAGCACGACCACAATTTTTCAAAGTTGACAGTTTCATTAAATGTATGTCTCAGTCAGAGATGATGACCTGACCCTGGCTTTGAGTTACATTGGCTCCATTTCATTTTTCCAATCATTTATAAATTCCTGGTGCCTGCGCCAAGTTGAAATCCAGATGTATCCTAGCAACGGTTCTGTGGCCACATGCTATTACAATGGCCCGGCCTGAGCGCCGATGCCTGAACCTATTCGTGCATACTGTGACAAGTTTTGACTGGCCACCAGTGAATCAGGGCCGGCTTTAGGCTCATGGTGGCCCTGGGAAGGGAGCGTAGGTAGGGGGCCCCGGAAGAGGGGGTCCGGGCGGGAGGAGCTCAGGAGGGGGTGGGGGGGTGTCAGGGTGTTAGGAAGTGGAACAGAGCCGGAGGCCGCCAAATCCCTGCCAGGGGCCGCCATGCAAATATGTATCCATCCTCAAAGGATTATTATATTAAGGATATATATTGGCGTGGAGGCCCCTGGGGTTTGATGGCCCACATGCCTAAGGCCACCCCTGAGTGTATGGACAACTCACCAGCACGGCTTGATGCCTTCCACCTTCCTAGCCATAATCCAGTTTGCCCAAAGGCAAATAGACAGGATATATTGTTTGCAGGTACACTGTTGTGGCCACCAATTCAAAGGCTCACTTCAGTTCACGAACTAATGTTTGTGAACGATAAAGTGAATGGGATCAGAAACCTCACAAACGTTTTCTTTCAAACACAGAAATGTTGCCCGAGTGCAATAAATACATTAAAAACAATCTGACTTGCCATTATGCTTAGATGAATGATTTATAACAATCCAAGTGTATTATGCATACACATTCATGATATCACATGTTGAGTTCCTTCTACTTAGTGCAGAAAGTAAAAGATATCGGAGGATGTGTGGTCACACACGTATTCTATTTCGTCTTTCTCTTGCTCCTCCTCTTCCGTTCTTGGCATCCCCCAGGAATAGTGTTCCTGATCGATGTGCCTTTTCTTCTGCTCGCGCGCTGGGCACGTGCCCTTGCCCTCCTCGGACCCAGCCTTGGCTCGTTTGGATTTGCGCCCCATCCCCGCGTAGATACTCAGGAGGAAGCCGATCCGCTGTATGATGTAGGAAGTTAACCACGTGACCACAATCATCCCTGCGGTGTCTGCAGCGGGGCGCAGAGAATGGAGGCACTCGGCTGATGGACAATCCTCGGCTGACTGCAGCTCAGCAAGTGTCGGGCTTCAACTTCTCAAGGAAGGCCCGTCATCTGAGGTGGCCTGTCAGAGGCAGAATGAAGCTATGCGCCTCAAACTCGGCAGGGTGTCTGGTGGGTGACGTCACTTGTCGCCTCACAAAAGAGCTCTCCATTCAGCCATCATGCATGCAATGGTTGCCATGGCCTCCTTATTGTGTCATAAATACCTTTGGATAGCGCCTAAAAAGCTGTCCTCAATGCAGACCAGCTTGTAAAAGTTAAAGCTAAGCTTAACAAGATGGCGCAATCAGTTTTTTTTAAACGAATGCACCCAATTAAATATAATGTCCTGCCATGTCTACATCTATATTAACGTTCCAGAATGAATAAGCAGTTCTCAAACACAAACTTATTATTGATTTGCTTAAATGTCACAATTGAGATTCCCTAATTTGATTGTGTTCTGAAAAGCAGATTTACAGCAATTCTTTACTTGGAAGATAAAAAGGAAGAAATTGGTAAAGAGGAGCCACTTCAATTGGAACTCCGGAAAGAGACTATGCTAACCAATGATGATAAACATGTAAACATAACTGTCCAGTGGGGACTGGTGAACTTTGAAAGTCTTTAAACGTAAATAGATATCCAGAATTTCAAAGCATGATAGAATCAAGAGAATATTCGCAACTTCTGTCCATGGTGTTTAAGGGCAAGCCCCCGAAGACATTTTAGCATACAAATTGCGCCAACCCATCTATTTTAAAGCATAATTTTTAAATGATTTGGATAAAATGTCACATATTATTGACAGCTAGTACCGAACCAGCACTCGCGACATATGAAAAATGTGAAAAATGTGTTAGGGTCTCCGATGAGATCCCGAGCTGCCAGTAGTTCACCAGTTGTCAGTAAGTAGCTCACAGACTTTGAGCTGAGCCAGGTGCATCATTCAGGGTTTCTGGATGGAGCTAAGTACTTGCTACTGCCTGCAATATTCAGAAAGCTGTGCTGCCCAGCTGCAGATCCTTGAAGTGACATGCAGCTAAACCAATGGAAGGTTCCAATGACACAGTCTGGAGGGCAGCATGCAGGGCTACAACATGCCCAAGACCATCCAGCAAAGACACAAGGTGATTGGCTATGTTGCAGGTCTATGCTGTCTGTCACACAGGGTATAGAAGCAAAGGGTAAAGAAAAAATGCCAACAGTAACCAAAGTTGCTTGAGTAGTCTTGTGATGAGACGGTAAGAAGAGGCAGCACAGCAGGTAAGTTGAAGAACGTATTTATTCACAAACATGGTCTCCCCTGCAACATCCGGTAGTTGTTGCTCTGCCAGCCCAGTCTCAACTGACTTCGCAGGAACGCCACCAGGCACGAGGAATCTAGAACCCAGCACTGGATTCCACATTCCTCCCAGGCAAATGCCACACAGTTATAACACATCTCCTTCCCTTACTAAAATAAACTAAACAACATTTAAAAGAAGGTAACAAAAAATAATATTAATAATAATAAATAAAAGGAACGTATGAAGACATGGAAAATAATCCAATCAATTACATTAGTACAGTAGCATGAGTTTGAACAGGATTTCAAGTAAGAACATAGTCACCAAGATACTTTAGAAGACGGCACTCTCTTGCACCTCTTGCTATCTCCACGGTGGTTTTTTTCCACAGTGGTATAATTTGCAATCACTATTACCATCACCATTTCCCCTGTTCAAGGAGAATATAGGGGCACCTGAATCCACACGGGTGGGGAGAATTAGATCCTCATCAGACATCATCATATGAGCACTGTTAGAAAACTGAGTATCATTTCTCACAATCACATCACTGGTTCCATTTCTTTGATACAGTGCCACATGTCTGTAGTTCCATCTCTCACCATTCTCTAACACCACTGCATGATGTAAAGCTTGAGCAATTTTGAACGGACCTCGAAACTTGGACAAACCACCCCCACACCTGCCAGTCCTCAGTTTTGCGCAATCACCTCGGCGATTGCGTTGAGCAGGCCTAACCTCCCGAGCAGTGACCTGACAACTTAGCCCAAACACCATTTCTTTCATCCATGTGGGAACTAACTTTGTACCCAGCAATCTCCCACGCACGAGCTGAAAGGGTACCTTGCCGGTCACCCCGTGCACACTTGTGCGATAAGCCCACACCATCTCAGAGACCAAGTCACCATCATCTCCTCCACTGACCAATGCCATCTGTATGGCCCCTTTGACCATGCGGTTAGCCCTCTCAACCATACAAATCCCTTGGGGATTGTAAAGAGAGGTGTGGTTGTGCTTAACACCTGAAGCGTCAAGAAACTCCAGCATCTCTTGAGATATAAGTTGTGTTCCATTATCTGTAATGATCACACAAGACAAACCTTCTTCATGCCAAATTTCCTTCAACGTGCTCACCGTTGCACTGGTGGTAACCTCCTTCATGAATTTCACTATAAGCCTCTTGGTGTGTACATCCACAATCACCATGGCAAATCTGCAATCTGCTCCTAACTCATTCATACGTCCAATGAAGTCCATGCAGATGGTATGCCAAGGTTGCCCAGGGTCACCAATGCCTCCTGTATCTGCCTGCACTCCTAGTTTCAAATATGTCTCTCCTTCTCTGCATACACAGCACTTCTCAACCCACTTATCCACACCTGCATTCATGCCAGGCCACCACCAATCCGCATGGAATCTTTTTTTTGTTCTGGTTTGCCCCAAAGGCCCCTCATTGTGAGAAGTTGGCCTGGCATATGATGTCCAATATTCTAGTGGGCACCTTGCACCAGTCCAAACGACCCTTATTGATGGTAGGTTTAAGACAACCTTTATAGAAAGCTATCCTAGTGGTAGCTGTGGAGAGCAGCCTTCAGGCTAAGTCTTGAAGGAATGTCAGGCAGCTTGTTCTACCAGTCTCTAATCTCTTGAATGATCAAATGAAAGTACACCACACACGGTATATATAAAATGTATGTATTTATTCTAAACACAACCCCTCTAGTCTCTTTATGAGGCTAGAGGCCAAAGTACAATACAAGGAACTTAATTAGCATACAATAAATTGCACAGTATACGTTTTGCCGTAGGGGCCTCACAAACCATATACTAAAATAGTGGTATAAGAACCACGTGAGGAATAGAAGCCAGGCCTAGGACCTGTAGAACCGCTGAGGCAACCAGGAACCACCCAAGGTAGGGACACAGGAGACCCACGGGGGAAGCGTGCAGTGTCTAAACACAGCTGCGAATCACCATTGACTTTCTATGGAGAACGAACAAGTTACAATTTTAATGATTAAGGACACTTAGAGGTGAAGTACGATGGAACCCTTTTAGACTTAGACACTTTGAGAGTCAAGACCCACGGGAGCACCGGAGTACTCGTGTTACCTCACCCAGGGAAGCCGGGTGCATAGGTGCCTTTTGGTGTCGGGTTTCGTCGTCGATTCCAATGGAGAGCTGCGAAGAAGTGCTGCAGGCGACCAGAGGAAAAGAGTCCGGGTGGATCCAAGGGTGGATCAGAGATGTGAAGAACCTGAAAGCAGAGGGGACAGAGTCTGGGTCACTAGCCAGTGACCAGGATGGCAACAAGAAGATGCCAGCCGATGTTGGGTGCTTTCAAGTGAAGTAGGTGAAGCTTGACTCTTCAGCCACAAGGACCAGGAGGCGTCGACAATGACCAGGAGCTGGATTCGAGCTGTTCCATGAAGGATGTTAAGAGCTGCAGCGTCAGAATCCAGATTGGACCCAACAAGCCTTGGCAACAGCAACCCACGCAAGATGACAAGATTGGCTTTGGTGCAGACCAGCAAAGTCTGAGGGACTCAAGCTTGGGAGAGGAGTCAGAGCATGTCTGGGGCAACCAGGAAAGCTCAAGAAACAAAGGATTGTCCTTCGTGGGGACCCACTAGCCAATGGACTAGAGATCGGAAAAGAGCCTCGAGCTGCGGTGAAGAAAGGGAACTCACGGAACACTCAAGGAGTGTAGGCCTCTCAGCTTCGGTGCAAAAGGTGCTCGGGGTAAGGGCAACAAATAGCTCAATGCACAACTTCAGGAAATTTCAGAAAGTAAGTGCAGTTGCAAAATAGCAAGATGTCCAGGAGTTCCTGTCCCACATATCTCGTGTCAGCTACAGGTCTCAGCTTTGCTGGGGACTCGTGTCAGCCTCGGAGATGTCTGAAAGTCTGTGTCCTGTATCGCAGATTCTTCAGGATCCGGCGGGAGCTTCGAAAATGCAGACCGGCAAGATGCTCTTAGGTGCCTGTTTGAACAGGGAGGTCACTCCTTGACCCCAAGGGAGATTTCTTCCATCTTCCAGTCGATATGGAATGTCGAAGGTCCAAGATTTCTTCTTCAGAGTTTCATCCAGGGTAATCTAAAGTCCTAGTGACTGGGTTCCTATACTTATACCAAGTTTAGGGGATGGACTAACTCTAAGGTTCCACCTATGGGACCCCTTTGTCCAGTTTCGCGCTAGAGCTGGGGCAGAGTGCCCCAGCAACCGGTTTGAGCTGGGAAATGCATGGAGCACCTTGTGTGCCCAGGCAGTGTCTGAAAAGCATTCACTGAATGCAACCCACCTTGCCCCAATACACTAAAGCCTGTCTGGGGAGGTGCTGGTACCTCCCTGGACAGGAAACCTATTGTCCAGGCCTCCCCTGCCGGAGTTTAGTCTAGCAGCAGGAGGTCAGACTGGTGTCTGTGGCAGCAGCATCCATTTTGTGATGCTGAAGCTCTGTTTAACTTTAACCGGGTTTACCAGTGTGTACATGTCTTCTCCCTCTAGAGTGACACCAAACACAACATGTTTTGATAAAGCCAAACCAATGTTAGCATTAACCGTGAGGATGATAATGCACTTAAGAGTATGTGGTATGGCTATATCATAGAACAGCTATAAGGAGATATTTACGAAAGCTTTAGAGGGGCTCAGCTCATACCAGGGCACCCTCTCACACAAAACCAAGCACTCTGCCTTCAGGATTGTCAAGGCCTGCCATAGGAGTGACTTATAGGTTACTATGTGTCTATATATATAGGTAGATAAAGGTATACTATATCTAAGTAAGGGGTGCTTATACCACCTTACCCAGGCTGCAAGCGTAGACCTGTGGTGCCATTTTGGAAGGCTTCCCAGGGGTGGCATAATACATGCTTCAGCCTCTGGTAGGCCTCTGGGGTACCTATGCCCTTGGTACCTAAGGTACCATATACAGGGATTCACAAGGGTAACCCAGTAACCAATCTGGAGTGTACCTAAGATACAGGGAATCCATTTTATAGAGAAAGCAGATAGACTGGGGCCCTGAATAGCAGGATCCCAGTCCAACTAAGTCGAAAACCAGCAAAACACCAGGAGAAAAGTGGGGGTAACCATGTAGTCAGATTCCAGCTTCCTACACTCATGTGCTATATCAATAAGCTTACACCTTACACCTAACACCATGGGGAGGAAGAAACTGTTCGCCTCTGAGTGTCACACTAACATCAACCACAGACAACTCATCCAAGGGTTTTACATAGGGCCTAACTCTAAGAGACACAGTGCTATCTCTCCTTCTACCTCGCATCACTAAACACTTTACTTCCTTCAAAATGAGATCAGATTCCATTTCTTTAATCCATTCTTGTTTGGTGATGGCATGAGCACCCACAACACTCAAAACATCTTGAACTGAAGCAACTGCACTTTCACTTTACTTGGCCAAAACAGATTGCCCATCCACTTTTTGCTATCCCAATAATAATCTGGACAAACAGTCCGCTTGGATGTTTCTCCATCTCTGAATATGCTCTACATTGTAACAGTATTCTTGCAACAGAGCATCTAATCTAGCAAGCCTCGCAGGGCATTTCTCTTACCTCCCGGTAATAATACCTTCAAGTGAGGTTTAGGATCAGACCGTAGAACAAATTTGGTACCCCACAGATAGGTTCTAAAGTATTCACAAGCCCAAGCTGCTGCCAGTGTCTCTCCTTCAATGACTGAATAGTTCCTTTCTGAACTAGTTAAGGTCCTAGAAGCAAACGCTACAGTCCTTTCTTGATTCCCATGTTTTTGTGCTAACACAGCTCCCAGACCTGTAGCACTGGCATCCACTGTGAGGATGGATTTCAACTTGGTGTTGAAGGGCATGAGCATTTCAGCTTCGCAAATTTCTTTTTTAATCTTGTCAAAGCAGGATTGTTGACACTTGCCCACTCAAAAAACGTACCCTTCTTCAAGAGTAGTCTGAGAACCTCCATTTTCTCTAAAAATTTCTGTACAAATTTTGAATAATACTCAAAAAGAGTTAGGAAGGGTCTCAACTGGTCTTTTTCACTAGGCGTGGTAGCTAATTTGATGACATCTAACAAATCTTCCTTTGGCCTTACACCTTCTGCTGAAATGTCGTAGCCCAGATATTCCACTCTGTCAACCAAGAATGTACATTTCTCACGTCTCAGAGACAGTTCTACTTCCTTTATCTTGTGCAAAGCCTGCCTACGAATAATACTATGCTGTTCAACAGTACTTCCAAAAGCAAGAATATCATCCTGAAAATATACTATATTGGTCATGTCTTTAAATAGTTCACTCATTATGCGTTGAAAGAAACTTGATGCGGAACACAGCCCAAAAGGCATCCTGGTACACTGAAAGGTTCCCTCCATAGTGACGAATGCAGTGAGTGGCTTGGACTGTTCATGCAGTTTGATTTGGTGGTATGCTTTCTTCAAGTCTAATTTGGAGAAATACTTTCCCCCACCCAAAGCCAAAATCAGTTCATTTATATTAGGTAAAGGATATGTGCCCTTCAATACATTTTGGTTGCCATCACATTTTTCAGTGATCACTATGGGAGATACCCGCATTGAACTCTCGATGGGTTCTATTACTCAAGACAATACCATTTCATTGAGAAGTTCTTTAACCGCTTCTCTGGCTCCCAAAGGGATCCTACTCACTTTGTGCTGCACAGGTACTGCATTAGGCTTCAGTATTATTTTGTGGACAGCCTAACTCTTCCCTAAAGACTTCCTTTGCTTCCTCTAGTATATCTCCTAACCCAGGATCTTCAACAACCATCACCTGAACAGGAGCTCTGGGACTGACCACAATGCAGCGGTCATATTAGTGCATCCATCCTAGAATGGGTGGACCAGCAACCGCTACATAGATTTTCCCTTGGACCGACATCTCACCAAATTGTATAGTCGCTTCCATGTAGCCCAATAAATCTATGGTCTCACATTGATACCCCCATGGATTGATATCTTTGGAAGATAATGCCACCCAGGACATCGTTTGTCAAACTCCACCTTAGGAATGATAGTATACATGGAACCTGAGTCTACATTCAATTGTATAATTTTTCCGTTGATCACAAAATCGGCTTCGGGTCTATTTCTCCTCCCCAGTTCTTCTTCAGATCAACCTACACTTAGAAAGTTTGTATTCCTGTCCACATAGGTGTTATTGTCTTCTACACTAGCCACCCTTGTTTTCCCTATTTGTCTGCATACTGCTACAAAATGCCCTTTGCGTCCACATTTTCTACAAATTTTGTCTAAAGCCGCACATTTGCGATAATCAGCATTATGAAAGGTGCTGCCATATCTATAACAGGACCTGAATGATTGTTTAGGTTTTGATGTACCGTGGGTAGGTTTAAGTGCAGCAACCAGCTCTGAGTCCTCTTTCAGAACAGCAGATACATCTGTGTAAGTTGAGTCTTTTTTGTCCAACTCACTCATGCAATATTGAAATTGCTCACCCTTTGGCTATGTCAATAGTATCCTTGAGCAAAGGGTTTTTGGCTGCCCAGAGTCGTTCTTGGGTTTTCTTGGACTTAAAATGGACGATCAACTGATCACGCACTAACTCATCAGTCGTTGCTCCAAACTTACATTTCAAGGAAAGTTCTATTAGTTTGGAGACAAAATCATCTATGGATTGTCCCTGCTCTTGTTGATGAGTATAGAATTTGTAACCGTTCATGACCAAGTTTATCTTTTTAGCAAACCTAAGTTCTAATCTTTTCTTAGCCTCTGTATAAACGTCTTAAATAGGGTCACCCTTAGGTTGAGTGATGGATGGTAAGAACTTAGAGATATGTTGGCCCTCTTTACCTAAGTTGTTTAGAAGTAAGGCTTTTTTCCCAGATGCAGTAAATCTAACTCCATCTAAGGCTTCTATGTATGTTTCAAACATGGTTAGCCATTCTTCCCATTCAATGGACAGGGGTCCTTGTGAGACTAGAAAGATTGGGGGTGATAGAATGGCACCTTGAGATTGCATGGTTGAAAGTATATTAAAGTACAAGTGTGCCTATCACTGATGGTAAGGTGATCCGCAAGAGAAGCGTGCGCATCACTGATGGTGAGTTGAAGCATGGTAAAGTAGAATATAAGTTAGCCCTATATGAGGCGCCGTGCTCCTTGTAATGGTATGTACAATTAGGTGTGCAAGTCACAGAGAAACTGGTACAACTCGCAACAAAGTTGTATGTATCTGAAGCAACTGTGCTGCAGTATGCGCAATTAGGTGTGCAAGTCACCGAGGCAGACAAATGACCAGCAGAACTGATTAGAGATACTATTTGAAATGACGTGCATCCCAAAGTAGAATGGCCGCACGCCGTGTTATCGGTCCACCTGAGGTTGGGAAAGTCTTTAAAATGGCCTCCTTGTCAGCAGTAATGCGTGTGTTTCAGTGGGAGATAGAGCTTGTTTGGCAGCGTGACAGCGTGATGATGATGGTGCGGCATGTGGCTCTTCCCACCAAGCGCACAGTTAGTGCGTGCGGTTCCCGTTGGCCGCACAAACTCCCAAAAATGAAAAATCTTGCATTATGTGAAGTCTTTGTGGCATGGACACTAGCAGGATATCTCCGGTCTGGACAGGGACCGCACACCAGTTCTGATTCGCAGGATGTCTGTACGCAGATGTCCGTGGCTACCGGCTTGTTGTAGGGCTGGCTGTCAGAATCGTTGCCAAATTCTTGTGATAAGACGGTAAGATGAGGCAGCACAGCAAGTAAGTTGAAGAACGTATTTATTCACAAACAAGGTCTCCCCTGTGACACCCGGTATTTATTCCTCTGCCAGCCCAGTCTCAACTGACTTCACTGGAATGCCACCAGGCACGAGGAATCTAGAACCCATCACTGGATTCCACATTCCTCCCAGGCAAATGCCACACAGTTATAACAAGTAGCCTCAGCTGCTTGAGAGTAGGACTCCAGGAGTCAGAGTGGAAGATTGAAAACCGGTATCTAAAAAGCCCTAGTGCGAAGGAGTACAGGGGTCATAGTGCGAGCAGAGACAAACAAGTGTAGGGGATAGGATGTGGAATAGTTACATGGATGTAGGGGCGCGTCCATATCAGACATTTTCAATCTCTTTTGGGAAACCGTGGAGATCTGAGAAAACCTGTGGGATGCTTTGCCCTCTGATTACTTTTCAACCTAGGCAGAATGGTAGTTATACCTGGAAAAACTTTGTCATCACCTGCTACAATTGTTGCCTCCTATGGTGAAATGGTAGCCACTCATGGCATAATGATGTCCATTCTTATCAATATGGTGTGGTAATAGTGACTTGGCATAATGGTGACCATTCGTTGCATGGTGTGGGCATCCACAGTCATATTGTGGCCACTCCTGGAACAACACTGGCCACACTTGACATACTGTAGGTTGCCTTGGCCACCCGTGAAACAATGGCCACTCCTCATATAATGACAGTAACTCTTGATATGTTGTGGTCATCCATGACCTTGCAGTATTCAGCCTCAGCTTAATGGTAGCCCTGGAATAATGGCAGCACTCATTAACATATTGTGGGACTGATTGGCATTATGGAGTCTACCCTTAACATAATGGTGGTTCTCTTGGCATACTGTAGACATCGTTTATATTATCGTGGCCACCTCTGGCACGTGAGGCTCAAACTGGTCATGTAAGGTAGTTGTACACATGATGTAGTTGATGAATAGCAAGCGGACGTTTTAGGACTAAACATTGAAACAACAGGCTTTGGTTTCCAGGATGTAGGTTGATCATTTGAGTTAAGATAATTATATTTTCCCAAAATATTTAAAGCTGATAGTTAAATGATAATGTATGCTGATTTTGGGTGACCTATTGCTGATGTTGTTTACTTGCAATGGAAGTTATTAGATGATATGGCTGTTATTTATTTTCTCCTGAAAGAGGAAATAGGGATGGGTGGGATAAAAAAAACCTCAATCAGGTTGGCATCGAACCAAAATGAACATGAAACGTAGTGTAGGATGTGGTCAGAAGAAAGGTTTCCAGATCAATCTCTCATTGATGAACTGCGCACAATCATCCCAACCTTAATATTCTAACAAAGATAATACATAACTGTAAGAAATTGGATTATTATTTGGGGTGGGGGACTGACTGTTCACATCAAGGAATAATCAAAACTCAAGTCAAGTTGAACCCTCAAAGTCACTATCTCAACCTGAGCTCAATCCCCTGGAAGCTGCTACATGGAGCAGACAGGCATAACTAAGGGTAAAGTGTAAAGACTTTATGCAGTACCAATACAGTTATAAAGTTAATGCACCAGTCAATAAAAATCCCAAACTGAAGTAGGAAACTTTAATAAAATGTAATAAACAAAATGACGCTAAAACAACAAAAGTCCCATAGAGGGAACTGGCGATATGAATTGTTAAGGTTGAAATAATGCCAAAAAGTGCAACGCAAACAAATGATGGACGGAATGCAGAATAAATCATACATTCACCCCCAGTCAAGAGATCTAGGTTAAATCCATCGTTCTTTTGCTCACCATGCCACCCCAGTTTAGACCCAGCCATATGCAAATGAGTCTTGACCCTGTGCTTCATGGGAACAGTCCAGACTGAACTGCCAAGCCAGGTTCTCCCTGGACTGGAAACAAGCATCCTGGGACCAGTTTCTGGGTATTACCCTTCATCAGCCAGGCAAGCTTGAATCCAGTTCCACAGTGAGCAAGGAACTCCATGCTCTCCATGCCACTGGAAGTCAAGCCAACGTTGCTAATGAGGGTTGAAAACCCGAAACTGGCCCTAGGATGCTTTTTTCCAGTCCAGTGAGGACATGGCCTGGCAGTTGGGCTGGACTGTTCCCACTGGGCACAGGGTCAAGACTGATTTGCATATGGCTGGGTTCAAATTAGAATGGCATGGGAAGCAAAACAATGATGGATTTAGGCCCAGATCTCTGTACTGGGGTGAATGTATGACATTGTTCTTCATTCTGTCCACCAACTGTCATTTTTGCATTTGTCACCCCGAGTGGGACGGGTATGCCCAGATGTGAGTCCCGTGCTCTCCATGCCACTGGAAGTTAAGCTAACCTGGCTGATGAGGGTTAAAAACCGAAAACCTTTCCTAGGATGCTTGTTTCCAGTCCAGGGAGGACCTGGCCTGGCAGTTTGGGCTGGAGTGTTCCCATTGGGCACAAGGTCAAGACTGATTTGCATATGGCTGGGTTCAAACTGGAATGGCATGGGGAGCAAAAAAAATATGGATTTAGGCCCAGATCTCTGTAATGGGGTGAATGTATGACATTGTTCTGCATTCTATCCATCAACTGTTCTTTTTGCAAAAGTGCAAAGCGCCAGTGAGTCTATGGAAGCAGTAGACCTGAACCTGGGTGCAATTAAGCCCTGGTTAGATACAACATATGAATTCTGCCTGGTGATAATCAAAAAGTTTGAAAAGGTTTTTAAGTCCCAATGCAGAAAGTGACTTTGATACTTTTTGATATAAAAAATGCTTCTTGAGTGTACTGCTTCTAAAATTGAAGCCGCCACCATGGAACTGAAGGCCAGATACTTGAAGCAGGCTGGTTCTGATGGAGCTATTGAGATTTGGAGATTTATTGCTGAGAAACTTAAAAGTCCCAATACAGAATGGATACTGAAATTCAATCTGACGCCATGGAACTGCTGGTTGGAAACTCTTTGAAGTCCCGCTGAAGCTATGGAACACTGGAGGAAAAGTTTCCAAACTTTCTTCTGGTGCCTAACCAACTACACGAGTACCCTTCTAAGGCCTCCAGTACATCAGGGCAGACACTAATAGAGTCTGAGATTGCCAGGTAGCGGCCAAAAGCAAAGTCCAGTACAGGTCTAGTTGCCACTGTTCAGATCAGCTCTTTAGGGAAAAGGACTCTTACAGCTTGTGTATCCCAGTAGCCACACTAGGGGTCCACCGGCTGACCATAGAGTCCACTTATTTGTGCTGAGTATAAGGGATCGCAGGTCCACTCCTTCATGGCTCCTCTCAGGTCACAGACAGTAGATCTAGTCCCTTTTTGTGCTTCCGCAGGTCCAGAAAGTATTCTCAGGATGGTACCTGTGGGTGTCACATTTATGCTTGGCCCCAGGTAGTCGGTGGGGGGAACTTCTATTAACTCCCTAACAAATGAGGTAAAAGTTCAGAGGGCAAAACTATCCGCTTTTATATTAGTTCCTGTTTGCCTTACTGCAAACAGGCCCAAAATACCATGTGCCAGGGCATTTGCAAGATGGTGAAAGTCGTTGCCCACGCTAAACTTAGGCTCTGGTGGTGGGGTGTTTGTGTGGGAGTGTCATTGAGCAATCACTAGTGTCAGCTCATATCTAACACTAAACATCCAGTTTAAAGCAAGTGCTGGACCCACAACAAATAAGGAGACAGATGTCTAATTAAACCAATCAGGTTTCCTCAGACAAGAGATACACAATTATTGTTCTCTTGTCCTGTTTTACCCCTTTTAGCATGCACAGTTTTACATGTGCTTCAGAAAGACATGTCAGTCACGATATGACACTGTTGTGCCAACAGGATGCCCACAGTCCTAACCCTGTATATTCTGCTGAGCTCAGAGTGGTCATACCTGCCCTTTCAATGCAACCTATTTGTAACTCCTGGAGGAATTTCACACACCGTTCACATTTTATTCAGGCAAGTACATGCTGAAAGTTGCTGGAGAGGTAATGCAAATTGACCTCTAGGACATTCAGACAGGGTAAATGTAACTTTCTAAAAAATATTTTCCCCTAATATTTGTTCATAATCTGACTTCACTATTGAATTGGTTTTTCAATAACTATACAAAAATAGGGGTTTCAATATTTCCTAGATACAGAAATATTATTTTAGGTTGTACTCTAGTTTTCTACATAGGACAGCTAGGCCTGCCACAGAAAAAAATATTGTTTTAGACCTCGTCACTGTAGGCACATGGTAATATCAATGTTCTACATGTTCCACTTTTAAACACCATGCACACTGTCTTGAGGGCTAGGGGAGACTTACTAATATTTAAAATGGTAGTCATTACCTGTCAAAAAGGAATATTTTGTCAGGTCTCACTGTAGGGTTTACACTGCAGCAGTCAGACAACACAGTGTTGGCCTATAGCCAGGTATGCACTGCCACTGTAGATGATGGTGCAATAGGCGCTTGAGTCTGCAAGCAGCATTTAACTTCCAGGTCCTGGGTGCACTTTCTACACCATATACCAGGAACCTACAGGCAAGTTAAATGTGTTAATCAGGAATACAATAATGTAACCATATTTAAGGAGGAGCAGAGGCATTCCCTGCTAGTTATCAGGAGTAAAGTGCACAGAGCTCTAATGCTAGCAAAAATAGTGTCCAGAGAAAGGCAAAACATCTGGGGTGAAAATGCAGATAATAATACAAAACTACAAACAGTCATACTTATCTTTCCACTCAACATGGACTGAGCTAGAAAACAAATTTGCCCTACCTCTGACCTTGGGCTGTAGATGTGATCATGGAGAAGGCTATTTGAATTGATAATTAGAATAAAACAAAAGGGAAAATAGAAAAAAAACGGAACTCTATCTTCAGCGGAGGCATTGCATGCACTTGTACGATGACAGCCCACAACTGTGCCCACTTAAGCAAACAGCAGAAATTGACATGCAAATTCAAAGGATTATCTGGTATTGTGATCTGCAGCTCGGTGTTTTTATGTCCTTTATGTGGGAAGCTGAGGGAGGTAGGTGGTGTTAGAGTGCAGTGTGAATGCTGGAGTGATGGAGTAGAGGATGTATCTGTTTTCTAAATGCATCAGGATTATGTCAGGGGTAAAATGTGGGCCAGTTAGAGAAGCACATCATAACTTGTGGTGGTGCGTGTACATAGGGAATGTATTGCATCAAAAACTGTTACCTGTAAATATTTGAAAAATATGTAAAAAGGTTCCTGGTTGAGTTGTGGACATTGAACGTCATAAGTCAAGACGGGGATGCTGAGAAAATTAACCCAGAAATACATAAAGGACCAACTCAATGAACCAAATCATAATTCCATGTTTTTCTGTTATGCTGTGCTTGGTACGGTTAAGCTAGAATATGGTATGTCTGGACTGGTGTCTGGCTGGGTGTTGAGTCTTTTCTCAATGGGTGTGATTTAAGGTGAGCAAGTTTTGGTTGTTTAGATTTTATGAGTGGGAAACTTGCAACTATACATTTTGCCGAGTTGCGTTAGTTCTGTACTCTGTGTGCGCGGTTGTAGTACTTTTGTATATCGGTGTTTAGTGATGAGGCACGTGATAATCTGAAAGGAAATGCTTCCCTTTGTATAGTCACCCCAAGGTTTTTCAAATTATGCTGCTGTTTTTTTGATTCAGAGTGCACAGAAGTGTGCTAACCAGACCTCAGTGCCAGTGCCCTGACCCTAAAGTGTATGCCAAATTTGCTTTACACAATTGGAAATGGCTAACTTATCTGTAAATCCCTAGTAAATGGTACCCTGGTAACCAAGACAAGTAAGTTAGGAGGGTACTCCAGGGCTTGCAGCACTGATTGTCCCACCCTGGAGGGCATCCAAGTAAAATAAGCCCCCCCACCCCAGTCCACCACTGCAGAGTGGTAGAGCAGTCGTGCACTGCTAGCCCAACTTTGCCATAGAAAGTCATGGAAAAGCCACCACTTGCCCAGGACATATATGTAAGTCACCCCTCTGGCAGGCCTATCAAACCGTAAAGGCAGGGTGCAACAAATGACACATGCAAAACACATACTTTACATTTCCTGGCAGTAAAACACCCAAAACTACTGTTTTTACTGTGGAAAGACTTGTGCCCTGATTTAGATCTTGGCGGATGGATTACGCCATCATAACAGTGATGGATATCCTGTCTACCGAAATATAAATCCCATTATATCCTATGGGGTTTGTATTTCTGCAGAAGGGATATCCGTCACTGTTGTGATGGAGTAACCCATCCGCAAAGATCTAAATCAGGTCATTAGTCGCTCAGTTGGCGAGTACAGGCTACATGCTGAACTCTCAACTGTGCTAACTCTTGAACAATGTGGCCAAAGTGGGCACTCCAAGGTATCAGACAACTTGTTAAATTAAGCCTGATTTGTATCTCAAGTTGAAATTGGTGTAAGTTGTTGAACGCCTGTGCCGCAAGACTGCTATCTGCCCTCATGGAGAGACATGCTAATGACTGTCAAGAAGGAGAACAATGAGTGATTGCAGACCAGGGATGTGAAGGTGAAGCCGCTTTTGAAGGGCAGATGTGTAACACCAGGGGTGGGGCTTCCGTATTGTTGAGGTAGACAGGCAGGCACGGGAAGCAGAGAAGGGAAACCAGTTGCCTAACTGGTTTAACCTGGGGGTAGGCTAGTGAGATCTGCACACTGAGAGAGGTGTCTCGTTATCTTGGGAGTGGGCAGAATGGTGCATCCTGGGATAGTTACCACAAAGGACTAACGGGCTCCTGTGACTCCAGCCCAACCTTTGGGCTTTTGCACCTTACAATGTAGATGCCCCTTCAACGAGGAGTGTCTACTAGCTAGCTGGTCATTCTACTAATCTTGTAATATGGACTCGCATAATTGTGCAGAAAAAATGATCAGGATGGCCTCACACACCCCCTCGCATGTCAGGCTTCATCATCGGTCATCCCATGTTTCCCAAAGCATCCTCTAATGACAAATGAGCCCATATTCGGGCTGTGAGTCAATTATTAGTAGGAAACTAAGGGAAAAAGAAAGGGAAAAGAGTCCAAAAAAAATCCCTACCGCCTACCAGTTTAACCTTCTATATCTTTATTCCTTGGTGGAGGAGCTATAGTTAAAAACAAAGAAATAGGACAGTGACCACTCTGTTATGGTGCTGCTTAGCCAGTCTTCATTAGATCAACATGTTTCAGCCCCACAGTGGCCCCAGCGGGGTCCCGGGCTTTCTTCACGACCAAGTTGGACCCTGTTTGTCCCCAAAGTGCTTCTCTATAACTATATCACATGCACTCTGTGTATACGCATACATTACCACATTGCCAACTAGTCCAATCCAGGTCCTTCTTTGTTAAGAAGAATCTCTCTAAAAAATATAAAGACATACATAATTCAACTAACAAACTACATAACAAATTGCAGACTTTTAGCCTCTTAACATCGAACTGTCTTGTCAAAGTGACTGTAGTGTGTTTGTGAGCTTTTTCTTATGCGAAACAACTTCCTTTCAATGAAGTCGCTCATTATAGAATTGTGTGGATACTACACATACTTTTGTCCCCATGTGCATGCGCTATCTATTTCTAAAACATAATCAACTTGTGATGTACCGCAGTCAGCGCCTGTTTTTCAGCACAAAGTTTCATGCTTTTCCCATGTGTCTAATCCATTCAACACACAGCTCCACACAGCTCTTATGAGTGATCTCTTACCCTGCATATTGACTTCTTTCACCTCACGGAAAGGAGGGGGAGGGAGTCCTAAAGTCACACCCTGCATTGCTGCAACAACATATAAGTTAGATTTGCTACCTGATGTTAAGATTAAGAGAGGGTAACACAATTATGCGTGCCGCAGGGGGAATAAATGCCCCAGTAATGTATACGGCTTACTTCATCAAGGATCTCCCTCACCAGATCATCTAGAGTGTATCCCGGTCCTCCTCCCAGTGATACCGCATCTAAAGTGCAGGGTACTGTTGAATCTGTTACTCGGCGCCCAGCAAGGGATGTCAGGGCCGGGTGAAGAGGTAAGCCTCATGGGATAAGTAGTCCGAGGGCTCTTAGCCCTTCCACTTCTTGTTTTAACGGTGGAACTATTTTATTCCATATAGGTACCCTAATATAGGCTCAGGTAACATCATAACCCTTCACCTATATTCTCCCCTACATTACATACATAACAGTTCTTAGGGACTGACCTTTTACCTAGATACGACACTGCACACAGAACACTGGATTTTCCCTGGTAAAAGCCTCATACATTATGCATGAGGATTTTTGGAAGCACAGCAGGACTACCATCTCTGGTATAATATCTATGTACAAAGTTAATTCCCGACGTAATCCTAAGTCCGACAAAGTAATACAGCGAGGTAGAACCCCCCAGGAGATCTATGTGTATATATACATCACATCTTGCTAAGACAGGCAGAGGAGACCAGGACTTCCCGGCCAACACACTGACCAAAGACGCTGAGGTTCCTGCATGCAGATACACCAGCTCGCAGAGGTCTAAGATTCCTTTCAGGGTGTCTAACCCGGGACCAGGACGGGGTCCCACAGTCTCTCAATCCAGGTAATGGGGTTGACTTTATCCTAGAGAGATTCTTGGCTTAACACCTACACACATGCTAGGTACACATAGGTATACTTTTTATTATCATGTATTTTATGTACTCCTATGTATTCATGATTATTGCAAGATGATAGAACTCTATCATCCTTTTACTTTCACAGTGCTTCTAATCATTTATATCTGTTACTGTCTAGTGGTCAACAGGTGGGAGGGAACCTGGCAGTCCATTGGCTACTACAGTGGTGACTGACAACTGCAGAGAGGGGTGGGGTGGGCAAATGAGGGGTGGGTGGGTGTGTAGTGTAGCTCCTATTTTCCCAATAGGCTCTGCGCATTGGAATAGTACCTACAGCAGTAAAGGCCTAGGCCAGACGTTAACTAGGTCTACTACTGTCGATACTAGACTTAATTTTTGGGTTTGCCAGCTAAGCTCAGAGTTCGCTAGAAACTTTCTCGAATGTTCAAGGAAGGATTAACTCCCCTGATTAGACAAGAAGGGATTTAGTTTCTGACAACCATAGAACATGACAACTTTGCTCTCCCCTAATCAAGAGTCAATCTCAAGAGTCGTGTGAGCACAAGGCAATTATTTTACTCAGTCAGTACGTGCATTCTTAGTCTCATCAGAGTGTAGAGAAAAGGAGGAGACGGGCGTGTTCAATAAAAGATGTTATTTATTGATCAGTCTCTTTTCTCGTACAAGAGAAATGGATCGATATTATTGCAATACTTATAGTTAAGTAAAGTGCATACATTAGAAGCAATAGTATAAAATAATACTGTAAAAACATTGATATGGTTTCTGAGCCATATGATGTTTAAAATGATTAAAATATATTTACATACACATATACATTTGACTAAACGTACTCAACTGGTGTTTCTAAATACGCCTACCCCGTGTACCTGACCTAAGTCTAATACGTGGGCGGGAATAGAAAGTTACAGTTTAAGTTAAGTTTGTTTTTGCCAAGTGGATAACTAAAGAATTCTCTAGGAGGGGTTATTCAGTTCTGTACCTGGAATTTAGGATGAATGAGGAATGGTATCTCTTTCTCTGCTCTCGATATTCCAGGCTGCCTGCGAGGGCTGCCCAGAAGCGCTGGTGCTGGGTCTCTCGGCTTGAGATAGCAGCGCGTCTCTCAGCGCGTCAGGAAGGCGGGGCTGCTGCCTGCGGGGTCTGCTTCTGCTCTCGGCTTCGGCAAGTATGGCTGCTCCGTCTTGTCACCACGCGTGTGTTTGCATAGGGCAAGGTCGGCAATATTTATACCTTAAAGGTGCCGGGATTGACGTAAGGATGGACATAGGTACGTCAATAAAGATGTCATACGACTTGCTCGTTAGCACATTCTTTACTAAAGTTCTCTGTGAAATCAAAACAATGGCCGCACGGATTATCCAGGTTGTCATAGGTTTGATTTGTTATGAGAACGTCGTATGCCTTATCAGGGGCTGGAGGAATGTCGCTTGTCTAATTAGATCTCAAGCGTTATGACCTAATCAGATAACACGTTCCTGTGCCGTAGTGTGACTGCGTCAGATAACGGTATCTGCATCATGGGGGTTTTCTTGCCTCATGGGCTGACTGTTAGTTAACTAGCTAGTAAGTTTAACCAGAATAGGGTCAGGAATAGGGGGATCGATTCAGAACCTATAGAAATACACGACACCCACTCCACGCTAACTATGGTCATATCTACTAATCTATGCATAGTATAACATAGTACAACATACTATAGAGTATAGTGTATACCTTACCACCCCAAAATACATAAATGCATTTTGAAATTTTCAAATATACTGAAAAATTGCAGTCATATATATTGTATGCACTTAAGCTATGAATTAAATGCAAAAGGAAACACGCATTGTTATGCATTATTGCTTGTTGGTATATGAGAAATACACATGAAATGGCTCTTAATATGGCTATACAGAAAAAAAGTCGAAACCATTTCATCACATAAAATATATCGTGAACATACCAGCGGGCAGCTAAAGTCTAGATAAAGTCTATAAAGTATCTAAAAAAATAGAAATCTTAGTTCTCTAGGAATAGTTTCTTACTTTAAGCAGAAGATCAGTGTCCCGGGGAAAAAATATATAGAAAAATATTTTAAGGGCTTGCTGAAAAAAGTTGCTGTCCGTGAACTGGATTGTAATTGTTCATGTGACTTTATTTTTAAAGTTGAAGGCCGAATTCAGGGAACGCCGTGTGCGAGTTTACTCAAAAGTCTCTATTTCTGTTCCGGAGAGAACATCATATCATTCAGGCTTTCGAAAAAACTGTCAACAGCTTCATGGGAAAGTTCCACTAAGTCGGAAATAGGGGTAACCATGCATTCATGCGCATGATTGTCTGCATTGACATTCTGATTTGCATTGCTGACAGAAGGTCGTACCTGTTCGATGCTGCTTTCATCTCGTACTTCACTACTCTTCAATCGCAGTGGTGAAGATTCCAGGAATGCCGTCATCAGAATTGGCAGCCTTTGAGGGCAGCACAAAGCGTGAACCTTGGTAGGAACCAACAGTGTATCTGCATCCACCGGCGCATCCGATTGTAGCGTCAGACAGGTGTCTAACACGCATTCTTCTCCGCATAGCAGACACCTTAGTACAGGTAAAACACACCTTTGCCACATTGGTCGAAATGATAGAAACCAAGTCATGTTCAGGTCTCTAAGCCGGGAGAGTCCCAGGATTTTTGATATCCGGTCCCGGTATCCAATGGCTAGGATCGTATCTTCCATTGTCGCGAGAGTTTGATCTGTGACATGGGTTGCCATATCGAAAAATAAGGACTAGGAATAGGATTCCTGCAATTAGTCCTAGTATTAGGGGAAGTCCGCCAAAAATCGAATGGACGAAATCTGGAAAAATACCCAGTATGGCTTTGAATGGTGTTAATGCCATCGAAAATACTGTCTTAAATACCTTTGAGACTCCTGTGGTATCAGAAATATTTAAGATTTCGCTCAGGATTTCCGCGAAATGTACGGGGGAATTGGTTGATAATAATGTATGTATCTCTGCAGTCGTCCTTGCGACTTGTAGATCATACGTTTCTTTTGATGACGTGAGCCTTGTAGGCGTCTGAAGAAGCACTGTTTTCATTCTGCTTAAAGTGTCTATTCGAATAGAAGTAATTTTCAAACTGGGCCATGCCCTCGCCTCCCTGTCTGGAAAGGAGCTGGGGAACAAAGAACGTCCACAGCACTTGACCTTCGCCGTCGTAGTGACGAGATAAGGAGTCCCGGGCATAAGACTACAGCATCTGCGGTCTACAATAAGAATGTAACTCCCATTATAGAGTCTTTGAAAGAATGGTTCTATTTCAGTTGCAGGTGCGCCTTGCTGGTGACATGAAAGGTTGTATGAATTCCCTTCACAGGCTCCGTGCAAACTAATACCGTTACACAGAAGCGTGCCGCTTAGTGACGTAGCACAATTGTTGCCACTAAGAAACACTTTCTGTCCTTTGTTACCGACACATGCATGTGAATAGGGCAGGTTCCAAGTTGTTTTAAGGTACCCCTTTCCCAATTTCTCGTACATGCCAGCCTGTATATATTTTTGGCAGTATTGAAACCTGAAGGTTGAGATTGGAATATTTATGATTCCGTGGATTATCCATTCACTGACAGGTCGTTCTGACATTGTCAACGGTAATCTTTCTAGTTTTTCAATGCTCAAGATTGTATAATCAGCACCCTTCTGCGCCATACCGATTTGTCTATCAGTAAGGTTAAAGATTTGGAATAGTGACGTAGTGTTGATTAAACGCCAAGGCACATAGCCAGAACGCAGATTTTGTAACGTCCAGCCAAGCTGTACAATAGAACGCAATTGTGACTGACCATGTTGTAATAACAGTAAGTCTTGCGATAATATATCGATTGCTGAAGACACAATGCTGTCCAATGAAAAAATTCTGGAGGACAGAGTCATTAACCCATTGTCCACTACAGAAAGTGATTTTTCCAAATTAATACGGTCAATTTCCCGTATTCTTTCTGCTGTCTCAATTTGAGTAACCTTCCAGGCCTCATTATATGCTGCATATACAGAGGCTGCTATGAAACGCTTTTGACGCTGTTTGCGTGGTCCCATTATGAAATCACGCAAGTCAGCACCATCAGTAAGTAAAGTTAGGTGTTGCTTAATTTCAGGCAGTGTGGAAGACTGTAGCCATTGAAGGCATAATTTGCCCACACTGTAGGTTGTTATTATCCCTGGGTGATGTCTTTGGGGATATCTAGGGTCTGGCCTGGTCATTTTGAAACCCTGTGTTTTATTCAGGAATCTATCTTGACAGTGATTTGTATCTGTGGGCCAGATCAACCATTGTTTCCAATCAGGATGTGTTCTGTTTTGGTTAAGTATATGGTTTACGTCTATTTCTTCATCTGTATCAGAGTTATTGCTAAACATTGTTGGCTTTGGAATAGACGGGTTATTTAAATCTTTGATTTTGGCTAAGCCAAGACAGGTGGTTTGTTGAACAGTGTCATTTAAAAATATCATTTGTTCTGGGATCATGCAGGCTCTAAACAAAGCTTCTAAACCCTGTACTTGCCATTCTTTTGTGCCCCAAACACTTTTCAAATCAACATTTTTGTCCCAATAATTGAATCCAAAAGTATTCATTTTTTCAAAGAATGAATCAGAATAAATCAATTTTGTGTTGGTTATCATGGTTTTGGTCCCTGTCTTGTTTGACAATTTATAATAAAATGTTTCAGCATTACTAGTGTTAAAACCTTGAAAGTATGAATATTTGTCATAAACGGTTCTAGAGCTCCCTTTTGGAGGTGTAGCACAATGTTCCCATTGATTATAATTTAAAACATTTCTAGGTTGTGCAGATTTATGCAAGAAATGGTTACCATAGTGGTTATAGCAATACATACTATCATAATTTGTAGAACCTTGCAAATAATCATGTTTTGTAAATTTAGCAGACATTACTAAGTCAGACATCATATTGTTTATACTTTCAAAGTCCCAATCATCAGCAAATGAGTTTGGTTTTGCAAAGTCACTCAAAGAGATCTTAATTTGGTGTGGATATTTCAGGATCTCGACCGGACCATAAATTTCATAGTCAGTGTTGTCCCAGGCTACCCCACCAGGTATTGGAATTGCTGTGAAGTTGGCTGAAGAAAGTTCTGAAGAAAGTTCTCGTTTCTCGACGTGTGACGATGTGTGTGGTTTGAGGACCAAGTTGATGTTCTGACTTGCTGTGTCCATTTTAGCATATTTTCCCTCAATGAAGCGTCCCAAAGTAAATACCATGATGAGCCAAAGTATGAGGATAAATGCACCAAAACCCACCCAAAATTCAATCCATGGAGAAATCAGATATGTTTCTTTTAGTTGTTTCAAAAGTTCCTTCGCTTTGTCTTTAAAGGATTTTGATGATGGCTGTGTCTTTTGTTCGCTGAAGCCTTCAGAGGAATCATCGAAGTTGATGAAGTAACCGGATGCAGTTCTGTCAATTGTTCCAATTGGTTCAGGATTTTTGTTTTTTGCATTTTCACTTGGTACTTCAGTATAGATTGGTGTGTCTCTGCTAAATGTCTTTATTTGGGTTTTCAGAGGTCTAAGTTCTATTGCATTGTTGCATAGTCCTTGTTGTTCTTCTGTAGGCGTTTCGAATGTGATGAGCCTCTTTGTTAGGACCTCTGTACTGGTAGCAAACCTTGGTGTTCTGCTACTTATTGGGAGTCCACTTGGCCTACTGTTTGTTATTGGCCACATGATTGTGGTTTTACCAGGTCGATGGATACAACTCGGTTCTCCTTTTTACCAGCAAGTGGCGGTAGTACAACTGATCTTGTCCCGTTGACAGACAAGACAGGAACTGCTTTTCTGTAAGAAGGCCCAAATTCCTTCTTTACCGCGATCTTCTCCCTGACTAGATCCCCGACTTTTGGAATCCAGACAGGTCTTGCTGGGACAGGTGGTGATTCTTCAGTGGTTGTTGGCTGTTGTTTCAACTGTATGTTGCTCAGGTCTTTTCTTGTTTTGTTTAAGTCCTGCAAAATAGCCAAACGATCTTTGACATCAAAGCTTTTTTCTGTTACCACTGAAGTCTGATTATCAAGGTCAGAGATCAACATCCTAGTTCCGAATAATAATTCGTACGGACTGAATCCCTTCAGAGAATTTCTTGGCAAGTTATTTAGACTACGTTGGACACTTATTAGATGTTTGACCCACCCAGCTCCCGAACCTAATACCTTTGCCGTTATAGATTGCTTTATGTCACGGTTTTTTCTTTCAACAATTCCGTTCCCCTCAGGGTGAAATGGACAAGAGTACCGCAATTGCACGCCCATGCTGACCATGGCCTCCTTATAAGCCCGAGAGCTAAAAGCAGGACCATTGTCCGAATGCAGAATGCCAATTGCGTATGTGCCGATAAAGACCCGCAAATCTTTTATAACAGTTCTGGCGTCAGCCGTTCGCTGGGGCCACATCCATATGAATCTCGTGCATGAGTCCACTGCGACCAAGATATATTTATAGTTACCATCCCTTTGTAAGGGACCGCAGTGGTCTAGATAAACACAGGCTAATGGTTTATCCGAGATTAGAAGGGGCGTCTGTGCCGGACGTCTCACAGTTGATACTTTCATTTTTTGACATATTTCACATGCTAGAACATAGTTCCTTGTTTGTCTCCTCATTTGTGGCCACCAGTATCGCTGTTTTAATAATGATACTGTGGCTGAGACGCCAGCATGGGTAGAAGCAAGCCCTTTGTGTGCCGCTATTATTAGTCCTAACCTATGTTCCATGTTTGGAATTGCCCTATCCCCCACTCCAGGGATTTGAGCAAAAGGAACATTGTTTGCATCAGTTATGTATGAGTATTTTACTGGAAAGCCTTTAGGGAGTGGTTCTATCGAGTCCTTTTCTGAAGCGCTGACAGCTTGTAATATTTCACTGTCTATTTTTGTTTTTGACCGGGTGACGGCAGCTACGGAAGCCGTTTGTACAGCTGCCTTCGCGGCCTCATCAGCCAATGAATTCCCTGCAACGTGAACGCCATCACGTTGATGACTCAGTGTATGTATCACGTGAGTCTTTGGTAGTTCTTTTTGTAAAAGAGCTACTTGTTCCCAGAGCATTTTGTGCTTGATTGTGCCACCTTTCGCATCCTTGAAACCATTTTGAAGCCAGATCTGCAAGTATTCATTGTAAGATTGAACGCAGTAATATGAATCGCACACTATGAGTGTGGGGAATTCTCGATCCGTATTTTCAAGCGCCATCTTGAATGCTAGTAGTTCAGCTCGCTGAGCTGTACAATCTCCTAGGGATTGTGTTTTAGTCAGGGTTGGTTTAAATTTCCCTTCGTGCCAACGACCTTTAACAATCGCGCACGCAGCACTGTAAGCTTGTTTACCCCCTACTGCGGGTTGTGCTGATCCGTCTGTATATATTATACAGCCGTATTGCTCTAGAGGCAGAATTTCGGTTGGCAGAGGACATTCGAATTCATATTGTAGAAATTCTTGTGTTTTTAAGTAAGGATCAAATTCGTACACAACGTCTGTTGCAGCAAGAGAGTTAGCCCATTGTATCCATCTCGGATGGAGTGCTTTCGCATTTGGAATGCTTGCCTTTGTTACCGCCTCTAAGGCTGGTATTGGTGTCACGATTATTATTCGTTTACCTTGTGCCAGGGCTCGTTCTTTTGCTATAGCTGTCTGTGTTGCTGTAAGAATTTTTTCCGTTGGGCTAAATTTCATTTCAGCCTTAGTGTACAAGTGTGATTTGAATGCAATTGGTACCTTTTCTCCCTCATTAGAGGTCAGGTATGTGAATCCGCATCTCCCTGGGATGACTCGGATCACAAGGTTGCGTGTATTATCACGGGTTTCTAATTTTGTTTTAATTAGCATGTCTGTTTGTAAGGATCTCAAAATTTCTGTGTGTGCTTGAGTCCAACTGGATCTTTTAAAGTCTGGTTTAATTAGATCATAAAGGGGTTTGACCCTTTCTGCGTAATTTGCAATGTAAGTTCTTCCGAAATTTAGGAAGCCTAGAATTGACTGTAGGTTTTTTAGTGTTTTAGGAGCTTGGATTACGGCACATTTCTCTAGGAAATTGTCTGCCAGGCTTTTGCCTTCACTTGATAACTCATATCCTAAGAATAGGACTGTCAGATGGGCAATTCTGGATTTTTTGAAGTTGAATTTGTAACCCTCTGCAGCGAAACCAAGTATTATGGTGTTCACTCTTTTCAAGTGAGTTTCCAAGTCATCATCTGTTAAGTAAATGTCATCGACATAAGATAATGCTTCATCATCATATTGTTGTAGTAATTCTGTTACTCTCGCTGAGAATACCCCCGGGCTATTCTTGTACCCCTGGGCTAACCGACAGAATTGTTTTTGAGTGCCATTTACTGAGAAAGCTGTTAAATATCTGCTCTCTGGTGCTATGTTTTGACAAAAGAATCCGTTGGAGATGTCCAAGGTAGTTTTGTATTTTTTGCGCACTATGTTATTCATTAGTGCAGCACTGTGTGAGTTTTGCACTGCAAAAGTTTTGCAACATGTGTTAAGGTGTCGGTAATCCAAAACTAGACGGTATGAATTGTCTGGTTTGGAGACCGGAAACAAAGGATTGTTCATTTGCGAGGTGCAAGTTTCAATCACCCCCTGGTATTCTAGCTGGTCTAGTATTTCATTTACTTGTTTTTTAGCTTCTTGCTTAATTGGGTACTGCCTTTGTGCAGTTGGTTGTGATTTTAACTGGATTTTGTGAGGAGGAGAATCCTCATCCCATCCTACATGATTTTTATATAAAGCAGGTGCTAAGGCCACTGCCCACTTTCTAGCAAGTGTGTATTTTTTATGAATCGGGATTTGATTCGAGAAGGCAGGCATAATTACTTCTTCGCCATGAGGGCACTCCCTGACAAACTCTGGTGGCCAGTCTTTTTCAGCTAGAAGGATGTCATAGCCTTTGGAGAGGTTATCCCAAAATAGTCCCCTAATTTTCCTAGTCTTATCTCCCTCTATACGTAATGTTATCTCGTATATTTTGTGGGGCTTGCTAACTCTGGTATCTGCAGTTTCCACTTGAAGGTATTCATTCGTGTCCACTGTCTCCAGATGATCCATAAGGACTTTGCGAGCTATGCTCACCTCTGCTGCGCTGTCTAGCATTGTCTGAGCCCACTCTCCGTTTTTCAATTGTGTCCTCAGTATTCTCGGCATTGTTAACTACCTTGATACTGGCTACCTTCTTTTTTGGAAATTGTGATTTCTTTTTCAGTTGAGCAGGTTCCTTGTCTTTGGACTTGGCGTGCTCTTCTGATCGTCCTCTTCTTTCCGATTTCTGCGAGGAATTCTGAAAAGATTGAGAGGGACGTGTATCAATGTCTTGATATCTATCAGGTTTTTTAATATTATCCCTATTTCTAAGGTTATATCTATTCCCAGAGGGTTCACTCTGAGGTGACCTTTGTCTCGGGTTTGGAGATTTCTCTCTTCGCCTAGGAGACCTTCCTCTGGACTGGAATTTCTTTTCTTTAGGATTGGATTGTTTGTTTCCATCCCAGTTCTTTTTTGGTGAATTATTATTATTATTAAAAAACATTTTTTCTGGACTTGTAGTCAGTTGCGGTTTTACTGGTATTCCACCTAGACTATCTCTGCCTAGTTCTTCATAGGATTTTTCTATGATTCTGGCAATTTCAGCTGGTTGGTCTGCTATATCTGTCTCTTTTAACCTCTGGCGGATCGCCACGTTTGCTGCTTCACCCTTTATGTTGGCTAGTAATATAGCCGATACCTGCTTGAAGTCTTTTAGTAATTTCATACCAAGAGTTAAAGCAGGTTCTGGACCGTATTCATCTTGAATTTGTTTTAGCACATCTGGTATTACCGAAATGGATGGAACACCGTGCGTTTTTGTGTAGATGGAAGCAAAGACTGTACCCCAAGTGTCACAGTCCTCAATGTGTGGTGCGATTCCCATTGGGAGACATATAGTCAGAATCCTGTGTTTTTCTAATGGGGTGGTGTCAGGAAACACCGCCTCTATTTGGGTAATTTTCTGTGCCAACCAGAATGGTATTTGTTCCCGTTTAGCTGGAACTTTACCTAGGCAGGATTGGATGTTCTGTGGTGTAATTTTATTTGTGTTCCCCTGGTGAGGGGTCAGCTGTGGAAGTTTAATTGCTGGCTGTATTGTTGAAGTCCGCATTACATACTGAACTAATTGTCTGTGAATTTTTAGTAGTTGTTTTAGCTGTATTAGCAGCTCTGCTGCAGGCATTCTTTCGATGTCTGGATATGGTGTGTATCCGGCTAAGACCGGCCACGTTGCTCCTGGTCTTCCTAAAGGACCGAGCCTTGTAATGTGATTATTATGTTTTAGGGCGCCATCAAATAAGAGCAAATGCTCTTGGAATTTGAGTGGTACTTCCACCTCCTCGAAAGGAGTGTACTCATTAGGGGGTTCCTCTACTTTGTAATAGTGGAAGTACTTTGTTATAGTATTAGCTGCTGGAAAATGTATCCATGTATAGTATACCTCTGTCTGCCGATATTCGTGTGCCTCGATTACGAATATGACTGTGCCACCTCTAGGTGTCAGTCCATTTTCTATAAGTTTTAAGGTTATAGATCTTCTTTTGGCGACCGGAATGAGTATTATATCCGCGTCTGCTGCTTGCATGGTAGCATCAGCATCTGCTATTTCAGTAGCTAATCTAGTAACCTCTCGTTCTTCATCGCTGTCCATTTTGCTGACAGGATGGTATTATGTTTATTTGCAGATCAGGTTTCTTTATGGAAACAGAGATTAGATGCACAATATTTTGGAACACTGTTTATCCTTCAACGTTGACTTAGACCAAGAACCATACATAGGAGTTCCCTCCTGCGAGGTTTTGGAGGATATTATAACCTTTCACCCACTCCAGACGTCTTTGGAGTATTTGGGAAAAGGGGTCTGAGTGAGAAAGCACGACTGAGTTACTCTAAATGTCTTACGTTAGTTTTATCGCCCTTTCCAAACACGTTGGGCGCCATGTAGTGTAGCTCCTATTTTCCCAATAGGCTCTGCGCATTGGAATAGTACCTACAGCAGTAAAGGCCTAGGCCAGACGTTAACTAGGTCTACTACTGTCGATACTAGACTTAATTTTTGGGTTTGCCAGCTAAGCTCAGAGTTCGCTAGAAACTTTCTCGAATGTTCAAGGAAGGATTAACTCCCCTGATTAGACAAGAAGGGATTTAGTTTCTGACAACCATAGAACATGACAACTTTGCTCTCCCCTAATCAAGAGTCAATCTCAAGAGTCGTGTGAGCACAAGGCAATTATTTTACTCAGTCAGTACGTGCATTCTTAGTCTCATCAGAGTGTAGAGAAAAGGAGGAGACGGGCGTGTTCAATAAAAGATGTTATTTATTGATCAGTCTCTTTTCTCATACAAGAGAAATGGATCGATATTATTGCAATACTTATAGTTAAGTAAAGTGCATACATTAGAAGCAATAGTATAAAATAATACTGTAAAAACATTGATATGGTTTCTGAGCCATATGATGTTTAAAATTATTAAAATATATTTACATACACATATACATTTGACTAAACGTACTCAACTGGTGTTTCTAAATACGCCTACCCCGTGTACCTGACCTAAGTCTAATACGTGGGCGGGAATAGAAAGTTACAGTTTAAGTTAAGTTTGTTTTTGCCAAGTGGATAACTAAAGAATTCTCTAGGAGGGGTTATTCAGTTCTGTACCTGGAATTTAGGATGAATGAGGAATGGTATCTCTTTCTCTGCTCTCGATATTCCAGGCTGCCTGCGAGGGCTGCCCAGAAGCGCCGGTGCTGGGTCTCTCGGCTTGAGATAGCAGCGCGTCTCTCAGCGCGTCAGGAAGGCGGGGCTGCTGCCTGCGGGGTCTGCTTCTGCTCTCGGCTTCGGCAAGTATGGCTGCTCCGTCTTGTCACCACGCGTGTGTTTGCATAGGGCAAGGTCGGCAATATTTATACCTTAAAGGTGCCGGGATTGACGTAAGGATGGACATAGGTACGTCAATAAAGATGTCATACGACTTGCTCGTTAGCACATTCTTTACTAAAGTTCTCTGTGAAATCAAAACAATGGCCGCACGGATTATCCAGGTTGTCATAGGTTTGATTTGTTATGAGAACGTCGTATGCCTTATCAGGGGCTGGAGGAATGTCGCTTGTCTAATTAGATCTCAAGCGTTATGACCTAATCAGATAACACGTTCCTGTGCCGTAGTGTGACTGCGTCAGATAACGGTATCTGCATCATGGGGGTTTTCTTGCCTCATGGGCTGACTGTTAGTTAACTAGCTAGTAAGTTTAACCAGAATAGGGTCAGGAATAGGGGGATCGATTCAGAACCTATAGAAATACACGACAGGTGCATGCATGTAAACTCCCTTTGCGCTGGTTCACTTTCTCCCCCTACCTCAGGCCCTTCTTTCATATGTTAGTGTCTGTTCTAAACACATTGGTCTCCCTCCGCCATTGTTTATTTTTGCATGTTATTCTCCCCAGGCTATACGAATGTTCATGTTAAAGTACAATCTCTAGTTTCCAAAAGAGTTCTCCTCCCACACATGGTCCTTTCTTCTTTTACCACCCAGTCTGTCCTTCACTCCCTCATATTCTTTTCACCCAACAGCCTTCATTGACAGGTCCTGAGATGCATGAAAGAGCTGCAATGGCCTGCCTTCCATGAGAGGCAGTGTTGCAGGGATTCTGCCCAAGAACAGAACTATGCGTAGGATTATGGAACTTTAGTGCGCAGGGACTGAGTCATCCTACCACCTTAGTACCCATGAGCCCAGGACCGACTAGCTATAGTGTCTCACTTGCCCTCCTATTCACTCATAGAGAAACAAGTGATTAGATACACCAGAACACAACACTCCTGAATCTCTCAGGACTCGTGGTTGCAAGACACACCCTTTCGCTTGCACTCTTGTACTTGTCCACATAAGATCTGACAGAGACACGAAACAGTTTAAAATATTTATTTGAACTAACATGCTCTAAAATACACTTTGTGTGCCACAACGAGGAAAAAATGCATAATACAAATACAGTCAACATAGCAGCTAGTTCATATATCATAAAGGAAGTTGTCATAATGCAAGGACAATAGAGCCTGAACTCCCTCCCTGTACTAAGAAGCAATATTATTGTATATCAGAAGATCTCTGGGTTTTGTGTGCAGACCCCATACCTTAGACAAGAGATGAAAGTTCTATATCATTGGTGCTGTCTCGCTCTTCTTCCTGGAAAGGTCCCTCTCCAAGTGAGTGCTCCCTATGCATGCATTCCCATAATATCAAAGTACGCGAACAGCTGCATTGATATGTTTTGTCTAGGTGCTAGGGCCTGACCAGAAAAGAATAACAAGGTGCATTGTTGTTCGACCTTGCATATCATGTACAGACTAAATCCCAGGAACAGGTTGAAAGCGAATGCAGTAGATAGTTCTCATGTGAAAAGAGCCGAGAAACTCTTTGGAAAAATAAAGTCAAGTAGTTACGTGCGCAGAGCCATGCACAGTCTGCAAAGCTCATGCTAACTTAGAGAAAACAGCAATGACCCTATGGGCCACGTGACAACAGCAGCCTGCTGTCCCTGTTCTACACAGGCTTCAATGGGACTTGGTGCTCTCTAGGCAGCAGGGGCTTCAAGAAGCTATTGGTCTGGGCTCTGACGGCAAGAAAGTACCTCAAGGAGCAGCACAGGTCTTAAGGAGCTGCAGCTGCCTGTGCTAACTTGGCTGCTGGGACTTCAAAGATCACAAATGGCCTGTGCCTTCTAATCAACACATTGTCTTACAGCATTATGATCTCTAGGCATCCTTGCTTCAGGGAGCTGCAGCATCTTGTGCTCTGTAACACCGTCTTTGCTTCCCAAGCAGCGCAGCTTCATAGTGCCACAAAGATGCCTGTGCTCTTTTTTCAGTACTGGTTTGAAGGGACTTCAGACCAGTGCTCTCTAGGCAGGAAGGGCTTCAATTCTGTAATTGTTTGTGCTCTCCTGGTAGCCATGACTTCAATGAGCTATACCGGCCTGTGCTGTCCTCTACGGCGGGCGATTTCTAGGAAGCAATGGTCTCAATGAGTTGCTGGCTGGCTGTACGTGACGCACACTCAGGACTGAGTGTGCGTCACGTACAGCCAGCCGGAGAAGCGCTTCCCGTCATCCGCTGTGGAGGCATCGTATCCGACGTACCGCCCCTGCTGTGAGCACATAAGGAAGCCTGTATTAATCCCCCTATATCCGCGTATTCCGGCGGCGTCTTCTTTTTCGATCGCCCCGGCCAAAACTGCACTAGGAAGCCAGCGCTCTCTTGCTCGTCTCCATCCAATTTGCTATCGTCCTTATACCAATGTTCAGATCCTCTGCTGTTTTGTACATTGACCGAATGAAGAAACCTGATGGGACTTGTTGAAATAGCTTCTTCCCCCCCTTGTATTGCTAAACTCCTGACATCTGAATTTGGGACCAGAACCTGAATCTCCTCGCCCAGTGGACATCGTATTCCCTGAAGCCTATAAGGCTTGTTATGCTAATCTATATGGTGAATTGGGTACTTAACTGCCACCTGATAGCTACCTAGCGAGCAGGGAACCACAGCTCATCTGACCTTCCTCTCCTATTTTAAGAAAATCTTCTTTCCCCTGCGGCCCTCTCTCCCTCCACCTCACCCTTGCCCTGATGAAGGTATAGCCCGTGCTGGGCTACATACCGAAACGCGCGTCCGCGTCTTATCAACCCTAGGAACCTACAAAACCATCTCGGACTCCATGGCATCTGTCCCCAAACCATCCTATGCATCTGTGGCTATCGCGTGAAGTGCTGTATGATGTGTGATGTTGTTCATACTACTAAAATATAAAATGAAAATGAAAAAAATGAATTCCTAAATAAACAGGTTTTGATAATACATATGTGTCAAATTCATTGGTGAGACATCCTCCCAGGGTTCAGAGTGCAACTTAAAGTGTTTTTGGACCTCTTCTAGGCCATCTTTCTTAAATTCCAGGGCAGGTTCCCTTCCTTGTTTGATTCTTGTCTTTTCCCCGTCTACCTGCCTGATATTGATGTGGGGTCCCCCGTCCTTTTGAAGGCATTTTAATCATGTAAACAAGGAGTTTTAAACATTAGATTTTCAATAATCAGTTTTACATTTACATTTTTTCATTACATTGCTTTGTATTTCCAACAATATGCACAAAACATTTATATATCAAATTACAGTTACATCATAACCCAATGCATTTCGGAACAATGTTCCTTCGTCAGGGGTTCTGTGGAAAGAACAAGATAGAAAGAGAAAATAAAGGAAACTAATTAGAACGATGCCTCTTATTTTTATGTATTAGTTGCTTCCTGATTCTAGGTTTAAAATAAACTAAGTGGGATTTATTATTGTTATTATAAAGCAGACTTTTTGTTGATTCTACTAGAGAATCGAGATTATAAAACCCCATTTTTTGTTGTCGGGCCTCACAATTAGTGAGTCTAAATCCTACGGATTCTGCTTCAATGCTTCCGGAGCGACTACCCCGTTGCCTTTCCCGCCGCACACTTTTCAGGTGGCGGGGACGACATTCCGTTACCTGGGGATACAAGTATACAGAGAGGCGCAGGATATGATTGATGGCAACCTAGGCAGGGCGATCACACGGCTGAAGTCACAGGTACACTTCTGGACTACGTTGCCATTATCGGTGGCAGGTCGGGTGGCCATCTCTAAGATGGTAGTACTACCACGTCTTATTTATTACTTCACGAGCCTGCCTTTCATGGCCCCTGCTTCTATGTTTAAGATGTTGAACACTATGCTCACGGAATTTGTGTGGGGGTCGGGAAGGCGACGCATTGGCCTGACTAAACTACAGCTTCCCACTGCGGCGGGCGGTATGGGAGTCCCAGATTTCCAGGCATATAGCTATGCCTGCCAGCTGCAGTGGCTGGCCTACTGGCTGGCGGGACGCAATTTGCATGAAATTGGCATGACGGAAGCGGACTGGGCGAGAGGGGCCATCCACACTCTGCTACTGCCCAAAGCGGAAATCCCTAGGTTGACACCTCCCCTGCTCAAGCTTGCGATTACCTTCTGGAGGAGGGCAGTTAGATACACGACCCCCACGTCCTCTTATGCCCCCACGATACCACTCTTGGGTCGGATGCTCTCTGCGTGACATGACGCGGGAGTGCTACAGGTGGGGGATCTGTTTGCGGATGGCCGCGTTATGTCTTTTGAGGACTTCCGCGGCACACACCATGCCCCGGGAGGATTGTTCCTCATGCATGCCGGGGTGCGTCGTTATATTACAACGACCTGGGCGCCGAACGGAGACGAACCGTAGACGAACCCGCTGCTCACTATGCAGTACCTCATGGGATCGGGCAGTCACCTAACGAAATGGTTAACGAGTGGTATAAGAACGGGGAGGGCAACCTCGTTACAACCTTTACGTGCCAAGTGGGAAAATGATATAGGGAGAACAGTCAGGGACAAGGAATGGGAACAAATTCTCAAATTCCCGAAGACAGTGTCGAGGAACCCCAAATTTAAATTCATCCAACTTATGGTTCTACACAGGGCATACCTAACACCCCATCGATTACACGCAATGTTTCCTAACGCGGCTGACACCTGCCCCCGATGCGGCGCGGACGACGCGCGACTGCTACATATGTTGTGGAACTGCCCAAAGCTGGGGTACTATTGGAAGACGGTCCATGATATTTTGCTTAAGCTGGCTCCTTCCAAACCGTACGCTTCTTTGGAGTATACCTTACTGGGACTAGGACCTGCTGAGCAAAAAAAAAGCGCAGCCACACGTTTTACTGACCTAGCATTACTACTTGCTAAGCGTGCCATAACAACGAGATGAAGTCGGCTAGACCGCCGGACCCAGAGGTGTGGAGGACGGAGGTAGTGCGCTGGGGGAAGGCAGAGGGTCTGACACTACAGCGCGAAGAGTGTAGGGGCCTCAGGAAGACGCTAACATCTTTAGATTGGAACGCCATGATAGAAGCCTTTGATGCAGCTGGCAATGATGCATCTGGTGTGCCAGCCTCTGATGGTTGAGATGAGAAATTATATGCTCGGATTGTGTGGGACTTCCCCTATAACCAATGCCACCTGCTACTATGGTGAGTATGAGTAGCACCAGGTGCAGTGCACACAGAACATATATGTATCATATTGTATATAGTCCTCTCTAGGTTAGTGACAGATAACTGATTGTGATCTAGAAATGATAAATTGAGTCCCGTACCGTGCATGTCTTAAAATGTCTGAATGTAAGTGCCAAGGGAGGGAATGACTGGGTGGGGGGAGTTTGCAAGGGATAGTTGGGATAGCACAAATTGAAAATGTAAAACAAATGTCTCGCTATTACTGACGAGTGGGAACTGCACAATACGGAACTTATACTCACAATGTCGATATTGCAATTGTTCTTGCTTAACGTGCCAATAAAAAAGATTTAAAAAAAAAACAAAACATTTTTTGGTCTTACCTATTTTGATGAATGTAAGGTTCAAAAACACACGCAATGTCGAACGATTAACTATAAGCATCTGTTGATAAATATATTATTGTTTTAGAATGAAGTTGTATATTGTTTAATCATAGAGATCTTATCTTACAAGATCTTACCTATTTAAAACAGTGCTGATAGATCGCTGGATAATCGTGACAACCTATAGATTTAATAAAGTACGTTTAGAATTCGGACTGATGTAATACGCGAATGTAGCTATTAGTCAAAAAAACGATATAGTTTTCCGCGTCTCACCTGTGTGGAGAAGGGCTTTTTCCAACAGGGTTGCAGAGAAGTTTAAAGTTCCACGAGTGTGGATACTAGAAAGGAAAATAATAAAATAAAATCGTTTTAGCACGTACAAGTGCGTTGATTCATGAAAATATTGAGAGGCGCAAGTTCGGGTGCGACTTACCCGTGGTAACCGGAAAATAGGAGCTATAGCGTTTCGCTTCTGTGTCCCGCCGGAACGTGTGTACGTTCTTCCTGGTTTCGCTACCCATTAAATAGAAGTAGACAGCGGACTGGACTAAGAACTTTGTGAAGTGTGAAAAGTCGATAGAAAAGCTAAATAATATGCATGGATAATTCACTGTTTTACTGAATATTGAATATATTCACTTTAAATATCGAAAAGTAATACAGTAATAGTCACTTCGTAAATTACGTTTTTTGCCGAATTTATGTTCCAGGATTATCCGGATGAAACCGTGTGGTGCTTTACACTCAATTTCTGTCGTGTTAAGCAGAGAATTAGATATATATGAAGAGTATACTAGAGTGCTCAAATGACCAACAAACAACTCGAAAAAAAAACAAGAAGAGGAAAAGGAAAAGGAGAAAGAAAAAGGAAAAGAAAACAAGAAGAAAGGATTGAGAAGTCAAGGGAAGTTCTCATAGTAAATATTTCTAAATATAACTTAACATTATTTGAAGAACAATTATTGAACAAAGGAACAACATTCGTGAGCACCTACCACACTACGGAACTAGAAACCGAAATATCTTTGTTTAAATTCATGAGAATTCTTCGCCACAAGCATTTTTTTGCAACAATCAATCCAACTGAACCTCAAGATGACTCCACGATCAAATTTAAACCTAAAAGCACTTTTATCGCCCCTACTTCACATAAAAGTCTGGACACTTTTGAAGCTCTTGTTAAAGCAGATTTGAGTCAAATTAAATATAAAAGATCACTAAAGAATCTCACAAGGGCAGAATATAGCGCTTTACAAACTTTGGCTAACAACAAAGCCATCACAATTCAGAGGGCCGATAAAGGAGGAGGAATGGTATTAATGGACACTACTTTTTACTTGGCTAAAGGCAATGAACACGTGATGGAACAGAGCATATATGCTCAACATGACAAGGACCCAACAATAGACATAGCCAATACACTAAGTACAATCCTTGACCAGGCAGAGAAACTCAATTGGATCGACCTAAACACTAAACGTTATTTGTGGCAAAAATTCCCAAGAAGACCCAGAATGTATTTTCTACCAAAAATACATAAAGACCTCAACAACCCTCCTTTTAGACCAATAGTTTCTGGTTGTGAGTCGATATTCGAAAATCCAGGAAGATTTATTGATAATCACCTGCAATCGTTTATACAATGCTGGCCAAGTTATCTTGAAGACACGTCGGATTTCTTAAGGAACTTAATGACAATTAGCCCTGATTCTACAAAGGATTGGATCCTATGTTCCATCGATGTCGTAGCATTATACACATCCATTCCCCATGCCTTAGGGCTTGAAGCAGTCGAATGGGCTCTATTGAAAGGGGACAAATCTGAAACTACCAACTGCTTTATTGTTCAACTCCTGGAGTTTTGTCTAACCAACAGTTATTTCACATGGCAGGATAACTTTTACCTCCAACTCAACGGCACAGCAATGGGCTTTCCAGGAGCCTGCGTATACGCAAACATCTTTATGGCCAAATTCGAAAATGACTTTATCATGACAGATCAAACTTGGAAAGAAGGCTTGGTTTACTACTAAAGATATATAGATGATATATTTCTAATCTGGAAGAATTCACAAACTTCATTGATAAAGAACATCCAAACTCTGAATCTAATCGATCCTAGAATACAATTCACTTATCACATTGACAAACAAGCCATCACATTTCTAGACATGTTGGTTGAACTAAGAGGAAATCAAATTCACACCAGTGTGTACAAAAAACCAACAGACAAAAATACTGCATTACTCCACCAAAGTTTTCATCCAAAAGCCTTGATCAATAACCTTCCGGTTTCTCAATTCATGCGAATAAGAAGGATTTCCTCAGAACAAAGTACCTGCAACCAAGCACTACAAGAGCAAAAGCAAAGATACATAGAACGAGGATATCCCCCAGAACAACTGAACTCACAAATTACAACAGTAAATTCAATAGCAAGATCCTCCCTTTTGGAAAAGAAACCAAAACAACCAAGTAAAAGGCTAGTTTTCGTATCAAAATATTCTTCAGCATCAAGAGACATCAAAAAACCACTAGGTCTCAATGACAAATTAGAGATGGCATGTTTCCTATGAATCAATTCAACATAGCAACTTGAGACCACTAGAAAGTCCACCACACGCCAACCTACAATGTTCTAGAAATTCTACTATCCGATAAACCTCATATCTATAACACGCAAATTTAAATCGAGATTCGCAGATAGTTCACCATCTGTTCTATCTATTTAATATTTACACCCGACCTTTTAAGCAACAGAACTCCGATGTACTCAGAATTGAAAAAGCATAATAATTCTTGACCATCCATAAATTTAAATATAACTTTATCTGATATTTTTAGCATCTCCTCATAACATATAAACTACAGGTGTAACAAAATTCAAATAGTTCAGTTGGTATAGAAAAAAGTTTCGATTTAAACCAAATGCTTCTCACTACTTGTAAGCATGAAATCTCACGTCACATTTTATGTTTAATCCATTCGAGTTCGGATTCATTGATCTAGCCAGTAATATCATATCAAAGAACTCGTGAATAGAATCACTATACAGCACACGAGAGCTATGAAATTGGAACAATAAAGTTCTAACTAAGCAACACCTTAGTCCTATCACAGTGTTTACCATCGCTAAAAAGTACATAATCATCGCTCTATTACTGAGCACTCTAGTATACTCTTCACTATATCTAATTCTCTGCTTAACACAACAGAAATTGAGTGTAAAGCACCACATGGTTTCATCCGGATAATCCTGGAACATAAATTCGGCAAAAAACGTAATTTACGAAGTGACTATTATTGTATTACTTTTCGATATTTAAAGTGAATATATTCAATATTCAGTAAAACAGTGAATTATCCATGCATATTATTTAGCTTTTCTATCGACTTTTCACACTTCACAAAGTTCTTAGTCCAGTCCGCTGTCTACTTCTATTTAATGGGTAGCGAAACCAGGAAGAACGTACACCCGTTCCGGCAGGACACTGAGGTACTGGGTTTTTCAGAACCGGCACAGACACCGGTAACCCAGCGGTGTCAGGGTACACCCAGAGACCTCGGGTTCTTCCTGATCCAGACCACAGAAACTCAGAGTCTTCTAGGTGAAGTCAAAGATTTGTTTATTGGATGCAACCAATGTAACAAGTGTCCTAGAAGTACAACACAGGGAAGTATATTCTCAGGAGACTGCTCGAATTTACAAAGTCAGGCTTCTCTCTTTATACAGAATATTCAGCTTCAGACAAACATTCTTCGAATTTGTAGTATGTCATTTACAGTTATTGGTTTACAAAAGAAAAGCAGAGTCATGATGACATGTACATATTTCACGTCGTGCTGCCCATAACAAATCACCCGGCAAGGCCCAATATTTCATCAGATATCAGTGGACCCCCAATAAAGTAGGCACCTCCCCACCATAAAGTAAGTGAAGCAAAAGAGCAAAGACAGATGTGAGCAAGATACAGCAGGTGTGCGCGCTGAAATTGCACAGGTCATGGAAAAGTCGATTAAGGAGTATGTGTCCTTGCTGAATTGAATTCAGCTGGATTAAGGCCTATGTAAAGGGCAACACATAAATGGGAGCCAAGGGTTCAGAACGAAAGTGACGATTTCGGGGTGAAATCGTCACTCGATTATGCTGAAAATATATGTGCATGATGTGCTCGTCATTCTCGGTCTTTTGATACCAAATTCGTCATGTTTTGACGAAGTTTTAATTCTCGAGTCCAGAGCGATTACATGAATCCAGAGTTTTCAGAACCACAAACCCTCCTTTTGCCCTTACATAGGCAATTAATCTATCCTCATGTTAGTCTGAGTCCAGATCTATATTCCTAAAGTCATTGAGATGTTGCTGTAACATCATTCTAGTACTTAGTTCATCTCTTGACACAGGCTTCCTTACACATGATGTAGCACAGAGGCCACATATTGCAGGAGCACACTGTATACATAGACAGAACAGGAAAAGAATGGCTAAGACCATCCCAATGACCATTAGAATTTTTCCTCCCCAGGCGGATATCAGTTCCCAGAACCATCCCATCAATGACCAATCTCCTTTATCCACATGAATAGATTCGGAAATCTTATGTAGTTTGGAGATGGCCTGGTACACTGTTGGGGCGTTATCAGGGATGAAGATACAGCAACTAGATTGGATCAATCTGCATACTCCACCTCGGTCTGCAAGGATGACATCTAAAGCGGCCCTGTTCTGAAGGGTCATCAGTCGATCCGACTGGAGCTCAGCAGTCAGGTTACTAAGGGCACCAGCAGTTTCAATCACGGTGGACTCAACTACCCTTGTCAATTGCCTTATGTTCCTGCTGTTAGCCATGGAACCCCAGAACGGCAGAAAACCCTTTGCAAAGTCCCCGAATTCTTGACCTGCAGTGTCCTCTTCACTCAAGACACCTCTAACTATCCTTGTCCTGTGGTAGTCTGCCGCTGCTGTGTAGGTGGGAGGCAACAGGAAGGAAACAAAACAGGAGCCCGAAAAGTCAGGGGGCAACCATGTATAGGCTCTATCATGGCAGATGAAATAGGTACCCTTAGCTGCTAAAAACGCAGGGGAAGTCTGAGATCCAAACATATACGTTTCAGTACAGGCACTCTTCCCTAACTGAGCCCTGGGATTTGTGCCATTACCTTGCAGACACAGATGACCCTGATGGGGTACAATCCAAATCGGGGACGATCTCTTAGCTTGCTGTTTCTCACTCAGAGTAGCTCCATATCCAGTCATGTTCCATACTATGTATAATAGTGTCTCGTCTCTCGGGATAGTCTCATAAGAAATACCTTCCTTAATCATGTCGACTATACCCTTGACTAGAGCACTTTTCCTAGGATTGTCTGTTACAGAGCGTAGGGGGTAGATTTCGTGTGCATATATGAACATTGTCCTATATGCCCATACAGAACCATTGTGACTAAATGGCAGAACCAGATAAGGGATACCCTTATCCGTTGTGTGAGGCATAAGACCGCCCACCCAACAGTTAGTCGTGTTCATTACAAGTTGGTGCTGGTGTAATAACTGAACATAGGAGTTATTAACAAACTCTAATCTCCTGTTTGATTCGTGGTCAGGCAGAGGGTGGAAAGAATGAGAGGAAATAGTAGGAGGAGGTATGGGTGATGCAGTGGGTGCAAATGTTACACGAAAAGAGAATAACACATAACTTATCAAAAAGATCATTACGCTGAATAGCATAAAAATACACAATATTATAAAACTTTTCTTTGTCATCGTGTTACACAGTCTGTGCTTAAAGTTCATTTGTTTGGCAGGTCTCTCCACATCGGGGAAACTCCATCCTCTCTAAAGTGCTGCCCGCGGTGGGAGGTTGCCTCTGCTAAGGGATGCTTCCGTCAGTCTAGGGCAACTCCCTTGGACCTACCAGAACTACCGACCTAACGTCGTCAGCTGCACCCCAAAGACTTTAATCAACCGTGGCCCTAGCAGCGGAACCCGGATGGCAATTCGAAAAACAAAAATGAGCAAGTTTCTTAGATGGGAGAGCTGCACTTTCAAAAATAGTACTTGGGGGAAAAGGAAATATCTTTTTATTTGTCCATGGATCTTAGTCTCAAATTGCAAAAGAAATTATTTTATTAGTTCGTTTTTCTCTGTCTCAAATTATACCGTTGTTTCCCAGGTATTGTCTGATCCGGGAACAAAAGGTCAGGCTCTGTAATGTTGACTCGCTTGGATGGTGGCACAGCCTTGTGCAAAATGTTTTCATTTTCTTGTTCAGAGTCAGTTCCTTTTACATGCAAATCATTAAAAGGGACGGTATTTGGCACGGCATCAAGTTCTGGGTCAGCGACACCCTCCCGGACCCACTGGTCATAGGGCAGAGGTAAGGGTACCCTTTTACAGTGGACCCCGTGGATCCAGGCCTTCTTCCCTTCCACTCGAACTGCCGATCGGGTAGAGAGAAGGACGAGGTGTGGTCCCGTCCACCTGGGCTGGTCGTTTTTAGTCCTTTGGAAATTCTTTATCAACACCCAGGATCCAGGGTTTATGGGGTGTCCTGGAGTATCAGAAGCCGGAGGCAGGGAGTCATGTACCTGTTGATGCAAAACACGCAATTTAGCCGTCAATTCATACAGGTAATCAAGCAAAATAGGGTGTTCTAGCTCGCTGAACTTCGTGGGCCTAGGCACTCCCCATATGTTGGCTGGCCGGCCAAAGACAATCTCATAAGGGCTGAGTTTCACTCGCGAATGCACAGTCATTCTGGTGGATAGGAGTGCTAAGGGTAGAGCGTCAGGCCATTTAAGACCTGTGCTCGCTTGGATCTTGGCCAATTTAAGTTTAAGCGTGCCATTGTAACATTCTACTAATCCAGCTGATTGGGGGTGATTTGCAGCGTGGAACTTCTGCCGTATACCTAGCCCTTCACACACTCTCTTCATCACACGACCCACAAATTCACTTCCGTTATCAGACCAGACCATTCTAGGCATTCCAAACCCGGGGAAGTACTCTTTCACAAGGGCTTTTGCTGTGGACAAGGCAGTATTGTCTTTCAGGGGATATGCTTCTACCCATTTTGAGAAAGCACAAACAACAACGAGCACGTATTTTAAGTTGTTGCACCTCTCCATGTGTATGAAATCTAGCTGCAAAACCTCGAACGGATACGTAGGAGGTGCAAAATGACCAGCTGGAGTTGGGTTCCCCTACCAGGATTGTGCTTCAGACATACCATGCAATTCTTGACAACATTCTCTGCACACTTGGGAATCCCTGAATTCTTCCACACTGGGGCCAACAACTCGCAAATCCCTTTCACGCTGATATGAGCCATTCCATGAGCCATTGTAACCACTGCAAGCACATATGCATCGGGTAACAACCATCTCTGATGCTCTGTCAATTCAATCCAACAACCATTTGCATCCATTCTACCTGCACTCTCTCTCCACGTGCTAAACTCTTTCTCTGTGGCCTCAGCTTGGATGGACTTCACACTCTCTATCGTGTCCTCACATATTCCCACATCACCAGTCCATTTTTCAGGGCCTGCAACATACATTCGGCTCATTCACATTCTTTGCTGTCTCTTTCGCGATCTCATCAGCGAATGCATTTCCACGACCAATATCATCAGTCACTTTCTTGTGAGCACTGCATTTCACAATTGCCATTTGCAGGGGCAAGGTCAGTGATTCAAGAAGCTCATTCACCAACTGACCATGCTGAATCCTAGCTCCATGCGAAGTCAGGAACCCACGTTCTCTCCACAATCGTCCAAAACTGTGAGCCACTCCAAACGCATACTGACTATCAGTGTAGATAGTCACTTTCATTCCTTTAGACAATACACATGCTCTCATGAGTGCAACTAATTCTGCAGCTTGAGCTGAACCATGTGGCACTCGTGCAGTTTCAACAACTGTTTGCAAAGTCATGACAGCATATGCTGCAGTCACGTTACCATTTGGGAGCTTGAAGCATGAACCATCCACCCATAATGTACCATCACATTCAGCAAGAGGAGTGTCAAATAAATCTACTCTCCCTTTTGTCTCTTCCTCTGTTGTGAGAAAACAATCGTGCTGTTCTAAAGCATCTGATTCCTCTGCAATTGGCAACAACGTAGCTAGATTTAAGGTACTGCACCTTTTTATGTGCACATGACTTGCTAACAGCGTTAATTCGTAGCTTGACAACCGAGCACTAGTTAAGTGCTGTGTCTTAGTTCTATTTAACAACGTGTCTACTGCATGTGGGACCATCACGATCAGTGTATTATTCATTACTAGTCCAGCAGACTGTCGAATAGAAACAGCTGCTGCTGCTGTGGCCCTTAAACAACTTGGCAATGCTTTAGCTACCAGATCCAAGGTCGACGAAAAATAGGCGCATGGGCGCTGCCTACCTCCAAATAACTGAGTCAACACAGACAATGCACAGCCCTCCTTCTCGTGGACATACAATGTGAAAGGCTTCCTGTAGTTGGGGGTACCTAACACAGGAGCCGAACATAATGCTGTGCGCAATTCGAGAAAACTTTTCTGACACTCTTCAGACCAAGGAATGGGATCGGGTGTACCTTTACACGTTAGTGCCACCAAGGGTTTGGCCAATAACGTAAAATTTGGAATCCACTGTCTACAGTACGATGTAATGCCCAAGAAAGCACGTACTTCTCTCTGAGTTCTTGGCACACTCAATTTCGCTATTGCCTGAATTCTTTCTGGGGTCAGTTTCCTTCCCTCCTTCGATAAGAGGTGACCTAGGTAGGTCACTTCTTGTCGGCAATATTGCAGTTTGGAAAGTGACACCTTGTGATGCAGATCACACAGATGACGCAATAATGTCAACGTGACCTTTTTACAGATTTTCTTAGTATCTGCAGCAATGAGCAAATCATCCACATATTGTACAAGAGTAGCACCTTTAGGTAAAACAATTGTGTCAAGCTGTGTTTTTAGAGCTTGACTGTATATTGATGGACTTTCACAGTAGCCCTGAGGAGCGCGTTTAAAGCGGAAGCTTCGACCTCCTAAACTGAAGGAAAAAATATCCCTGCTCTCCTCAGCAATCGGGATACTGAAGAAAGCATTCTTCAGGTCAATCACCGAAAACCAAGAGGCAGAGGCTGGAATCATAGTCAATAATGTGGTAATGTCGGGGACAACTGGAAATTGTGGCACAACTATTTTATTCACCTCTCTAAGGTCAATCACGAATCTGTACACAGGTGGCTTAGAAGGGTCAGTCCGTTTTAAAACAGGCAGAACAGGACTATTGCAAACATTTCCTCGTGTTTTTTCAATGACATCCTTTTCAATTAATTCGTAAACGATCGCTAGCAAAGCTTTTTCACCCTCACTAGATATTCTATATTGTGGAATTCGTGGCATTTGAACATTGGCTTTCAATGTTACAACATATGGTGGAATTTCTAAAAGACCCACATCATTTGGACCAGTGGCCCAAAGAATATCTGGGAGAAACGACAATTCGGCTGGAAGTGCATCTCTCGACAAATATATGGGAGAAACTACTTTCTTACCTAAAGTAAGTTGTACTCCTGACGGAGAACAGTACAAAGTTGCATACAATCTCTTTAACAAATCCAATCCTATCAAGTTTTCACCACAACCTGTTGTCAGAATGAGGGGTGCTTCGAATTCACAAGGACCAACAGAAAGAGACAAAGGGTCAGAAATCGGATTTCTAACTGGGGCGCCAGAAAAACCTACAGAAATGTTCATTTCGCCAGACAAAGGTGCGCCAGGGAGTTTGGAGTGCATAATAGAACTCTTTGTAGCACCAGTATCCAACAGGAAAGGTTCTGACACACCTGATGTAATCACCTCAACGTATGGTCCACTCTGATCTACTGGAACTGAAACAACTCCCTTTCTTTGTCTATGGCCGTCCTAGCAATGATTACCCTCCAAATACTCATCTTCTGTATAGTAATCATCAACGTAGTATTGAGCTGTCCTATAAGATGCATTGTTCTGTTGATCGAACCTATTCATAGAATTTTGTGGTGGAAGGGGACGTGCATTTTGGGGGACGTTTCCACGTCCTCTACCTCTAGGCGCTTGCTGAATACCACGACCTCTTACACCAGAAGCACCATTTGCACGATGTAACAAAATAGGACAACTATATTTGAAATGACCCTCTTCTTTGCAATATGAACACTGGTTGGGGCCTACAGGGACACGTGGCTGAGTGTACTCGACTCTTTGCGAGTTCCTCTGATATTGTTGAGGCTGCTGGAAATTATTCTGGTAGTGATTCTGGCTACCATTATTCTGATTACCACCACCACGTGGCGGATAGGCTTGCTGTAGCAAAAACTTCGTTTTTAGTTCTTTAGTTTTCTTTTCTACTCTATCTTTCTCGTCCTTGTCTCTATTTTCCTAATATTGTGCAGTAGCCAATATCTGGGCTGAAGATGAGACTGCCCAAGTACTTACTGAATCCTTTAATTTTTTACACAATTCTGGAAGCAGATTGTGCACGAATTTATCGACAAACAATCTCTGACCCCCTTCTGTGGTCATATCTTGACCGCTGTGGTCGACAAATGTTTCTTCAAACCTGGTGAAGAAATCTGAAACAGTTTCTTCTTTCTTCTGCTTGCATGCAGACAATTTATCCCAATTTACACGTATTGCAGGCATTATTGTTTTCATGTAATCCACTATTTTACCAGGGAGTTCTGCTATCAAAGGCTCAGGCTTAGCACCACCAACTTGTCGGGCATCTGCAGCGGCAATATTAGCCCATGAGTCACCTAATTCCTGATCATGATCTATATGACGAATTTTACCCCATAAAGGCTGTGGAACAACATTCCCAAATAGCATATCGATATCGGCTAAATTCATTATACATGACCCAGCAGTTTGCGACAGCTCTTTGTAATATCCTGCAGGGTTTTTACGCGGATCAGGTAATGTTTGTTTGAGTGCTAAAACTTCAGCTCGCTTCCATGGGACATGTACCCATACACGCTGGAAGTGTGGCAGGATAGGTGGGACAGCAGTCGTGTCACCCTCTCTCCATTGTGGGGGAACTTCTCTCATAGGGTATTGTCGCGCCTTTTTCCTACTAGATGTACTAGGCTCAGATTTTGACCCAGAACTGCTTCCCTTACTCCGATATGATAACAACATTTCAACTGCTTTCTCCACATCTGGACCTACAATCATACCCTCTCCAAACTTAAACCGTACACGACACATCTCTTGCGGGATGCATTCCAGATCATTGTCTTCTAAATCCTCGCAAAGAAAAACACACATCTGTTCGAAAACATATCTCTGTGTCGCTGCTTCCCATTGATGGAAGACTTCCATGACAGACTCTACATCATATTTTACAGTGTCCATGACCCATTTCCGTGCTAAACTATTCAGTGAGTCTCTCTCTTGATAGTCAGGCAGTCGACTTCGCAACTGTCTTCTTCCCATGTTAGGGGTCGTAGTAGGCGACCCGAAAAGAGGTAAAAGAAGGTTAGTAACAGTGCTGGCCATTTTCTGCTGAATGGAAGGTGAAACTGAAGGAAGAACGGGGGGAAAAACGGGGTGAGATAAGGCAGGGGCAGAGATAGCAGAAGAGGTATCAGGGAAAATAGAAGGAGCACTAGGCAAAATCGTAGAGGGAGCATTAGGAGAAGTAGAAGGTACATTAGGCGAAATCGTAGAAAACACAGGTGAAGCAAGTGTGGTTGGTGGGCCTGGAGCAGGCTGCACCATAGAGACAGGAGTCAGCTGGAGAACAGCTGGAGGGTGCTGTGGAAGAACAGGAGGCGTAGTTTGCGCAACTAAAGGTTACGGGGGTGCCGTGGCATTTTGCGCATAGGGGGGTGGTGAATTTAGTAAATGCGACATTAATGGGTCTTTTTCACGCTCTTTTGCTGCCTCTTGCTGAAGAGACGGCAAAACTGGATAGCATTTGTCTACTGCCATTTTACGTTGCCTGTGCAACTGCTCACTCATCTGCTCTTCTTCATTGTCTTTAAACTGTATAGCAGCTTGCATTACTGAGAGTCCCTCTTCTCTCTTATTTTTCTTAGCTAATTTGATTTCTTTTTGTTTGGCTTCTTTACGCCATAGGCGAAAAGAGTCAAACCTCGCCGGCCGGGCTTTCTTTTTGAAGAGTTTAACTTCAAGGTTGTCTAAGATTTCGCAATCAAAACTACCATATTGGGGCCATTTTAAAACACCATCTTTCCTGGTGTATTTAATCCATACTTCGTTGTAGGTGATGGGGCCTACCCCATGTTTCACATATAGCTCGTAAGTCGGAGTTCCAACTGGAGGAACCGGACATGAGTCCTCCAATCGGGAGTCCCTATTATTATAACCAAGACAAAACAAATTTCCAAGTCTAAGACTAGGCATCTTCGCTCTCTAGTCTAGTTCCAAACTTCAAAGGATTATCGATTACGATATTTCTCGTGAATACACGAGTCCTTCGGTTTTGGTGCTTGCAAGTACCAACAAATTATCCCAAAGGATACCCAAGACTAAGACCAACTAAGGACTGGGAGACGCTCCACTTATACTTAACTGAAATATCGATGACGTCACCAGAAGACTCGTCTTAGTGTTTCGCTCTACCAAACTTCAAGGGTCCAAATCAGGGCCATAGCCAGGGCAGCAGTCCTCTGTAGCCGTTGGGAAGCGGGGAACCTCGCAGCAAAGACCTTCGGACCACGTCGACATGCAGGGGTCGATGAGGTGGTTGGCCGTCCTCTGGAATTTTCACACGAAGCTCCTCACGATCCTCTGGCTGACTGGTACCACTGGAATCGCCCAAACGTTGGGCGCCAGCTGAGGTACTGGGTTTTTCAGAACCGGCACAGACACCGGTAACCCAGCGGTGTCAGGGTACACCCAGAGACCTCGGGTTCTTCCTGATCCAGACCACAGAAACTCAGAGTCTTCTAGGTGAAGTCAAAGATTTGTTTATTGGCTGCAACCAATGTAACAAGTGTCCTAGAAGTACAACACGGGGAAGTATATTCTCAGGAGACTGCTCGAATTTACAAAGTCAGGCTTCTCTCTTTATACAGAATATTCAGCTTCAGGCAAACATTCTTGGAATTTGTAGTATGTCATTTACAGTTATTGGTTTACAAAAGAAAAGCAGAGTCATGATGACATGTACATATTTCACGTCGTGCTGCCCATAACAAATCACCCGGCAAGGCCCAACATTTCATCAGATATCAGTGGACCCCCAATAAAGTAGGCACCTCCCCACCATAAAGTAAGTGAAGCAAAAGAGCAAAGACAGATGTGAGCAAGATACGGCAGGTGTGCGCGCTGAAATGGTTTTATGGCTTGTTGAGCCTTGATGCTATCTTGCTCGGCCACTGGGAGGGGAACTGACCTAGCGAGTTCGGCCTGGGGCAATGGTTCCAACTTGCACAGGTCATGGAAAAGTCGATTAAGGAGTATGTGTCCTTGCTGAATTGAATTCAGCTGGATTAAGGCCTATGTAAAGGGCAACACATAAATGGGAGCCAAGGGTTCAGAACGAAAGTGACGATTTCGGGGTGAAATCGTCACTCGATTATGCTGAAAATATATGTGCATGATGTCCTCGTCATTCTCGGTCTTTTGATACCAAATTCGTCATGTTTTGACGAAGTTTTAATTCTCGAGTCCAGAGCGATTACATGAATCCAGAGTTTTCAGAACCACAACACAGAAGCGAAACGCTATAGCTCCTATTTTCCGGTTACCACGGGTAAGTCGCTCCCGAACTTGAGCCTCTCAATATTTTCATGAACCAACGCACTTGTACGTGCTAAAACGATTTTATTTTGTTATTTTCTTTTCTAGTATCCACACTCGTGGAACTTTAAACTTCTCTGCAACCCTGTTGGAAAAAGCCCTTCTACACACAGGTGAGACGCGGAAAACTATATCGTTTTTTTACTAATAGCTACATTCGCATATTACATCAGTCTGAATTCTAAACGTACTTTATTAAATCTATAGGTTGTCACGATTATCCAGCGATCTATCAGCACTGTTTTAAATAGGTAAGATCTTGTAAAATAAAATCTCTATGATTACACGATATACAACATCATTCTAAAACAATAATATATTTATCAACAGATGCTTATGGTTAATCGTTCGACATTGCGTGTGTTTTTGAACCTTACATTCATCAAAATAGGTAAGACCAAAAAATGGGGTTTTAAAATCTCGATTCTCTAGTAGAATCAACAAAAAGTCTGCTTTATAATAACAATAATAAATCCCACCTAGTTTATTTTAAACCTGGAATCAGGAAGCAACTAATACATAAAAATAAGAGGCATCGTTCTAATTAGTTTCCTTTATTTTATCTTTCTATCTTGTTCTTTCCACAGAACCCCTGACAAAGGAACATTGTTCCGAAATGCATTGGGTTATGATGTAACTGTAATTTGATATATAAATGTTTTGTGCATATTGTTGGAAATACAAAGCAATGTAATGAAACAATGTAAATGTAAAACTGATTATTGAAAATCTAATGTTTAAAACTCCTTGTTTACATGGTTAAAATGTTCTAAAGGAATACTACTACTCGTAGTTGCATGTCAGAGTGCTAGCTGCCCTTTGGAACTAGGCCACTCACATTTATACTCAACGCAAGCAGGCGTTAATCTGGCATAGCACACATATCTCACTAGCAGCTTTACCCTCGAAGAAACGAGTGCGATATCCACACACATACATTTTTCCTGGTAACAAGGGCTTCAAGGGTCTTCAGGGGCCTATGCTGCCCGGTCGGGTTGGGTGATTTCTCATCAGCAATGGTTTCAATTAGTTGCAGCTGCCTGTGTTCTCTGGATGACTTCAAGGAGCTGTGTAGCCTGTGCCCTCCAGTCAGCATGGGTTGAGCAAGCTGCATAGCTCTCTAGGCAGCAAGATCTTGAAAGAGCCATAGCAGCCTATGCTCTTTCTGCAGCATGGGTTTTCAGAAGCTGCATGGTTTGTGCTCTCTAGGGAGCAAGACCTTCACTGAGCTTCAGAGGCTTGCTCTCCCTGCTTGGCACGAGGTTCAAGGGGCCTGTGCTCTCTAGCCCTCAAGGAATTCAAGGAACTGCAGCAGTGTATGTTTTACCGCAGCAAGGGCTTCAATGAGCTATAGCAGCCTGTGCTCCTTGCTTAAAGCAGCTTCAGGGAGCTGAAGCTGCCTGTGTTCACTGGATAGCAAAGGTTTACCTGTGCCCTCTAGGTATCACAGGCTTTAGGGAACAAGGTACTGCATTATGGGTGCTCTCGACCCCAGAGACTCAGTTAGCTGCAGCTGCCAGTACTTCCTGAAATGCAGCTTCTTCTGTTTGTGCTCCTACAGTCTTCAAGGCACTGCACAATCTCACTACTCGGAGAAAGGGGGAGCAGAGCTGCCAGGGAAGAAACAGAGAGGCCACCCCCAAGAGACAGAGAGGGAGGAGCCAGTGGAGAACAAGACCTGGAGAAACACTCTCCCGGTCGGGACCAAGAGATAGTGTGAGTAGACAGGGGAGAGATAAAGACCCAGGGAAAAACTCTCCCTCTCTGAAACCAAGAGACAGTGTGCGAGCAGACAAGGGAAGGACCCGGGGAAACACTCTCTCGCCCGGCACCCTGAGACAAACGTGAGAAGTGGCTAAATGAGAGACCTGGCAAAAATACTCTCAATACTGCTAAGAAAATAAATAGTCACTTGCCTTGCTTGCTGCACGACACGTCCTCCACGCTCCATTGTTCTCTCTTTTTTAGTCTCCAACAATGGCTCCAGCCAAAAACCCTGTCCAATCCTGGTGCTGCTCTCATGCTTTTAACCAGCATGAGAAAAGTGCCAGGATTGGAGGGAGCAGCCTCTCTCTGCGCTCTCAAGGGCAATGGAGTTATGTGCTTTCTCTCAACCCTGCTGTCTAAGACAGCTGGGTTAGAGAGGTTTAAAATGTGCATGCCTGGCTGGCCATTGCAAGACAGCCAGGCAAAGTCATATGCGCACTTTAAACTTAAGTGCACAGCCCACCACTCAATCGCTGCTACCACTCAGCAGCAACTGCCTCGCCCTGTAATGCCTTTTGGTTTGGGACGGGTTGGTGAAAAATAAAATGGTAATAAATTACCTTTATTACAATTTTGTTTTCATCTTTAAAGCTTTTCTGGGGGTATTATACTCAAATGGGCAATGCTCCTCCGCTCTAATGGTGGAGCGGCCCCTGGGCTTCTAACCACATCCTGCCCTGAGGCACTTTCCGAGCATTAAGAGGGCACCCATGTCACTCAAATCTGACTTAGAAGAAGGAATGAAGGAGAAATGCCTTGCTGCACCGAGGAATCGGCAAAGCAAGGCTGCACCAACGAGGACTACATCTGCTGCACCTGGTGGTTTTCAAAGAGAAGGACATTGCCTGTATCCTGTTCAAGAAGAAGTCGCCTCCAATAGCCCAGTCAAGCCAAGAGAACTCAAAGGGCCAGCTGTCTGTCCTCCTGTTCGGAGCACAGGGACACAATAGCTGAAGTAGCCTTCAGGGGCAAGTTGGTAGCCCACAGTCTTCTAGTCGCTTCCACCGCCAGTGTGCAGTACCAGGGACAAAGATCCGAAGCACAGAGTTGCATCCAAGATCTATAAAACTGGGAGTGTTGTCGGAGAGTTTCTGCGACCCTCAGGAGGGGAGTTATCAACCAAGGAAGGATTGGCCTGCGACCGTGACAACAGGCTACTGGTAGTCCAGTGGCAAATGGACTTTGACCTGACCGGAGAGGACTTTGTGGGACATCAACCTTGCAACAGGACACCCTCAACATTTTTCTGGATGACAAATTCATTCAGGAAGACCCCCGACAATCGCATTACATTCACAGCATCCTTAGAGCATACTCAGCATCCTTCATCCCTTACATCAGGACCACTTCATAGGAATCCATTGCAACAAGGATAAAGTGCCTGGAACTGCTGGAGGACTGCTTCTTCTGTGAAAGGGAACTGTTATTGAATACCTTGCTGTCCCCCCTGACTAGTTCCCTACTGGAGTTGGTCACCCCAAGTACTTCTTACCGACTGCATTGACGCTAACCTAAGTTTTCTTTGAAAACATTTCCAATGTGTTGACTTTGTCAAGGCTTGTTCGCGGTTGAGTGAAATTGCTTTGACTTATTCATGCTTGAAAAATCTATATTTCTGGAACCCTCTGGTGGATCTTTTTCATTCCAGTGTCTAAATTTTTATAATAATGCAGTCTATTTTTAGAAATTGGTGTCAGATTTCTTGAGTGCTGTGTTAATTTTTTGTTCAATTGTTATGGTGCTGTTTAAATGCTTTACACTTGTTGCTTTATGTAAACCTTGCTGCTCAGTGCCACAGCTACCCTGGGTATAGCTGAGGGTTTTTATAATACACTCCATGTCCTCACACAATCTAATTCTGATGATGGGAGCTGAGTATGTGTAGCGGGATGGTAGAGTGTGACTGAAAATGAATGCAGTTGAAAATCAATTCAGATTACCTGTCTTTTGGTGTGAGTAGAGATGAGCGTTATTTGAATGTGTTGTGAATGCTGCACCTGAGGAGTATTCATGAGCTCCCTGGGTGAACAAAGAAATGTATAATACGTGCTCTTAATGACTGAAGATTTAATCAGGGGTCTGTGACATCATAGCTCCTGGTGGAGTATGTGTATAAGGGACAATGAACCAGCTAGAAAATGAATATATATCCCCCACTTTAAACCAAAGGTCTGATGGCAACAAGCAAGTGAAGCAAGTGAGTACGAACTCCCTAAAAGAGCTCCCTCTTCTCTTTCATCCAAGCATCTATTCATTCATCCTCTCACCTTTCCATCCACCTGCTGAAATCCACCCTTTCACTTTTACATTCTACCATTCATTCATCATTCAATCTTTCACCCTTCCATCCATCCACTAGCATTCCATCCATCCATTCATTATTTGACTTACCCATTCATCAATATAGCTTTTCATTCATCAATGTATCATTTTGTCCATGTATTCATCCATGAATCCATCCTCTCAGATTTCTATTTGCCATGCCATCCTCCCACCTATGTATCCTCTCAGATTTCAATTTACGGTGCCATTCATCCATCCTCTCAGATTTTCATGTACTCTGCCATCTTTTCATCACCCATCCTTATACCCACTCATCCATCTATCCTTTCACCCAACCCTCCACCCTTGTATTCATCCATTTACTCACCAATCCCTCTTTCCCTTTTGTATCAATCCAGCTTTCTTTCTTTCATTTTTCCTTAATTAAGAGGCATTTGCCAATTTGTAGATAAAAGAGGCCTAAAATGAGGCCCATAATTACCCCACTCTCACTGTAACTGTCAGTCAGTTAGTCAATTATCTTTATTCGATTATTAAAAATCATAAAAGAACAAGCATAACAACATTTCATCAGAACACAAATAGTACAGTCAATGTTTTGTTTAAAACTCTAAAATCACAATGTACGAAATAAATTATGCAAGAATGTTAAAAATATTAAAATCAGTAAGATATAAAAGAGTAATCAATTTTCCGGAATAAGATGCCTAGTTCTTGTACGATGCTTGTTTATGCGTGCTCCTGCAACTAAAAAACTAGCAACATGAAAAGCTACTTTTACATTTGGAAGGAGTTGCAGGAACATCAAGGCTGGTTTTACCTGCGTAAAACCCAAATTGCACAAAATAGGAAGCAGGTATTTTTTTCTAATCTCAGTATAATGGCCGCAGAACAAGATAAAATGAGTCGTATCCTGGGTGGAAAAGTGATCACAGTCACATGGTTCAGCATTATCAGGTCTATTCCATATTTTAAAATTGCCCAGAATGAAGGGAATCAGATCAAAACGAAATCTCGTTAAAAGGAAACGATGGTATGGTTTAGTTACCAGGAAAAGGTATGGTTCCATTCCTGGGACAGATGTCAGCATACAGTGTTTCCTAACCATGGGTTTATTTAGCTCTATGGCTTCCCTCTCCAAAACATAAAACTTTGTCAGGGTATTTTTAACTGTATTTATATCTTCCTGGTTTATCAAATGTGGAGAAGAAAAAAGTTCTGGTCGGCCGGCTAAAGTTAGCTGCGTCTGAACGTATTTTACCCACGGAATGTTATGAGCTCTATCCAGGGCTAAGCAATCTTTTAAGATGATATGATTTAATGTAAGCTCCTGGTTGAGCCAAATTTTCAACCATCCAATAACTGGGGCTAGTTTTAAGATGTCGGTTATATAGCTCAATCCAAGCTCTGTATGTATTATATAAGTGGAAGTCGATTGAGGGACAGAGAGCAGAGTTCTCAGAAATTTATTTTCAACTTTCTGGATTTTATCATGATTAGTATACCCCCAAATGACAGAACCGTATTGGGCAACCGACAAACATTTAGCTTTGTAGACCTTTATAATGCTTTCCATGGGGCGGGCTCCAAGTTTTTTTAGCAAAGCCAAGCAACCCAGCGGCCGCTCTTGCCACGGCGTTGCTTTTGACAGAATGCTGGGGGCCCTACGTGCCCTTTTCATCAAAGGTCACCCCTAAGTAAGGAAAAGATGGTACTCTCCTGACCTCTTTCCCTGCACAAAAAAATGTTTTCGACTTTCTTTTCCTGCCTGCGGCTCCTGCAATCATAACATGAGATTTTTCTGTGTTGGTTTTCATGTCCAACGAGGACATGAAATCCCCAAAGGATAAAAGGAGTTTATTTAGTGCCACTCCGGAGCCTGCCAAGAGGACTGCATCGTCCGCGTACAGGAGGACAGGTATCTTTGTCTCACCTGCACGCGGAATGTCGGTGTGGGAAGCTGCCAGGACTGCCTCAAGATCGTTTATGTAAAGAGTAAAGAGGAGGGGGGCAAGGATACATCCTTGCCTAACCCCCCTCTCTGACTTAAAGTGGCAAGTACATCTCCCTTCCCTGGTCACTCTGACCGAGGTCTTAAGGTCTCTATGTAACTCGGCCAGGTATCCGACCAAAGGGGCGTCAATGCCCATGGTCAAAAGGACCCCCCACAGCTTAGCCCTGTTAACCAGGTCAAAAGCTGAGGAGAGGTCCATAAAGGCCATGTACAGAGAGCCCCCCTTGGCGATTGCGTATTTATTTATGATCAGTTCTAGGTTTAGGCACTGATCTAAAGTTCCTCTATTGGCTCTAAAACCATATTGTGCATTTGATAGGACACCCATCCCTTCTAAAAGCTGAGTCAGTCTTCCTAAAAGGACTCTTCCCAGGATTTTGACACTGGAATCAATGAGAGAGATTGGCCTATAACAGGCCGGATCTGTTCTCTGTCCTTTTTTAAAAATCGGTATTATCGTGGACTTGGCCCAGCTAGTAGGAAAGATAAAATCCCTTGTGGCGTTAAAAATATTTGTGAGAATTTTGGCACTTAGTTCAGGGGCACTCATAAAAAAATCTGCGGGAACCCCATCGGGCCCCGGTGCCTTTTTATAGAGTGTGTCGTTAATTGCTGTTTTCACCTCCTCTAAACTAAAAGGGGAGATGGAAGTTACTGCTTGTGAGAATTGCATTCCACAACCTGGAGTGATATCAGGGCAGCTATAAATATTACTGAAATGTGTGACCCACTGTTCATCAGGTATGATGCAGTCTGCTCTGTGATTCTCTAGTCCCACAAAGTATGGATGGTTTATTATTGCCCAAAATCTAGCACTATCTCTCTGTATATCAGGCGACAATAAATCATTCCAGGCCTCCTTTTTAATCTCGGATTTCCTCGTCCTGATAGCATAACTGTATTGTTTCCTCAGTAATGCTATCTGCTCTTTATCTCTTGGTTTATTTTTTAGGGCTTTTAGGAGGATTGAGTGAGCCTTGGAACAATTTGAATCAAACCATTTGGGGCCCCTGTGCATATTAGGCTTTTTCTTTACGGTCAGGTCTAAATTGACCTGATGGCAGATAACATTGAAAGCCTCTATCATGGTAGTTGCAGAGTTATTATTATCCAAGCAGATTGCAACCTCCCCCTCAACTTTAGCCAGAGTATCCTGTAAAAAGGTGATAGGGGTTACTTGGTCCCATTTCAGTCTGCGATTCTGATCTCTCAGGACTAAATCTGTCACACACAAAACTTCAATCACCCTCTTTCCCAAAACTCCCTGTGATATGATCTCTAAAATTACGGTGCTATGATCGCTAAAAACTGAAGTTTCTACCTTATAATTAAGCACTTCAGGCAGAATACTAGAGGATAAAAAAATATAATCTACAATTGTGCCTGTGTTGTTACCCACGTATGTTGGTAAACTGATGGAGAGCGGTAATTTCTTCTGGTAGTTTCTCAATGTAAAACCTCCATGCTACCTCTAATTTACCGCTCAAAAGGTGTTGGGCCCTTCACACCATGTATTACCTTCAGGAGACTTTAAATAAAGATGAACAGTCAAAATACAATTATTATTGTAAGCCAATAAAGAGAGTTGTTGATTATTTTAAAGGGTTTTATTTTCTAGTCAAAAAGTTAATTTTTCTCTGACCCTTTATTCATTAGTAAAATATCAATCAGGTTACAGAATTTGGAAAATAGGAAAAATATCAATAATACAGAACACATTACAGTCTGCATATAAGCATTACATGTAGTTATGAAAAATGTGGCGCAAAAGTCTTAAAGAGTTTCTAAGAAAAATAGTCTTGCAAAGCTAATCAGTACTTAAATAGTTTGCAAAAATATGCTATTAAGAGAAATAAATGCATAAATCAAATAAATCTTTTCAGACCTAATTAATTAGTCAAAACATATGAGCATCTAATCCTATCCTGATCCACTGCACTCTCTGTCTGTCTGTGTCTAAAGAGGAAAGCAGCCCGCCCTTCACAGGCCTCAAAGGAATGTGGCATGAAGTGCCAAGATATGACGTGGAAGCAAGAAACCTCCCCCTGACACTCCTCGGACGCAAGCCCGCCCTTCAACAATCTCCCGGGACGTTTCTCGTACCTAACCCATAGAAGCCAGCTGAGCTGAGAAAAAGAAGAAGTGCCCCCATCCAGAAAGGACAGTATTTATACCCTAATTATTGGCAGAGTACACAAAGATGTAACATTTTTCAGTAAAACCTTTACGTGATTGGTCAGTCATGATGCATGAGGTCACACTTCCCTGACTCATTCTAAAAACCTGACTTCACTAGTCTTAACAAAAGAAGCATACATGAATAACTACATTTATAAACATTTGCAACATTTACTAGGAAAAATGTTTCAATCTAATTCATCCTTCCTTCCTTCTCAGCGTAGTCAGATGGACACTTTTAACTAACTGGTACATTGGCAGAATGACAAGAATGTGCAGTTCACGCTGTCCTTGTCATGAGGAAAGCTGCCACAGTCTGCACATGCTCCCTTCTCATTAAATTGCAAGTCATAGCCTTGATGGATTCACAGGCAGCCATGTTTTGTGTAGGCCCCAAAAATAAAACAAACACAAAGATAATATTAATTTCATGTAAATCAGTCCATTATGTTTCCCTCCCTCATACTAATACCCCTTATAAATGTTTACCTAGCCAAGCTATTAGTGAAAAGCAGCTTTTCTAATATTTATGACAACATGCAAAATAAATGTGAAAATAGCATTTTCATGCTTTTAGTGTAACATTTAAAAGCACACACAGTTAATATAGCGCACACTGTTAATACAGCACACACAACAACATGCTTTAATGTTTTAGATAGCTTTTCATGCAAACAAGCATTTAGTCCCTTGTGTCGTGTTTGGTGCATTATTAATTCACACACATTATAAAAAGAGGTGTTATTAACTGAAAATGTTTATCAAAATATGCAACAAGTCAAAGTCTATTAAGACAGGAATAATGAATGTAGATTATATGGGATGGGCTGGGAAGAGAAAAACACATTCTATTAATCTTCAAAGCTAAAAAGGCCACTTTTATCTACACTGTAAAGCACATGTTAATTCAGCACAAGCATTACAGACTAAATAGGCCTCACTTTCATGTTTTTCATGTGCCATGTTTTTAACTTGCACCAAAATGTGCGTGGCAATTTAAATGCAGCCTGTCTGAAGCACAAAAAATAAAACAATGCATGACTGCAGATGAAATCTGCTCCATCAAATCCACCCTTCTGATCATTCAAATCATAATAAAATGATTTATAATTCATCACACATATTTCATTTCACTAGTGACAATTTTTTTTTTTTACATTTTTTTTTTACATTGCAAAAGCTGAGCATATAAGAATGTTACTTCTATTTCTAAGGCAAACACAAGTTTGGTCTGTAATCAGGTCATATATAGCCAAGCTCAAATGTTTTAGTGCAGAGTTCTGTGGGTAGCTTCTTGGAACAGTTAGTCTTCTTTAAAATAAGTAACTAAAATAATAAAAAAGGAATTCAACATGACAGTTTCAGCATTTTTTGCTCATTTGTCATCAGCTTGTCATTAGTATGGCTCATACTTTCCATGCAAATTGGACTACTTAGGTGCTGTGAAACTCTGACAGAGCACCATCAATCCTTTGCACTTTTTTCAACCAAGGCCTTTCACTCTTATTTTCACTTTGATCAAATTCAGATGTTTCACCACAGCATCTCTCAGATCAAAGCCGTTGCACCATCCATTATGCAGATCTTGTGTAGCAGCTGCAATCTGGTGAGAAACTGCACACTGTACATCAACCAGACCTACACAGCAATGGCTAGTGTTCTCCTCAGTGTTTTCCACAAGTGCATTTGCATATGCATTTTCAAGCCACTTTAGTGTTGCTGAAACACAGTCTTTTGCAAAAGGTAACTCTGTGCTGCCATTGTGTTGCTTTATTATGCGTGACACTTCAGACAGATAGCTACAATCCACTCTTTGTCCAATCTGTTGTTCTGCACTCATTATCTTTGAGACCACATTATGATCTGATTTCAGAGAAACTGGCAATCTATACCTGGGCATCAGTCTTTGCAATAACACATTTGCCACTTTGCAGTTGTCATTTTTCTCAAAAACAGTTCTGATACAACCCTGTTGTGCTGCTTCAAAAACATTTTCTTGAGCCTCTTTAAATTTAACTGTGAAGATTCCATAGAATGTACATGCTAACAGAACACAAATTTGTGCAACTGAATTAGCATTTCTCTCTTCCATGACAACAGTGACTCCCAATTGAGCAGATATACTGCATGTTATGGTAAGGGCAATCAATTTCGAATTTTGGGCTGGGGTAATAACTAAAAGCCATGAAGCTTTGACAACATAATGTATAAGGAGCACAGCATGTGCTGCTTTTAATGTGTCACCTTTCAAACTTGGGCCATCTACAAAATGGACATTGTTGGGCTGACTCAGATGTTCATCCTTCAAGTCTGAATTTGGCTTTATGCATATTTTCATGATATTTAGACACTCATATTCAGTTTCATCATAATCCAATTCATTTGCTGACATTTCTGTGAAGTTAGGGTCAAAGGTCATTGGGCAATACATCACAGACCCTTGAAAACAGTCATCTTTTTCAATAGGCAATGAGAGAGCGCAGCCCTCCCTCTCACTGCAAATCAGTGTATTTTCTTTCAAATAAACTTTCATTCCTAGTGCTGGGGCGCAGCATTTTTTCTCTTTCAACTCTAGGAATGCTTTTGTGCAGTTGTTGTCCAATGGAAGCGGATCAGACACACCTGAGTGTGTCAGCCTCAGTAAAGGCTTAGCCACTAGGAAAAAGTTTATTAACCACTCTCTACAGCAGCTAACCATTCCCAAAAATGTTCTGACTTCTTTCTGAATTTGAGGTGGATTCATCTTGGAAATTAATTCCACCTTCTCTGGTGACACCTTTCTACCTCCCTTTCCAATTTTGTGTCCCAGGTATTCATCTTCTTTTTGACAGTACTCCTGACTATTCTCATGCAATGCCACTGTGACATGAGCTTGGCAAAAATAAATAAAAATAAGCCATTCTTCACCACATGGAATGTGAAAAAATATATTGGCTGGATTCGGTACCACAGGACAACATGAACAAAATATGCTTTTAATCTCCTGCACTAATCTGTTCTTTTTATTTATTTTCTGTGAACCTATGATCAGAAAGTTACACAAACTTCCAATCAATTCCATCAAAAATCCTTTTATTGGTAAAATTCCTGCAACTGAGTCTATTCCTGAATACATGTCATCTGGTTCAAATTTTAATAAGACATGTTCTGCACATTTTATTAACCTGGCATCCTTCTCTGTGAACTCTCTTATTTCTGTGTTTATTATTTTTTCCAAAGCAGAAGGTAATTTTTCAACTGTCTTTTCTGAAAACAATGCTACAACTGTCTCTTGTTGGGCCATTTTAAAATGTACATCCTCATCAGGATTCTGAAAAATAACATTATCTGGGGTACAGTAATCTGAGCTGCTTAATTTGCAAAATAATTGTTTTCCTGCTAGGCCTGAGTCACAGACAACAGTTTTGCAATCTTCCTCAAATGGGCCTAATTTTGGTGCACAATTTTCTAATACTGGGTTTGTAATTTCTTTCTTTAAAACTCCTGCAACTAAATCTGGACTTTCCACTGCCTTCACAATGGAATTGGTAAATTCAGAACTGTGAGTGTTAAAATTCTCATTTGCAAAAAGAGCAACCTGTTGAACTGGATTCTTATTTTTTCTCAGGAAATAATTCCCATTTGCTCTGGACAACCTATTTAAATTAATGTTAGCATTTTCCATATTTTGTGTGACCATCTGTGCTTGAAAAATTCCTGCCATAGGTACCTGTTTCTGAACTGACATTTGCATTTGCTTAACTGGCATATTTTGCATCTGCAATTCTCCATGTTTTTGTGCATCATGTTTAAATTTATATTTCTTCTTCCAATGCTCAAATCTGTTATAAAGATGGCAAAAGGACACATTTTCCAGCAGTACAACATCCATATCTGAATTTGCACAAACCAAAACACCTTTACTTCCATCCTGTGCTCTTTTAATCTGTACCCAATCAACATCCTTTGCTGGCACTCTGCCCTTTAGGAAATAAATCACTGCTATATTTTCCTCCATAACAACAGAAAATGATGGTGCATTCATGCAAACCCTTTTCACTGTCTTCTTATTTGGCCTTTTCACAACAACTTTAGATTCAAACCACAATTTAGTCAGCATGGCAACATAAAAGAACATTTCCAAATTAATGCACAACTCTTTCAATATTTCATCAAATCCATCAACTTGTGGGTACCACAGCATAAATGTGTCTCTCAATTGTGGGATTGTGTTCAGAAATGCTGCAAGTTCACTTTTATTCTGTGGCATATGAACATGCACTTCTCCCACCATTTCTCTCAATGAGTAAGCAAAAGCTTCTCCCTCATTCTGCTTATTATTTTTCTCAATTATATCTGGTGGCTTCTTTTCCTTATCCATTTTCCTTGCTAGATCTGGTGGTTTCTTTTTCTTCTCATGTTTTCTTGCCCAATTGTCTCCTAATTGCTCAAGCCCATTGCATTTTAAAAAATATTTTATTTCTGCAATGTGCAATTGCATTCCTGAAGAACACATTTTCTCATTTGCTTCATCATCCATGTGTACCCTGAAACCTTTCTGAAATGGAAAACTTCCTGAAACATCAGTTTCATATTTATGAGCCAAATCTGTCAGTCCATTATGTGTAGTTAATGCACATGCAGCTGTTTCCATACTCAGGGAAATGAATTCTTTTTCCTGACACTGGTTCACATTTTCATGATTTAAACAGCAGGGACAGTTAATTTCTTCATGTTCACATGTTGAATTTAAAACACTAAGCTGTCTCTCTTTTTCAGGGCCTGTGTTGTTATGTTCTCCCATGTTCTCTATATTTTTAATCACTGCTGCTTCCTTAAAGCAGGTTTGAGCAATCCCATTTTCAATTACATTCATTTTATCCTGGGCTGCAGATTTTGTAAATACCATTTTTCCCTCACCTTTCAGTGCTTGGGGTAATTTCTGTTCAATAATCTGTGTATTCTGAGTTTCTGAAATAAACTCTTGCAAAATCACTGATTCTGCAGCTCTTTGAACTTTTTCAGTAGGGACCATATTAATTGGGACAGTCATAATTTTTCTAGGCATTATCTGTGCATCTGCAGTTTGCAATTCTTGAACTAAATCAGTCATATTTGAAGCAGTAACACCTGGAGGTATCACTGACAGTGCTGAATCAACAGGTAATGGGTCAATATAAAATGTCTGCACAGTTTTCTCAGTCTGTATTTCTCTCTGTTCAACAGAAGCAGTAGCCCCTGTAGTATTTACTGGTTCATTATTTTCAGTCTTTTTCATGGGAACCACATAAAGCGGTGGACACTCAGTTAACAATGCATCCATTTTTTCATCCCCTGAATCATTATTTATTTGAAGCTCTTTATCATCACTAATTTTCTTCTCCTGCATCTGGTGCTTTACCTTTTTATCCTCACTTGCTTTTTCTCTTGCTGTCTTTTCCCACAGGCTTAAAGCCTCAAATTGTGCAGCTTTAGATGGCATCTTTATTTCACATAACACTTCCCTTAATTTGTCAATGATTTGCAATTCAAAAGTACCATCTTTTGGAAACCTCAAAGCACCCTCTTTTTCAGTAATCTTGCACCATTGTTGAACCCACATACATGTGTTTTGTCCCAAACTGGTAGACATAAAATGCACAGGTGTTCCTTCAGGAGCATCACCAATAAAAAACGAATTTTTCACTTTACCTCCTAACAGCTTCTTTAAACCTTCAAACATTTTCATTTTTGCAATAGTTCAATGCAATTTCTTTTTTTCCAAAGCTGTCAGTCTCAATTTTAGTCAGTTTTACTCTTACTACTGACCCTCCACAAAATCTTACTGCAATATTTCTCTTAATCAATAACTCTGTTAGTAACAACATAAATACATTCGCTACTCTGTCTGTTGTGCTAAATAAAGGATAGAATTATATTCACTGCGAGTAACACATTCCGCTTACCCTTCACAAAGTAAGACCTTCCGTTTACTCTTCAAACACTACAGGTAAATCCCTTCCGCTTACCTTTCACTCAAGCTCAGAAGAACCTGCTACTCCTTTGGACTTATCCTTCAGGATATATCTTAGTCCAAAGTTTCACCAGCGAACCCTTTTGCTGTCAATCAAGCTCAGAAGAACCTGCTACTCCTTTGGACTTATCCTTCAGGATATATCTTAGGCCAAAGTTTCACCAAAGAACCCTTTTGCTATCAATCAAGCTCAGAAGAACCTGCTACTCCTTTGGTGTGACCCTTTCTAGGTGATATCAGACCAAAGTTTCACCAGCGAACTCTTTGCTATTAATCACTCACACAGAAAATAGTCCCTAATTTAACACTGCCAGCCCTACCTAGCTTCTCAGTGCTATTCCAACAGACGAGTAACCTCAGTGCAGTGTGGCTTCCATTTACCACCCGCTATTCCTTCCCGGGATTCCACAGGTGTGCATACCTGCGTGTTCCAGACAACATAGAACAAGACACTAACTTAACATGAAGAGTTAAAACATGTAATCAATAACCAAAAAAATATGTCCTATGAAATTACCAATATAATCAATAACACCATCAATTCAAAATGAGCAAAATGTCACCAACAGTAAAAAAATCCTTACTATTTTCAACACTTCAAAAATACATGCTAGCATATTAACAACATTTCACAACCCTATTGATACTCACACCACTTCTTGCATCACCTGCCAGTACTGCTTTGCCAGTCTTCAGGTTCTGAGCATTGGAGTCAGGAATCAGGACTTGGACATTTATCTAACTTGGGCAATTATTTTATTTCCCTTCTTAAGGTCAATGATCCATTAGTTGAGTAGTTGATGGTGAAATCAATAATTACTAATCACCAAACTAATCAATAATGACCATCCTCTGCTTACCAAAAACTGATGGAGAGCGGTAATTTCTTCTGGTAGTTTCTCAATGTAAAACCTCCATGCTACCTCTAATTTACCGCTCAAAAGGTGTTGGGCCCTTCACACCATGTATTACCTTCAGGAGACTTTAAATAAAGATGAACAGTCAAAATACAATTATTATTGTAAGCCAATAAAGAGAGTTGTTGATTATTTTAAAGGGTTTTATTTTCTAGTCAAAAAGTTAATTTTTCTCTGACCCTTTATTCATTAGTAAAATATCAATCAGGTTACAGAATTTGGAAAACAGGAAAAATATCAATAATACAGAACACATTACAGTCTGCATATAAGCATTACATGTAGTTATGAAAAATGTGGCGCAAAAGTCTTAAAGAGTTTCTAAGAAAAATAGTCTTGCAAAGCTAATCAGTACTTAAATAGTTTGCAAAAATATGCTATTAAGAGAAATAAATGCATAAATCAAATAAATCTTTTCAGACCTAATTAATTAGTCAAAACATATTAGCATCTAATCCTATCCTGATCCACTGCACTCTCTGTCTGTCTGTGTCTAAAGAGGAAAGCAGCCCGCCCTTCACAGGCCTCAAAGGAATGTGGCATGAAGTGCCAAGATATGACGTGGAAGCAAGAAACCTCCCCCTGACACTCCTCGGACGCAAGCCCGCCCTTCAACAATCTCCCGGGACGTTTCTCGTACCTAACCCATAGAAGCCAGCTGAGCTGAGAAAAAGAAGAAGTGCCCTCATCCAGAAAGGACAGTATTTATACCCTAATTATTGGCAGAGTACACAAAGATGTAACATTTTTCAGTAAAACCTTTACGTGATTGGTCAGTCATGATGCATGAGGTCACACTTCCCTGACTCATTCTAAAAACCTGACTTCACTAGTCTTAACAAAAGAAGCATACATGAATAACTACATTTATAAACATTTGCAACATTTACTAGGAAAAATGTTTCAATCTAATTCATCCTTCCTTCCTTCTCAGCGTAGTCAGATGGACACTTTTAACTAACTGGTACATTGGCAGAATGACAAGAATGTGCAGTTCACGCTGTCCTTGTCATGAGGAAAGCTGCCACAGTCTGCGCATGCTCCCTTCTCATTAAATTGCAAGTCATAGGCTTGATGGATTCACAGGCAGCCATGTTTTGTGTAGGCCCCAAAAATAAAACAAACACAAAGATAATATTAATTTCATGTAAATCAGTCCATTATGTTTCCCTCCCTCATACTAATACCCCTTATAAATATTTACCTAGCCAAGCTATTAGTGAAAAGCAGCTTTTCTATTATTTATGACAACATGCAAAATAAATGTGAAAATAGCATTTTCATGCTTTTAGTGTAACATTTAAAAGCACACACAGTTAATATAGCGCACACTGTTAATACAGCACACACAACAACATGCTTTAATGTTTTAGATAGCTTTTCATGCAAACAAGCATTTAGTCCCTTGTGTCGTGTTTGGTGCATTATTAATTCACACACATTATAAAAAGAGGTGTTATTAACTGAAAATGTTTATCAAAATATGCAACAAGTCAAAGTCTATTAAGACAGGAATAATGAATGTAGATTATATGGGATGGGCTGGGAAGAGAAAAACACATTCTATTAATCTTCAAAGCTAAAAAGGCCACTTTTCTCTACACTGTAAAGCACATGTTAATTCAGCACAAGCATTACAGACTAAATAGGCCTCACTTTCATGTTTTTCATGTGCCATGTTTTTAACTTGCACCAAAATGTGCGTGGCAATTTAAATGCAGCCTGTCTGAAGCACAAAAAATAAAACAATGCATGACTGCAGATGAAATCTGCTCCATCAAACCTCGAGCCAATATGGCAGCTATGTGACTCATAAAGATTAAAAGTTGCTAGGAGCGATTCCAAAGCCTCTCCACGTGATGAGTGTTCAAAATGCGGAGTGGAGGAATAGGGGAAAAAATCCTCGTGTTCCACATGGCAATCCACATTGCATGGATGGATGTTGTAATCACCCATAAGGATCACCTCAAACCCATGGACACTATTCTCATTGTGGGTAGACAGGAATTCCTCTAGAGTTACCAAATGCTCATTCAAGATTTGACTGACAGGAGAATTATAAAAATTAACAAATAATCTGGGATGTGAGTTTGGTGTAGTTAGTTCAACCGCTAAGATATTTATTGAATTGGTTTTAATCTGTCTTGGCTTCCCTTGAATATCTAGGGAGATGTATATAGCCAAGCCCCCCTTCGCCCTTCCTGTTTTGCTAGGAACTGCCGGTACAACAAAATAGGAAAAGCCGTCCAGAGCAAGTCTGTCTGACGTTTCCCAGGTTTCTTGAAAAGCAAGAATGTCATTGGGTCTAATTATCTCCAACCAGTTCTTGTCGTTGAATTTGGCTCTGAGGCCAGCGACATTCCAGCTCATGATTTTGCAGGCCCTAATGCCTGTAGAGTTCCGATCTTGTGATCTGGGAGCAAATGGAAGACCCTCACCATTACTGTCTTGTCTGGGAGAGAGTCAATCGTTTTGTTCCATGGAGGATAATGGGGCATAGCGATTAAACAGTTGAAGAGGTTCTACAAAAAGATTATGCTGTGCTAAGTGGGAATGATGGGCTGCTACATTATGCCTTGTGTCCTGCCCCCATCTAAGGTTTGAATCCCAATTTCTATCCCACCCTGGCGCGGGAGTCCTTGGGTGGGTAACGTTCTGCTGTTCACCATAAAAGAACTTTAAAGTTAAGGGAACAACAGTACCCTGTCTGCGTTGGGGAGGGGATAAATTAGCAAGAATATTGGGAAGGACGTCTTGATTTGAGAAGCTCACAGTCCCCTTTAAACTTTTTCGGCCGGTTTCCCAACCAGGGGACCCTAGTTGCTGACTTAATTACGCTTGCCAGATGGTACTTTCCCCCTGGAGCTAACCGCATGTTACTGGTTAGCCAGTGCAAGGCCTTGCTTGTGAGAGAGGTGGGGCTTTCCACTGTTCCCCCTTCCAGAGGAGGGACATTCGCTAACACTAAGACCACTGGTGTGGCTTCAACTATAAATTGTAGGGGGTCCGTTGAGTGAGCGTTTACTGGGGGGAAGCTGACAGAGGGGGTTCTATCTGTTGGGATGTTGACTAATAGAGGACCCTCGCTGTTAACAGTCGATGTTGGTGGATGGGGCGGTAAGTTCTCGACTGGCAACTGAATCCCTACGCCATCACTTACAGCCTCTCTGACCACATTTCCCCCTGCGTTGTTACTCAGGTTTGTGACTAACGTAGTTATATTTTCTACCCCACCTGCAACCGTAGTATGGAGTCCACCCAGTCTCTTAATCTCCGCTTGCAGTTTGTCAATTTTTGATATTAGGGGTTTAACAATAGCGTTAATTTTTAACTCAAGAAAGTCAGCAATCCTTTCAAAAAAAGCGTCCTCAGATGTATGAATTTGTTTGTCCTCCACAATGTTCACTTGCTTTTGCTTTGGGGTAATAGCCCTCTTCCTTCTTATCCCTGGTCGTGGTCCGCCCTGCTTAGGTGGGTTTTTGGTGCATAATCGTCTTGGCCTGGTGGCACGCCCTTTGGGTGTCTGCTCGTCGGATGAGACACGAGTCTGTTTCTCCTGATCGGAGTCAATGTGTCAATGTCACTCTCAGCCTCTACATTGGGGACCTCAGAGGCCGAGGCTATGTTAACAGGGGTGCCAAATGTTCCTTGAGAGTTAGGGCCTCTAGTTATGCCCTCATGATGAACTTCCTGCAGAATGGTGTCATCAATCAAAATAGATGCAGAGGGGGACAGACATCGTAGGTCTGGGGATTGGCTCAACCCCAAAGAATTTCTCCTCTGCGTATTTATTTTTTTGACAGTTTGGACCAGGTAATTGTCAAGAGTATTTTGCGGGGCTTCCTTGGATTTTGTAGACATGTTTACAATATACACACTAACTCAACTTTGAACAAATTATAATATCTTATAGGAGACTCTTACAACCATATGTCTTACTTGAGGTATTAGTTCCTGCAGCGGTTCTGGCCCTGCCCCTGCCACCTCCTGCCGATGAGGGCCGTAGAGGGCCCGCCCTTTGCCCGGGCTTCGCCCCGGGCGTCCCGCGACGCGGGGGTATCGGGGATTTTGTAGCGCCTCCTGGCGCGTTCTCCCCGCGTCCTTTGTCACGTGTTGTGCGCCGCCGCGTGGCCTGCCGGGTGTTGTGGTCCCCGGAGCGGCGGCGCGGTCTTTGTGGATTTGGTGACTCTCGGCGGTGGCGGCTGGTACCTGCTGCAGACTCTCGGCGGTGGCGGCGGTAAGTAATTTGTCTCCCCCGCTCTGCCGGGGTGTCGGGGATTTTGTAGCGCCTCCTGGCGCGTTCTCCCCGCGTCCTTTGTCACGTGTTGTGCGCCGCCGCGTGGCCTGCCGGGTGTTGTGGTCCCCGGAGCGGCGGCGCGGTCTTTGTGGATTTGGTGACTCTCGGCGGTGGCGGCTGGTACCTGCTGCAGACTCTCGGCGGTGGCGGCGGTAAGTAATTTGTCTCCCCCGCTCTGCCGGGGTGTCGGGGATTTTGTAGCGCCTCCTGGCGCGTTCTCCCCGCGTCCTTTGTCACGTGTTGTGCGCCGCCGCGTGGCCTGCCGGGTGTTGTGGTCCCCGGAGCGGCGGCGCGGTCTTTGTGGATTTGGTGACTCTCGGCGGTGGCGGCTGGTACCTGCTGCAGACTCTCGGCGGTGGCGGCGGTAAGTAATTTGTCTGTAACTGTGAAAGTGGAGAGGAGTGAGGTCACAGTGCACCTGATAAGGGAGGGCCTGCTTAATTTGAGCCTGTTGGTTTCCGGTGCTCGCACTGGCATTTAATTGTCAACACCAGTGCTTGTAACTGTCTGCCCAATGGTGGCACTGTATGTCTAATTTAAAGATGAGTACAACAGTTGTTTATCACTTCAATATTCATAAAAAAATTGATCATTGACTGCCTGCCGCTCAAGCCATTCTTATAGCTTTGTGGGACTGGTATAGGCAGAATTGTCACACGTGTAGGAGTGTGATGATAAGTAATTGTGTTGGTACTGCCATTGGCAGCCCTGGGAGGGGCAATATGTGGTGCAAGCTGCAGTGGGTGTAAGGGACTTCGTAAAACTACTACTTGTGCCTGTAAATACTTAAAAACACAGTGAAATGTGCCTGTCTGGGTTTGAGCACATTACACTTCACAGAACAATTATACCATGATTACCAGAAGCAGTAAAATAGAAGCAGCTCCAAGGATCAGGCCCAGCTGAAGAGTAGGAAAGATAATGTGGAAAGAGACTGTGGTCTGCAGCAAGGACAGCCAAGGGGGCTTCTAAGCACTATGAATAAAGGAACAGCGGCCGCCCAGAGCCTGCACCCCTTCTTGCAGTCACCGCGAGGCATCCCGAGTGCCTTCAGCCGCGTGTGTGAGCCGCACTTCAAGGAGCCCCGGAGCAGCGCGAGCGCCCCTCAGAGCCTCCGGAGATCAAATATCCGCGTGCGCCAGGGCCTCACCCCGTACATGATGCAGTCGAGCCTGCGGCCCGCCACGGAGAGCCCAGCGCTCCTGCACCTCTCCAGGCTCCGTGCTCCTCCCCCACCAACAGCTCAGCGCCCAGGCGGGCGCCATTTTCTGCAGGGAAGCACCGGAGCTCACCAGGTCAGTTTGGGGGCAGACTATGGGACTATCGGACCACCAAGAGCCTGCTTTTAGCTGCCGCTGAGCCCCCCACGCACAACACCACCCCCCACAGCGTGTTTAACTGGGCTCTGTTGAGAGGCCCCCTCCTCCTTCCCTTTAAACTTTGTTTTTGACGCTGCTGCCTCCCGTTCTGAGATCAGCTGCCTTGGCACCTGTGGTCTTTCTTCCCTGACCCCTGGTCTCCGGATTGAACTCCTCTGCCCCAGCTCCTCATGGACGATGAGGCTGTGACTTTGATGCAGACTGCCTTTCTCCCCCCGGACTTACTGGCTATGGCAGCCCTCTTCCTGGACTTTCGGACTTGGATCTTGTGCTCCCCGCCATTTTCTTTTTATGACTCGCTTCTTCTTCTACCTTTCTCCTCCGCCATTTTAGCGATCTCTGACCTCCCCCTCTGTCCTAGCGACCTTTCTATTGTCTCTCCTGTTGCCTCTGATACACTCCTCACTGTCTTACTCATTACTATCTGCTTGTCTTACTCATTACTATCTGCTTCCCTCTCTCGTTTGTCTCACTTTCCTGCCCTTCTCTGTCCCTCCCTTGGTTATGTGACTGCATCCCCCCTCGACACCACTTAATGGAACTCTGCTTTTCTGTATATAGAGATAAATCTAATCACTAGTATATGCAGTAGACCTTTCTACTCTACTATTCCTATGTAACTCTTAGAGTATATCCATTCGTATCCCTTCCCTATGTATATAGAGATAACTCTAATCACTAGTATATGCAGTAGACCTTTGTACTATCTACCATTCCTATGTGACTCTTAGAGTATATCCATTCGTATCCCTTCCCTATGTATATAAAGATAACTCTAATCACTAGTATATGCAGTAGACCTTTGTACTATCTAACATTCCTATGTGACTCTTAGAGTATATCCATTCGTATCCCTTCCCTATGTATATAGAGATAACTCTAATCACTAGTATATGCAGTAGACCATTGTACTCTCTACCATGCCTATGTGACTCTTCGAGTACATCCATTCTTATCCTTTCCCTATGTATATAGAGATAACTATAATCACCAGTCTCTTCTGTGTGTGACTTTACATCTTGTACATTTGCAATTTTTTTCTGTGTGTATCTTTGATGTAACGCATGTAATCCTACGTCCTTATGTTTTGCAACTGGTTCTTATGTATAGCGCTCTGACACCTTCGGGTAAAGTTCGCGCTATATAAAACCGCATTAAATAAATAATCCTCAAACCCCGCTGTTTTTCAGGTCCCAGGCCCAGCCCTCGGTCTGTGACGTTTATTTAGGAATTTTCAAAACAAGCCTGCCGTAGTTATATACGGACACGACCACTAGATGGCGCCAGGTGCTGGATCCACTGTGTTTTCTCAGTTCGCTCAACACAATAAAATTATGAAACAAGTTCTCGCCCATTTGTCACACCTCTGGAGTTTGTTGATCCCGGACCGTCTGAAAACGTCTGCCATGCATTCCTACACTGTGGTGCGCCCCTGAAAAGACACTTAAATCATGCTCAGAACTACAAGCCATGCTCCAGTTACATAAACATTCAGTGGCTATATACATCGACAATCAGCGTAAACAAATATATATAACAAAAACAGAAAGCGTCATTTTAAGGATGTTGCGGGCCCTCCGCAAGACCTATTTGAAGGCCTCTTTTCACAACAACGTTTAATTTCATTGTCCATTTCTTTATACGTCAAGCACACGTGGTACCAACAATTACTGAATTGTATGTTAAACTGCTTTATGTGGATAATCCAAACGTAAATTGGAGCTCTGCCACTATGAACACTACATCAATTCAAATTACCTCGTGAATATAGTTAAATATTGATTCAATTATGTAATCAAGAGTCATCTGTAAACGTACATTCACACATTCGGATATTTGTTGGCTTTGGGATCCGAGTGGGGCTGACTTGCTATGTCACCTAATCTGTGTGTTTTCTTCCTGCCTTAGCTTGACCGAGACAGAAATTGGATGCCACTCTCATGGCACATGATACATGCTATTAACTTCCAGCTGCTGTATTCGTGGACTACTGAAAGTCATTCTCCTGTAATGCCTACTAGTGGGGAAAAATGCAACAAAGTTTGTGTAAAAAAAAAATAAAACTATAAACGCACATTCTTGGTACACGCTGAGCTTGTCACGTTAGCCAAATAGTTGGCCACGTGGATGGGATTCCTGAGCCAAATAATTATATCATATGCCATCCTAGTCTTCATAGTGCCCATCTAGCGCCCGTTTTAGGATGCTAAGACGAAATGCAAGTGTCCCTCTGCCACCTGAGGGGGAAACTGGAGAGTACTCGTAGACTGTCCCTTGCATCCGTGAACGGATATAGCCGAGCCGGTATCTTATTTTTACCATACACCCAAAAGGTAACCTGATGGTTTCTTAACTAAAATGTGAAAATGTGTGTGCACTAAATGACTCGAAGGGCTAGAGAGAACAGGGCATTTGCTTTTTGAAGACGAGAACCCTCACTCACCCTATGGGGGACATGCTTCATCATTGGGCTCCCTCTTGCACACAGTGCCCGCAAGGTGCACTGTGTGGGCTACAACTCTCCCTCAGGAGAGGAGCATGAGGTGTTTTACACTCCAATGTGATGTGTGAGTGAGGGGCAGAGTGCAAAAATAATATCAAAAGGGCATTAAAACCATCTCATATGGGAAACAAATTATTTTATTGAGTATCCCCTCTGGATGGAATTAAAAGCAGTGTAATGATAGGTGTAAGGATGTTCCCTATTGGACTAGGTCAACATGTTTCTGCCAGGTGACAAAGAGCTTGTGGCATTCTTCAGGACCAATGTCTTGTCACTCTGCTACATATAGTGATATACAAAACACCATACTTATTTATATGGATGTTTTCAGGACCAACTTCAGTCTGGTCTGTTTACTGTAACACACAAAAAACAATATTATGTTATACACATATTCACAATCATACCCAAGGGCTAATACCCATTTGTAGGTGTAACTGTGCTAGGCCACCACACACGTGAAATGACACACACGGTGAATCAATGCTCTCACCAATAGCAGACTAGCTGTCTGCCTCTACCTTTCCAGGTCCTCTATCTATATTCGGGTACCTAAAGGCAAAAAACAAGGTCATGTCATAAGTCCTTGTTTACATGAACACATCTCAGATCGATCGAAAAACAAACATATTTATAAAGTTACTGTGACAGAACAAAACCCAATCCTGGTCTTGTGTGCTTGTCCTTCTATTGGGTTCTCAATACTCAAATAAAGCGCTCAAATAACTTCAAGTCTATGAGACTGTCTAGAAGAACTAGACAGTTTCCACTCAAAATCTTTATCATTAGTACAATTTCTCCTGGCCCTAACAATTTTACCATATGGTATCGCATTTAGTTGACTCATAGGGTGACAACTCTTAGCATGTAGCACTGCATTACAACTCATTGTTTTTCTATACATCCTACTACACAGTCTGTTATTTTCAACAAATAACTCTACATCTAGAAAAGTAATCCGTTCCTGGCCAAAGTGTGTCGTAAAGCGTAAATTCAAATCATTGTCATTCAAATAAATGAAAAAGTCCATCAGTTCCTCCACAAACCCGGTCCAGATCATAAGGCAGTCGTCAATAAACCGACCCCAGTAATATAGATGTTCTATCCATCCACGTCCCCTATGGCCCCAGATCCACTTCGCCTCGAACCACCCCATAAAGAGGTTGGCAAAAGACGGAGTGAATCTGGATCCCATCGCTGTACCGAGGTGTTGTCTGTACCACTTATTATTAAATAGAAAAACATTGTTTTTAACTACCATTTCTGTCATCTGTAAAATCATCATCGTATGGGCAAAGTACTCTGCTGGTCTTTTGTTAAAAAAAGTCTCCAGGGGGCGTGGTCTTGCTGGGCATGCTGTGAGACGCGGGTCAGTGGAGCTCCGGCCGCCCACCACCGATTTTCAGCATTTACAGTGGAGCAGGGGGCTTCTCGAAGCTTCCTCTGGGGGCACATACCTGGCGGTGGCGGAGAGGACTTGATCGGTGTGCGGGGAGCAGCTTGGAGGCGGCAACAGAGGTGCGGCCGGAGCAGCTCTGCTTCGGTCCCTGGGCCCAAGCCGCGCATCTGCCATTTTGAGGCGCCTGGCCCGAGGAGCCTAAGGAGGTCATTGGGCGCCGCAGATCCTGCCTGGCCCCCCCGCGGCCCTGTGTTATGTTATGTTATGTTAAGGTGATTTATTGTGCGCACAGATACTCCAGCCAAGGAGCGTCCCGGCGCAAGGACAAGGCAAAACACAACACAACAGAGAATAAAGACAGAGCCACTAAAACAGGAAAGTTTTTATCGCCCTCCGAAAAGTCAAAAGGTCCTCCATCAAACGAATTTCAACAGGGAGGGAGTTCCATGCTGATGCAGCCACGACCCTGAAAGAACGGCCTCCCATACGGCTGAGCCTGAATCTGGGGACCACTGCAAGGGCCAAACCCTGGGAACGGAGACTGCGGGTGGGGACATAAAAGGAAAGGCAGCTCGACAAAATTTCCGGGCCGATACCTCTCAGAATCTTAAAAGCAAGACACAAGATCTTAAAGAGAATGCGCTTCCTAACCGGAAGCCAATGTAAAGAGCGAAGGACACCTGCCACAGAACTAAATCTGGGCAGGCCAACAATCGCTCTCGCCGCGGCATTCTGAACCCGTTGCAAACGGGTTAGTTCGGCCTGGTTAGCCCCAGCCAGGAGAGAACTGGCATAATCCAGGCGAGAGATGACAGTAGCCTGGATCACCAGTTGCCTGGTTGGGGCATCAAAGAACTTGAGTACTGGTCTCAAGCCCCTTAGAAGTCCAAAACAACAGGCCGCAGTCTTTTGTGTGTGCCCTACAAAGGAGAGGCCGGCATCCAACCATACCCCGAGATTTTTCACCTCCGACACCGGGGTCGGAGTAGGTCCCAGCTCTGAAGGCCACCATTGGTCGCCCCACAGCTCCACTCCCTTACCGACGACCATCACCTCCGTCTTTGTGGCATTAAGCTGAAGGCAATTGCCTGTCAGCCAACTAGCCACCGCCTTCAGTCCAGACTGAAACCTGGGGGCCGCAATTTCCGCGTCCCCGCTGAGAGTAACCGCCAGCTGTGTGTCGTCGGCATATGAGACCAAGGTTAGGCCCCACTGCCTAGCGACATCAGCCAGCGGTCTCACGTAGAGATTGAACAACGTGGGACTCAGCGAGGACCCTTGCGGAACCCCCATGGCCAGCGGTTGGTAGTTGGACTTGAAGGGAGGAATGGCAACACAGAAGGAGCGGTCGTCTAAAAAGGAGCGGAACCATTGCAACACCTGACCGCCAATACCAGTCTCCTCGAGCCGGTGCAGGAGGATGCTGTGGTCCACCGTGTCAAAGGCGGCGCTAAGGTCTAACAAAATAAGCGCCGCCGTTTGACCAGCATCCAACCTTGCCCGGAGATGTTCCACCATCACAAGTAACGCGGTTTCCGTACTGTGCCCAGCACGGAATCCGTTTTGTGTGGGATCGAGGGCATTGGTTCGTGCCAAATGCTCAGACAGGGCCAGATTGACGTGGGCCTCAGTAATCTTGGCTGGCCAGGGTAGCAGCGAAATGGGGCGGTAACTTTCAGGCTTAGATGGGTCCAGAGTGGGCTTTTTAATAATTGGGGACACCACAGCTTGTTTCCACTTAGCTGGAACTACTCCCGTTTCCAAGGACAGATTGACAAGGGAGCATATAACTGAACGCCCCATAAAAGCCTGATCCCGAAAAAGAGCAGGCCTTACCGGATCGGATGGGGATCCGGATTTAACTTGCAATGCAAGTTTGTCAAAGCCGTCCGAGGTGAGGGGGGGGAAAACAAGCAGAGTAGTCTGATGGTGAGCCCCATTGATACTTTCCTCACTGTGCCCTGTACCAGAAAATGTCCGATAAATGGCTTGCACCTTCCCTAAAAAGTAGGATGCGAGGGATTCACAGTGGGAAAGAGAGCTTTCGGTCGTAGAGGTGATCCGCTTCGTCGTAAGATCTTTAACGGCCTTAAAGATGGCTTTCGACGGATTAGAACTGTTCCGGAATTCAGCGGCATAGAAGGCCGCACGGGCTCGGCAAATAGCTCGATGGTATAGCTTAACGGACCTGGAGTATGCGGCTTTTAGGTCAGCCCCATAGGTCTTCCTCCAAGCCCTCTCAGCCCGTCTACAGGCACCCTTTAAAGCCCGAAGGGCGCCATCGTACCAGGGGCTCGACTCTCGAGAATTGATTTTAGTTGATACAATAGGTATCAGAGAGTCCAAGGCCCTGGTGATCCAAGAACAGAAGAGGTCATACCCCTTTTCTACATCCGTCAAAGGGCCGAGCGGCTCCTCTAATAGAAGACGATGAAAGTCTTCTAACCGAAGCTTTTTCCAAGCCCTCTTCTGAACCCGTCTAGCCGAAGAGATGGAAGGGGTGGCAAAGACAGGGCATAGGATGGATACCAAGAAGTGGTCTGTCCACTCCACCGGTGAAACAGAAGTAATTTGAATCCCCGGCAGATTAGTGAACAAGGGATCCAAGATATGCCCCCCTGAATGGGTAGGCTGGGAAACCATCTGAGGGAGTTGAAAGGCCTCCAAGTCAGAGGAGATGGAACGTACCGTCAAGCCAGAGAGGGTGTCGAAATGCAGATTTAAATCTCCCATGATAGAAAAGTTGGCACAGTCTGCAGCCAGAGGGCCAACTATATCAGGGAAAGCATTCCTAAACACCACATCACTGCCGGGTGGCCGATAAACGACCATACCGGACAGGGTAAACTCAGGGCTGACGGAGACCTTGAACAGGGCACTTTCACACCCAGAGATGCTTAGGGCAGTCCAGACACAGGGATAGATAGATTTTACCACTAAGGCTACACCGCCACCCCTACCCCGCCTATTCAAGGTGTACATCGAATAGCCGGGTGGGCAAGCTAGATTAATGATAGCGGTGTCAGCATCCTGTAGCCATGTTTCAGTCATGGCAAATATATCTGGAACTTCCTCCTCAATGAGGTCATAGATGTTCTGGTAGTGTTTCAACACCGACCTCACATTCAAGTTCAAAATCTTCAGGGCAGTAGGGATATCGGCAGTACGGCAGGTCTCCGAAGGCAGAATCCCTGGGAGAGAACGCGGAGAGTCAAGAGCCCACCCATTACAAGGGCAATGGTATGGGCCACGCAATGGGTGTACCGGTGGAAGGGTACAACAGCAACTTACCTGCCCAATGGCCAACAGGCAGTCCCGTGTGTACGCCCGCATGATGGACCCCGGCGGAGTAATAGTTGAATAGACGAGAGCCAGAGCCAGCCACGTCCAGCACGTCCTGTCGCGGACGGGCGCAGACGGGCAGGACTCTGGCTTGACTCAGGCGCGAGTCAGGCGCCACCGCTACGCGTCACCGCTGCGCGACACGAGCGAGCTTTAAGTAGGGCTCACCTGTGGTCATTAACAGCGCTGGAGCGCTGAACCAATGGCACACTCGACCCTTGCCTCCCCCAAGATGGCGACCGGGCGCCAGACACAAGAGATGTAAGGTAACAGGTCCGCTCAAAACGCGGTGGGGGGCACAATTAACATGCAAGTGTGTGGGCACAGCGTAGAGGAGTTAAAAGCAGGGAAAAAAGCAATTTAGGAAATAAAATACTAAATGCGGTAATTTTAAAAACGAAGCTGCGCTTACACGCAAATTACTGCAGCATAGCGCGCGTGCGTGCTAATACCTTTCCAGGGGCAGAGCTAAAGAAATGCTCGCCTTAAGTAGGGCTCACCTGTGGTCATTAACAGCGCTGGAGCGCTGAACCAATGGCACACTCGACCCTTGCCTCCCCCAAGATGGCGACCGGGATGTGAGCAGCTGCGGGATGGAGGGAGACCCCCGCGGGAGCAAGCGGTGTGTGAGGCGGCTCCGACGGGAGGCGGCTCTGCTTCGGTCCCTTGGCCCGAGCCGCGCATCCGCCATTTTGAGGCACCTGACCCGGGGAGCCTGAAGAGGTTGCTGGGACGCTGCGGATCCTGCCTGACCCCCCGCGGCCCTGTGAGCAGCTGTGGGACGGAGAGGGACCCCCTGCGGGAACAAGGGGTGTGAGGGGCAGCTCCGACAGGAGGGGGTGGACCTCTGGCCCTCCTGTACCGGACACTGAGGTAACGGGTTTTTAGGAACCCGTTTGGTGCCAGGGGATAACACCCGAAGACCTCTGAGTTCTCCCTGTTCCGGACCACAGAAACACGGAGTCTTCTAGTCGAGTCAGAGATCGAGTTTTATTGATAGCTACCAAGTAACAGGTGTCCTAGAAGCACGACAAACACGGGTCATGTGTTCTCAGGAGACTATTCGTTTTTACAGAACCAGCCTTCTCCTTATATACAGAAATAATAGCTGCGAGCGAGAATTCTTGAGTTTATGATATGGCTATACACATATTTCTACAATAATACAAAAGAGCGAAGTCATGTAGGCAAGCCCGTATTTTAGATGTCCAATGCGTGATAGATTACTTAGCCAAGCCAGGAACTCCCATCAGATATCGATGAAACCCCAATAAAGGAAGGCACCTCCTAGTCATAAAACTGGCCATAAACCGGGAACAGGACAGGTGGGTGTTTGTAGAAAGCATGGTTTGTATGTAGTGAATGGTTTGAGGAATGTTATGTATCGATGCTATCGCATTTGGCCACTGGGCGAGGGGCTGCCCAGACAGGTTTGGCTAAAGGCGATGGAGTCAGTTGGGACAGGTCAGGGGGGAGTCAGGGAAGGTGGGCGTGTCCTTTTGGATCAAGCTCGACCTTTAATTGACTTATCATGAGGGCAAGACACAAGATGGATATCGTTTACAAAATGGAGTCTGAGGGGTCGGGACGGAAACTACGATTCAGGGGTGTTAGCATGCCTCGATCATGACGCAAATGCATAGGAATGATGTCCTAATCATTATCGGTGCGCTGACACCAAATTCGTCATGGTACGTTGATATTTTGTGACACGGGTATTGGACCTCGTTATCGGGATGACGACAGGGTCCAGATTTTCAGAACCACAGACCCTCCTTTTGCCCTTATGTAAGGCAATAAATCATATTAATCTGAGTCCAAATCCGTATGAAGGAATTCGTGGAGATGCTGCTGTAACATCATTCTGTTGCTCGGTTCGTCTCTCGACACAGGCTTCCGTACACATGACGTAGCACAGAGGCCACATAGTGCAGGAGCGCACTGTATACACAGGCAGAACATAAACAGAAGTGCTAAGATCATCCCAATGAAGATCAGTGTTTTCCATCCCCATGTAGTGATCAGTTCCCAGAACCACCCTAGTAAGGACCAATCTCCTTTTTCCACGTGGAGGGAATCAGATATTTCGTGTAGTTTAGAGATGGCCTGGTAAACTGTCGGTGCGTTATCAGGGATGAAAATGCAACAACTGGATTGGTTCACTCTACACACACCACCACGATCGGCGAGTATGATATCTAGGGCAACTCGGTTCTGAAGGGTCATAAGTCGATCCGACTGAAGTTCGGTCGTCAAATTTCCAAGGGCTCCGGCCGTTGTAGTCACGGCGGATTCAACTATCCTCGATAACTGGCGAATATTCTTGCTGTTTACCATAGGCCCCCAAAATGGCAGAAAACCCTTTGCGAAGTCAGCGAATTCCTGACCCGCGGTGTCGTCTTTGCTCACGACACCTCTAGCTGTCCTTGTCCGATGGTAATCTGCTCTGGCCGTGTAGGTGGGAGGCAGCAGAAATGCGATAAAGCATGTACCTGAGAAGTCAGGGGGAAACCACGTGTAAGCTTGGTCATGGCAGACGAAATACGTGCCTTTGGCTGCTAATAGTATAGGGGAAGTTCGGGAAGCGAACACATACGTTTCCGTGCATATACTCTTTCCTAATTGTGCTTTGGGATCCCTGCCGATACCTTGTAAACATAAGTGACCTCGGTTGGGTACTATCCAAACTGGGCGGGATTTCTTTGCTGTCTGGCTCTTACTCAGGTAAACCCCATATTTAGTTACGTTCCAACGAGTGTACGGAGTGAGTTCATCTTTGGGAATCGTAAGATAGGTGTCGAACTCTCTACTCATATTTCTTATCCCTGCTATTAGTGCCTTGTTACTGGAATCACTTTCAGTAGAAAGTGTCGGGTATGGTTCTAGGGCGAATAGGAAAATGGTCTGGAAAGCCCACAGAGAACCATAATAACTGAAAGGCAGGATGAAGTATGGGATACCCTTATCCGTCGTGTGTGGCATGAGTCCACATATCCAACAGTTCGATGTGTTCATGATGGACTGGTGTTGGTGTAGGAGTTGAATAAATGAGTTATTTACAAATTCGAGTCTTCTGGCAGATTCGTGTTCAGGTAGAGGGTGAAAGTAGTGTGGAGAGATAGTAGGAGGAGGCTGTGGCCGGGTGTCATTTGAAAAGGTAACTTGGAATACGAATAGAGTATAACCAGTCAAAAACATCGTTATGCTACACAACATTAAAATACATGTTATCAAAAACTTTCTCTTGGCCAGTACAGTGCATAATTGTCTTTCAAAGTTTGGGAGTCTGGTAGGTCTCTTTACCCTAGGAAACTCCATCCTCTAGTTGCTGCCCGCGGTGGTAGGTTGGTTCTGCCAGGGGGTGCGCTCTGTTCAGTCCGGGGTAACTCCCTTGGACCAACCAGAACCGTTGACCTAAACGTCCCCAGTTGCACTCCCCAGCCTTCAACCGCGACCCTAGCAGCAGAACCGGATGGCGGTTCGAAAATCAAAAATGAGCAAGTTTCCTGAGAGTGAGAGAGCTGAAAAATCAAAAATAGTTCTTGGAGGAAGGGAAAATCACATTCGTTTGTGTTTTTTTTTTATTAGTCTCTTTGTCTTGACCTTAGATTATAATGTTCTTTCCCAGGTACGGTGTGGTCTCCAAACAATGCCTCAGGTTCAGTAGTGTCCAACTGCATAGACGGTGGCACAAGTCCTTGCAAAATACGATCACTCTCCTTTTCGGTACCAGTTTCTTTTAAACATGCATCGCTGAAAGGGATGAAGCGAGGTATGGATTCTGTCTCGGAGTCGGCAATTCCTTCGTTGACCCACCGGTCGTATGGAAGGGGCAGAGGGACCCGTTTACAATGGGTCCCGTGCACCCAGTTCTTTTTGCCGTCCACCCGAACCGCTGACCTCGTGGAAAGAAGTACCAGGTAAGGTCCGGTCCACCTCGGCTGTCCGTTGTTGGTGCGCTGGAAGTTCCGCACCAAGACCCACGTGCCGGGTGTGATGGTGTGACCTGGATCGTCAGAGGCTGGTGGAGAGGAACTGTGAACCTGTTGGTGTAAAACACGCAATTTAGTTGTCAATTCGCACAAATAGTCAAGCAGTACGGGGTGCTCTACTTCGCTAAGTTTCTTTGGTCTTGGCACGCCCCAGACGTTGGCTGGGCGGCCAAACACTATCTCGTGAGGGCTAAGTCCTAATCTGGAATGGGCAGTCATCCTAGTTGACAAGAGTGCTAGGGGCAAGGCGTCGGGCCATTTAAGACCTGTACTGGCTTGGATCTTGGCTAATTTGAGCTTTAAAGTGCCGTTGTAGCACTCTACCAATCCAGCTGATTGGGGGTGATTCGCAGAGTGGAATTTTTGCTGTATGCCTAAACATTCACACACTCTCTTCATCACGCGTCCTACGAATTCACTTCCATTATCACTCCAGACAATTCTAGGCATGCCAAACCTCGGGAAGAACTCTTTGACAAGGGCTTTGGCGGTTGACAAGGCAGTGTTGTCTTTAAGGGGGTACGCTTCCACCCACCTGGAAAAAGCGCAAACAACAACGAGCACATATTTCAGATTGTTGCATCTCTCCATGTGAATGAAATCGAGCTGCAAAACCTCGAACGGATACGTTGGAGGCGCAAAATGACCAGCTGGAGTTGGGGTTCCCCTACCGGGATTGTACTTCAAACACACCATACAGTTTCTGACCACATTCTCTGCATATTTCGGGATGTTGCTATTTTGCCATACTGGGGCCAATACTTTACAGATTCCTCTTGAACTGATGTGTGCAAATCCGTGAGCCATTGTTACTACTGCAAGTACATAGGCGTTAGGCAATAACCATCGCTGGTGTTCTGACAATTCGACCCAACAACCATTCGTATCTAATCTACCCTTGCTTTCTCTCCATTCATTCACCTCTTTCTCAGTTGCCTCGGCTTGTATAGATTTCACGCTTTCAATGGTGTCCTCACACATTCCCACATCAGTAATCCATCTAGCGGGACCTACAACATACATCCGACTCATTGTGTTCCTTGCAGTCTCTTTCGCAACCTCGTCTGCAAATGCATTCCCGCGGCCAACATCATCCTGAATCTTTTTGTGTGCACTACATTTTATAATGGCAACTTGTAGTGGCAAGGTCAGTGACTGGAGGAGCTCATTAACTAGCTGACCATGTTGTATCTTTGCACCATGTGACGTAAGAAACCCACGTTCACGCCACAATCTCCCAAAACTGTGAGCCACGCCAAAGGCGTATTGGCTTTCAGTGTACACATTCACTCGCTTTCCTTTTGCTAACACACATGCTCTGGTAAGCGCAATTAGCTCTGCAGCTTGTGCAGAATTATGGGAAATGCGCGCAGTCTCTATAATGGTGTGTAATGTCGTTACGGCATATGCTGCAGTCGTATCACCATTCGGCAGCTTGAAACATGAACCATCAACCCATAAAGTATCATTGCATTCAGGAAGGGGAGTGTCCTGTAAGTCTACTCTCCCTTTTGTCTCTTCTTCTGTCCTAAAGCAGCAGTCATGTTTGTCAATCTCGTCTGTTCCTGTCGGAATGGGTAATAACGTTGCGGGATTCAGTGTATCGCACCTCTTTATGTGGATGTGACTTGCTAGCAGCGTAAGTTCGTAACTGGATAGTCGAGCGCTAGTAAGGTGTTGTGTCTTCGTCCTGTTTAGTAAAATGTCTACTGCATGCGGAACCATAACGATCAGAGTATTATTCATGACTAATCCAGCGGACTGTCGGATGCAGACAGCTGCTGCGGCGGTAGCCCTCAGACAACTTGGTAGGGCTTTAGCCACAGGGTCTAGAGTTGCCGAAAAATACGCGCATGGGCGCTGTCTGTCCCCAAAATGTTGTGTTAAAACTGATAATGCACAACCTTCCTTCTCGTGGACATATAATGTAAAAGGCTTACTGTAGTTGGGGTTTCCCAACACAGGAGCCGAACATAATGCATCACGCAACTTGTGAAAACTCGTCTGGCAATCTTCAGACCAAGGCATAGGATTTGGCGTGTCTTTACAGAGTAGTGCCAGCAAGGGTTTAGCTAGTAGTGAGAAATTCGGTATCCATTGTCTACAGTACGATGTAATGCCCAAGAAGGCTCGAACCTCTCTCTGTGTCCTTGGGGCACTTAGTTCTGCGATTGCCTGTATTCTTTCTGGTGTCAGTCTCCTTCCCTCCTTCGACAAGATGTGACCTAAGTAGGTTACCTCTTGTCGGCAAAATTGTAATTTGGAGAGAGAGACTTTGTGCCTCATGTCACATAAGTGATGCAACAATGATAACGTAGCTTTCTTGCAAATCTCTTCAGTGTCTGCAGCGATCAGTAGATCGTCTACATACTGAATCAGAGTTGAACCATTCGGTAGAACAATCGTGTCTAGTTGTGTTTTCAGGGCCTGACTGAATATTGATGGGCTTTCGCAGTAGCCTTGAGGAGCGCACTTGAAGCGGAAACTTCGTCCTCCTAAATTAAATCCGAAAATATCTCTACTCTCCTCAGCAATCGGGATACTGAAGAAAGCGTTCTTCAGGTCAATCACCGAGAACCAATTTGCTGAAGCTGGAACCATCGTCAACAAAGCAGTAATGTCGGGGACAACTGGAAACTGTGGGATAACTATCTTGTTCACTTCTCTGAGGTCGATCACGAACCTATAACAGGGGGTTATGAAGGATCAGTACGTTTTAAGACGGGCAAAACTGGACTGTTACAAACATTTCCTGTTGTTTCTTCGATGACGTCTTTATCAATCAGGTCATAAACAATCGTCAATAGCGCCTTTTCACATTCGCTAGATATTTTGTATTGGGGAATACGTGGCAACCTAATGTTGGCTTTCAACGTTATGACATATGGTGCTATCTCCAAACGACCTACATCATTAGAACCATTAGCCCAGAGTACATCAGAAAGACTAGACAATTCAGTTGCAATGTTTTCTTTCGACACATACATTGGAGAAATGACCTTCTTACCGAAAGTAAGTTGTACTCCCAATGGTGAACAGTACAAAGTCGCATATAACCTTTTTAGCAAATCTAATCCTAACAAATTTTCACCGCAACCTGTTGTAAGAATGAGGGGTGCCTCTAATTCGCATGGGCCAATAGAAAGAGATACAGGACTGGAGATCGGGTTTCTAACAGGGGCGCCAGAGAAACCTACTGAAACATTCATTTCGCCAGACAAAGGTGCGCCAGGAAGTTTCGAGTGCATGATAGAACTTTTTGTAGCACCAGTATCCAGCAGAAATGGCTCTGACACTCCTGAGGCTATTACCTTGACATAAGGTCCATTCTGATCTACTGGAACTGAAACAACTCCCTCTCTTTGTCCATGGCTGTCCTAGCAATCGTTACCCTCATATTCATGTTCGGTGTGTTAGTCGTCAGCATAGTACTGAGCTGACCTGGTCGACGCATTATTCTGTTGGTCGAAGCTGTTCATCGAATTCTGAGGCGTAAAAGAAGTTGTATTCTGCGTGAAATTTCCACGGCCCCTACCTCTAGGGGCATGTTGAACACCTCTTCCCCTTACACCCGAAGCACCGCTCAAACCTCGCGCAAGAGCCGGACAATTACTTTTAAAGTGACCCTCTTCCTTGCAATATGCACATTGATTCGGGCCATAAGCAATACGCTGGTGGGAAAACTCGTTTCCTTGCGCGTTTCTCGAATACTGATGTTGCGGTTGATAACTGGGCTGACTAGCCGTACGAGGCGGATAAGCTTGCTGGAGAAGAACTTTAGTTTTTAAATCTTTTGTCTTTCTGTCTACTTTATCTAGCTCGTCTTTGCGCCTATTTTCATAGTACTGGGCTGTAGCTAACATTTGAGCTGACGTAGAGACAGCCCAAGCACTCTCTGAATCTTTCAATTTATTACACAGTTCAGGGATTAAATTATGTACGAACTTGTCTACAAACAATCTTTGGCCACCCTCGGTAGCCATATCCTGACCACTATGATCGGTGAAAGTCTCCTAGAATCTTGTGAAAAAGTCAGACACATTCTCATCTTTCTTCTGCTTGCATGCAGATAGCTTGTCCCAGTTCACGCGAACTTCAGGCATTATTGTTTTCATGTACGCAATAATTCTACCGGGAAGTTCAGCTATTAACGGCTCAGGTTTAGAACCACCAATTTGTCTAGCATCTATAGCGGCAATGTTCGCCCATGAGTCACCTAGTTCTTGGGCATGGTTCGTATGGCGTATTTTGCTCCATAGAGGATGTGGGACAACGTTCCCAAACAGCATGTCTATGTCCGCTAAATTCATTATACATGAGCTTGCAGTTTGCGATAACTCCTTATAATACCCAGTCGGGTTTTTACGAGGATCAGGCAATGTCTGCTTGAGCGCCAAGACTTCGGATCGTTTCCAGGGGACATGTACCCATACACGCTGGAAATGAGGCAGAATTGGCGGTACTACATTTGCATCGCCTTCCCTCCAAACCGGAGGAACCTCTCTCATGGGGTACTGTCTCGCTCTTTTCCTATCTGATACGTCGTCTTCGTACAATGATCTAGAGACGTTTCCTTTACTCCTATAAGAGAGTAATAACTCTATCGCTTTCTCAACATCTCTGCCTGTAATCATGCCTTCGTGGAACTTAAAGCGTGTGCGCCATAGTTCGTTCATTGTGTATGTGGGATCATTTGTCTCCAAATCTTCGCCCAGATATACACACATTTCTTCGAATACGTATCTCTGAGTGGGTGCGTTCCATTGATGGAAAACTTCCATAACAGACTGAACATCATATCTAACAGTATCCGTAATCCATTTACGGGCTAGTTCATTTAGCACTTTTCTTTCCTCGTAATCAGGCAGTTGACTACGTAACTGTCTATCTTCTGTTTTAGGGGTCGTCTTAGGCGACCCGAAGAAAGGTGAAAGCAGACCAGTGACGGTACCTGTCACTCTTTGTCTAATAGAAGGAGAAGCTTGCGGAGGAGCAAGTGCATTGGAAAAAACAGGCTGAGGCAAAGAAGAAGTAGAGGCAATAGTAGAGGAAGTTGAAGTAGTAGCAGACGTGGTATCATAAACAATAGCTGGAGCTGTAGGCAAAGTCGTAGAAGTAGATGGGGTAGGTAGCAAAGATGGCGGCCCTTGAGAAGGCTGCGCCGGAGAAGTAGGAACCAGCTGAACAGTAGCTGGCGTGTGTGCAAAAGCTGTGTTTCGTGCGCCGGGGCGTGGTATAGAAAAACGCTTTGGCGTTGTAGTAGCGTCTAACGCATACGGTGGAGGTGAGCTTAATAAGTGGGACATTAATGGATCTTTCTCGGATCTTTCCTCTTGACCTTGTCCCTTATTTGGTAACATCGGGTAGCATTTATCTACTGCTAGTTTCTTGCTCCTAAGTATTTGTTCGCTTTCTTGCTCTTCCTCGTTATCCCTGTATGCAACGGCAGCTTGCACCATCGACATACCTCTTTTATTCTTTTTCGCTAACTTTATTTCTTTCTGTTTGGCTTCTTTGCGCCATAAGCGAAAAGAGTCAAACATCGCCGGCCGGGCTTTTCTCTTGAATAATTTGACCTCTAGGTTATCTAATATTTCTGAGTCGAAACTACCATATTGAGGCCATTTTAAAACACCATCCTTGCGGGTGTATTTTATCCATACTTCATTATATGTGATAGGGCCTACGCCGTGCTTTACGTAGAGCTCATATGTTGGAGTTCCAATCGGAGGAACCGGACAGGAATCCTCTAATCGGGAGTCCTTACTATAACCAAGACAAAACAAGTTTCCAAGTCTGCTAAAACCAGGCATCTTTGCTCACTAGTCTAGCTTCAAACTTCAAAGGATTATCAATTACGATATTTCTCGTGAAAACACAAGTCCTTCGGCTTTGGGGCTTGCAAGTACCAAATCAAGGCGTATCTCGAGGATACCAAAAAACTAAGGACAAACTAAGGACTGGGAGACGCTCCACTTATACTTAACTGAAGTATTTGAAGATCGGTGACGTCGCTAGAAGACTCGTCTATCGTTTCGCTCTACCAAGGATCACTGGGTCCAAAACAAGGCGATAGTCAGGGCAGCAGTCCTTCGTAGCCGTCGGGACGCGGGGAACCTCGCAGCAAAGACCTTCGGAACCACGTCGACATACAGGGGTCGCTGAAGTGGCTGGCCGTCCTCCGGAATTTTCACACGAAGCTCCTCACGAACATCTGGCTTGGACCGTCGCCGCTTGATACCGCCCCGAGTTGGGCGCCAACTGAGGTAACGGGTTTTTAGGAACCCGTATGGTGCCAGGGGATAACACCCGAAGACCTCTGAGTTCTCCCTGTTCCGGACCACAGAAACACGGAGTCTTCTAGTCGAGTCAGAGATTGAGTTTTATTGATAGCTACCAAGTAACAGGTGTCCTAGAAGCACGACAAACACGGGTCATGTGTTCTCAGGAGACTGTTCGTTTTTACAGAACCAGCCTTCTCCTTATATACAGAAATAATAGCTGCGAGCGAGAATTCTTGAGTTTATGATATGGCTATACACATATTTCTACAATAATACAAAAGAGCGAAGTCATGTAGGCAAGCCCGTATTTTAGATGTCCAATGCGTGATAGATTACTTAGCCAAGCCCGGAACTCCCATCAGATATCGATGAAACCCCAATAAAGGAAGGCACCTCCTAGTCATAAAACTGGCCATAAACCGGGAACAGGACAGGTGGGTGTTTGTAGAAAGCATGGTTTGTATGTAGTGAATGGTTTGAGGAATGTTATGTATCGATGCTATCGCATTTGGCCACTGGGCGAGGGGCTGCCCAGACAGGTTTGGCTAAAGGCGATGGAGTCAGTTGGGACAGGTCAGGGGGGAGTCAGGGAAGGTGGACGTGTCCTTTTAGATCAAGCTCGACCTTTAATTGACTTATCATGAGGGCAAGACACAAGATGGATACCGTTTACAAAATGGAGTCTGAGGGGTCGGGACGGAAACTACGATTCAGGGGTGTTAGCATGCCTCGATCATGACGCAAATGCATAGGAATGATGTCCTAATCATTATCGGTGCGCTGACACCAAATTCGTCATGGTACGTTGATATTTTGTGACACGGGTATTGGACCTCGTTATCGGGATGACGACAGGGTCCAGATTTTCAGAACCACAACCTGTGTGCCCATCTTGGGGAGCGGTGCCCGTGAACCGGCTGGTGTGGTGGGTGCTTGCCGCCGCGTGTGCCCTCCTGCGTTGGTGGAAACGATTCAAAAAGGGGGGTGGTGATGGACAGAGTATCTGAATTAAGCAGAACACTCCTACCCAGTCAAAAGATCAGGGCTTGATCCATCACCGTTTTTTAGCTCACTGCACCATCCCAGTTCAGAACCTGGCTACATGCAAATTAGTCTGTCCCTGGCCCAGTGCATCATGGGAACAGGGCAGACCAAACTACCAAGCCAATTCTTTACTGGAAAGGAAACAAGCTTCTGGGGGCCGGTTTCTGGCATCACAGCCGTCTTCGGCCCGGCTTGCTTGAATCCTGATGGTGCAGTGAGCAAGGGACTCACATCTGAGCATACCCTTCCACACTTGTGGTGGCCAAAACGATTCAAAAAGGGGGGTGGTGATGGACAGAGTATCTGAATTAAGCAGAACACTCCTACCCAGTCAAAAGATCAGGGCAGATCTGCGTTGGTGGAGGCGAGAGTGTGGGGCCCAACTCGGGCAAATGGACGCTGCTGCAGTGACACGGTGAGTGGAACCCTCCTCTCCAGGGGGCCCGCGCGAAAACAGCCGCCATTTTGTCTACGGCAGGGCCCGGCTCATCCGGTGTTATAGAGGTGTGGGGCGATTGCGGAGTGGTGCGCGCCCTCACTGTGCCTTACGCCCCTGGGACCAATCGCTTCTGACCCTGTGGTTTCCCCTGTGATTTCCCCATGCTGTGAAGGGGGAGACGCCTCTCGAAGGGAGACCTGGACCTCAGGGGACCTGTGGAGCTGCCTACTAGGCCCCGGGGTCGTGCGGCCAGCGGCCTGGGAGACCCCACACCTCATTAGACTCATCACCGCCTGAAGTTTCAGTGAGGCCGTGGCCTCGGGAACGAGGTCTCGGGGGTGGCCCTGATTCCCTGTGCCTGGAGTCCGGACTGGCGTAGCTCCTCTACTGCATGTGGGTGTTGCAGCGTTCTGACCCCTTGGGCCTGGCCAGAATCGGCTGCACAGATGACGCTGGCTCTGGCAGGCCCACACTAATCTTCAGCACCCCACGGCGGAAGCGAACTGCCTACGGCGCCGATGAGGGGGACGCTCCTTGAGCTCTGTGGAGAACATACGATGCACGGTGAGCAACTTCAGTAGTCTGAGCGGGGGCTGGTGTTAGGAGGCTTGCCGGGCTGGAGGTGTGGGGGAGCCCACTGGCAGAGAGGAAATGATTACTGGTTCTCCCCGCTGTCCCCAGGCCAACTGCCGAGCATTTTTTCCGTGGCATCCAGGTGGCATTGAGGGAATACAGGGGCCCTGCTGAGCTTGTCTGCGCGATCTCTCCCCGTGATACAAGACCTTGACCTTTGGCCCCCCTCCGGAAAGTGGCCATTCTCGACCACACCGCGCCTTGCGCCCAAGTAGCGGAGGAGGTACTCCACAATCTTACTGCTCCCAGATCCAGGCCGCGGTGGGACTTGCACTGCCGCCGCAGTTCATCAACCTACCATTGCTCTGCGCTGACCCCTACTGTGGCTGTGCGCCTCGCGGAGCCATCTCCTGACGTCCACTTATGGTCGTCCTCTAGGGAATGGGGGCTTTCATGTCGCTTTGCAGACAGACGGGCATACCGGCACGCGTCAACTACATCTGCCGCTGACCCTGGAGGGACGAGAGGCTGTGGATACTGCTATTGGTTGCATACTCCTGTCTAACTCGGCGGGCAGGCGAGGAGCGGCGGGCGTGAGGCCTGCAGGGGTGGGCCCTATCTGGGATTGCAGGGAGCCTCGTGAATACATTCTTCGAGCATGCTGTCTGGCCGGCCCATAACAGCTCTACGATGACACGTACCAACCGTGGTAAAGACGCCCCTGCGCCATCTTCCAAGGATACTTCGGTTGCAGCATTGTGGGGCAAGGCAGGCGGGTCTGCCCCGGCAGAGGTGACCTCTCAGCCTGGCGGGGCATCACAGTCAGTGATACAAGCGTCGCAACCTGTGACAGAAGCGTTTATGGCCTCCTTCATGACCGAGCTGAAGTCCGAGATTGGTTCCCTGTGCACAGAGGCACACTCCTGCGTCCGAGAGCTCCGGAAGGATGTAGAGGATCTGTGCGAACTCGTGGACAGACTGGAAAAGACAGTCGATGCTCGCACGGAAGATTAAGAACAACTCTGGCAGCGCTTAGCTGGTCTGAAAAAGATCAGCACATAGAGCTACAGTTGAAGCAGGAGGACCTAGAAAATCGAAGTCGCCGGAAAAACCTCCGTATCCGGGGCGTTTCTCTTGGGGCAGAAGGGGAGGACAATGTTGACTTATGTGGCTATGTGGCGCAGCTTCTCCATGAAGTTTGGGGGGATGAGGACGCCTCTCCGCCGGCTTTGGACCGGATACATCGTGTTGCCGGGCACGCGGGAGGCCGGGTCTCCTCCCAGACATATTGACCAGGATCCACTTCTTCACAGAGAAGGAAGCAATCCTTTGGGCGGCGAGAGCCAAGCCGGACCTCACATATGAGGGGCATAAAATACAGATTTTTCAAGATTTGGCACCCAACACCTTGCGAAGCCGTCGGGCTTTCCGGCCTGTAACGGACAAACTGCGCAGCCTTAAAATCCCATATCAATGGGGTCATCCGTTTGCCCTTATCTTTCAATGGGAATCTAAGTGCAGGGTGATACGGTCCTATCATGGAGCGGCTCAACTACTACGTCTGCCCACCTCTCGGCCTGCCAGCCCGACTCGTTCCTCGCATGCTGTGCGGGTGCCGGCTAGGGCCTCCTGGTCCACTGTGCTCCGGCGCAGATGCTCACCACCTTTGGACGAACATGCTTCCTTGCAGGCCAAAAACAACATCATTGAGCATATTCGGTCCCTGGAGGGGGACAGATCGGATGGGGGCCCGGGCTCCTCAGGACCTAGCTGAACAGTCTTTGTCCCCATATCGTTCTCTGTGAGTCCTCTTTGGCCTGCTCTTGCTGTACTCTGTTGAGTTCTGGTTACTGCCCCTTCTCCCGTGCTTGACAGAGTGGCTGGCGCCGGAACTCCATGTCGGAAGTGACTTGTGAGCAGCGAACGATCTACCCTCCACTGTTCCTGGGAGAGTGACGTCTCTGGGTTTCTCCAAACCCTAGGGTGCAGGATGACCCAAGAGTGGAACAGTACAATGTGGCCCGGTTGGCCGATGTTGCTTGTTCCTTTTTTTCTCTTCTTTCCTACTGTTTTTCTGCCCTCTTACCTTACCTTCTCTCTGCTTCTGGGGTGTGGTGGGTGGATGTTTGGGAGGCTGCAGTGGGCACTGCCACATAGGGGAGGTCCCCCCTTCCTACCCTTTTTCGGAGTTTGGCTATGGCTAGGTGGGAGATTCCGCGGGCTAACCAGTGACCTATGGTGTTAATGGCTTTTCCTGACCCTTTAAAGATCCTTTTCCTCAATGTTAAGGGACTTAACTCCCCCAATAAACGTCGGCAAGTGTGACGCTACATCCTACTGCACTGCCCAGACATAATTTTCCTTCAGGAAACTCATCTGCTTAAAGGTGATACCCTGCGCATGGCACATCCTAAATACCCCCTTCAATTCTGGGCAGCTGCAGACACCAACAGGGCGGGTGTGGCTATTCTCTGCAGAGGGGGCATCATGCAGGGAACCCTAAAGACCTTCCGTATCGCAGATGAACGTTTCATCAGGGCGGGAGTGGTGGTTGGCAGACGCCTGCTCACGCTGTGTAATGTTTATGCGCCAAACCAGATGCAGGACTCCTATCTCCGGGCGCTATTTAGGGAACAGGTGCCACAGGGCGAAGGCTCTTTGATTGTAGGGGGGATTTTAACTTGGTGTGGGACCCTGCGTTGGACCGTAGTGACGCCTCTTTGAATGGATCAGGTGCCATTTCATCCGCGCTTCGGCAACAGATAATGGAACTCGGCCTTATAGATTCTTGGCGGTATCATTCCCCCGAGGTGCGTGATTATTCGTATTACTCGCATGTGCACCGCTCGTACTCGCGCATCGACCATTTATTCATCTCGCATGCCCTCATAGGAGATATGCTAGCAGCGGCTATTTTGGACATTTCGATCTCCGACCACGGGCATGTTGAGCTTCTCCTGCAGGACCCGGCGTCTGGCCCTGCACGTCAGGCGCGGTGGCGCTTACCGCCGCACATTCTGCGGGATCCGGAGGCTGTGGAGTCAATACGGTCTGCCATAGACTCTTATTTTGCAAGCAACGACCTCCTCGAGATCCCATTCCCCGTGGTGTGGGACGCCTTTAAGGAGACGATCCGAGGCCACATCACGGCTATGGCGATTGCTTGTCTCGGGAAGTCCGCCAACTAGAAGATAGCCTCTCCGTGGATATAAAGAAGTTGTAGGTGCAAGATCGGGCACACTCTTCCCTCGCAAATTGGCGGAAACTCGCAAACCTAAGGGGCCAGCCCCGCTGTCTGCGGACTAACAAAGCCGAATGTTCTTTGCTGGCCTTGAAACAGCGGTACTTCGCGGGGGGGACCTGCGGGCCCGGGCAGCGAAGGCCCACATCGCAAACCTTCAGGTACCTGACGGAGGGCGGGCCACTGCGGAACGGGCGAAATGCAATGCCTTTAGGTCTTACTACACTGCCCTTTACAAGGCGGACGCACCCTCTCAAACCCATATCGATGAGGTACTGGACCACTGTCCTTGGACCCCAATACATCCGCATTCCGCTGCGCAGCTGGAGGGCTCACTTTTGCCGGAGGAACTGACTGCAGCACTGAAGGACCTACCCCTTGGTAAGATGCCAGGCCCGGATGGCCTGCCAGTAGCCTTCTATCGTATGTTCGTCTCATAGCTTCAGCCCTACTTGCTGCGTCTATATAATTCCTTCTCGGACACGTAAGAGTCGTCCCCTTCCTTGGGCATGGCAGAAATAGCTCTCATCCGCAAGCCGGGGAAGGACCCTACCCTATGTGCCTCTTACCGTCCTATAGCGTTATTGAACACGGATCTCAAACTCTATACCAAAATATTAGCCAAACGCCTGGAACCCCACATGCCGGGGCTTGTGGAGCCAGACCAGGTTGGCTTTATCGCCAATAGGCACGGGGCAGATAACGTGCGAAGGATTGCCCATCTGGTAGGGAAGGCTCACCATTGGAATATACTGGCCTGTCTTCTCTCGCTTGACGCGGATAAGGCCTTGAACCGGGTGGAATGGGGCTTTATTCGCTCGGTCCTACACAGGGTTGGTCTGGGGCGCAACATGATTTCGAGGATTATGACGCCTTATCTCTCCCCTCAAGCACGGGTCCGTGTCAACGGGCGGCTCTCAGACCCCTTCTATATACACAGGGGAACTAGGCAGGGCTGCCCCCTATCACCTCTGCTCTTCGCTCTGGTAGTGGGGCCCCTGGCAGAGATGATTAGGCAAAATGAGGACATCCACGGCCTAAACTTAGGAGGGCGCCAGAATAAAGTGGCACTATTTGCGGATGATCTTATCCTTACTTTGTCACACCCACATACCTCCCTCCCGGCGCTCCACACTCTTCTGTAGACTTTTGAAAGGGCGTCCGGTCTTAAAATTAATCATGCCAAGTCTTGGGCTTTAAACCTCACAATCCCGTAGGAGGAGCTTCCAGCCTTGGAAGCGCTGGCTCCATATCAGTGGACTGCAGACCATATTCGTTATCTGGCCCTTAAGCTGACCCCCTCCCTGGACACGTGGTCTCAGGTGAATTGGCGTGAGTGCAAGTCAGTTGTCCAGGAGGACATGAGGAGGTGGAAGCCACTGACTATCTCCTGGCTTGGCAGACTTAACGCTGTCAAAATGTCTATCCTCCCAAAAATTCTGTACTGGTTCCAATGTCTATCCACCCCCGTTCCACAAAAACAGATACTGGCCCTCCAGAGGGAGATCACCAAGTTTATCTGGGGTGGCCATCGACCACGGTTCTCCCACAAGATCCTCATGTTGCCCAGAGATAGAGGGGGTCTGGCATGCCCTAAGCTCCTGGACTACTACTGGACTTCGCTCCTTCGTGTGGTCTCGGAATGGACAACCATCGAAAGCGAAAAGGTGTGGTTTCATATGGACCAGACCGTAACGGGACGCACTATCTGGGACCTTACATGGTTTCATAGGACGGCGCGCTCCCGCAGTGCCTATATGGCGGTGCCTACAAAAACGGTCCTTGATATATGGGACAAACTAGCTGTACGTATGGGGCTGATGACATTCCCTTCACCTCATACCCCTATAGCAGACAACCCGCTCTTCCCGCCGGCATACCATACACAAACATTTGCCAAATGGTTACGGGGAGGGTGCAGAGTCATTGGAGACATGGTTTGTAGGCGGATGCCTGATGACGTTTGCCCAGTGCAGAGACGAATTTAGTCTCTCGCCAGAAGCGAGTCTGCAATATGCGCAGTTGCGGCACTGGGTATCGGCGCCCACCAGGTGGCAGGCGGCTACCCGACCTTACACCCCCTTTGAGCGGCCGGTCCGCTCATTCGATGATTCGAAGGGACTCATATCACGAACATACCAGATCCTTCAACATCCGCCTACACTGACGCTACACCCGTACCAACGGCAATGGCACCTGGGGTCGGGAACGGAAATCACACCTGGACAGTAGAATTGTCTTTGGCGCGACATTCCTAGGGTCTATCGCAGCATCCCACAGAGGGAAAATACATATAAAATTTTGACGCAATGGTACTATACGCCGGTCCGGTTGCACCGTACGTTCCCTGCCACGTCCCCCCTGTGATGGAGATGTTTGAATGCATCTGGCGACTTCATTCACATCTGGTGGGCCTGCCCGCTCCTGACCCTGCTCTGGAAGGAAGTCCTTAGTCACATCAAGGAGGTGTTGGGGTTCTCTCTGCCTGACTCCACAGCCACGATCCTCTTGGGCATCAAACCTGCCACTTTGAAAGCACTCACGAACAGCGATTGGACCATAGCTTTACATATGCTCGGGCCGCCAAACAACTCATTGCACTCTATTTGAAAAGGCCTGAGGCGCCTCCGATTGCTGCTTGGTTTGTGCGACTCTGGCACGTTTTAACTATGGAGCTCTTCACTGCTCGACGGCAACTGCGAGAAACTCATTTTAATGCTGTGTGGTGTCCCTTGGTCCAACACCTCTGTAAAATAGAACATGCACGATACTTGCCTGTCAAGCTTAGAGCGCTGCGTCTCTTTGAGGATGCCTCGCTCCCGCCAAATCCTAACAGGCTTCTTCCATGCCCACACTGATTATAATTCCCTTCTCCCAGCGCGCTCGCTGCGGCCTACGCAGTGTCCCCGGTTAGCCATTGCTGAGTGTTATCTATGGTCTGCTCACTTGCCTACCCAGATAGCTGTTTCTGTCTCCCATCCTTCCTTTCCCCATCTATCCCTGCTTTGCTTCTGTCTGTCTCTCACTATCCACTTTGTTAGGGCTTATTGCCCTTGTTTATAATGTTACTGTCCTTCTTTTAATGGGTCCTGAAATGTAACGCAACCTGCCATTATTGACACATCTACTGGTTCAAGCAGTTGGCCTACCAGGACTGGTTGGCGACATACCCTTTCGTCATAGATTCCCAGTTGCCTGAGTCTGCATTGAGAAACGTTTGCAATTGATGCGGCCAGCCCTAAGTGGGTTGTAGGCTTATCGCTGTTTATGTCGAGACCTGAATTGCACAATTCTTAATGATATCGCTTGTAGACAAGCCTCAAGGAACCCTACAATAAGTTGTTATCACTGCACATCCTTGACCACACGGCCGGCCCAGCAAGGGTTGTAGGTAACATGCTGTGTCTAAATTGGCCTCTCGCAGTTTTTTATTTCTTTCCTGAGAACTAATTGCAAATAACGTGGCCGGCCCTGAATGGCTTGTAGGCTTAACGCTGTGTACACATGACCCATTGCTCCTTTCTTGTTTTGGTTAATAAAACAGACTTCAAACAAAAAAGTCTCCACTGCCTTTATACCTAAATGATGGTGAATATTAGTATATAATGATACCACATCCAGGGTCACCAAGTACATCCTCTGTTCGCATGCTATATTGCTCATAATATTCAATACATGCTTGTTATCTTGTATGAAAGAGGGAAGAATATGAACATATGGTCTCAAAAAGGTATCTATATACTGTTACAATTTCTCCGTCGGTCCTCCTATACCCGAAATAATCGGTCTGCCCGGTGGTTTCTCTCTATCTTTATGCACTTTAGGTAAAGTGTACATACATGGCGATGATGGAGCAAGGTGATGAACAAGATTTTGTTCAAACTTGCGAAGTTAATCTCTTATAACCTTAATTGAATTAATATGCTTGTGGTGAAATTACTAATCAACATAGTTTAAGAAATTTTTGCATCAGTACACGCGGGATAAACTAATGTGCTTCATGTTGGGAACGCAAAGAAGAAATGATAAAATAACCTTGTCTATTGTCTTTGTCAGTATTAAATGCGGCTGTTTAACTAATGGCATGTGCTTATTTTGTGTGCTTATGTTATGTTTTTTTCTGTGACAAAATGCATAAAAGAGTTCCTGCAGTTCCTAAAGGAATGGTAAATATAATGCTGCATATTTGTGCTTCAGCTAGGTAACATAATTAACAGGATTTATTAGTAAAGGGGGTGGGTAACAGAATGGGTTTCAATTCTTTAATTAATTGATGTCTTGTGTTTGTTTAATAATAGTTTCCAAAGTGAGGCCTAGAAGTGATTCAGAAAATATGGCAGACAGAGTTGCAGATGAAAACTTGTCCAGAGTGATGCCTTGCACATGCGTAGCTGTGAAGACTTTTACTGCACAATCATCATATAATTTGAAAAAGCTGTTCTTCAGCTGAGTTGAACGTGCACTCGGACAAAGGCTCAAGGACAGGAACTTGTTGTGTCTGCCAAGGCTAGGAAGTAAATGTTTGAAACTCGTGAAAAAAGTATCTTTCCTGAGGAAGCTCGAAGACGTGGTAATGAAAGACAATAGGGCTTATGTAAAAGCCTGGGCCTGGTCAAGTAACGGACATGATCTAATGTTTTATCGTGGACTGACACAGGACAGCCAATGAAAAGCTCGGAAGCGCTCAGAAAAGTGTAAAACGTAGAAAGTTTAGCTAGAGGGAAAGGTATAAAACCTGACACTTGGAGCGGAGATAAAACTCTCTTCTTTCCGATTCCTGATTGACGTGACATCCTGTCGGACTTTTGGCGCACGTAAGGACAGCAGACTTTAAATGATTTTTCCTTTCTAGGTGAAGTGAGAATTAGACAGGGAAATAGATTTAGGGACTGGGAACTATTATTCCGCTAATATTTCATGTTTTTGAGCTTGCTTTGAAAGTGTCAGTTTATTAATTCATTTCCTCATTAAAATGCTGCTTTCTTATTTGCTTATAAAATAAAGATTCTAAAACGTAAATGCTTCTTTCTTATGATAAATAAAGTCAATAAAATTACATTTGAAATGACAAGCTGGTCTTGTTTATTCATGATCTAGTTACCATCAGTTGATTCAATCGCCTTAGTGGCCTGATTAATGATTGATAAGTGTTTTAAAACCATGGTGAAAACAGATAAACTGCAGTTGTATATAATAGTGTAAATAATATGTAAGTAGTGTTTATTAATCAGACCACATGATTCAGTCGCTCAGAAATTGTCTCATTGGTGTTATGGGCCTTTATAAGTGTTTCATGATTAATGGTGAGTATTGAGGTGATAGGTAGCGTTTTTGAGACAGTTTTTCAATAGGAGCGCTGGATCAATTTCTTGGTAGCAGAGTTCGGTTACTATGGTAACTGACATGTTACATGGTAAATACATAGGATCAATGTCTAACATATGTTAGGTATGTTAAGTTTGTTCAGTTGTTATATGTAGTCGAAAGGTTTTTTCCAGCAGTGTGAAAATTCCTGGTTTGTGCCGGCAAGAGAAGTGTGACAGGTAAAGTTACACAGTGCATTTGTTCTGTTTCAAAATAGTGGTATCGCCGTATATCACTAGTGTTGTGGACGTACAACACAAGTTTAGGGATTTTAGGTGTGTAAGGTAGAATGTATAGTGAGGATTGGCTACGAAATTGTAGCTTTCGAGTATAGGGAAAGGTGTCCTGCTTTAAAACTCACCGTGAAAAGATTAGTAGAATTTATCTAAGCTTGAGTGAAGGTTAAGGAAGCGTCGTCTATCTTACTGGCAAGTGAGGATTTCTATTGGTGGGTTAGAGTCCTACTAAAGATTTTATGTATGCATGGTTAGGGATTTTCCATATGGATGTGCGTAAATGAATTTGTAATATTCGATCGAGTTAAACTCTGAATTGTCAATGTGCATTTAGAGAGAAACAAGTTTGTTATTACCTGCTAGAAGGGTAAAGTAGCCTTACTTTATCGACGAATTTAAATATTCTGTGAAAGTAGCGTCGTCTATTTCACGTGAAAAGAATACTTGAATGACTGGAAAAGCTATCACTTTATTTAGCGAAACAGACAAATGGTTTGTTTTTGTGAAGTTATTAACAGAATTCAATCGTAAGATTTGTAAATATGGCGCTTTAAAATTGTAAAGGAGGTGTCAGTTTAAGGAGAGGAGCGAGAGACAGAGAAGCTGCAGCGGCAGCATACGTCACCAGTGTCGCGCTGTGATTGACTAACATACGTCACAGTGTTCGCACACAGATTGGTTCACGTGACTAAGGCAAGCTTACAGCTGATTGGCTCATCCTGAAAAGCAGTAATTCTATTGGTTGAGCAAAATAGTGACGTAGCATAACCTGATTGGCTTGTTGGTGAGTTTCGCGCACGGATTGGTTGGTGTTGCGGAATAACAAGGAAGTTATTACGATCATTACCGAAGTAAGGGAAATTGTTTAAAAACATGGATTACTATTACATGAAAGAGAAAAAGAAGCTTTCATGGTTTCAGAAATTGAAAAATAAACTTAAACTTGACAAGAAAATTGCAACGCGAGGTGGAAGATTAATTCATAAGTACAAAACACCTGCAGCGTATATGTTGGGTGAATATGGTTATCATACTTGTCTTTGGATTGAGAATTGGATGAAGTATACTGAAAATGATGGTGTGTTAGCATGGCCAGAAGATGGATCTTTTAACATGGCTGTTTTGAAAAACTTAAGAGAAAAAATGATGAAACTTGTACCAAAGCCTAGACCTACTCAATTTGAAGCACTAGTTGAATGGGAGGATGACATGTTTGAATTACAACGAGAAAGTAGAGGAGTATCAAGGAGAGCAGGACTAGATCTTAATAGAGAAACACATGAGGATAGAATGCGTTGATGGAGAAGTGCAGACATGTGTGATGGTTTATACCCAGCGAGACTAATTGATGAGGTAACTGGACAAAAGAGTACTCAAAAGAAAAATAATATTAGTGAAGAAAATAAGACAGAAGATGCAGTATTAGAAGAAATTTATACTAGAAAACCGCCACCTTATCAACCAGTTTGTTCATGGACTTCTCCTAGTGCCCCTCCAAGAGAAATTATTGAGGAGGTATGTAGGAGAGTGGGGTCTGCAATCCTATGGTCACCCCAGATTTTTGCTTTTTGCTTCACTGGTTTACGACTTTCCCTGGCTGTGGGCCTGCTAATCAGACCCACAGCCTAGCTGTTCTCTCTCTAAATTGACATCCATGTACTTTAGGTGCATTTACCAATTGGTACTGGGCCACCTTATCAGTCCCTGTACAAGTGTACCTTAGGTACCCAGGGCATAGGTGTACCCAAGGCCTACCAGGGGCTGAAGCATGTATTATGCCACCCCTGGCTGGCCATCTAAACAGACGCAACTTGCTGGTAAGTCAGCTGGGGCAAGGGGGTGTAATCACCCTTTGCTGTAGATATAGTTACCTATATCTAACCCCAAAATGGACACATATATTCCTATCAGTCACTCCTATGGCAGGCCTTATCAATCCTGAAGGCAGAGTGCTTGGAATTATGTGAGATGGTGCTCTAGCATGAGCTGAGCCTGTCTGCAGCTTGCTGAACCAAGTCCTTATAGCTGTTCCATGATAACGCTATACCATATACTCTTAAGTGCATTATAATCCTCGCGGTTGAATGCTAACTCTGGTATAACATTATCAAAACATGTCGAGTAAGGTGCCATACGAATTGGAATACTACCCCCTCGCCAATTCTGGCGACGGGGGTAGCATTCCACCCTTTTAGAGGGACACAACATGTATGTAACTGTGAACCCCGGTTAAAGTTAACTCGAGCCTCAGCATCACAAAATGGATGCTGCCACCACAGACAAAAGTCTGACCTCCTGCTGCTGGGAGTCCTTCCAGCGAGGGAGGCCTGGACAAAGGGATTCCTGCCTTGGGAGGTGCTAGCAACAACCCAGACAGGATTTTGTGTATTGAGGTAGGGAGGCCTGAAAGGAATGAGACATGCCTGGGGCACACAAGGTGCCCTGTGCATACACCGGTTCAAACCAGTTGCTGGGGCACTCCAGCCCCAGCTCAGGCGCGAAACCGGACAAAGGATAGGGGGTGTAACCACCTCCCCTTCCTGGTCCCACCCATGGGAGGGACCTAGTCACCAGTACAGCCCCCTTTAGGAGAATAAAGGTAGAAGCTGGTCCCATTCCAAATTAGATTTATCCTGACAACTTTACAAGAAGAAACTCTGGACTTCGACGTTCTGCTCCACAGAAGACTGAAGAATCTCCCTTGTGGGCAAGGAGTGTCCACCCTGAACCAGCAGGCACCATCAAGCATCCAGCGGCTTCACTTTGTCGTCTTCCCTCGAGGATCCAGACTTCAGAGCCCAACGAGACACAGATTCCCAGACCTCTCCGACCTCAACTCACATCTGCAGCACAGCTGAGATCCATGGGTGCGACGAGACACGTTGGACTGGCCATCTTGGAGAAACTGCACATCGCTTCCAGCACAACTTCTGAGGTAACCTCGGCGAAGTGCTTTGGGGATTGAGAAGCCCCAGGCCCGAGCAGCTCCTGCACCGAAGATCAGCCCTCCAGCATCCATGAGATCTGCGTGGGGCCCTTCTGCCTGTTTGCTGCTCGACGCGTTATCTGGTCACTTGCCGGCTGGCTAGTGGCCCCCTAGACGACGATCCTTGAAAACTACACTGCTGGTCTGGTTGCTCCAGACTGGCCCTTGCTTCCTTCCAAAAGAGAAGTACCCCGGACCCTCCTGGTTTGCACCAGACGCCATTTCCACTCACCGCGTGGGTTGCCTTTGCCAAGGCCTGTTGACCCCGAATCCGGAACCAACACCGCCGACAGCGAGAACCTGCGTGGGACAGCTCGTGCCTCCATCCTGGTTGTCCAAGACACCTCCTGGTCCATGTGGCTGCAGAGTCAAGCGTCCACTCTTCACCTGATCACGACGACGGCATCTGGTTCCTTCCTGGTTCCACTCCAGTCACTGGCTAGTGACTTTGAACATTGTCCCCTCTGCTTTCAGGTCTTCAGCATTCCTGATCCACCCTTGGATCACACCGGACATCTTCCTCCTGGTCGCCTGCAGCATCTTTTCTTTCAGGCTCCATAGACTTCAACGCAGAAACCCGACACGACTTCGCACCTATGCACCCGCAGCCCGTGGGTGAAGTAACAAGAGCATTTCGGTGCTCAAGGGTAGATTGACTCTCCTAGTGTCCAGATTCACAGTCGTTTTAGTCCTAACTAGTCAGGATTGTCCGTACTCACCTTTTTCTTGAACTGTACTGTCCATAGACGTTGTTACGCATCCCGCGTGTGAGTTCACACTCTGCACCCGCGTTCCGTGGGCCTCCTATTACTTACCTAAAGTTAGGGTAGTGTAGTCCCAGCGATCCTACAGCCTCTGGACAGCTCCATTCCTTCTATCGATTTCCTTATACCATTTACTTAGTATATGGTTTGCCGTGCCCCTAGGGCACATTGTAATTTTGTGCAACTTATCGTATTTTTCCTAAGAGATTGTCATGTGCTTAGCCCTCTGATCTCATAAAGAGTTCAGAGGTGTTTGTTATTAATAAATATACTGTTTATTTTCATAACAACCTGTGTGGTGTCCTTTCATCTGGTATTCAAGGGGTTATATGTGGTAAAACAGCTGGCTTCACATGCCAAAAGAGTTTAGCCTAAGACTGCTTTGTCCATGCTACCATTAGGATAGCTGGTCTATAAGGTTGACTTACAACCAATCACCATAAGGGTTGTTTGGACTGATACAAGGTGATCACTAGAACTAGTGAGCATCATATAACATGCCAACTTCTCACATTGGTGTGCAGCGGTTGGGATTTGAGCTTGCTGTTGTTTTTACCAAATATAATCTTGAAACATCATTTGAAAGATCACATAAGGTACTATAGGTACATATAACAAGCTTAGAAATACTCTGAGTTCTACTGAACCAGCTGTTGTAGTAGAAAGGGCCTAGCACACCCTGACTACAACTCTTAGCAAGGGATCAGTAGGAAAACCCATAGTGTAGGTAAGTGCACCACTTACACCTCACTAGAAAGCATGTCTACCACAGGAGAGATCTCAGTAGCTCCCCTTGTGGTTAGTGACCCTCCACAGGTCCTTTCCAGATATGCAGCCCTCAGCTTCCAGGAGATGAGACAATTGTGTACCTCCAGGAAACTGAAACAGGGTTTTAACCCTACCACTCCCTTTCTGTTAGGTCTCTTAGAGACATATGATGCTAGAAGGGCTGCCAATGCAGGCCCCTCTAATCCAGATGGGAGCATGCCCCCCTTAGAAGGTGATCCAGACTCTAACCACCCTGAAACAGAGAATGTAGAGGGTAGAGAAGAGGGACGCTTATCTGAGGATGAGGCAGAAAATGGCCAACCTTTAGTCAGCAGACTTACCAGGACCTACATGGGGAAGGAACTGGGAGAGCCCCAGTGCCATCCACTAGCAGGCCTAACTTTGGGGTCAGGAGAGATAGATCTCCTTCTAGGGACTCCAACAGATCTGTTCACTCCCATGCCTCTCATGCATCTGCTCAGAGGAGGATGACTTCCCCTCAGAGGAGAGAGCATGAGGCAAAGATGAAGGAAGTTAATCTGAGGATTCAAAGGGAAGAACTTGCCCTTGCCAAGGAGAAACTTGCCTTTGCTAGAGAGCAACAGTTGAGTGGGTTAGCACCCACTGGTGGCAGCAATATCCCTAGGGATAAAGATAGGAGTTTTGATAATAGACACCTGAGTAAAATAGTGCCCTCCTATAAGACAGGAGATGATATCCACAAGTGGATAACTGCTCTGGAGAGGGCCTGCAAAGTACAGCAGGTACCCCAGAGTCAGTGGGCAGCAATATTGTGGCTCTCCTTTGAAGGTAAAGGTAGAGATACGCTCCTCACTGTTAGAGATGAGGATGCTAATGATTACCAAGTCATGAAAACTGCTCTGATTGATGGGTTTGGCTTAACAACTGTACAGTACAGGTTGATGTTCAGGGACACCCAGAAAACTCAGGCTCAGGATTGGACTGACTTTGTTGATTGTGCCACTAAGGCTTTGGAAGGCTGCTTACTGGGAAGTAAAGTTACTAATTACACAGGATTGTATAATCTAATTATGAGAGAGCAAATCTTAAATAATTGTCAGAACCAGTTGTTGCATCAGGACCTGATTGACTCAGATCTGACCTCTCCCCAAGAATTGGGAAAGAAGGCAGACAGATGGGTCAGAACCAGGGTCAAGCAGCAGAACCAGAACCAGGGTGGTGGCCAAAAGAAAGCAGACCAGAGGGTAATAACGAGAATAAGCAAAATGACCAGAAGTCTTCAACAGGGCCCCAACAATCTAAAGAGGGTGGGTCCCAGAATCCCCGAAAGAAGAAGAATGATGGTCCAAAGAAACCATGGTGCCAATTCTGTAAAAGTAAGACTCACTGGTTTAGTGAGTGCACCAAGAAAGGCCAAACTCCTACCACTACTGTCCCTAAGACACCTGCACCCCCTAGTACAGTTAGTAGTGGTAGTGTACCCCCCAAGGCTATAGTAGGGTTAACCCTGGGAACTGAGGTGGGTTCTGACTTAGTCAGAATACCTACTCAGGCTGTTCTTGTTTGTACTGGGGACATGGATATGGCCCCTACTGTAAGTCCTAGTACTCTGGGCAAATACAGGCAAACACCTTTAATCAATGGAAAAATGGCTCAGGCCTACAGGGACACATGTGCCAGTGTCACTATGGTGACACCAACATTTGTGGACCCTGATCAGATCATGCTAGGTTCAGACTACCTAGTGACCAATGCTAGCAATGTCACTACCAATCACAGTATTGCAGTTGTTAACTTCTCCTGGGGAGGGGTAACTGGCCTCAAAAGGGTTGTAGTTAGTTCAGACCTCCCAGTAGATTGTCTTTTGGGCAATGATTTGGAATCCTCACTGTGGTCAGATGTGGAGTACAGGACTCATTTAAAAATGTTAGGTCTCTCCTCACATGTCCTTGCTGTGACCAGGTCACAGGCCAAGAAATGCCCAGCTGAACAAGTGCTGGATCCTGGAAGAATGGACCAGACACTACCCAAGAGGAAGAGCTGTAGGGTTAAGGCAGAGCCTTCCCCCCTGCCTCAGGTTGAGGATCAGCCCTCTCAGGAGGCTGACCCAAAGACCCCAGAAGGAACTGTCCTAGAAGAGCTTGAACCTGAACAGGTTGAGTTTCTTGGGACAGGGGGACCTTCCAGGGCAGACCTGAGGCAGGCACAGTTAGACTGTTCCTCCCTTGAACCCGTCAGACAGCAGGCTGCTGCTGAGGCTGCAGGGAATGCTACAGGTGCCCACAAGGTATACTGGGATGAAGGACTCCTATACTCTGAGGCAAGAGACCCCAAGCCTGGTGCTACCAGGAGGCTGGTCATCCCCTTGTTTCTTAGAGGTTTCCTTCTCACCTTAGCCCATGAAATTCCCCTTGCAGGTCACTTAGGCCAGAACAAGACTTGGGACAGGCTTGCCCCACACTTTCACTGGCCTCACATGTCTGAAGACACCAAAGAGTTTTGTCGCTCATGTGTCACCTGTCAAGCCAGTGGCAAATCAGGTGGCACAACAAAGGCCCCCCTTATACCACTACCTGTGGTAGGGGTGCCCTTTGAGAGAGTGGGGATAGACATTGTTGGACCAATGGACCCCCCAACAGCATCTGGGCACAGATTTATACTGGTGGTAGTGGATCATGCCACCAGGTACCCAGAAGCTATTCCCCTTAGGACCACTACAGCTCCTGTTGTGGCCAGGGCCCTGCTTGGAGTTTTCTCCAGAGTGGGGTTTCCTAAGGAGGTTGTCTCTGACAGAGGTGCCAACTTCATGTCAGGATACTTGACTGCAATGTGGAAGGAGTGTGGTGTAAATTACAAATTTACCACACCCTATCACCCACAGTGCAATGGGCTTGTGGAGAGATTCAACAAGACCCTAAAAGGGATGATAAAAGGGTTACCTGAAAAGCTTAGGCGAAGATGGGACATCCTTTTACCCTGCCTCCTGTTTGCTTACAGAGAGGTCCCACAGAAGGGGGTTGGCTACAGCCCTTTTGAGCTTCTGTTTGGGCATCCTATAAGAGGACCCCTATGTCTTGTAAAGGAAGGATGGGAGTTACCTCTCAAAAAGCCTAAACTTGACATAGTGGACTATGTACTTGGTCTCCGCTCCAGGATGGCAGAGTACATGGAGAAGGCATCCAAAAACCTTGAGGCCAGCCAAGAACTTCAAAAAGCTTGGCATGACCAAAAGGCTGTCCTATCTGTTTATCATGCAGGACAGAAGGTGTGGGTGTTGGAGCCAGTGGCACCCAGCAGCTCTCCAAGACAGATGGTCTAGACCCCATACCATTATTGAGCAAAAGGGAGAGGCCACCTACTGTGGACCATGGAACTCCCAGGAGCCCCCACAGGGTGCTTCATGCAAACAGGCTCAGGGCATTTGTCGACAGGGAAAACATGGGCTTGCTCATGGCAACAGATGAGGGACAGGAGGAAGAGAGTGACCCTCTCCCAGACCTGCTCACTCAGAACCCTGATGATGGGTCAGTTGATGGTGTAGTCTTTTCTGACAGGCTCTCTGAGCATCAACAAGAGGATTGCAAACAAGTTCTTCAATCCTTTAGACAAATGTTCTCACTGACACCCAGTTAGACAAACTGGTGCACCCATGAGGTGGACACTGGTGACAGTCTGCCTGTCAAGAGTAAAATCTACAGGCAACCTGACCACGTCAGGGACTGCATAAAGAAAGAATTACAAAAGATTTTGGAATTGGGAGTCATTGAACCCTCAGAGAGCCCTTGGGCTAGTCCTGTAGTTCTAGTGCCAAAACCTCACACCCAGGCTGGTAAGAGAGAGATGAGGTTTTGTGTAGACTACAGGGGTCTCAATGCTGTCACTAAGACAGATGCCCATCCAATACCTAGGGCAGATGAACTCATAGACAAGTTGGCTTCTGCTACCTTCTTGAGTACATTTGACCTAACAGCTGGTTATTGACAGATCAGGTTAGCTCAGGATGCCAAGGCCAAAACAGCATTTTCTACCCCAGGAGGTCATTACCAATTTGTGGTGATGCCCTTTGATTTGAAAAATGCACCTGCCACTTTTCAAAGGTTGGTGAACCAAGTCCTCACTGGGTTGGATGACTTTTGTGCAGCATATCTAGATGATATTGCTGTCTTCAGCTCCACCTGGGAGGATCACCTGATCCACCTGAGGAAAGTTTGGGAGGCCCTGCAAAAGGCAGGCCTCACTATCAAGGCCACCAAGTGCCAGATAGGGCAGAGTCAGGTTGTGTACCTGGGCCACCTTGTAGGTGGAGGCCAGGTTCAACCCGTGGAGAGCAAGATACAGGCCATAAAGGACTGGGCTCCTCCAACCACCCAGACACAGGTCAGAGCTTTCTTGGGCCTGTCTGGTTACTATAGGAAGTTTGTCAAAAATGATGGGTCCATTGTGACACCACTTAATGACTTGACAAGCAAGAAAATGCCAAAGAAAGTTCAGTGGACAGTTAGATGTCAGAAGGCATTCGATGACCTGAAGCAGGCCAGGTGTACTGCACCTATTCTCAAGAGTCCTGACTACTCCAAAATCTTCATTGTCCAAACAGATGCATCTGAGTTGGGTGTGGGAGCTGTTCTATCTCAACTGAATATTGATGGTCATGACCAGCCCATTGCTTTTATAAGTAGAAGGCTGACCCCTAGAGAGAAACGTTGGTCAGCTATTGAGAGGGAGGCCTTTGCTGTGGTTTGGGCCCTGAAGAAGTTGAGGCCATACTTGTTTGGAACTCACTTCAAGATTCAGACCGACCATAAGCCCCTCTTGTGGCTAAATCAAATGAAGGGTGAAAACCCCAAACTTCTTAGGTGGTCCATTTCCCTACAGGGGATGGACTTTACAGTGGAGCACAGACCAGGGACTGACCATGGCAATGCAGATGGTCTCTCCAGGTATTTCCACTTAGAACAGGAAGACTCAGCTGGTCATGGTTAGTTTAATGTCCCTAAGTTTGGGGGGGGGGTTATGTAGGAGAGTGGGGTCTGCAATCCTATGGTCACCCCAGATTTTTGCTTTTTGCTTCACTGGTTTACGACTTTCCCTGGCTGTGGGCCTGCTAATCAGACCCACAGCCTAGCTGTTCTCTCTCTAAATTGACATCCATGTACTTTAGGTGCATTTACCAATTGGTACTGGGCCACCTTATCAGTCCCTGTACAAGTGTACCTTAGGTACCGAGGGCATAGGTGTACCCAAGGCCTACCAGGGGCTGAAGCATGTATTATGCCACCCCTGGCTGGCCATCTAAACAGACACAACTGGCTGGTAAGACAGCTGGGGCAAGGTGGTGTAATCACCCTTTGCTGCAGATATAGTTACCTATATCTAACCCCAAAACGGACACATATATTCCTATCAGTCACTCCTATGGCAGGCCTTATCAATCCTGAAGGCAGAGTGCTTGGAATTATGTGAGATGGTGCTCTAGCATGAGCTGAGCCTGTCTGCAGCTTGCGGAACCAAGTCCTTATAGCTGTTCCATGATAACGCTATACCATATACTCTTAAGTGCATTATAATCCTCGCGGTTGAATGCTAACTCTGGTATACCATTATCAAAACATGTTGAGTAAGGTGTCATACGAATTGGAATACTACCCCCTCACCAATTCTGGTAACGGGGGTAGCATTCCACCCTTTTAGAGGGACATGACATGTATGTAACTGTGAACCCCTGTTAAAGTTAACTCGAGCCTCAGCATCACAAAATGGATGCTGCCACCACAGACACAAGTCTGACCTCCTGCTGCTGGGAGTCCTTCCAGCGAGGGAGGCCTGGACAAAGGGTTTCCTGCCTTGGGAGGTGCTAGCACCACTCCAGACAGGATTTTGTGTATTGAGGTAGGGAGGCCTGAACGGAATGAGACATGCCTGGGGCACACAAGGTGCCCTGTGCATACACCAGTTCAAACCAGTTGCTGGGGCACTCAAGCCCCAGCTCTGGCGCGAAAACGGACAAAGGATAGTGGGTGTAACCACCCCTCCTTCCTGGTCCCACCCATGGGAGGGACCTAGTCACCAGTACAGCCCCCTTTAGGAGAATAAAGGTAGGAGCTGGTCCCATTCCAAATTAGATTTATCCTGACAACTTTACAAGAAGAAACTCTGGACTTCGACGTTCTGCTCCATAGAAGACTGAAGAATCTCCCTTGTGGGCAAGGAGTGTCCACCCTGCACCAGCAGGCACCATCAAGCATCCAGCGGCTTCACGTTGTCGTCTTCCCTCGAGGATCCAGACTTTAGAGCCCGACGAGACCCGGATTCCCAGACCTCTCCAACCTCAACTCACATCTGCAGCACAGCTGAGATCCGTGGGTGCCACGAGACACGTGGGACCGGCCATCTTGGAGAAACTGCACCTCGCTTCCAGCACAACTTCTGAGGTAACCTCGATGAATTGCTTTGGGGATTGAGAAGCCCCATCCCCGAGCAGCTCCTGCACCGAAGATCAGCCCTCCAGCATCCACGAGATCTGCGTGGGGCCCTTCTGCCTGTTTGCTGCTCGACGCGTTGTCTGGTCACTTGCCGGCTGGCTAGTGGCCCCCTAGACGACGATCCTTGAAAATTTCACTGCTGGTCTGGTTGCTCCAGACTGGCCCTTGCTTCCTTCCAAAAGAGAAGTACCCCGGACCCTCCTGGTCCGCACCAGACGCCTTTTCTACTCACCGCGTGGGTTGCCTTTGCCAAGGCCTGTTGACGCCGAATCCGGAACCAACACCGCCAACAGCGAGAACCTGCGTAGGATAGCTCGTGCATCCATCCTGGTCATCCAAGACACCTCCTGGTCCACGTGGCTGCAGAGTCAAGCATCCACTCTTCACCTGATCGCGACGACAGCATCTGGTTCCTTCCTGGTTCCACTCCAGTCACTGGCTAGTGACTTTGAACATTGTCCCCTCTGCTTTCAGGTCTGCAGCATTCCTGATCCACCCTTGGATCACACCGGACATCTTCCTCCTGGTCGCCTGTAGCATCTTTTCTTTCAGGCTCCATAGACTTCAACGCAGAAACCCGACACGACTTCGCACCTATGCACCCGCCGCCCGTGGGTGAGGTAACAAGAGCATTTCGGTGCTCAAGGGTAGATTGACTCTCCTAGTGTCCAGATTCACATTCGTTTTAGTCCTAACTAGTCAGGATTGTCCGTACTCACCTTTTTCTTGAACTGTACTGTCCATAGACATTGTTACGCATCCCGCGAGTGAGTTCACACTCTGCACCCGCATTCCGTGGGCCTCCTATTACTTACCTAAAGTTAGGGTAGTGTAGTCCCAGCGATCCTACAGCCTCTGGACAGCTCCGTTCCTTCTATGGATTTCCTTATACCATTTACTTAGTATATGGTTTGCCGTGCCCCTAGGGCACCATTGTAATTTTGTGCAACTTATCGTATTTTTCCTAAGAGATTGTCATGTGCTTAGCCCTCTGATCTCATAAAGAGTTCAGAGGTGTTTGTTATTAATAAATATACTGTTTATTTTCATAACAACCTGTGTGGTGTCCTTTCATCTGGTATTCAAGGGGTTATATGTGGTAAAACAGCTGGCTTCACATGCCAAAAGAGTTTAGCCTAAGACTGCTTTGTCCATGCTACCATTAGGATAGCTGGTCTATAAGGTTGACTTACAACCAATCACCATAAGGGTTGTTTGGACTGATACAAGGTGATCACTAGAACTAGTGAGCATCATATATCAGGCCAACTTCTCACAAGGTATCTCCTAAAACAAATCCTGATTATAGAAAAACACCTGAAAGAGTAGATACAAGGTGTAGTTCAAATTTATCGAGAGAAAATAGAAATTATGCTGAAACCCCAGTCCATAGAAATGAAACTCCCGTCCATAGAAATGAAACCCCAGTCCAGAGAAATGTAACCCTAAATGGAAAAAGAACAGAAAGATATGAGGAATTACCATATTCTCAGAATATAATCGTTCGAAGGATGATTTAATACAGCAGTTAACTAAAAGCATGGAAGCAGTAACAGTACCAGTAACGATTGGACCTGTTCTTCCAGTATTTGATCAAAAAGAAATTAGACATTCAGCTTTGACTGTTCCATTAAATTCAGAAATACAGAAGGTGACTGAAAAAATTTATTCAGATTTGTCTGAAATTCATTGAGAGTGAATAATGATGCCTGACTTAACTTTTAATCAAAGTTTGACAAGTAAAACTCCATCTGGTGCAGAATCTGACTCTGGAACTCTGGAAAAGAGTCCGAATAAAATAGATTTAACACAAACCCCTGAATGTAAATAACTTGATGTTGCAAAATTGAAAGCAGATTTAGAGGAATTAATAATTGGAACAATTGGAACTGACAGTTTGAAGGCATATCAGGATGATGAATTATTATTTATTTGCAAAAGCATAACTTTGGAAAATGAAAAATAAATATGATCAATTAGAGGAAATGGCTGCTGAATTAGAAATAGATGTGAGTAAGCAAAAGAATTTGCAGAAACATTACAGAGTGGATTTCTCTGAAAAAGATATTGAAAATTTGAATACCACAGGAAGAATCATTCATATAAAAGACTTAATTGTGATTTTGAGAAAATGGGGCGAATTAAGTAAATGGAGAGTGAAATGGACAAAGAAAAGAGATGAAGACAGAACAAGCTTAGATTTTCCTGTCAGAGAAAAGAAAGAGGAAGTGGAAGTAGTAAATGAATTGCCAATGAGAGAAATACCGGGAGGAGGGTATGTGCATGTCCCATGGACAAGACAGGGCATTTTAATGTTCACAAATTATTTTCCTCGATTAAGAGAAAAGCCTGTAGAATGGTATCGACAGGTAGACAGATTTGTGAAAGTTTCAAAAGTTTTGTGGATCGATCTTGATGGATTCTTTGATATAGTTGTCCCATCAGACCTTTGGGCAGAATGTAAAATTTCTATAGATTGGCCTAGAGAAGAATACCCTCGACATAAGGTAACAGGTGCTCCTTCACCAGAGGTAATGAGAAAGTATGATCAGGTAATTGTGTTTTTAAAAAACAAAATTCCCCCAAAAGAGATAGATTGGGTTAAAATAGATAGAACAGCCCAAGAGCCAAAAGAATCAGTACATTCATTTTTATGAAAGACTACTTCTGGTATTCAAACAATACAGTGGTTATGAAAATTTAAATGAAAAAGACATGAGTCATTTTATATACAGATTTGTATATAGCCTGAGACCTGAAATTGGTGAAATGATAAGAACTGGAATAGTTGGTTGGCAATCAAACACAGTAGATGAAATCTTGAGAAAAGCAAAATACTGTAGTGATGAAATAGATGCTAAACAAAAGAAGCTAAAAGAAAAAGCTATGTGGGCACAGGTAAAAGTGGCTGAACAACAAATGGCAAATCTGGGAAATAAAAATGTTGACCAGAATCAAGGAAAATTTAAAGGTAATTATAATAAACCAAAATTGATGGGAAGTATAGAAGTGCTAAAACAGAAACTCCCGAGTTTTAATTGTGGCGAAATTGGACACTGGAAGCGTGAATGTAAGAATCCGCCCAGAAATTATTAAAAAAATGCATCATTAAATCCACAGATGCAGAATGAGATAAATCAGCAGCAACAGCTACAGCGACAGGTAGTGAATCAGCAAAGTCAGATACCACAGCCACCACTTCCAAACTGTGTAAATGTGCAGAGATACAGTGCAGAAACAGGATTCAGCGGAGGTGAACAGGTAAACAGATCACCAAGAGTAAATGTGTTGAATGTGTCACAACAATATTGGTTGAAAGAAGATGGTGGGAGTGAATCTGATGATTACTTCTGACGGTGCCTGAGAGAGGAGCAAGAGTGTGTGCTTGGAGCCACTCTTGTGGTAGATCAGTCTGGTCCATTTGTAAATGGTAAAGTGAATGATGTAGAAATTACTTTCCTAGTGGATACAGGTGCTAACTGTTCTACTGTTAGATCAGTGGAAATAGAAAACCTACCTCTCTTTGGGGACAAAATCCAAGTAGTGGGTGTAGCTAATCAGCAAATAAAAACAGATTTCACTGAACCAGTTGAAGTTGAAATAGGTAAATTTAAGGATAAGCATAGATTCATAGTTTGTGATAGCAGTCCTGTAAATCTTTTAGGTAGGGATATCCTTTGTAAGATGAATTGCGCAATCTATTGCTCACCGGACCGGATTGAGCTTCAAACTCCAGAAGAAGATGGGCTTTACAAATTAACAATGTCAATGATTGAGGCAGAGGAAAGTAAACTATTTCATGTGTTTGATAAAAATAATCTACCTGAAGAATTAAAAGACACAGTGAATGTTAAAAATGTGGGATTTCACTGGAGATGAAATGGGTTTGATGAAAAATGTAGACCCAGTAAAAATATCAGTAAAACAAGGAGCAGATTATCCAAACATTCCTCAGTATAAAATGAAAGCAGAAGTGATTGAAGGAGTAATTCCTGTAATAGACAAATTCAATAAACAAGGTGTTCTAAAAGAAATTGAGAGTAGCCCATGTAATTCACCGATTATGGGAATTAAAAAGCCAAACGGTACTTTCAGGATTGTTCAAGGCCTGAGAAAAGTTAATAAAATTGTTATTCCATGTTGCCCAGTTGTACCAAACCCAGAAGTAATTTTATATCAAATTCCGCATGATGCAGAATGGTACACGGTTATAGATTTGTGTAATGCATTCTTTACTGTTCCATTGCATCCAGAAGGCCAACAAATTTTTGCGTTTAGGTTCAAAGAGCGTATCCTAGCATGGTGCCGAATACCTCAAGGGTACACCGAAAGTCCATCTATTTTTAATTAGTTGCTAAAGAAATCCTTGGAAAATCTAGATTTACCTGGAAAATCTACGTTAGTGCAGTATATTGATGATCTCCTTGTGGCTGCAAAAACAAGAGATAATTGTGTAACAGATACCATTACTCTTTTAAATCATCTGGCAGATGAGGGACATAAAGTATCTCATGCAAAAATACAGTTTTGCAAACAAGAAGTAAAATATCTGGGTCACAGAATTGCAAAGGAAGTGAGACAAGTGACAACAGAAAGAATAAAAATGATTCAAGCAATGCAACCTCCAAAAACACAGACAGGTTAGAATGTTTCTGGGAATGGTTGGTTATTGTCGTCAATGGATTAGCAGATTTTTAGTAATTGCAAAACCACTGCAGAGACTGACAAAAGCAGACATAAAAGACCCGATTAGTCTAACAGAAACTGAATTACAAGCTTTTGAACAGTTAAAGAAAAGTTTGTGTGAAGCTCCAGCATTGGGAATGCCTGACTATGAAAAAGAGTTTGAGCTGTATTGCAGTAAAAGAGAAGGATGTGCATTATCAGTTCTGATTCAGAGACATGGAAGAATGAGAAAGCCAATAGCATATTTCTCAGCTGTTCTTGACCCAGTTGCAAAAGCATTACCAGGTTGCTTAAAAGCAGTAGCTGCAACCAGTGTAAGTTTGGAACAAAGTGAAGGAATAATAATGGGATTTCCTGTAAAAGTATATGTACCACACTCGGTTGATATTCTCCTCACAAGAAGCAGAACACAACATTTGACAAACAGTAGGCTAACAAAAGATAAAAAGGTTATCCTTGGTTCAGACAATGTTTCAATTGTGAGATGTGTGAATTTAAATCCTTCTACATTATTACCTGACAGTTCTGAAACAGAAATCAGAGATGAGGCTGTTGATCATGAATGCCTGGATGTATTAGAATATTGCACTAAACCAAGACAGGACATAAAAGATGTCTCATTAGCTGAATCAGATTATGTTTTGTTTGTTGATGGTTCATGCTTAAGAACAGATGAAGGTGTTCTGAGTGCAGCATATTCGGCATGTACAGTTGCAGATGTAATTGAAGCCTCATGTCTCAAAGGAATTCGTTCAGCTCAAATAGCAGAATTGATTGCTTTGATTCGTGCATGTGAATTGGGAAAAGAGCAAAAAATCACCATAGTGACTGATAGTCAGTATGGTTATGGCGTAGTTCATGACTATGGCCAGCTCTGGTCTCAAAGAGGTTATTTAACTTCTGCGGGATCACCAATCAGAAATGCAGAGTTGATTAAAAGACTTATCGATGGAATTCAGCTACCAGAAAAAATTGCAGTTATAAAGTACACAGCACATAAAAAGGGTGAGGATTACATAACAAAAGGAAATTCATATGCTGACGAAGTAGCAAAATTCTGTGCAAAAAATAATGTGTCAATAAATCGGGAAAAAGCAAATTAACATGTTTTGAACTCTCTTATGCTAACATCTGTAGTTGAGACCTGGCAAGGAGTAAAACAGTTGCAAGATGAGGCAGATGATGAGGAGAAAAACACATGGCTAAAAGCAGGTTGCAGACAGAGAGAAGAAGATGAAATTTGGGTTTACAAAGATGACAGAGTAGTAATGCCAGACAGTATGATTTCTGACATGGCACGCATGTACCATGGTCCAGGACATATTGGCAGAGGTTCAATGATTAGATTATTTAGGCAAATATGGTACAATCCAAAATTCTGAATAATTGTAGAATCCCTTTGTCAGAGGTGTCTTATCTGCCAACAGATCAACCCAAACAGAAAAACAGTTGTAAGCATGGGAACCATAGGACGGGAGGGTGGTCCATTTACCAGATTACAGCTTGACTTCATTGACATGCCACCTCACAACAAACTCAGATATGTCTCGGTGATAGTCAGTTTCTTTTCAAGATGGGTAGAAGCATTCCCAATACGCCGCAATGATTCAATTACTGTGGCAAAATTGCTTTTGAGAGAAATCATACCAAGGTATGGATTTCCTGTGACGGTCGAGACAGATCGTGGCACACATTTTGAAAACAGATTACTACAATTGGTTTGTGAAGCTCTGGACATAAAGCAAAAACTGCATTGTGCTTACAGACCAGAAGCATCAGGTGTTGTTGAGCAAGTGAATGGTACAATAAAAAACAGAATAGCAAAAATGTGTTTAGCAACAGGAATGAAGTGGACAGACACACTTCCACTTGTATTGATGTCTTTGAGAAGCATTCCAGATAGGAAAACAGGTTTGAGCCCTCATGAGATTTTAATGGGTAGGGTCAGGAGGCAAGTATTTGTTCCAGTTGATAAACTGTTGAGCATTAATGATAGTATCATTATGGACTACTGCAAAAATCTATCTGATGTGGTGACTTCTGTGTTCCATCAGGTGGGAACTGAAGTAATTACAAAAGAGAAGGAACAAGCTCATGATCTGTTACCTGGAGACTGGGTGAGGAAAAAAGTTCACCGAAGAAGAAACTGCCTAGTACCAAGGTGGCAGAAGGCAAGACAGGTGATATTAGTCACAACAAATGCAGTAAAGGGTAGGGGATTGAAGAGATGGATTCATGCTAGCCATACCATACGAGTGCCAACACCTGAGAATCCTGACGAAGGTGAAACAACTGCTGATTCAGATTCAGAAGAAGAGCCTGAAAGAAATCCAGATCCTGAAGATCGTCAAGAAAGTCGACATCTGGAAAATTCAATTGCGAATGAGGCATTGAATGAAGAAAACGAAGAGATTGTGATACAAGATTCTGAAGACAATGAAAATGATGAAGATCTGCTAGATCAAGAAGCAGTAAAACAAGCTGAACAAGTAGTGATTCAAGATCAAGATCCGGAGAGTATTGAAAAGCAGATTGGAAGCTCTGGAAGCAGGAACGAAAATTCTGAAACTGGAAAATTGGAAGTATTTGAAGAAGAAGAAGAAGTTCCAAGTACCAGCTATAAGGATGATGTTCCTAACAGAGTGAAACTGCCGAGTATAGAAGTTCCTGAATCTAAAGGAGAATCTGATACAGTAAAACTGATTATTAATGAATCAGCTGATAACACAGAAAGTGAAACAGATGAAAGTGGAGATGAATCAAAAGTGAAAAGATCAAGGAAAAGAGCTTGGAGAGTGGAATATAATTTGACAGAACCGAAAAGAAAATTATCAAGAAAAGGAGATAATTGGCCAAATGAAAACGTAGGGCTAAAATATAAATTAGTGAATAAAGCAAAAGAGCAGGTTAATGAAATCACAAGTCAAAAAGAAGAAGACTCAAATAAGAGAAATCAAGCAGGAAAGAAAATAGAAGTGATAAACAGCAGAGCAAAAAGAGTAATAAAGCCAAATCAGAAGTATAAGTCACCTGAGTGGACTTACATAATTATTCCACCAGTAGTAGAAGTAAATAGTAGTCAACGAAATGTTGATGATGCAAGTGATAATGATTGATTTCATTTATTAGGTGACACAAGGTTGAAGAAATTGTATTAGGAGACACAAGGTCGAAGAAATTGTGTTAGCTGGAAAACACATTGTTGTATGACATAAGGTCGAAGAAAAGCTGTTAGAAAATAAAGTTATTTGTTAAAAAAAAAGAGGGGAGTATATTCAGTAATTTTTAATTTTTATTTTTATTTTTAGGGCTCTTGTCTGAAAGAAAAGATGCCTTCTTATAATAATAATTTGAGATGCTCAATTTTCAAAAGATGCTGCAAATTGTCTTCACTATGTCTAATCTTGATAATTTTAGTTTGGTTAATTTTAGCTGTCATTTTTCCTTTTGGAATAGATTAAAGAGATGTATAAGACTAACATGACTAGCAAAGTTGTGGTTAATCATGACAAAATTGATAAGACTAATAAAATCATTGTACACAAACCAGAAATTCATCAAGATAGATCTGTAGGAGATTTTTCTAGTAATACCTTTTCAAGACGTTTATCTGAGTATGTTAAGGTGATGGATGTAAAAGATTGCTCCATTTGTGTAAAATTATCTACTTCTGTGTCTGAAGGTGTCACTTATAATATGCTTCCTCTTACTTATGGCATTACATGTAGTGTAATAGCTAGTTTGTTTTATCAAACTGGACACTTGGAGTATTATTATTCTAATTATGATGACATTTTTGCAAATTTAAAAGTTGTACATAGCTTGAATAAAGTGAAATATGCTAAACAGATGAGGGAATTTTTCCTAGTAACTAATTAACTCACTTATGAGTATGCTTTTAGAAATATTTTAACATGTAAATTGAGAGCAGAAGAAAAGTCGTTCTTAAATTTGGTGGAAGAGAGAAGGGCAATTTACAAGCGAAATGAGATGATGAAACATACTAAGACTAAATTTTGGCAAATGGAAGATGAAAAGCTCAATGGTAGAAATGAAAATGTTGCAATTCACATAGATAAACCTGTTAGTGGAAAATTCTGTATTAGAAGAGATAATACTTTGTTTGATAATTATTTTGTTGGTGCAAGTCAATGTGAAGACACTTATCGTATTATAGGGGGTTGGGGATTTAAAGGAGGCAAAGATCCAATTTTTCCTGGAATTTATTTTGTTTGTGGGAACACAGCTTATTACAATCTCCCAGATCACTGGTATGGAACATGTTATGTAGGTTTAGGTTTTCACAAAATTTTCCATGTTGATAGAAATGCAAAAGGTTCATTTGAAATTAGCAATCATCTGAGTAGATTTAGAAGGGAAAGCTTTTCAGAAATATTGGGAGACATATTTGGTGCAGTAATACCTATGGTAGGAATAACCCTGAATGCAATTAAGATCAGAAAAATGTCTACAATTGTTTATAGATTGTCAACTGATACAGCAAGTGGATTTTAATTAGTGAATACAGAGCTTATTGCCAATAGGACTATGGTGATGCAAAATCGTCTTGCTTTAGACATTTTGCTAGCAAAAGAGGGTGGAGTCTGTGGAATTTTGCATGTCCAACATTGCTGTACATATATCCCCGACAAGAGTCAGAATATAGAAATGTACATTAGGAACATTACTGAATTACATGAAGAAGTAGAACCTTTAGAAGATGATAGTTTTTCAGAAAGCTTAAGTAAAAGATTTGCAGCTATTAAACACTGGTTTCAAGAGATTGGTAGTTCAATTATAGGTAAAATAGTTTTCCCTTTAATAGTCATAGCTATAGTGATACTTTTGTTAAAAATCAGTTGCATGATACACAAGAGAAGAAAATATGTAGTTGAAAAGAAAAGAATTTGCAAACTTAGAAAGGAGAAAGAAAAAGAAATAGAATTAGAAGAGTTTCGAAGAACACAATATGAAAAATGCAGAAAAACAGATGAATCTAAAGTTTAGAAATACTAATTTTAAGAAAGTCCAAAACATGTTCAAGGGTTGAAAATGTAAAAATTTTAGGTATTGTTTGGTGATTTTTAAATCACCAGATGAGGGAGTTGATGGAGCAAGGTGATGAACAAGATTTTGTTTAAACTTGCGAAGTTAATCTCTTATAACCTTAATTGAATTAATATGCTTGTGGTGAAATTACTAATCAACATAGTTTAAGAAATTCTTGCATCAGTAAACGCGGGATAAACTAATGTGCTTCATGTTGGGAACGCAAAGAAGAAATGATAAACTAACCTTGTCTATTGTCTTTGTCAGTATTAAATGCAGCTGTTTAACTAATGCATGTGCTTATTTTGTGTGCTTATGTTATGTTTTTTCCTAAAGGAATGGTAAATATAATGCTGCATATTTGTGCTTCAGCTAGGTAACATAAATAACAGGATTTATTAGTAAAGGGGGTGGGTAACAGAATGGGTTTCAATTCTTTAATTAATTGATGTCTTGTGTTTGTTTAATAATAGTTTCCGAAGTGAGGCCTAGAAGTGATTCAGAAAATATGGCAGACAGAGTTGCAGATGAAAACTTGTCCAGAGTGATGCCTTGCACATGCATAGCTGAGAAGACTTTTACTGCACAATCATCATATAATTTGAAAAAGCAGTTCTTCAGCCGAGTTGAACGTGCACTCGGAGAAAGGCTCAAGGACAGGAACTTGTTGTGTCTGCCAAGGCTAGGAAGTAAATGTTTGAAACTCGTGGAAAAAGTATCTTTCCTGAGGAAGCTCGAAGACGTGGTAATGAAAGACAATAGGGCTGTAAAAGCCTGGGCCTGGTCAAGTAACGGACATGATCTAATGTTTTATCGTGGACTGACACAGGACAGCCAATGAAAAGCTCGGAAGCGCTCAGAAAAGTGTAAAATGTAGAAAGTTTAGCTAGAAAGAAAGGTATAAAACCTGACACTTGGAGCGGAGATAAAACTCTCTTATTTCCGATTCCTGATTGACGTGACATTCTATCGGACTTTTGGCGCACGTAAGGACAGCAGACTTTAAATGATTTTTCCTTTGTAGGTGAAGTGAGAATTAGACAGGGAAATAGATTTAGGGAATGGGAACTATTATTCCGCTAATATTTCATGTTTTTGAGCTTGCTTTGAAAGTGTCCGTTTATTAATTCATTTCCTCATTAAAATGCTGCTTTCTTATTTGCTTATAAAATAAAGATTCTAAAACGTAAATGCTTCTTTCTTATGATAAATAAAGTCAATAAAATTAGATTTGAAATGACAAGCTGGTTTTGTTTATTCATGATCTAGTTACCATCAGTTGATTCAATCGCCTTAGTGGCCTGATTAATGATTGATAAGTGTTTTAAAACCATGGTAAAAACAGATAAACTGCAGTTGTATATAATAGTGTAAATAATATGTAAGTAGTGTTTATTAATCTGACCACATGATTCAGTCGCTCAGAAATTGTCTCATTGGTGTTATGGGCCTTTATAAGTGTTTCATGATTAATGATGAGTATTGAGGTGATAGGTAGCGTTTTTGAGACAGTTTTTCAATAGGAGCACTGGATCAGCGACCTAGGTGATATTACCATTAAATAGTTATATTCATCAAAATCTAACAGTGTCTGTTCATACCACATTTTGAGTTGCTTGTTAATTTTGTCTGTCAAATCCCCAAGTGGGTTACAAGTTAACCGCTCATAATACATCTCATTGTTGAGTTGTGACATGATCTCATCATTATACTCCTTCGTGTTTATCACAACAATATTTCCCCTTTGTCCGCCATACGAATAGTCACATCATTATTGATACTCATTTGTTTCAATGCCATCCTTTCACCCACCGTTAGATTATCACTTCCTCTCTTATGCCTTCCTGAGTTAGACTTATCAATAATCTTATTCAAATCAAAGTTAACAGACCTATAAAAAGCATCAATGGTATTACCCGTTATTAACTGTGTTGTCCATTTGATTTCACTCTGAGACCACTACTTTCACTCAAATAACGATTAACCTCAAATTCCTCAAGTAATTTTGAAACAGTAACCGGATCTTCCTCATTTTCAGTCAATGACAATAGTACTCGTGTATCATTGATATCTTGAATCGTTAAGTGACTCTTATCCTTTATTAGTGCTTTGCTCTTTTTGGTGTATTAACAAAAAACTTCTTTAATTTCAAAAGTCTAACAAACTTCTATAAGTCTATTTTCGTCATATACCAATCTGTTGTAGTTGGACAAAAACCTAGTCCTTTCTTCAAAAGTGTTATCATAGTCTGCGATAGTTCTAAAGATGACAGATTTATAATCTCAATCTCATTATTTGATGCACCATGCATATCAATCAATTCTTCCATGATCGGGTCCTCATCCCTTGTCTTATATTTTGTTGTTGTCCCCCTTCCTCTTGTCCCTCTCCTTGTCTTTTTAGACCTATTTCTCGATTCATTGCACCCGTATCTCGATCCCCAATCAACAACCACCGTACTTCCTGTAAAAAATTGTTCTCAATGTTAGTAGAAATCTGTATATCTCCCAATTCTTCACCCTCACTACTCGACAAATTACTTGATGATGCATCAACATCACTGGTAGATGGGGCATCCTCTCTATGTTTTGGCCCCTGATCCCTTTTCACTAAATAATCAAAACGCTTGGCAAACGTAAACACACGTCCAGATCTGTAAACATTTTCATCGCGCTTCAATTTCCTAGCTTTTCTTCTCTTTATATCTGTCTGTAGATCATTCAAAATCTCATCCAAAATAGTATAGTTTTTAACTGCTGCCTCTGGAAGATTCAATTTTTTAATTTTTTCCTCCACCTTTTCAATTTCAGGTAAAAGTTTAGCAATCTTCCTCTCTGCATTTTCTATTAAGATATTCATCAAATTCCTAGAACTATTACTTAGTTCCTTCTCCCATGAATCCAAAAGGTTGGGTTCTAAATCCTCGTGTGTGGTTTTGTTTACTTTCCCTGGCAGCACTGCTGTCTCCATTTCTTTTATTCTCCAATGCGTGAAATTTTATTTTAGCCTTTTTTGGACTTTTAACTTCTTTCCGCTTACAACATTCACGGTTTCCTCATTTTCAACGCCCTCTCCATTTGTTCAATTCTCCGATATGTTTCATACTTAGTTTACCTTTCACAACGTACTTATCTGTCTTGAAATGGTGTTGCACATCACTTCCCTCTCCATTTCTTTAATTTGAAGATATGTTTATTACTTATTTGGACTTTTACCTTTCATGGCATGCACACATTTGATTAACTACTTTGGCTCATCGGGTTGCTCATTTTAGAATGAAACTGTGTCACACAATACTGCCATAAGCTGCCACCTAGATTGCATAAGGGTTGCACTGTTGAACATCCGAAGCTGACAACTTTAAAACTCGGAAAACAGGTTAAAGTTTCAGTACAGGCTCAACATCCAGTCTTTTGGTCAAATTACTTAATCTCACCATGCCAACAATTAAAAATGTGTGTTTGTGTAACGTAACTGGGGCTCATGTAAAAGTGCTCCTAAACCTTCTGATGGAGTTCACGCTATATAACAATTATGAATACAACAAAACCAAATACATGTGGCATGTAGCCTTTACTGGTGCACCTTTTTTGGGAGCTGTGCTTCTAATGTATATGCTTTTATACGCTTTGGGGCTTTGACTCCTATGAAATAAAGTAGAGTTGCTTAAAGGATGCTGGCAAGCTGCTTACATTTGTTAGGAAATAACGCACTGGATTTAGTTGCTTTCTGTAGGCATACATTTGAAGCGTGCATTATAATGTTATTATTTAAAAGACGCAAGATCAGACATACATTAAAGGTTAGCAGTTACATTTACTAAAGGTTGCACGGTTGCGCACGTGCCTATGGGCAATGTTGCACTCTAGTTTTTCTAGACAGTCTCATGGACTTGAAGTTATTTGAGCGCTTTATTTGAGTACCAGTTACATTACACAATGACACATTCATTTTTTTGGTGGGCACAGGGAGATTAAATAATTTACCCAGAATCAGAGTATGTTGAGCCGACGCTAAGACTTCAACCTGGTTCCCCAGCTCCAAAGCATATCATGAAGACATGTAGCAAGGATGCATGTGCCTGCTGGGGGAGGTGTCTATCTCTAAACTTGCGTTGACCTCAACCACTTGGTACTGGCTGTCTGTCAAAAGGAGGATTGAGTTTAAGGCGTTCACCTTCACGTACAGAGCCACTAGAGATCGGGGACAAAGCTACCTGAAACATAGACTCCAAAACTATCATCAAGACAGGGTTCTGAGATCTAATCACCTGAAACTGCTTACTTGCTATACTTGTTGGCACTGTCTGGGCATAGGTCGGAGGCCACTAGTACCAGTTCAACACTACACTACGCAACAGCAATAAGCAACAGAAAGGTGACAAGTCAACCTTTTCAAAGGGCATTCCACTGCGCTTTGCTGCATTTTCATTAATTTTTGAACCGTTTGTCCACGAAACCTTTTTTTAAATCTACAGCTTATGCATGTGATGATGGATTATGTGGCAAACGCAGCACATCCAGAATTGTGTAAAAAATGTGGTTACTGCAAATATTGCCTTTTTTAATAAACAAGTCATAATACTTTTACAAAGTTTCAGTAACTTACATTTCACAGCTGCTCACCAAGCTAAAATTTTCAACCCAAACAACATATTATTAATCACATAGGCGAAACATAATGCATGTACCAATGCTTGTTGTGGTTTTGTCATCACCCTAGTTGCTAAGAACACAATCCCAAGACTTCCTGGGTAGGGCTGAGATATTCACACTTGTAATGATGCAGGGTGAGCCCCTTCTCTTCGAGTCATTGGAGGGTGGTGCTAAGGCAAGCATGGTCTTTCCCTTTGAAGCGGGCACTGAGCGGCCATAGATAGGTATATTATTCCTGATGTTGAGCATGACCATACACTCAACAAGATTTCATAGATAACATTTTGGAAAACTTCAACTGCTGAGGAGACTCCACTGCTCAGTTGCTTGTACCAGCAAAATCCAATGTGAGTGGAGAGGGTGGGTATGACAGGAGTATTCACTGAGATGTAGCTGATGATTGCTGGTGCCTATATCCAGTTAGGAAAATCCTTTTATTGTATTCAAATCCACCATATTGCCATCTATGTTAGATGGCAGGTATCATCCATGCTTGAAGGTTTGATGCAAAAGGTGCATATAGGTTGCCCCCTCACCAGGCTCTTTGGCCCACGCGGGCACAACGGTCTGCAATAGCCAAATGGTGGGACTGTACCTTTTCACTAATCCACTCATTCTTCAAAATCTTTAGCTCTTGCTCTGCCTTCTTCTGATGATGAATGGGGTACACTAATGTTGGAGGGCAACTTGTTGCACAGGAGGGCAAAAGTGCAGTTTTACATTTCTTCTATTTGTGGAAGTCAAAACTGAGGGAAATTCAATGAGGTTTTCAACTGCACACAAGCTGATACTGAGCACAAACTCCACGTTTCTCAAACGTGGCAGCTTGGTGGTGCTATTTAGCCAGACCTAGACTAACATCTTTGCCTCTATCTCACAGCAATAGAGCCTCTCCATAAAAGTCAATGAAGGTTCACAGCTGTAGAATGACATATAGAGCACCTTTATACACACTGTTACCTTAGGACAAAACACTACATAAAGCGGATGCCCCTGTAGGTATAGATCAAAACGTCTAGCCCTTTAAAATGGACTTGTGCTTCCCAGGGTTTTGTCAGTAGACCCTCCGAGAACCAGGCGGAGACCCAAGGTCTAATTCGGGTGAGCAGGCCCGGACAAAGACTGTTTCAACTTGTTCTTTGTAGCTCATTTGAGAGAGAGAAAGTGAAGGCTTCTATCTGCATGCATTTGTTTTCTGTACATGTGGGCTGGCCATAATATAGTGAGCGGACAACAGTGCTTGGTTTGTAAATGAAAGAGTGCAGGTGCCAAAAACTGCTCAATAAAACATGCGGCTGGTGCAATTAAATGTGCGCGCGTGGAATGCCAGGGCTGCATAGCCCTAAATCCACCTGAGTCCTATTTAATCCACTAATAAACACTCCGTGCCACTTCTGCTCATTCGTGCAGGTTACTGTTTTCTCCCTTGGTGACATTTTTTCTGTCTTTCTCTTCCGCCGTCTTTCTCTTTGTGTGTTTTTTCCTCTCTTGTTCTCAGTAAATGTCTGATGCAGAAAATAAGTGCTGGTCCCCAAGAATAGCTGCTGGGTCCCCCACCGGCAGGCATCGGCTCAAATTAAGCACGGGCTGACACCCAGTCATTATATTTACGTGGCCCACATGTCAATGAGGACCACAGTTTAGAGCCCTTTTATCTTCGCTGGTGTTTGGGGAGTATTATCTTCACTGGACTACTGCTGCACAGCAGCAATATGATTTGCACTTGCTTGCTCTCTGATTACTGGATGGAAGAACACAGAGGGTCTTTTGCCATGCTCTAGAGTTTTTGATGTCATCTCTGTGCTTTGCAATCCTATTTTGACAGTAGGTCTTATGAGGCGCTCTGCATACCTTTGCAAAGTGATTGAGTTTCCCACTAGATGAGCATTGCTCCTGTGATCCAGGCCTTCTTCCTTAAGGAGGCTCATTTTGAGTGTCACGGGGAAGTACCGGGGAACCCCCAGAGTTGCCAATTTTCAAGACATCTGTAACTCCAGAAAGGCAGTTACTTGTTATTCTTTTGTCTGAGTTAATAGGGGATTTCTTTGAATCATGAATAGTTGATGTGTCTATTTTTTACCTGTCTGTGGGACCCTAAGAGCCCCCTTACAAATTGCTGGGGAAATCGGTAATGTGACACAATTCTACTTGTTATTCCACATTTCCCTGTAACATACCAGCATCTCCAAATTAGCAGTACAAATTAGAAACACAAGTATAAGTTAAAACATAGCAGGTTTGCTATAAGTCAATAATATACATAATGGCTCTCAATACTTGTTGACCAAAATACATACTTAGCCAACACACATTTTACAGATGCACAGTAAAACATTTTGCTAGGGGCTAGCTTGGTCAATAAGACTGGGGATGTGAGCTTCAGATTTCCCAACAGTCTCGCTGGAATTTCTTGTTACATTACATTACATGAGAACCAGGATATGAGGGAGGCTTAAGGGGCAGTGCAAAGAGAGAGGAGGGCGGATTGTTAGGGGTACTTAAAAGACCATATATTTCAAAAGAATACACATTTGTTAAGGCCTTTAAAACAGAGACGAGAACGTATGTGTGTTTTTTTGTCAGTGTGGGCATAAAATATTCCCCGTGAATGCCGACAGACACTACATCATACCCAACTGAAAGCCTTTGTACCCAACTACTTACTACAGAATACATTTTTCAGGGGGTAAAACACCCCTTCCTAAAGCCACGTCCCTGCATTTTTCACAATTTTATCAGGGTCCAGTGTTTTGATGCTGATGCCAGCAACATACAAGGACATTATGTGTGTCAACAATTTCCCAAGCCCCACTATCTTGTCAGTCCATTACAGTCTAATGAGTGAAGGTATCCTTCATGATTCTAGTATCTGTTAGTACAAAGCCACTTGTAGTAGGACATCCCCTCCACACAGCATTACTACGTGTTTCACAGATGCACCTTTTTTTATAAGCATAAAAAGTAGCAGAAAGATTGTTTCTATATACATAATTATCAGGTAAGTGAAAGTCACAGCATATAGCATATCTGTCCTTTGGGTTCTGACCCATTTACTAATAGATTTTTTGAAAGCCCAAAAGTAGGCTCTGAAAATACAGGAGTTAACATTAGTTTCCTAATTTAAAGTACAATATACCAAGGGCTCTTCTGAAAGATGCAGAGGGATCTTAAGACTCCAATTCATCAGCCTTTTATCAGTCACACAGGTAAACGAAACACTTGGGCACCAAGGGGTTATGTACAAGGAAGTGGCGGAGCATGGTGTTAGCCCCTTTGGCTTAACGACATGCTCCGCCACTTCTGACACGCAAGGCTGCACCATATTGACAAGAATGTGGTGCAGCCTTGCATTTCCCCCTGTGATGGCGCTAAGTTTAACAACTTCGCACCAACGCAGACACCCTTGCACCAGAGTGCAAGGGTGTCCACGTGCAGGAGAGGCGTTTTGTCACTTTCATGTGTGCTGCTTTATGCAGCACACATGAAAGTGTCAAAATTGCATTTTTTTAAAAGGTTTGTTAATGTACAGCAAGGGACACCTTCCTGTACATAAACAAACCATGGCATTTAGCTTTTTTCCATGTGTGCTGCACAAGGCAGCACATATGGAAAAAGCAAAAACAAGGAGAAATAACGCTTTTCTCCTCGTTTCGCCAACTTAAGAACAGGGTTTTCCTGGTCTTAATTTTGGTGCTGCCTCCTATGTATGTCACCCTTGTACATAGGGGGCAGCGACAAATACAATGGGTGTTGCGGTGGAACGCCCACCACAAGACCCACTTCACGCCCCTTCGATGCTAACCATAGCGTGAAAGGGTGCCTTATATACAAGGCAGCGTTAAGCCACGGTAAGTGGCTTAACGCTGCCTTGTACATAAGGCACAGCCCCGATCGCCACCACAACGTCCCTAAAAGTGACGTTGTGGTGGTGATAGGGGATTGTACATATGCCCCCGAGCATCATCAAAAGGTGGCTCTGTAAGCCTCACTTTACCCATAATGCTCCTTTTCAATGACTAACATCTCACAGATTTTTTTTATCGCTCCATACGACTAAGAGGCATCATTTGTCATTCTGCCGACAGGGAATCATTTTATTACTAAGTTTTCCTCCTGTCTCTAAAAATTTACCACAAACACTTCACCTACCGCCCTGAAGGCAGTGCTGGTAGGGTCATTTGAAATAAGTGAATTCTTAGAGCAAGCATTAACCTCTAAGGGGAACATCCTTTACAACGGAACCGTTACAACGCAGTACCGTTACAACGCAGGATTTACAACGAAAGTCGTTACAACAACTTTCGCTGGAGGGCGCTCTAGGATAGGGAATAGTTTAATTCACTATCCAACACCTACCCTACTATCCACGGGGACTGGAGTTGGAATAATAAATTAAACTATTCACTATCCAGCGCCCCCAATGCAAGTCATTGTAACGACTTGCGTCGTAACGGTACGCGTTGTAACGTACGCGTTGTACGTTCATACATCCACCTCTAACATATTAATTTTCAAAGACTTAATTTTACTGGCAGGCAAATTAGAGGCATAAGGAGAGAAGATTTCAGCATATCAAGCAGTCCCTTCAAAGGCGGATTGCTACCCGCCGAATGTTACAGATTTAGAAGCTGACAAATAATCTTGCACTGAATGATAAGCATGAATCTGAGGATGTACCTTTCTTTAGAAAAGAGATACAGACTTCAGCTTGTCAATTACACTGAAACCCTGAAACCCGTTAAGGACACAGCCGCAGTTAGGCACCCACGTAAGCGAGGGCGCTATAGTGATGGACTGCGCTGACTCAGTGCAGATCGTCTTTATGATCATGAAGTATGTAAAGTAAACTCATTTGGCCCGATATTTCTTGGAGTGCATTTATTTCAGAAAGCACAGATGAAATAGAAAAAGACAAATACTGCTCGCTGCTTTCGAGCTGTAATTTCAGCAAATCATGCCCTAAATTGGAGAAATGTCGGAATAAATTAATGTTATGGCCTAGAAAGTTTGTAAATCATTCCTTAGCTTCAGAAAGCTTTAAATTAAGGCAATGTTAGATGTGAGTATGATAGTAAAACACTCAAGTAATTGTACGTAGAGCGCAATAATACGTCATAACCTTGCCTATTCCTAGTATACAAAATCATTATGTGTAGTGGAAAAGAACTACATAGAACTAACGAGAAAGCACCAGGTTACTATATAGGTCCTCTCCCATCTAGGTCATCATATTCAGCTTTTTGTTTACCTTTCTCTCTACTCTGATGTTTTTTTTAAAATATATTTTTGTTTTGTTTTATTGTGGTGATTTGTCAAAAAACACATATTGCAATCACGTCTCCGCACATGCAGGTATAAAACGAAGAATGATATGTAGGTTAGATTGCAGTTCTCAGCCCTTCAGTCCACAACCCTGAGGTCGGATGGCATATCAGTGGAATAGAGCAAAAATAGAAACTAATCAAATCCCGGGTTGGACACAGAAAGGATAATTGCACCACTTTTGAAACAGAAACAAAACTCAAATGAATAAAATCCAGCGAGAAAGTCAAAATAGCATACGTCACGTCTCAAGAGTCCAGCACATACCCCTGTGGTCGCATCGTCTCAGGCCCCTATCGATGCAGAACAAAGTCAGGGGGCTATCACAAGATTTCATAAAAACATACACAAATCGCAATAGAATCAAGTCCACCATCCCTCAGTGTACACACCCACCCCTGGATACTCCACGGGGCAGCGCCAGTTCTATCATAGTAGAATCACACAATTCGCCACGGTATGCATTCCAATGCCCCCATTTCTTGTCCCATACTTTGGGGCAACCTCTTATTTTATGCACAGTCTTCTCAGCTATCATGCATTGATCCATTGCAGCCACCCAGCCCACCACCAGCGGTGTGTCCGGGGAGCCCCACCCCATTGCTATGGAGCGTTTGGCTAGAAGAAAACCCAGCGCCGCCCATTGTAACTCTGGAGCAGTCAGGTCATTAGGCCCCCAAATGTTGAGGACACATTCCCTAGGTGACGTGGAAAGTGGTTTACCCAAGGATCTACTCATTTTACTCAATGTAGCCTTCCAGAACTGCTGTATCACCGGGCATTCCCATAAGATGTGGTAAAAGGTACCAGGGAGTCCACAACCACGAAGGCACAGTGTGTTTGGGCACCGTCCAATCCTAGCCAGGGTAAGGGCGGACATGTACACTCTATGCAGCACTTTTAGTTGGATCAATCTAAATCTGTGACAAATAGCTGATTCCCTCGGGGACATTAGTGCCAACCGCCAGTGACAGGAAGGTGTCTGGGAGATTATTGCAGAGCTTACGATAGGTAAGAGAGATGGCCTTCGCAGGAAGAGGTTCTGATAACAACCTGTCTTCCAAAAGGTAGGTAGCAGGTATGGAGGTGAGGTCGGGAAAAGCGGCCTGGATAGCGTGTGTAATTTGCAAGTATCTGAAGAACTCAGTGGACGCAAGGGCGTATTTAGCTTGGAGTTCGCTAAAGGTCAGCAGTTTACCCTTGTGGACAAGGTCTCCAACCTCAGAAATTCCAATCGTGTCCCACCTATCAAACCCCTGGAAGAAGCACAGGGAGCCCAAACTTGTGCAGACCAGAGAGGCTTTGGTAAGTCTGCCAGCCCAACCCAATCGTCTGTTGGCTCTGTGCCAGATTCCCACTGTATGCGCCATAGGTCCAACATATCTAGTTTTGGTTGGTGTACTGTAAAGAGCCCCCAGATAACCCTCACACCCGGTTTGATTTCTATCTAATAGGAAGGCCGGATTCAGAGGCGAACCGTGTATCCAGTGATTAATCACCGCAAGCTGAGAGGCCCAGTAATACAGACAGAGGTTAGGGAGGGCGATTCCCCCTTCGTATTAGCCCTGGAACAACTTGTATAAGGCAATGCGAGCGGCTCTGCCATCCCAGAGTAGCAGGCGGAGCTCGCTTTCTGCTGTCTTAAAATAAGAGTCCGGGATGGGAAATCGGCAATTATGTAGGACATAAAGAAAGCGTGGAAGCGCCAACATTTTAAATAGCGCCGCCCGGCCCGGGAGGGAAAGTGGTAGTGACCCCCAATGAACAACATCACTACGAAGCCGACGCAGTGGACCTAGCAGATTATGGTCATAGAACTTTTTAGAGTCAGGTGTAATCAAGATACCAAGATATGTAAAACCTTCAGTGGCTATGGTGATAGAGAACCCTCTAGGCAGGCGAGGCGGCGAGCCATGTAGCAAATACAGCACCGATTTAGTCCAGTTTATAGCGTATCCCGAATACTTCCCAAAATTGGTAAGGACGTGAAACAGACTGTTAATGGAGGACTGTGGGGACGACACATATATCAAAATGTTGTCAGCATAAAGGGAGATCTTATCAACACTCTCGTAATTCCAGCGTAGTCCCCTGAGAGAGACATCCGTACGGACCCAGTGAGCCAGAGGCTCCAGGGTGAGGGCGAACAACAGGGGGGAGAGGGGGCAACCCTGCCTGGTGCCTCTACGAAGAGGAAATCTCCGGGATGTGTAATTATTAACCCGGACTTGGCCCAGGAGGTCCGTATACAAAAGACGCACCCATCCAATGAAGTGGGGTCCAAAGCCAAAGCGGTGGAGGACCTCGAACAGATATGGCCATTCGATCGAGTCAAACGCCATCGCTGCATCAAGGGACAAGATGGCGGCGTCTTGCTCCAGAATAGACTGGCGGCTCAACACGTTATTCACTCTACGGAGATTCAGCGCAGTGTTACGGCCCGGAAGAAAACCAGACTGGTCGTCATGTATCAGGGAAGGAAGTACTAGGAGAAGGCGAGTCACTAGTAATTTAGCCAGTACTTGGCCCCGGCGCTGATTAAGGAAATCGGCCGATAGGAGCCACAGTCAGTGGGAGGCTTAGCAGGTTTTAGAATGACCGCAATCGAGGCCAGTCTCTGGTCGAGGGGAAGAACCCCAAGCTCTAGACTCTCCGTAAACATATTTAAAAGGTGGGGAATAATGTCGGGGACCATCCCTTTCAGGAATTCAACTGGAACTCCGTCTGGGCCCATAGCCTTGCCGGATTTGACAGCGAAAAGCACCGTAGTGAGCTCATCTACGGAAATGTCGGCGTCTAAGGCCAGACGATCCGATTCCAAAATGGTCGGGAGGCGCATCTCTTCCAATAGTTGTCTAGATTCAGCAGACAAATAGCCACTGCCAGCTGTATAAACCTTTTCCAGGTGGTTGGCAAATGCTTCTGCAATATCTTGCGGGTCCACCACCACAGAGCCATCTGGTCTGGTTATAGAGGACACCCATCTAGAACCTTGGTCTCGACGCTCCAACCATGCAAGCATCTTACCTGCACAGTCACCCAACTCATAGACCCGATGACATGTACGGAGGAGCCGTGCTTGTGCCTTTTCCTGGGTCAGCGCCCTATAGCTCAGTTGTTGGGCACAGAGGCGGGCAGCGTTGGAATCAGAGGGTGTTGCGTTATGGGACGCCTCAAGGCTGATAAGGTCAGTCTCCGCCTGTGTGATCCGCTCGGCTTGTTTACGCAGATAACCCGTTTTAAGGGCTAGTGCTTCACCCTTTACAACTGCCACGTAGGCCTCCCAGAGCGTAACTGCCGAGTCCACTGAGCCAACGTTTTCGTCAAAATAAAGTTCAGTACTCTCCTGTAGCACCTCTCTAATGTCTGGGATCTGTAATAGCCAGGGATTGATAACAATGGGGCCCGCACTACCTGACGATTATAGGTCAGGTCCACCATGAGTGGTGAGTGGTCTGATATACTGCGAGGGAGACCTCTCGGGCAGACAAAACAACCAATGTCCGAAATAGGGCAAAATAAATAGTCTATCCTGGACATGCTATTGTGTGCATTGGAATAGTGCGTAAAGTATGGTGTGTCCGGAAAGTGAAGGCGCCAGATGTCTGTCAGTCCCAAAGCATGGGCAAAGTCAGCCAACTCCGAGCTCTGACGGTGTGATCCTTTCTTGGGTCTGCGGTCCAGGTCATCACACATGGTAGTGTTGAAATCCCCCCCAATTATGAGTGTACCAGCGGAGAGGTTTAACAGTTGAGTACCCAGTTCCTTAAGGGAGTCTCGTACTAGCGTTGGCAGGAGGTACGCAGAAATTATGTTCAAGGGACGCCCCTCCCAGGTGGCCTCCACTAATGCAAAGCGGCCCAGGGGGTCGGCCCAGCACCGTGAGTGAGTGAGTGCAAGAGTTTTCCTAACCGAAATCCCGGTACCTCGGGACACAGAGGTAAACCCCGCATGGACCAAAAGCTTGTATCTCCCTCTCTGGAGTGCCCGGCAAGTGTTACCGACTAAGTGTGTTTCTTGCAACAATACAATGTCAGGGGAATGGCGCCTGAGGAACTGGAGAACCACACCTCTTTTAATTTTGTGACCTAAACCATTGATGTTCCAGGAGAGGATGGTAAGGGATCTAAAAAATAACTGTGTCATGACTGAGAGAGTAGAGGGTCAGATGAACGGGAAGTCCGGGGAGGAACCACCAGTGGCAGCCAAACCCTGGGTCCCTTCGAGGCATGGGACTGAATAAAGTATGTGTTTCTCAGGAACCATGCAACAACCAGGTCAACGCGCTCTGCGAGACAGGGCCCTGGACAGACAAAAGAGTATGGCTAAAGACGACTCTGCTGGAGACGCAAGGACAGGTAAGTGAGACCCTACGACCATAAGAAACTCTGCTGAGGACAAAATTAAACAACAACATAGCAACAAAACATCGCCAACCCCCCCTACCCCACACCCCTCCCCCCCACCCTGCTTCCCTGCCCGCGGATTCAAAACTATCCACACCCCAACTAGGCAGAGTGCCTGTCGCCCTCCCACTCGTAACTGGGGTACTGGTGAGCCGCTAATGCCACATGCCCGACTTAAAGAATCAACGTATTTACAATACACTTGTAAGAACATATGGTATGACTTATGCAATATTCACATGATAGAAAATTACTTGTCAGTCAGCTGGTGCGGCCCGACCTCGGCCGATGGAAACAGGACCCAGGATCAAAGGTCAATACAAAAGGCAGAAGCCAAAGGTCCCGGACATCCGCGGCGACCACAAGGGAGCCACGTAGCAAAGACCACAGTCTACTTGGAAATGTTCCGCCGTATTAGGGAATGTCACTCCACTCCATCAAGAGGTCCGGTGAATAGTTCCTGACTTTCTGGCAGAAATTCGTCTCTTGAGAGCTCCTCTGGCGCAGATCGATTTCGCGGGGATCCTCCAACCCCGCGCCAGCCCTCCATCCAGTCCCACACCTCCTCCGGCGAAAGAAAGAACCACGTTTTGCCATCCCTCTCAACGCGGAGTTTCGCAGGGAAGAGCATGGAGTATTTGACGCCTTTATCCCGCAGCACCTTTTTGACCTCCAGAAAGCTGCGACGCCTCGCCTTTACCTTTACCGTAAAATCCGGGAACATGGAGATGCGAGTGTTCTCTAAAAGAAGAGGCGGGCCTGATCTAGCAGCCTGAAGTATAGCGTCTCGGTCTCTAAAGTTGAAGACCCTAGCGATGATGGGACAGGGGGGGGACCCCCGGCTTAGGTCTACCGCCTGGGACCCTGTGTGCTCTTTCAATGGAGAAGTAGTTCGAGAGCTGCTTCGGTTTAAGGTGCGTCGTAATGAGGGATTCTACAAATAGGTCAGCTGAGGGCTCCTCCATTCTCTCCGGAACCCCTAGGATACGGATGTTGTTCCGTCTCGCCCTCCCTTCATAGTCGTCCAGTTGTTCACTCATCTGCTGCTGTTGTTTCTGAAGCTGGGCGACCTGCTGTTGAAGCGTAGATGTGTCATCAATCAAAGCAGCCGTCTTAACCTCCACGTCCTTGACTTTGGTGTCCATTTTGCGCAAGTCGGCCCGCAGGAGAGTCACCTCAATATTCACAGAGTCAATTCGGGTCTCAAGGGAGGAGCGGACTCCAGCGATAGCTTCCATTACATCCTCTAGGGTGAGTGTCTTTGCTCCCTGCGAAGGGGACGCGAGCTTCGGGTCTCCTGGGGGGGCAGCCTCTCTGTTATCATTCTTAGTGCCCCATAAGTTCTTGGTAATCTGTCTCTGATTAGGGGGCCTTGACCACTTGCCTGACGCCATCCCTACGCACCCGGCGGGTTCCCGAAACGATCGGGACGAGGTGGAGCCAAGACGAAGGATGAAGACCAGCACTCTCCCACGGTGGATGACTACGACAGTAGCAAACTCCACAGCACACCGCACCACCCGCCGCGGCACCGATAAGGCCCACCGCGCAGACGTCCACAAATACAAGCCGCCCCAACGTCCGAAGCCCGGACTTAGAGCGTGAGGCAACTCAGGAAGATCCACAGGGCACAAAAGGCAACACTAAAGCTGGCAGGCCCACCTCCGTTGAAGAGCCACTGTGTGTGTCAGGTCGCCAAGAAGCCAGAAGGCGATGGTAGGTTCAAGAAGGGGAGGGCCGCCACCCAGGCGCAGAACAAAAGCGCCAACTACCAAGGCACCGGAGGGCGCAGCGCCCGGAGCGTAATTACTGTGGTGGCGTAGAATCAACCAACGACAATTACAGGGTGCACAATAAGTAAGTATCCAGCCCGTTCCAAATAGGCCTCCACGCGGTTCCGGCCCCTGAAGGAAGCCACAACTCCAAAGGCAGTGCTACAGACCAGGTCCAATGGGAGGCCAGTGAGAACCAGTAATCACCCGGGCCCTCCGTGGCACACCTCCCTCGACTTCACGTCAGGTCCAATCCGTAGGTGTCAGGTAAGCCTGATGGAGCGAGATTTGGAAATAATTTTATTTCAACTCGTGAAGTCACACTTCCATAATGAAAAATAACTTTATTAACGTTTGGTGCTGTGTTTGTATTAATTCAACCTAGATTAAACTTACATTACACGTGGGATATTAACGTGTGTGCTCATAAACGTGCATATTTGTTGCATCTTTTGTTCGTGCAAATTAATAAATTAATTTTGTCCTTTTGTTATTTTATAACTAATTGCGGCTGTTTTTAAAAATATGCATGTGCTTGTTTTGCTTCCCTTGTCTATGTGGCGTCACTCTATTTTCTATAGGTGCATAAAGAATTTCGATGGATTTAAAGAAGACTGGTAGATATAATGCTGCTTTAATTGTTTGCTTTGGCTAGGTAATTTAGACTAATGGCTTAATCATTAGTGATTGCTGGGTGACAACAGAACAAATAATATTTCTTACATTAATTATTCTTTTGTGTTTGTTTATATATTAGTGGACGTTAAATTGACTGCTTTGGGCCTAGTTTACTCGTGTTTGCAAATAATTTCTGCACGGAGCAAGAGAGAGTCCTTTCAAAGAAAGATTTCCTTTCGGTGGCTACATTTGGAAAGCGTGGTGTGTTTCTAGCAGTCTCCTACTCGGACAAGGTCAAGGCCAGGAACCGACAGGAGGACCATTTGATAACTTTGCATCCGAGGAAGTGAAATGACATGATGAAAAATTTTATGCAGGAAAATGTTGCAATCTGAGGAAGCCTCGGAGCTCGAATGCTAGAGACAATCGACTCTAAGAAAGTGACGGAACTGATGTTTTGAAAATGAGGTGACATGTCACTTGTCACTTGTGAACCAATGGGACTCCGACTTTTGCAGAAAAGAATTACTTTTACTTAGATTAGTTAGCGTAGTAAGGTATAAAAACCCATTTCCCCGTGGAAGGGTTATGCTCGCTGCTGCTTTTGCTGACCTTTGGATGAGGGTGCCGTGCTGATGGACTTTACTTGGAGCATGTAAGAGACCTCAAAGACTTTATTTTATTTCCATTTATTTAGCTTAGTTAGGGACTTAGGTTCTGAAAAATGCTAAACTAATAAATACCTTTGCAATAATAATTTTGAAACTTATAATGTTTTTACTTGCAATAATTGTAATAAAAATGCTTTAATAAAAATTACATTTACGAAATTATAATAAATAGCTAATAAAATCTTACTTTTGAAAACAAGCTGGTCTTGACATTTCATGGGTTTAGGTTACCATTAGCTAGATTCTATCGCCATAAGTGGCTTAATAAATAGTTAGGTTTATTGAAATGATGATATCTATTTACCGCAGTTGTATATAAATGTATATAAATTGTGAATAGGTTAATTAGGCCACATGATTCAGTTGGTCATAATATGTCATGTTTGATTAATGGGCCTTTGTGTTTAATTAGTGATTATTAGTGTAAGTTGTAGAGTTGGGTAGCGTAATTTATGATATATTTTCTATAGGCCGCTGGATCAATTACCTTGGTAGCAGAATTTGATGGTTGCTATGGTAACCAACATATACGGTAGTTACATAGGATCAATGTCTAACATATGTTGAGTCCGTTTTCGTGCTATATGTAAGGTTTTTTCCAGCAGCGTGAAAATTCCTTGTTGTACCGGTACAAATTAGTGTGATGAGAAGGTAGTCACACAGCACATTTGATCTGTTTCAGAGTAGTGGTATCGCCGTATATCACAAGTGTTGTCGCCGTGCAACACAAGTTAGGGTTAGGAGTGAATGTTGTATAGTGAGGATTATCTAAGAAATTTGAGCAGCATGAGTATAGGGACAATGAGCCTGTTGTAAAACTCACTGTGATAAGAGTAATAGTATATATTCAAGCTTGAGTGAAGGGTAAGATAACGCCGGTGTATGATTATCTATAAACAGGTGAGAGTCCTGTAGGGATAACATACTTAATATCTATAAACAGGTGAGAGTCCTGTAGGGATAACGTCGTTTATTTTACTAACGGTGCATGATATCTATAAACAGGTGAGAGTCCTGTACGGATTTCATGTGTGTTTGATTAGGGATACTTTCCGTTTGAAAGTGCGTAATTGTTTTGTAAGAGTGTTCAAGTTAAACTTTGAATTGTCACTTGGATGTGCATTCTGAGAGAAACAAGTTCATTATTACTTGTTTGAAGGGTAGAGTAAAAGGATTACTTTATCGGCAAATGTATATTCTGTGAGAATAGCGTCGTCTATTCCACGTATAGAATTCTTGTATGATTGAAATTCTATCTCTTTATTAGAGAAACAGACAGATGAGTCTTTCTTGTGGTTGTTGAATTAATTTTTCATTGAAAAGGCGTTCTTAAAATGGCGCTGTGAAAAGTTTTTGTAAAGGAGGGGTGAGCGCTGAGAGTGAGACACGAGAAACCGCAGCAGTTGTGTACGTCACACGGTTCGCGCAGTGATTGGGTAGCATACGTCACAGGCTGTATTCTGATTGGCTCTCATAACTCTAACGTACTGTAAGCTGATTGGTTCTTTGAGAAAGAACAATTTCTATTCGTTGAGTTAGGTAGTGACGTAGCTCAACTCTGATTGGCTTGTTGGTGTGTTTCGCGCACGGATTGGCTAGTGTTACGGAACATCCAGGAAATATTTTACGATCACTTCCTTTAATTGGATTTGATTTGAAAAATGAGTTATTATTTTAAACATGTTGAGAAAAAGCCTTCAATGCTTCAAAGGTTTAAAAATTGTATTTCACCTGACAAGAAAATAAAAACGCGAGGTGGTAAATTGCTTCATAAATACAAAACACCTGCAGCGTATATGGAAGGTGAATATGGATATCATACTGTTTTGTGGTTTGATGTCTGGAAACATTATTGATTGATTGCTTTATTTCGATATGCACATATCATAAAAGCAGTACAAAAGATAAAAACAGCATGTCGAAATAAGTAAGACTGTACAAATAGTGTGAGAATTAAAAACACGTTAGGTCAGCATAAATTAGATAAAAAGGAATTAAATTGATATGGACAGTCTTCTAAGTCTAATCAACCAAGCCCATTTTAAAAACTTAGCAACAGCACAAACAATGGGAGGGGCTGTATTGGTTAAAAGAATCCGAAGGGCAACAGAGTGCTGACGAGTCCCCAGTTCTCTGCAGATGGGACCAAGCCAACGTGATCTGGGGCGACCATAGTCCGGGCATTCGAAAAGGAAATGTGGCACCGTCTCTGGCTTGTCCTGGCAAAGAGCACAGAAGCGTGATGTGGGCTGGGCTTTATTCCACCTCGAGCAGAGGTCGGCCAAGGGCAAGGTTCCTAACCGAAATTTAATATACAAGGACCTATCCATAGCAACTGATATAATGTCCATGTATGGCTCGTACAAGGCAGCGTCTTTGAACAGCAGGAAAGCTGCGGTGGTTTTGCAGTGCTGCTGACTTCTAAAGCGCTTCACACAAACCCACTCCCAGAAAAGTTTTTTTAAGGTCTTCTTTGGAGGAGCGGAGTGACTATGCCAGCAAGAGTCCAAACCTAGTTCCCCTAAGAGATGTTTTATATCCTTCAGCCATTTGATGCTACGCCAACCATCAGAGTGCATCACTTCTGCCAAGCCATTGGCATAGGATTGTAGCTCCGGGACCCTCCACAAGCGTGCCCAGAGCAGAAGGGGTCGAAGCCGAGCCTGGTCCCTTATGGCTTTACAGCCAGTGTCCATGAGCACTGTAACATTATACAAAGGATGATGGTGTTTTAACTTGGCCTGAAGATGGTTCATTTAATATAAAAATTGTAAGAAATTTGAGAGAAAAGATGAATGCTCTTATACCGAAACCGAGACCTACTCAATTTGAAGCTTTAGTTGAATGGGAGGATGAAATGTTTCAACTTCAAAGAGAAGCGAGTGGTATTAAAAAACCTCCGAAAATACCAAGCTATAGACGAGAGACACATGAAGATAGAATGAGAATGTGGAGACAGGGAGACATGTGTGATGGTCTCTATTTAATTAGAGAAATGGTTTTGGGATCTCCTGGTGAAAAAAAATCTGAAAAGAAAAATAATGTAGTCATAGAAAGTGAATCTGAAGATGCAGTTTTAGAAGAATTTTTTACTTCTAATAAAAGAAATGAACCCTTGAGACCTCCTCGATCATGGTCTACTCCAATGGTTTCTACTGAAACCACACCAAGTGCACCTCCTATTAATGAATCTCCAAAATTGTATCATAATAATTCAGAATCTTTTGAAACTCCAGAAAAATCAGAAACTGGGACAAATGCTGATGTTTACATTGGGGGTAAACATTTTTCGTTAATTCCAAAAGAAAGGGAAGCCCCTAAAATTTTAATGAGAGAAATTAGGGATGAGGAAGTTGTAAATACTTCAGAATATTTACGTTCAAAAGAAGAATTAATTCGACAAATAACTAAAGACATGGAAGCTGTAACTGTTCCAGTAACTATTGATCCTATTCAGCCTGTTTTTGAACAAAAAGAAAATAACAGGACAAGTTTAACGATCCCTTTAAATGCAGAAGTTCAAAAGGTTGCTGAAAATTTTTATTCAGATTTATCTGAAATTAATCATGAGAAAACAAAAATGCCTGATTTGACTTTCAATGAAGGTCCTTTTAACAATTCACCAATGGGTGCAGAATCTGATGCTGAGTCTTCTGAAAGAAGAGGGTCAAATTCAAAACTTGATGTTGCAAAATTAAAAGCAAATTTAGAAGAATTAATAATTGGTACAATTGGTTCTGACAGTCTAAAATTTTGTCGAGATGATGAACTACTGTTCATCTGCAAAAGTATTCAATGGAAAACAAAGAATAAATATGATCAGTTGGAGGAACTGGCAGCAGAACTCGAAATTGATTTAAGCCGACAAAAGAATTTTGGAAAGCAATATAGATTAGATTTTACTGAAAAAGACATTGAAAATTTGAACTCAATTGGAAGAATAATGCACATAAAAGATTTGATTGTTTATATCAAAAAGCTTGGTGAATTGAGCAAATGGAGAGTGAAGTGGACTAGAAAGAAGGAGGTGGAAAATTTGAGAAATTATCAAAACAATTTCCAATGAGAGAAATTGCTGGTGGAGGTTATGTTCATGTTCCTTGGTCGAGACAGGATATTTTACTTTTCACTAATGATTTTCCAAGACTGAGAGAAAAGCCTGTTGAATGGTATCGACAAGTAGACAGGTTTATAAAAGTTTCAAAAGTTCTGTGGATTGATCTGGATGGATTTTTTGACATCGTTGTTCCATCAGATCTTTGGACAGAATGTAAAATTGCTATAGGTTGGCCAAAAGAGGAACCAGAGCGAATTAAAGAAACTGGTGCTCCAGCTCCAATAGTAATGGATTTTTATGGAAAGGTGATTTATTGGTTAAAACAAAAGATTGCTCCAAAGGAAGTGGATTGGGATAAAATAGATCAAACTAATCAGGAACCTAAAGAATCAGTTCATTCATTTTATGAAAGGTTACTACTAGTTTTCAAACAATACAGTGGCTATGAAACATTAGACGAAAAGGATATGAGCCATTTTATTTACAGATTTGTTTATGGTCTTAGACCTGAAGTTGGGGAAATGATTAGAAATAATATTGTCGGATGGCAATCGCTTTCAGTTGATGACATTTTGAGAAAAGCAAAATATTGTAGTGATGAGTTAGAGGTCAAACAAAAGAAGTTGAAAGAGAAAGCGATGTGGGCACAAGTGAAAGTGGCTGAGCAACAAATTGCCAGTCTTGAAAATAAAAATGCTAATTTTATTCAAAATCAAAACATGAATCAGGGTCAAGGGAAATTTAAATTTAATAATAATAAAAGATATAATGCCAAAGTTGATGATTTGAAACAGAAATTGCCTTGTTTTAATTGCGGCGAAATTGGACACTGGAAGAGTGAGTGTAAAAACCCACCCAGAAATTTTAAAAATCCATTGTTAAACCCACAGATGCAGAACGATGTGGATCTGCAGCAACAGCTACGTTTGCAGCGTAAACTGAATGACCTGAGTCTTCAGCGACAGCTAAAAAATCAATTGATTCAACAGCAGAATCAAATTCCACAGCCTCCCTTTCCTAATTCTGGGGGAAGTCAAAAATATAATCCAGGTGTGGGATTTGAAGGAGATGATCAGGTAATAAGGACTCAAAGACAAATTGTGCAAAATGCTTCAGGACAGTTTTTGTTAACAGAGAATCAAGGAAGTGACTCTGATGATTACTTCTGACGGTGCCCGAGAGAGGGGGAAGAGTGTGTAATTGGAGACACTCTTGAGGTTGACCAGTCTGGTCCATTTGTAAATGGGAAAGTTAATGATGTAGACATCACTTTTCTAGTGGACACTGGTGCTACCCGTTCTACTGTTAGATCAGTGGAAATTGAAAACCTACCTCTCTCTGGGGAAACCATCCAAGTAGTCGGAGTAAGTAATCAACAAATTAAAACTGACTTAACAGATCCAGTGCAAGTTGAAATTGGAAATTTTAAAGACAAACATAGATTTGTGGTTTGTAATAGCAGTCCAGTGAATTTACTAGGGAGAGATATATTGTGTAAGATGAATTGTAGAATATATTGTTCTCCTGATGGAGTAGAATTACAAACAATGGAAGAAGATGGTTTGTATAGAATGACAATGATGTTAGTAGAAACAGAAGAAACAAAATTGTTTCCTGCTTTTGAAAAAGAAAACCTAACTGTAGAACTAAAGGAGACAGTCAAAGCTGAGATTTGGGATTTGACTGGAAATGAGATGGGTCTCATGAAACATATCGATCCAGTCAAAATCTCATTGAAACAGGGAATAGAATTTCCAAACATTCCTCAGTATAAAATGAAAGCAGAAACCATAGAAGGTGTTATTCCAGTGATTGAAAAATTCATTAAACAAGGTGTTTTAAAAGAAATTGAGAGTAGCCCTTGTAATTCACCGATTATGGGAATAAAAAAATCAAATGGAACATATAGAATTGTTCAAGATCTAAGAAAGATTAATCAAATTGTCGTTCCATGTTGTCCTGTTGTTCCAAATCCTGCAGTTATTTTATATCAGATTCCACATGATGCTGAGTGGTATACTGTCATTGATCTTTGCAATGCTTTCTTTACTGTCCCTTTACATCCAGAGAGTCAGGAAATTTTTGCTTTTAGGTTCCAAAATAGGACCCTCGCATGGTGTAGAATCCCTCAAGGGTATACAGAGAGTCCTTCTATTTTTAATGAGTTGTTGAAGAGATCTTTAGAAGATCTAAATCTACCTGGCAGGTCGACATTAGTGCAATATATTGACGATCTACTAATTGCAGCAAAATCGAGAGAAAATTGTGTGACAGACACAATTGTACTTTTAAATCATTTAGCAGATGAGGGGCATAAAGTGTCTCCTGCAAAATTGCAGTTTTGTAAACAAGAAGTGAAATACCTTGGACATAGAATTGCAAAAGGAATAAGACAGGTAACAATTGAAAGAATTAAAATGATTCAAGCAATGCAACCTCCAAGAACTCAAAGACAGGTTAGAATGTTTCTAGGAATGGTTGGTTACTGTCGACAATGGATAAGTGGATTTTCAGTAATTGCGAAACCACTACAGAAATTGACTAAATCAGATGTAAAAGATCCGATTGTTCTTAATGAATCTGAGTTGGAAGCTTTTGAGAATCTAAAAAGAAGCCTATGTGAAGCTCCAGCTCTAGGCATGCCAAATTATGAAAAAGATTTTGAACTGTATTGCAGTGAAAGAGAATGATGTGCATTGTCTGTACTAATTGAAAGACATGGAAATCTGAGAAAACCCATTGCATATTTTTCAGCAGTTCTTGATCCTGTTGCAAAAGCCTTACCAGGTTGCTTAAAAGCAGTTGCAGCAACTAGTGTCAGTTTAGAGCAAAGTGAAGGGATTATAATGGGGTTTCCTGTAAAAGTCTATGTTCCCCATTCAGTTGAAATACTCCTGACAAGGAGTAAGACACAACATCTGACTAGTAATAGATTGACAAAATATGAGAAAGTTATTTTAGGAGCAGATAATGTTTCTATTGCAAGATGTGTGAATTTGAATCCTTCTACATTATTGCCTGATTCTGAAATTATTGATGAAATTGATGTGGAGCATGAATGCTTGGATGTTATGGAATACTGTACCAAGCCAAGGCAAGATATTAAAGACGAGCCTTTGCCTGAATCAGATTTTGTCTACTTTGTAGATGGCTCCTGTTTAAGATCAGAGGGAGGTGTTTTAAAGGCAGCATATTCAGTCTGTACAGTTGCAGATGTTGAAGAAGCATCATGTCTTGAAGGAATTCGTTCAGCACAGGTGGCTGAATCGATTGCTTTAATTTGTGCTTGTGAAATATCAAAGGATTTGAGAGTTACCATAATAACTGACAGCCAGTATGGATACGGAGTTGTGCATGATTATGGACAGCTCTGGTCTCAGAGGGGGTATTTAACTTCAGCAGGATCTCCAATTAAAAATGCAGTATTCATTAAAAGATTAATAGATGGCATTCAGTTACCAAAAGAAATTGCTGTCGTAAAATGTGCAGCTCACAAAAAGGGTGAGGATTATATCACCAAAGGCAATGCTTATGCAGATGAGACGGCTAAGTATTGCGCAAGAAATGGTTGTGCATAAAATCGGGAAAGGAGTAAAGAAAGTGATTCAAATTCATTGATGCTAACAACAGTGGTTGAAACATGGCAGGAAATCAGAGATTTACAAAATGAAGCTGATGATGAGGAGAAAAACACATGGTTAAAAGCAGAATGTAGACCACGAGATGAAGATGGAGTTTGGACTTACAAAGATGGCAGAGTAATTTTACCTAATTGTATGATTGCTGACATGGCCAGATTGTATCATGGCCCTGGTCATATTGGAAGGGATTCTATGATCAGACTTTTTAAAGAAACATGGTTTAATACCAAATTCAGAACAATTGCAGAATCTCTTTGTCAGATGTGTTTAACTTGCCAACAAATGAACCCAAACAGAAAATCAGTTGTAGGTACAGGAATCATAGGTCGGGAGGGTGGCCCTTTTACCAGATTACAAATGGATTTCATTGAAATGCCTTTACACAATTGTTTAAAATATGTTTTAGTGATTGTGTGTTTATTTTCAAGATGGGTGGAGGCATTTCCAACACGTCATTGTGATTCGATTACAGTGGCAAAATTTATTCTTCGAGAAATTATCCCAAGATACGGTTTCCCTGTTACTATTGAGAGTGATGGAGGGGGACATTTTGATAATAAACTTTTGAAATTGATCTGTGAAGCTTTGCATATTGAGCAGAAAATACACTGTGCATACAGACCAGAGGCATCTGGAGTAGTTGAGCAGATTAATGGAACGATCAAAAACAGGATTGGAAAAATGTGTCTTGATACAGGTATGAAGTGGACAGATGCTCTTCCACTTGTTTTAATGTCTTTCAGAAGCATACTTGATAAAAAGACAGGTCTGAGTCCTCATGAAATTCTTATGGGCAGAGTCATGAGACAAGCTTTCGTACCAGTAGGGAAATTGTTGAGCATTAATGACAGTGCTATTTTGGAATATTGCAAAAGACTGTCTGACGTAGTTACTTCTGTGTCTAATCACGTGGGAACTGAAGTACAATCAGATGACAAAGTACAGACACATGATCTGAGACCTGGAGATTGGGTTAGAACTAAAGTTAATCGAAGAAGAAATTGTCTAGTTCCAAGGTGGCAGAAAGCTAGACAAATAATTCTAGTAACAACTAATGCAGTAAAGTGTAAAGGATTGAAAAGGTGGATACATCCAAGCCACACGATTCCAATTCCTACTCCTGAAAACTCTGATGAAGAGAGTGATTCTACAGATGATTCTGATTCTGAAGTAGAAGGTGAAAGAAATCCAGAATCTGAAGATCGACAGAGAGGTCGACATCTGGAAAATTTGCAAGTGAATGGAGACTTGAACAGAAAAGATTTGGAAATCATTGAAATAGACTCTGAAAGTGATGGAGATCTGTTAAAAAGAAATTCAGCAGAAGAGTCTGTCAAGAAAGTGAATGGAGTAGAGGCTATTGAAAAATTTGAAGACAGAGAAGCTGAATCAATTGAAATTTCTGACCAGGAGAGTATCGAAAAGCAGAAAATAAGCTCTGGAAGGAGGAACAAGAAACCAGAAACTGGGAAGTTGAAGGTAATTGAAGAGGAGGAGGAAGTAGAATTGCCGAGTACCAGTGATGGAAGACAGAGTATAGTTCCTAACAGAGTAAGACTGCCGATTAGAAAAGTTCCTGAGTCAAGAATAGAAATTTCTGATAGTGATTCTGGAGAAAGTGATGTTGATGATCAAGAAGGAAGAGTGAGAAAAAGATCTTGGAAAACTGAAACTAATATAGCAGAACCGAAAAGAAAGATTTTGAGAAAAGGAGAATCATGGCCAAATGAAAATGGAGGATTGAGAGTCAGATTGATTAAAAAGTCAAAGGAGCAAGTGAATGAAATCACTAGTCAAAAAGAGCCTGAAAGGAAACTTGAAAAAGGGAGGAAAATAGAAGTAGTGACTAGAAAAACAAAAAATACAAAACACCTGCAGCGTATATGGAAGGTGAATATGGATATCATACTGTTTTGTGGTTTGACGTCTGGAAACATTATACAAAGGATGATGGTGTTTTAACTTGGCCTGAAGATGGTTCATTTAATATAAAAATTGTAAGAAATTTGAGAGAAAAGATGAATGCTCTTATACCGAAACCGAGACCTACTCAATTTGAAGCTTTAGTTGAATGGGAGGATGAAATGTTTCAACTTCAAAGAGAAGCGAGTGGTATTAAAAAACCTCCGAAAATACCAAGCTATAGACGAGAGACACATGAAGATAGAATGAGAATGTGGAGACAGGGAGACATGTGTGATGGTCTCTATTTAATTAGAGAAATGGTTTTGGGATCTCCTGGTGAAAAAAAATCTGAAAAGAAAAATAATGTAGTCATAGAAAGTGAATCTGAAGATGCAGTTTTAGAAGAATTTTTTACTTCTAATAAAAGAAATGAACCCTTGAGACCTCCTCGATCATGGTCTACTCCAATGGTTTCTACTGAAACCACACCAAGTGCACCTCCTATTAATGAATCTCCAAAATTGTATCATAATAATTCAGAATCTTTTGAAACTCCAGAAAAATCAGAAACTGGGACAAATGCTGATGTTTACATTGGGGGTAAACATTTTTCGTTAATTCCAAAAGAAAGGGAAGCCCCTAAAATTTTAATGAGAGAAATTAGGGATGAGGAAGTTGTAAATACTTCAGAATATTTACGTTCAAAAGAAGAATTAATTCGACAAATAACTAAAGACATGGAAGCTGTAACTGTTCCAGTAACTATTGATCCTATTCAGCCTGTTTTTGAACAAAAAGAAAATAACAGGACAAGTTTAACGATCCCTTTAAATGCAGAAGTTCAAAAGGTTGCTGAAAATTTTTATTCAGATTTATCTGAAATTAATCATGAGAAAACAAAAATGCCTGATTTGACTTTCAATGAAGGTCCTTTTAACAATTCACCAATGGGTGCAGAATCTGATGCTGAGTCTTCTGAAAGAAGAGGGTCAAATTCAAAACTTGATGTTGCAAAATTAAAAGCAAATTTAGAAGAATTAATAATTGGTACAATTGGTTCTGACAGTCTAAAATTTTGTCGAGATGATGAACTACTGTTCATCTGCAAAAGTATTCAATGGAAAACAAAGAATAAATATGATCAGTTGGAGGAACTGGCAGCAGAACTCGAAATTGATTTAAGCCGACAAAAGAATTTTGGAAAGCAATATAGATTAGATTTTACTGAAAAAGACATTGAAAATTTGAACTCAATTGGAAGAATAATGCACATAAAAGATTTGATTGTTTATATCAAAAAGCTTGGTGAATTGAGCAAATGGAGAGTGAAGTGGACTAGAAAGAAGGAGGTGGAAAATTTGAGAAATTATCAAAACAATTTCCAATGAGAGAAATTGCTGGTGGAGGTTATGTTCATGTTCCTTGGTCGAGACAGGATATTTTACTTTTCACTAATGATTTTCCAAGACTGAGAGAAAAGCCTGTTGAATGGTATCGACAAGTAGACAGGTTTATAAAAGTTTCAAAAGTTCTGTGGATTGATCTGGATGGATTTTTTGACATCGTTGTTCCATCAGATCTTTGGACAGAATGTAAAATTGCTATAGGTTGGCCAAAAGAGGAACCAGAGCGAATTAAAGAAACTGGTGCTCCAGCTCCAATAGTAATGGATTTTTATGGAAAGGTGATTTATTGGTTAAAACAAAAGATTGCTCCAAAGGAAGTGGATTGGGATAAAATAGATCAAACTAATCAGGAACCTAAAGAATCAGTTCATTCATTTTATGAAAGGTTACTACTAGTTTTCAAACAATACAGTGGCTATGAAACATTAGACGAAAAGGATATGAGCCATTTTATTTACAGATTTGTTTATGGTCTTAGACCTGAAGTTGGGGAAATGATTAGAAATAATATTGTCGGATGGCAATCGCTTTCAGTTGATGACATTTTGAGAAAAGCAAAATATTGTAGTGATGAGTTAGAGGTCAAACAAAAGAAGTTGAAAGAGAAAGCGATGTGGGCACAAGTGAAAGTGGCTGAGCAACAAATTGCCAGTCTTGAAAATAAAAATGCTAATTTTATTCAAAATCAAAACATGAATCAGGGTCAAGGGAAATTTAAATTTAATAATAATAAAAGATATAATGCCAAAGTTGATGATTTGAAACAGAAATTGCCTTGTTTTAATTGCGGCGAAATTGGACACTGGAAGAGTGAGTGTAAAAACCCACCCAGAAATTTTAAAAATCCATTGTTAAACCCACAGATGCAGAACGATGTGGATCTGCAGCAACAGCTACGTTTGCAGCGTAAACTGAATGACCTGAGTCTTCAGCGACAGCTAAAAAATCAATTGATTCAACAGCAGAATCAAATTCCACAGCCTCCCTTTCCTAATTCTGGGGGAAGTCAAAAATATAATCCAGGTGTGGGATTTGAAGGAGATGATCAGGTAATAAGGACTCAAAGACAAATTGTGCAAAATGCTTCAGGACAGTTTTTGTTAACAGAGAATCAAGGAAGTGACTCTGATGATTACTTCTGACGGTGCCCGAGAGAGGGGGAAGAGTGTGTAATTGGAGACACTCTTGAGGTTGACCAGTCTGGTCCATTTGTAAATGGGAAAGTTAATGATGTAGACATCACTTTTCTAGTGGACACTGGTGCTACCCGTTCTACTGTTAGATCAGTGGAAATTGAAAACCTACCTCTCTCTGGGGAAACCATCCAAGTAGTCGGAGTAAGTAATCAACAAATTAAAACTGACTTAACAGATCCAGTGCAAGTTGAAATTGGAAATTTTAAAGACAAACATAGATTTGTGGTTTGTAATAGCAGTCCAGTGAATTTACTAGGGAGAGATATATTGTGTAAGATGAATTGTAGAATATATTGTTCTCCTGATGGAGTAGAATTACAAACAATGGAAGAAGATGGTTTGTATAGAATGACAATGATGTTAGTAGAAACAGAAGAAACAAAATTGTTTCCTGCTTTTGAAAAAGAAAACCTAACTGTAGAACTAAAGGAGACAGTCAAAGCTGAGATTTGGGATTTGACTGGAAATGAGATGGGTCTCATGAAACATATCGATCCAGTCAAAATCTCATTGAAACAGGGAATAGAATTTCCAAACATTCCTCAGTATAAAATGAAAGCAGAAACCATAGAAGGTGTTATTCCAGTGATTGAAAAATTCATTAAACAAGGTGTTTTAAAAGAAATTGAGAGTAGCCCTTGTAATTCACCGATTATGGGAATAAAAAAATCAAATGGAACATATAGAATTGTTCAAGATCTAAGAAAGATTAATCAAATTGTCGTTCCATGTTGTCCTGTTGTTCCAAATCCTGCAGTTATTTTATATCAGATTCCACATGATGCTGAGTGGTATACTGTCATTGATCTTTGCAATGCTTTCTTTACTGTCCCTTTACATCCAGAGAGTCAGGAAATTTTTGCTTTTAGGTTCCAAAATAGGACCCTCGCATGGTGTAGAATCCCTCAAGGGTATACAGAGAGTCCTTCTATTTTTAATGAGTTGTTGAAGAGATCTTTAGAAGATCTAAATCTACCTGGCAGGTCGACATTAGTGCAATATATTGACGATCTACTAATTGCAGCAAAATCGAGAGAAAATTGTGTGACAGACACAATTGTACTTTTAAATCATTTAGCAGATGAGGGGCATAAAGTGTCTCCTGCAAAATTGCAGTTTTGTAAACAAGAAGTGAAATACCTTGGACATAGAATTGCAAAAGGAATAAGACAGGTAACAATTGAAAGTATTAAAATGATTCAAGCAATGCAACCTCCAAGAACTCAAAGACAGGTTAGAATGTTTCTAGGAATGGTTGGTTACTGTCGACAATGGATAAGTGGATTTTCAGTAATTGCGAAACCACTACAGAAATTTACTAAATCAGATGTAAAAGATCCGATTGTTCTTAATGAATCTGAGTTGGAAGCTTTTGAGAATCTAAAAAGAAGCCTATGTGAAGCTCCAGCTCTAGGCATGCCAAATTATGAAAAAGATTTTGAACTGTATTGCAGTGAAAGAGAAGGATGTGCATTGTCTGTACTAATTGAAAGACATGGAAATCTGAGAAAACCCATTGCATATTTTTCAGCAGTTCTTGATCCTGTTGCAAAAGCCTTACCAGGTTGCTTAAAAGCAGTTGCAGCAACTAGTGTCAGTTTAGAGCAAAGTGAAGGGATTATAATGGGGTTTCCTGTAAAAGTCTATGTTCCCCATTCAGTTGAAATACTCCTGACAAGGAGTAAGACACAACATCTGACTAGTAATAGATTGACAAAATATGAGAAAGTTATTTTAGGAGCAGATAATGTTTCTATTGCAAGATGTGTGAATTTGAATCCTTCTACATTATTGCCTGATTCTGAAATTATTGATGAAATTGATGTGGAGCATGAATGCTTGGATGTTATGGAATACTGTACCAAGCCAAGGCAAGATATTAAAGACGAGCCTTTGCCTGAATCAGATTTTGTCTACTTTGTAGATGGCTCCTGTTTAAGATCAGAGGGAGGTGTTTTAAAGGCAGCATATTCAGTCTGTACAGTTGCAGATGTTGAAGAAGCATCATGTCTTGAAGGAATTCGTTCAGCACAGGTGGCTGAATCGATTGCTTTAATTCGTGCTTGTGAAATATCAAAGGATTTGAGAGTTACCATAATAACTGACAGCCAGTATGGATACGGAGTTGTGCATGATTATGGACAGCTCTGGTCTCAGAGGGGCTATTTAACTTCAGCAGGATCTCCAATTAAAAATGCAGTATTCATTAAAAGATTAATAGATGGCATTCAGTTACCAAAAGAAATTGCTGTCGTAAAATGTGCAGCTCACAAAAAGGGTGAGGATTATATCACCAAAGGCAATGCTTATGCAGATGAGACGGCTAAGTATTGCGCAAGAAATGGTTGTGCATATAATCGGGAAAGGAGTAAAGAAAGTGATTCAAATTCATTGATGCTAACAACAGTGGTTGAAACATGGCAGGAAATCAGAGATTTACAAAATGAAGCTGATGATGAGGAGAAAAACACATGGTTAAAAGCAGAATGTAGACCACGAGATGAAGATGGAGTTTGGACTTACAAAGATGGCAGAGTAGTTTTACCTAATTGTATGATTGCTGACATGGCCAGATTGTATCATGGCCCTGGTCATATTGGAAGGGATTCTATGATCAGACTTTTTAAAGAAACATGGTTTAATACCAAATTCAGAACAATTGCAGAATCTCTTTGTCAGATGTGTTTAACTTGCCAACAAATGAACCCAAACAGAAAATCAGTTGTAGGTACAGGAATCATAGGTCGGGAGGGTGGCCCTTTTACCAGATTACAAATGGATTTCATTGAAATGCCTTTACACAATTGTTTAAAATATGTTTTAGTGATTGTGTGTTTATTTTCAAGATGGGTGGAGGCATTTCCAACACGTCATTGTGATTCGATTACAGTGGCAAAATTTATTCTTCGAGAAATTATCCCAAGATACGGTTTCCCTGTTACTATTGAGAGTGATGGAGGGGGACATTTTGATAATAAACTTTTGAAATTGATCTGTGAAGCTTTGCATATTGAGCAGAAAATACACTGTGCATACAGACCAGAGGCATCTGGAGTAGTTGAGCAGATTAATGGAACGATCAAAAACAGGATTGGAAAAATGTGTCTTGATACAGGTATGAAGTGGACAGATGCTCTTCCACTTGTTTTAATGTCTTTCAGAAGCATACTTGATAAAAAGACAGGTCTGAGTCCTCATGAAATTCTTATGGGCGGAGTCATGAGACAAGCTTTCGTACCAGTAGGGAAATTGTTGAGCATTAATGACAGTGCTATTTTGGAATATTGCAAAAGACTGTCTGACGTAGTTACTTCTGTGTCTAATCACGTGGGAACTGAAGTACAATCAGATGACAAAGTACAGACACATGATCTGAGACCTGGAGATTGGGTTAGAACTAAAGTTAATCGAAGAAGAAATTGTCTAGTTCCAAGGTGGCAGAAAGCTAGACAAATAATTCTAGTAACAACTAATGCAGTAAAGTGTAAAGGATTGAAAAGGTGGATACATCCAAGCCACACGATTCCAATTCCTACTCCTGAAAACTCTGATGAAGAGAGTGATTCTACAGATGATTCTGATTCTGAAGTAGAAGGTGAAAGAAATCCAGAATCTGAAGATCGACAGAGAGGTCGACATCTGGAAAATTTGCAAGTGAATGGAGACTTGAACAGAAAAGATTTGGAAATCATTGAAATAGACTCTGAAAGTGATGAAGATCTGTTAAAAAGAAATTCAGCAGAAGAGTCTGTCAAGAAAGTGAATGGAGTAGAGGCTATTGAAAAATTTGAAGACAGAGAAGCTGAATCAATTGAAATTTCTGACCAGGAGAGTATCGAAAAGCAGAAAATAAGCTCTGGAAGGAGGAACAAGAAACCAGAAACTGGGAAGTTGAAGGTAATTGAAGAGGAGGAGGAAGTAGAATTGCCGAGTACCAGTGATGGAAGACAGAGTATAGTTCCTAACAGAGTAAGACTGCCGATTAGAAAAGTTCCTGAGTCAAGAATAGAAATTTCTGATAGTGATTCTGGAGAAAGTGATGTTGATGATCAAGAAGGAAGAGTGAGAAAAAGATCTTGGAAAACTGAAACTAATATAGCAGAACCGAAAAGAAAGATTTTGAGAAAAGGAGAATCATGGCCAAATGAAAATGGAGGATTGAGAGTCAGATTGATTAAAAAGTCAAAGGAGCAAGTGAATGAAATCACTAGTCAAAAAGAGCCTGAAAGGAAACTTGAAAAAGGGAGGAAAATAGAAGTAGTGACTAGAAAAACAAAAAGAATTTTGAGACCTAATCAGAAATATAAATCTCCTGAGTGGACTTATCTGATTATTCCTCCTGTTATTGAAATTAACAGCAGTAGTCAGGAAGAGGTTGAGGAAATTAGTGACAATGATTGAAGTACTAATCTGACAAAAAATTTTGGGTTTTGTTTATGGCAAAAGGCTGAAGAAATTGTGTTAGGTGACACAAGGTCGAAGAAAAGTTGTTTAGTTGGAAATTAACTTGTGACATTAGGTCGAAGAAAAGTTGTTAGAGGATAAAAAAAAAAAATTTAAAAAAGATTTTTAAAAGGGGGATATATATTTAGTCTGGAATTTAGATAATTTTAAAAATCTTGTTTTCTTTTTATTACCTTTTTGAGATAAGATTTTCTAAAGATGCCTTATGTTATGGAGCGGAGTACTTCAAAGTGTTCCATTTTTAAGAAATGCTGTAAGATGTGCTCATGTTAATTCTGCTCTGGTTAGTTTTGGCTGTTGTCATTCCTTTTGAAATTAGTAAGGATTTATATAAAGTTAACATGACAAGCAAAGCTTCAGTTAGTCAAGACAAACATAGTGCAACAGATATAGCTAACAAAGTAATTGATCACAAACCTGAAATTCATCAGGATAAATCTGTTAGTGATTTTTCAAGCAATTCATTCTCAAGGCTTCTGGGAGAATATGTTAAGGTAATGAGTATCAAAGATTGCTACGTCTGTGTAAAATTACCTGCTTCTGTTTCTGAGGGAGTGACATACAATATGCTTCCTCTCACATATGGGATAACTTGTAGTGTGTTAGCTAGCTTATTTTATCAGACTGGTCGCTTAGAATATTACTATTCAAATTTTGATGAGATTTTTGCGAATTTAAAAATTGAGAGTGCTTTGAATAAACATAAAAAAGCTAAACAGATGAGGGAATTCTTTTTAGTCACTAACGAACTTACCTATGAGTATGCTTATAAGAATAATTTAACCTGCAAATTAAGAGCTGAAGAAAAGTCTTTCCTGAATCTTGTTGAGGAGAGAAGAGCAATTTATAAGAGAAATGAAATAATCAAACAGACTAAATCTAAATTCTGGCAAAAAGAGGATGAGAAGCTTAATGGCAAGACTTTTGATAATATTGCAATACACATAGACAAACCAATTAGTGGTAAGCTTTGTATTAGAAGGGATAATACACTTTTTGATAATTATTTTGTAGGTGCTAGTAATTGTGAGGACACTTATCAAATTATGGGAGGTTGGGGATTCAAAGGTGGCAAAGATCCAATTTTTCGTGGGATTTACTTTATTTGTGGTGATAAGGCTTATTATAACCTTCCAGATCATTGGTATGGGACATGTTTTGTTGGGCTTGTTTTTCCAAAGATATTTCATGTTGACAGAAATGAAGAAGGACTGTTTAAAATTAATATAAATAGATATAAAAGAGAACGTTTTACAGAAATTTTGGGAGATATTTTTGAAGCAGTAATACCTTTAGTAGGTATAACCTTGAATGCAGGAAGGATCAGAAAATTATCCACAATTGTTGACAGATTGTCAACTGACACAGCAGATGGTTTCCAATTAGTGAATGTTGAGGTCATTGCAATTAGATCTATGGTGATGCAAGATCGCCTTGCCTTAGATATACTCCTGGCAAAAGAGGGAGGAGTCTGTGGTATTTTACATGTTCAGCACTGCTGTACTTATATTCCTGATGAAAGTAAGAATATTGAGATGTATATCAAAAACATCACAGAAATGCACTCAGAAATAGTTCCCATAGAAGAGGATGATGTTTCAGAGCGACTTACAAAAAGATTCCAGGCTATTAAAACCTGGTTTCAAGAAATTGGTGGTTCAGTTCTTGGCAAGATTTTAACACCTTTGTTTGTAATAATATTTATAGTAGTTTTGACAAAAATTAGTTGCATGTTACACAAGAGAAAGAAACACATGAAGGAAAAGAAACAAATTTATAAGATCAAAAAGGAACAGGAGAAGGAAATTGAATTACAAGAGTTACGTAGAGTTCAATATGATAGTTGCAAAGATTTTGCAGAGACAAATTTTTAGAAAATACTAATACAAATGAATTCGAACCATTTTTGGTTAGTCAAAATTTTACTAAATTTTGGGTGTGGTGTGGTGATTTGTTAATCACCAGATGAGGGAGTTGATGGAGCGAGATTTGGAAATAATTTTATTTCAACTCGTGAAGTCACACTTCCATAATGAAAAATAACTTTATTAACGTTTGGTGCTGTGTTTGTATTAATTCAACCTAGATTAAACTTACATTACACGTGGGATATTAACGTGTGTGCTCATAAACGTGCATATTTGTTGCATCTTTTGTTCGTGCAAATTAATAAATTAATTTTGTCCTTTTGTCATTTTATAACTAATTGAGGCTGTTTTTAAAAATATGCATGTGCTTGTTTTGCTTCCCTTGTCTATGTGGCGTCACTCTATTTTCTATAGGTGCATGAAGAATTTCGATGGATTTAAAGAAGACTGGTAGATATAATGCTGCTTTAATTGTTTGCTTTGGCTAGGTAATTTAGACTAATGGGTTAATCATTAGTGATTGCTGGGTGGCAAAAGAACAAATAATATTTCTTACATTAATTATTCTTTTGTGTTTGTTTATATATTAGTGGACGTTAAATTGACTGCTTTGGGCCTAGTTTACTCGAGTTTGCAAATAATTTCTGCACGGAGCAAGAGAGAGTCCTTTCAAAGAAAGATTTAGTTTCGGTGGCAACATTTGGAAAGCGTGGTGTGTTTCTAGCAGTCTCCTACTCGGACAAGGCCAAGGCCAGGAACCGGCAGGAGGAACATTTGATAACTTTGCATCCGAGGAAGTGAAATGACATGATGAAAAATTTTATGCAAGAAAATGTTACAATCTGAGGAAGCCTCGGAGCTCGAATGCTAGAGACAATGGACTCTAAGAAAGTGACGGAACTGATGTTTTGAAAATGAGGTGACATGTCACTTGTCACTTGTGAACCAATGGGACTCCGACTTTTGCAGAAAAGAATTACTTTTACTTAGATTAGTTAGCGTAGTAAGGTATAAAAACCCATTTCCCCGTGGAAGGGTTATGCTCGCTGCTGCTTTTGCTGACCTTTGGATAAGGGTGTCGTGCTGATGGACTTTACTTGGAGCATGTAAGAGCCCTCAAAGACTTTATTTTATTTCCATTTATTTAGCTTAGTTAGGGACTTAGGTTCTGAAAAATGCTAAACTAATAAATACCTTTGCAATAATAATTTTGAAACTTATAATGTTTTTACTTGCAATAATTCTAATAAAAATGCTTTAATAAAAATTACATTTACGAAATTATAATAAATAGCTAATAAAATCTTACTTTTGAAAACAAGCTGGTCTTGACATATCATGGGTTTAGGTCACCATTAGCTAGATTCTATCGCCATAAGTGGCTTAATAAATAGTTAGGTTTATTGAAATGATGATATCTATTTACCGCGGTTGTATATAAATGTATATAAATTGTGAATAGGTTAATTAGGCCACATGATTCAGTTGGTCATAATATGTCATGTTTGATTAATGGGCCTTTGTGTTTAATTAGTGATTATTAGTGTAAGTTGTAGAGTTGGGTAGCGTAATTTATGATATATTTTCTATAGGCCGCTGGATCAAGCCTACCTTACAGGAATATACATTTTCATTCCTAAAAAAAAGAGAAAATTGTTAAACAAACCTCTCCTTCCGTGAACCAGACACACCAACAATCTCATGAGCCACATTTTCATATATTTATTGTCCTGACAGCTCCTTTAAAGTGGCGAAACAATTTCATAATAAATGTACTTACCCAGCTTTATGTGGGAGTACTCCTCACCTCTCCTGGCAACTGCTCAGGGGATGAGGCCCGCTCTATAAATAAGTAAATACCAAAAAGGTCACACTGAGCAGAACTCTCTGTGGACAAATTTACTTATAAGCCAATATTGCTTCTGCTCTTTGATAGATCTTCATATGATTGACTACTGTGTGGGTCTCTTGATATCAGACTAGACCGCCCGCTTGAGAAATGAATATGCCCATTGGATGCCTAGATATAATATGCTCTAGTATGATTTTCATTCAAATGACTAATTATGGACTATTTCTATACTTAATGAAAGGAGACATTTGTGCATTTTATATAGAGGTGTACTAATCTAATTATCCAGCTGGTTTGTACGATCAACTCATTTATGAAGCTGAGATGTAACTAAAAAAGCAACTCCATGCACTATTCTATGGCAAAAGAGTTCTATGCCAAGGTGTATAACTATATAAATGCTTCTGAAGATCTCTCAAAGAGAAGTAAGGACTAGGCTGAGCGTTTTTTCTCAAGTTGACAGTCTCTTTGCAATAATCCTGGGAAATGTATACTTTATTGATCTTCCATAAGATGTGATTATGCTTGCGCATGAACGACAAAATTTGCTCCACGTGCTGGTACCTTAGAGGTTTACATACAATCGGTCTAGGGCCCCTTTGTCCAGGCGTGATACGGGCAGGATCCCTGTGAGCTCGATCAAACTCCAGCGGAGTGCTGAAGGAGAGGTTGGTGGCCTGCGGAAACCAAGATTCCAGGAAAGGTATGCACGAACCGTCTCTATCCTCTGCCCCTTCCGGATACCAAAAATACGCAGGTTCCCCCTGCGGATTCTATCTTCCAATTCAGAGAGGCGCCTTGACATGGAGGTTGTTGATAATGAGAGCTCCTTAAGGGATTTGCACACCTTTACCTTTGAGTCCTCAAGTTGACTTATTCTACATTCTGTCTCTGAGAGCCTGACGTTTGTGTCCTTGTTGTCCTGCCTAACCGCAGCAATCTCATCTCTGGTTCACTTAGCGATATCATGGACCTCAGCAAGTTTAAGCAGAATTGTATCCAACGCTTGGTTGGTGATTCTGGGTTCGGCGGCTCAGCTTTCAGCCTTTTAAGGTTTTTGGCCTCCTTTTCACCCATGGTGCCGGTGTTGAGATCTGTGTTAGAAACAGGCTCCGCTAGATGAGGTATAAAACAGTGGCAGCACAATTATGAGCCTTAGGCTGACTTTTAATATAGTAGTGTTCAGACAATTAAGCGTAGACTGTGGGGCATAAACTGTAGATTGACTGTAGATTATAGGGCTTGAATGGCGTAGAGAGATCGGGGTTTACCAAGGATTGCCTGAAATGTAGTTATCTAGTTGAAAGCAGCCCCAGCGCCACTACCAGTTAATGGCTGCAAGGAGTGTCCCAATAGTCGGCCATCTTAGGGTCAGGCAAGGATGGCAATGGGGAAGGGTCCTACATCCCGTCCCCGTGAAGACCAGGCATCAGTAAACCACCTCATGAGTTCCAGGTGGGTAAACAGTATGAGGCATATTGAAAGTAAGCAAATGTGGAGCGCGTGATACAGGGAGGACTAGCCAGTTGTCAGGAGGATGGCTGAGAGACGCGCTGCAAGGGTACCCAGGTTATTACATTGCACTAAAGAGGCATAGTGGAACTGGATGATGCAGCATCAGGGAGCATAGATACAGGAAGAATCAGCCACCGCTCTGTTATTCGAGAGTGTCTGTCAGAAGGAAGCATGAGCAATGCTCGCGTACCGGGATCGGGCCGATGCACATGTGAGCGGCCGCCATCTTGTAGGCTAATGCGCGTGGTACCTGGGAAGTGAGGCGGATCAGCTGACCTACATGGCGTGAGTCGGGTCCGCAGGCATCAGGCAGTCTGTATCAGGTCCGGTGCAGCATTCGAGGGCAGCAGGCACCGGGAGCCGGGCGGGCCGTTCAGGTAAGGCTCACTTAGATGATCAGGTGAATCTGCAAGGCATGCAGAGCCTCGCACAGGGTCCCGTTCGGCCGCAGCAATCGATCGGTCAAAACAGCTGCAAAAGTCGCTCTTGGGATTTTGTTGCACCGCCGTTAGCAGCCCCGTGTGTTCCGCCACTTCACCGCTCCATCAGAAATGTCATATAGTAGCAGGGAAGTACCGGAATCTTGTCTGAAAACGGCGGCACAGGGATAGAGAAGGGTTTAAGTCGCCATCTTCTCCGGCGTCTCTTTTTTTAGGAATTAAATTGTATATTCCTGTTAAGGTAGGCTTACCTATAGGAGTCAAAGGAGACTGGTAGGTTGTATCATATCCACCAGCTTCTATTTTGCATTTATATGTTTATATCACATTTATAATATAATTTTTGCAGTAGCGCTTGATTGGTCCTGATGAAAGCCGAATGGCTGAAACATGTAGACCGTTTTTTCAACGCAAGCCACCGTTATTCTTTCAAACTGTCTACGTCTTGTTTTTAAACTTGACACAGTGACAGCGCTTATTAAAGTTTCAGAAATTGTCCCAGTAGCCAATTTTATTCACTTAACTTTATGATTTCCACTTTTTGCACTGCAAACCATCAGTACCTCACATTGAGATTGGCGAGTGGCTGCACCGGTCAATGGGGTGCAGAACAAGCTAGATCTCGTTTTTTGGTAGATTGCACTAATACGACAACTTACCTTTAATCCCAAATGACGAAGAGTAGCCACTCACGTGGGCTGATAGGATTATACAGCACTTGATGGCTCCTACCTTCTGTGATTCAGACATTTAGTGGTCTTAGAGCTTATATGTTTGTTATATAGAACAATAGTGTTTCATTTGTTGATTTAATAATAAAGGGAACCTTCCCATTTTTATTATTTTACATTATTTTTAATGATTTACTACTCAGTATGTATTTTAGAATCGGAAGGGAATTGTGTACATCCTAGTGCATTTCCTGAATTCCTTATATGACATACCTTTCAGGGCCATATTTGACTTTTTGTTAGGTAACCAGCCAACTTTGTGATCAGCCAGCAAGTCTCTGCACTAAGTTTGAGGACTTCCGTTGTGTAGCAGACTGCTTTAAACATACAAATTCAATCACATCCTGTATTTCATGTTTATTTTAGTGTATACGAGTATGGTCATGCTTAGTGCAAGTCGCCATGTTATTTTTAGGTATTATTTTGGTTATATTTCTGCCCTTCTGAAATGCGCCTGTTGTAGCACAAAACATGTTCTTTCATTTGTAGGGGGACTTTATAATCATGGCTAGTCCACACACCTATAACCTTTTGTTGTATTAACTTAGGACATTAGAATGTGAACTGTAATAACATGAGTGGTGACGTGTTAGGTATATTTTCAATGTAAATGCGAAGAAGTTAACGTTGCAATTAGATGTGTTAAGTTGAAAGCATTAACGTGTAGAATTCATACAGGCGGTTGACAATTATTTACGTAGTTTATGTGCTTATATAACTTGTTAATTAAGACTTGCTCAGTAAATGATGTTCATTTGATACGTGTAATTTCACGAGGTCCTGTGCTGTTTCTTATGTTGGCCGACTTCTGTAGGCCTGAATTGTATTTTTCCCTTAAAGCTTTTGCATTACATTGACTAGTGAATTTCATGTCCATGTTGAATTTGTTCTTTCTCACGGTTCTGTTGCAGGCGAAGCATTCATCCTTGTTAGCTAGCATAATGTCTTTGGTTTAAGAGTTAGGCTTTGAGAGGAGAGGATACATTGAACGTTGATACTGATAATCAAGAACGGTAAACAACCTTTACAATGAAACCTTTACAACGCACTACCATTACAACGCGGTCATTACAACGCAAACCATTACAACGCATTGCGCTGGGGGGCGCTCTAGGATAGGGAATAGGTTAATTTACTATCCAATAACCTTCCCTAGTGTCCACGGGGACTGGAGTTGGAATAGTAAATTAAACTATTCACTATCCAACACCCAAAAGCACTATGCGTTGTAATGGATTGCGATGTAAAAACCGCGTTGTAAAGGCAGGCGTTGTAATAGCCTGCGTTGTAACGTTATACATCCATGAAGAACGGTCGTGCTTTCTGATCAAAGCAAGCCTGGGCATCAAGGTCATCTCGCCAAGGCCTGGGAGCTTCGCTGCCTAGTGGAAAATCACCTACGAGGAGGTGTCTTGTCTGGATGGTGTGATGCTGCAATGCATCTTGGGATACTACCTGTGAGATTGATGTATCCAAGTTAGGGACAGTGTCCGGGGACTTATTTATTTATTTATTTTTGTGATTTTTACAGCGCAGCAATTACCCGTGGGTGTCTCGGCGCTAAGAGCTAGATCCATTACCAGTGTTTTTAAGAGCAGGTGTAGCGATCTATGTCTAAGGTGCTGATTAGTTTATTGAGAAAACAACCACGTTTTCAGTTGCTTCCTGAAAATAAGCAATGTGGGACTGGATTTTATTTGGAAAGGAAGAGAGTTCCATAATCTTGCTGATGCGATGTTAAAACGTCTGTCTCCCCAATTAACTTTCCTTGTTCTGGGAAGTTGGAGCAAATTAGCGGTGTTGGAACGAAGCGTTCTGGGGGTTGGTAGAGGCTTAAGAGAATTTCTAAGAAATTTGGGTCCCATGTTGTTTATTGCCTTATATACAATACATAAGGACTTAAATTTAATACGGCTCCTTACTGGGAGCCAGTGTAGTTGAGGTAGTTGTTGAGAGACAGAAATAAATTTTGGGACACCAAGTAAAACTCTAGCTGAAGCATTCTGAATCATTTGCAGTTTGGATATAACTTTTTCTTGAGCGTTGAGGAAAAGGGCATTGCAGTAATCCGTACGTGAAAACACTAGGGTAGAAATAAGAGTTTTGCCAGCAGTGGTAGGAAGGTATGGCAAAAGCTTCTTAATTTTTCGCAAGATGTTAAAAGACGATGAGACTACAGAATTCACGTGATCGTGGAACTGGAGTTTGTCATCGAATATGACTCCCAAGTTTCTCACCCTGCTGACTGGTTCAGGTGGAGTGCCCATTTCCTCCGGCCACCATAAGGGAGACCAGACCGGCTGGACCTTACCGAACAGCATTACCTCGGTCTTAGAGGAGTTCAATTTAAGACAGTTGGAGGCCATCCAACTGCTGATGGCCCGCATGCCGTCTTTAAAGTTGGCCGCTATAGTGGAACCGTTTTTATGAATAGATAGTACCAGCTGGGTATCATCAGCGTAAGTGGTCAAATTGATGTTATACGCTTTTATTACCCTCGCTAAGTCCGACACATAAATATTGAAAAGGGTCGGACTCAGCGAGGAGCCCTGTGGGACACCGCAAGGAAGGGCAAATGTCGGAGACTTCAGCCTTGCCCTAAGAGAGAGAGCATCTTAGAACGAGCTCTGTAGCTTCATGCTACTTAACACATCTAAACGTGAAACTTCTTAGGAAAGCTTCACATGCTGACACCTTAATGGACCTTGCTTTGGGAAATGCTAGGTAGGGATGTCACGCTAGTTGTATTGTAGGGACAGACTAATGCTTTATACCCACAAACTTCCAATGAAGGTGAATCTCGACGTCTGCGCTGCCATCTTCTGTATTCTGGTTTTTGAACTGATTATTCTGTGCATGCTGCACCACCTTAACTTCATCTGTAGGTTTGGCTTTGTATTAGTTCCAATGTATTTCTACACTTTCATATTGGAATGCCTGTATGTCCAACTGTTCTTGGCTTTGTAATAAACTAACTAAACTTGATCTGGAGTTTGTGATTCTTAGGAGTCATGGTTAATCGGAACTGTACTGTTTAATTGGCTGCCGATTTCTGTCCCCTCCATGCTTTCATGCTGATAAAATGAGCCATTGACCTGGGGTTCCTGAGCAGATCTAGAATGTGGAACCCGGCTGTGGTATCCTCCATTTTAGGGGAGGAATGTCATGTTTATTCTCATCCTCCCTCATTTTCTCATGTACAATGGTTTGTCCTCTCTCCACTGTATGTTCTGGAATGTCATTGCCACCAAGTGAGGCTCCCTGAGAGAGTCGTGTGAAGTACCCTTATGAGGACAGCTGTTGTTGAGGCTTACGCTGTGTTACTTATAATAAACCTACTTCTGTTCATCAGTACTTCGCCTCCTGTGGACTGAGATCGAACGTACCTTGTTACACTGGCGACGAGGATGGGATACGCGTGCAAAGCAGAATAGATTGTTACATCTGCTCCTTCATGTCCTGCTGACCATTACTGGCTTCTCTTTTGTGGCATGTCTATAGTAATATGTGGGGTGAGTTTGTGTACTGGGCTCTTCTATAGAGTTTGCATTTGTCATTGCTCAGTTCTAATAACTTCAGATTTTTTGGAAGGGCGGTAGCATATAGTCGTTGAAAAAGGGTGGCAGTGGTAATTCCTCCAGTTAAAAATCCTGCAACGGAAATTACGTGTCTGGCCGACATTACATGACCACAACTTTTTGGAGGAGTATACATGACCACCAATCTCTGTTCTGTTGCAGTGTGGTGTTTCAGTGCTTGATGTACATTCACCATTTACGTCACATGGTTTGTGAAGTGTGTTTTACCAACTGGTTTGAAGGAATTGTTTTCACGAATTTTACGCAAACTTCTTTTCCTATGCCTTTTACAGCTACTGGGAATTTATTAACATAATAAAAATCGATTCTTATTAGCTGCGACAAGTCATAAACTTTGATATTTTAAAGATATGATCCTTTCCAAAATTACTAACAGGAAGGTGATTATGTGGAATAATAAAAATTAACATTTAAAGCATATAATTTCTTCAAGCTCGTTCCTCGTGGTATTTAACATTTTGAAAGCTGCCTGCAGAGAATCATGAACCTTTAAGTTATGAAAAGCAATCCTTTCTTAAGTATCCTTTCTTAAGCCTTAGCGCAGGGCCCTAAACCTCTTTATTTTGGGACATCCAAGAGAGATCACAGTCTTCAATAAAAAATATTACAATGGCACGCTTAACTAAGCTCCTGATATTTGCCTTTGTATTATTGCTTGAGACTTTTTTCATCTGTTCCTCTTCCTCCTACGAGATATTGGAAACCCACAGCAATATGAGCAATTAAGACATCCCGACCCTTCCTTTAAATGATGTGTTCTATTTTTGCACGCGCGGATGTGCACTAGATAGTTTTTTTTTTGTCATTTGCAATCATGCAGTCCTGACGTTCATAAAGATGGCGGTGCACCGAAGGCTGAGGGGGGTTGATGCACGTCCAAGGGTCCCTGATTAGAAAAAAGCCTGCATCCTCTCGATTTTGCAGATGGCTGTAGGGATCTTTGCGTTTTTTTGAGTTTGGAGGAATGAAAAGAGCGTTCAGATTGCATGAGTGTTTTTTTCTGAAGGTATGTCAACCTTCGAGACTTCGTAGTTGAGGCACGGTATTTTAACATTGATTGTGGCTTAGATGGACAACAAGTGAATGTTTCTGTTGTGTGGTATGGGGAACTGTTTTCCAATATGATGTGAACTGCTTTGTTGTGGGCTTTCTGACGTGGCTTCATCTGATAATATATTGGGCATTACCTTATTCCCGGTGGGAGTTGACAATGTTGCTTTGCTAGGGTTGCCACCTTTCCCAGCGAAAAATACCGGCAATAAGGTCACGTTTTACGAATCTACAAATGCTCTGACATGCTTCTTAAATGGAGCTATACATGAAAATCGCCAATATTCATTGTTCACATGGACTTTCTGTCTTTGTTTACTGTATTAGTCAGAGGTCATTATAGCATCCGTAGAACACACTTTCAAGTGTTCTCTGTTAAAAAGTATTGCATATACTAATAAGGGTTTAAATACCAGCTTTAGGTGATTTTCTCATTTTTTTAGACAATAATAATAACCAATAAACAGTCAATTGTAAGAATAGTATTAGCTCACAGAGCCCATACTATTACATTTGATTCATAGCACAGAGAGTACAATAAAATTCAACAATATTATCAGATGATATTGCTGGTTTTTATTGTACTCTCTGTGGCTATGAACCCCTAAATATGGTTTGATAGGAATTACAAATTTGCAAACATTCGTGACAAGAATTTTCAATTCTATTAAGGACACGGAGGCGAGGATTATACTTCTCATACCTTTACTCTAGAAGCTCAGCAGCCAATGAAAATACAATAACAAAATCACCTGACCAACCATAGAGTATCATGGTATATAAGGACCCAGCACAACCATAGTGTCCTCTTTCTTTGTAACCATAGAAGTTAAGTCCATTCACGATCTGCTCTTGAAAACCAACCGGCGGACAAGAGTTTCTCCAAAACATCAAAACAGAAGGCCCAACGGGGTTGTCCTTCGAACCGGGACACGGCCCAGGAACTCCAACAGCGTGGGAACATGAAGAACTGTATAACACTCAGCAGCAGCAGCATGAGTAGTCAGGCTTTACTTATTATCAGCACCTGAAATAACAAAAGAGTACTCCGTAATAGCAATCCATCATCAAAAGACCAAACATCAACAACGCCGAAGGATTGGGAGAAAAGAGACATATGCAGTATAAATATCATTATTGATCATTCACATGACATATAATGCATCACAGTTTTGGGTGGGATAATCCTCGCCTCCGTGTCCTTAATAGAATTGAAAATTCTTGTCACAAATGTTTGCAAATTCTTAATTCTATGTCAGGACCGGAGGATCCGATTATGGTTGTTCAAAGCTTAGCCACCACCACAGAAGCGACATCCACAATAGGTTTGTAATAAAAGGCCTTAAACATACTTTCAGTAGACCATTCAGCTGCGTTCATAATGTCTGACAGACTGACACCCGCTGAATAGGCCTTAGAGGCCATAGCAACACGAGCTGAATGTGCTCCAAACTTGGAAGTATCAATACCCGCTTCGCCCATGAGCCATAACACATTGCACTACCCACAGCTTAGGATTATTGCGAAAAGCTGGGTAGGAAATAGATGCAGTGTTACATTTAGTCCTTCTAGATAAGGTGGAGGTCACACCTTCTGGGGAAAACCTACGCCCGCCAAATCCAATGCTCGTACATCCAAAACTCAATTACATGAAACTAGACATAATAGCATCATAAGTTTAGCTGAAAGATGTTTCCGGGACAAATACTTATTAGAAGGCCATGCCTCCAGAAATGTAAGGACAATGGAGACATCCCATAACTGTGAGTATTTGGGACATGGGGGCTTAACCATCCGTACGCCTCTAAGCAGTTTACACACCAACGGATGCTCCCCAATGGGCTTGCCATCTATGGGTACATGACCAGCTGAGATGGCGGTCCGATAGTTGTTGACTGTTCTGTACGCTAAACCTGAAGACGCTAGTGAAGCCAGAAAGTTGACAACTAGAGAGACATGTTCCTTAGAGGGATCCACCTCCCGTTGAGAGCACCAATCACACTATCTTCTCCAAGAGGAAGCATATCTTTTAGGGGTGCTGGCCGACCAAGCTTCATTGATAAATCTGTTAGCCTCTCGTGAAAGGCCTGGGACTTTCCATCTGTCCCTGAAACCCGCCAAGCTACAAGAGGAAGTTGACCAGATAGCACTAATTAATGAGGATTCTGTAGAGCGTCCAGCAACAAGTTCCCTAACCGAGGGAGAAGAATAGGAACTGCACAAATCATGCCCAGAAGGACCGGGAACCATGCTTGCGCTCTCCATAAAGGAGTGATCAGGGTGAGTTCTGCTCGATAAGACCTGGTTCGTGCTAGAACCCTGGGAATCATCATGAAAGGGGGAAATGCATAACACAAGGTCGACGGGCACTCCTTTAGGAATGCATCCGAGGCAAGAGCCTCCGGGTCCAACCTCCAACTGAAAAACTTGGGAACCTGTCTGTTGAGGCTGGATGCAAATAGGTCTATCTGACAGGGACCCCAAAGACGTGTCAAGTTCTGAAATACCTGGGGAAGCAGCATCCAGTCGGCAAAATCTTGCAGATGGCGGGAGTGCCAGTCTGCCACTTCGTTGTTGTAGCCCGGAAGATATTCCGCCACTACCGAGATTCTGTTCTGAAGGCAGAAGTGCCAGAAGTCCTTGGCAATCTCTGCCAACATTCGGGACTTCGTACCACCCGGTTTATTGACGTAACGTACAACAATCTGTCTTCTGGGGAGACAAGCATCGGATCGCAAAGGAACCAGCAAACAGTTCCAGGCAGTTGATATGTAAAGATAGCCCTTCCGGCGACCACCCATGGACAACTGGCCGCATCGGGCTCCCCAAACCCATCGGCTGGCATCGGATTCGATTACCACATCCGGGGCTGATCCGAATAGAGCTCAGACGTTCCAGGCCTTCAGGTAGTGAAGGGGGCCCGAGAAGATAGCCTGAATTGATGAAGCCAGTAAGCCCATTATTCGGGCTAAGGACCGCAGGGATATCGTCTGCTTGTGAAGAGTAGACCTCAATTCTCGTTTGGTAGCTCTGATCTTCTGCAAGTAAGAGTTGACAAGTCAGGGAATTGACTAAGAAGCCTAGGAACTCAATCAATTGAGTTGGAATCAGAATTGACTTCTGTGGATTCACAATTAACCCCAGATTCTGTAAGAGATTGATCGCCCAATTGAGGTGCAATTCTACTAGTTGGGGGGATGTCGCCATGAGAATGATGTTGTCTAGGTAGGCGATGAGGCGAACACCCCGGGCTCTGAGAGATTCTACCACTGGTCGAAGAAGCTTCATAAAGCACCATGGTGCTGACGCTATTCCGAATGGGAGAACCTTGTACTAGTAACAAATCCCTTTCCACAGAAACTGTAGGAATCGGCGGTGAGGGGCCCAAATGGGAATGGACAAATACGCATCTTTTAGGTCCAGCCGGACCATCCAGTCCCCTTTCTGAAGGAGATCACGCAGAAGATGGATGCCTTCCATCTTGAAGTGTCTGTAAATGATCCAGGAATTGAAATCTTTTAAGTTCAAAACTAGCCTGGATTCACCCCCTTTCTTCACACAAGGAAGACGTTGCTGAGGAAACCTTGAGGAATGGAGAGTAGAGATCGCTATGGCACCTTTCCAAAGCAGACATCGGAGTGGGACGTACGTCTTGAGACAGAGAATTGTAGAAATCTATTCTGTACCCCTGCACCGTTTCTACCACTCAAGCATCCTGAGACACCTTGCGCCAGTTGTTGAGAAAACACCCTACTCTGCCCCCCAAAATCACTTCAGAACAAGGAATCAGGCTCACCTGAGTTTCCGGAATCTTGTTGACCACTGGAGTTGCCACCACATCTGCCTTTTGCGGAACCTGTTCCGGGATCGTCGAGTGGGGTAGAAGGAGGAGGTAATGCAATTGTTGTCTTGATAACCTCCTCTATGCTGGCCAAGTGGGGCGCCTTGACCGTAACCCCGATTCAAAAAGGGGGGTGGTGATGGACAGAGTATCTGAATTAAGCAGAACACTCCTACCCAGTCAAAAGATCAGGGCTTGATCCATCACCGTTTTTTAGCTCACTGCACCATCCCAGTTCAGAACCTGGCTACATGCAAATTAGTCTGTCCCTGGCCCAGTGCATCATGGGAACAGGGCAGACCAAACTACCAAGCCAATTCTTTACTGGAAAGGAAACAAGCTTCCGGGGACCGGTTTCTGGCATTACAGCCCCGGAAGCTTGTTTCCTTTCCAGCCGGGCCGAAGACGGCTGTAATGCCAGACACCGGTCCCCGGAAGCTTGTTTCCTTTCCAGTAAAGAATTGGCTTGGTAGTTTGGTCTGCCCTGTTCCCATGATGCACTGGGCCAGGGACAGACTAATTTGCATGTAGCCAGGTTCTGAACTGGGATGGTGCAGTGAGCTAAAAAACGGTGATGGATCAAGCCCTGATCTTTTGACTGGGTATGAGTGTTCTGCTTAATTCAGATGCTCTGTCCATCACCACCCCCTTTTCTGAATCGTTTTGGCCACTATAGGAGTGGAAGGGTATGCTCAGACATGAGTCTCTTGCTCACTGCACCATCAGGATTCAAGCAAGCCGGGCCGAAGACGGCTGTAATGCCAGAAACCGGTCCTCGGAAGCTTGTTTCCTTTCCAGTAAAGAATTGGCTTGGTAGTTTGGTCTGCCCTGTTCCCATGATGCACTGGCTCAGGGACAGACTAATTTGCATGTAGCCAGGTTCTGAACTGGGATGGTGCAGTGAGCTAAAAAACGGTGATGGATCAAGCCCTGATCTTTTGACTGGGTATGAGTGTTCTGCTTAATTCAGATGCTCTGTCCATCACCACCTCCTTTTCTGAATCGTTTTGGCCACTATAGGAGTGGAAGGGTATGCTCAGACATGAGTCCCTTGCTCACTGCACCATCAGGATTCAAGCAAGCCGGGCCGAAGACGGCTGTAATGCCAGAAACCGGTCCCCGGAAGCTTGTTTCCTTTCCAGTAAAGAATTGGCTTGGTAGTTTGGTCTGCCCTGTTCCCATGATGCACTGGGCCAGGGACAGACTAATTTGCATGTAGCCAGGTTCTGAACTGGGATGGTGCAGTGAGCTAAAAACGGTGATGGATCAAGCCCTGATCTTTTGACTGGGTATGAGTGTTCTGCTTAATTCAGATGCTCTGTCCATCACCACCCCCTTTTCTGAATCGTTTTGGCCACTATAGGAGTGGAAGGGTATGCTCAGACATGAGTCCCTTGCTCACTGCACCATCAGGATTCAAGCAAGCCGGGCCGAAGACCGCTGTAATGCCAGAAACCGGTCCCCGGAAGCTTGTTTCCTTTCCAGTAAAGAATTGGCTTGGTAGTTTGGTCTGCCCTGTTCCCATGATGCACTGGGCCAGGGACAGACTAATTTGCATGTAGCCAGGTTCTGAACTGGGATGGTGCAGTGAGCTAAAAAACGGTGATGGATCAAGCCCTGATCTTTCGACTGGGTATGAGTGTTCTGCTTAATTCAGATGCTCTGTCCATCACCACCCCCTTTTCTGAATCGTTTTGGCCACTATAGGAGTGGAAGGGTATGCTCAGACATGAGTCCCTTGCTCACTGCACCATCAGGATTCAAGCAAGCTGGGCCGAAGACGGCTGTAATGCCAGAAACCGGTCCCCGGAAGCTTGTTTCCTTTCCAGTAAAGAATTGGCTTGGTAGTTTGGTCTGCCCTGTTCCCATGATGCACTGGGCCAGGGACAGACTAATTTGCATGTAGCCAGGTTCTGAACTGGGATGGTGCAGTGAGCTAAAAAACGGTGATGGATCAAGCCCTGATCTTTTGACTGGGTATGAGTGTTCTGCTTAATTCAGATGCTCTGTCCATCACCACCCCCTTTTCTGAATCGTTTTGACCGTAACCCCGGCCAAATGAGCAACCTCAAAAGCGTCTGGGCCTGCCAAAAACAGGGTGGAAAGCCCGTATGAGCGATCTCTGGGCCTTATCTAGTCCACTGAAGGTAGCCACAAATTTGGTTAATTCTTTCAAGAAAGGTTGTCCAAATAACAGACCTTGGGCTAGTGGGCCCAATTCAGATGTGGACAGGTCGGCCAGTTTGGGGTCCAGTTTCAGGAGAATAGAACGGCCGCGTTCGGTCAAAAGTGCACAGTTGGCATTGCCAAGTTGAATTGGAAGTGGAATTAGAGTGAATGATGTCAGCAGGCTCAAAATTGAGGATTCTAGGGCACGGGGTCAGTTCAGAATGTTTCTCCTTCCTTGCCTTTTTTGAAGGTCAAGGAGCCTCCTCTTGGTCAGTGGAAGGGTCTGAGGAGGTGTCCTGGTCATCATCGTCCTGAGAGATCTCAGTGATCGTGGCCTCTCTACTAGAAGTAGTGCATTCTTGCTCTGCCATTGATTTGGCCAATCTAGCAAAGTCTGCAGCATGGTGTAGGAAAGTGACTCTGTATATACTGGACCAATGTAAGGTACAGTGTGCACAGAGTCCACAGTCCCCAGAGGTTTGGCAGAGGCTAAAGTTAAATATAACCTTACTCTCTAAAGTGGTAGCTCGGTCGAGCAGTAAGGCAGTATCAGAGGACAGTATAAAGCATTTGTTGTACACACTCAGTCAGCAAATGGTCTCACACACTCAAGAACTGAACTCTAGGCCAATTGTTTTGTATCAAAAGTTATAGTTGTTTTATTTTAGAACCAACAAGGTATCAAAATATACTTTCTCAGAATGAGATACTCGAGTTAAATACTTTTGAAATAGGCAATAGACTTTTGAATGCAATCACTACAGTTGTTGCAATGGGCAACACAATTTCAAACACAATATAACATTGAGCTCAATGGGAATTTCTAGTTAAGTGCAATTGATTACTTTTCAGATTACTTTGCTAACCACAGGACTGGATCCTGGATTCAGTCCCGGGACATTTTCTGTAAACAAGTGAGTAAAAGCGTTTTGGTTACATTAGTGATTTTTAAGGAATATTATTGTATTTTAAAAGTTGACACTTTTACAAGGTGAAATTACCAATGTTATCCAATGGAAAGAAATTCAATTTGCAGGTAAAGTATGTTCACGTTACTTTTGTAATCCAGTGCTGGGCTCCTAGGTTCAGCACTGGCACATCTATCTAAAACAGGCAAGTAAATACGTTTTTATTGTTAGCACGATTTTTAAAGAATATTTGTAAGTTTCAAAAATCGACACATAGAAACTTTTTCAGCTAAAAGCAGTCAATGATATCCTAAGGAAGGAAATTCAAGTTACTTGTAAGTATGGTTAAAATTACTTTTCAGGGTCAGCACTGGGCTAAAAGATGCAGTACTGAGGTCTCTCCTGATAACAGGCGAGTAAATCGGAATTCGTTGTTCGGCTGATTTTAGATGAATATTTTAAAGTTCCAAAACTCCACACTTAAAAGAATTTCCAAGTGAAACCAGTCAATGTTAGCCTGTGGAAGAAAAGTGAGTTATCGGCTTTTAGGTAAGTACTCGACTGGCAGAGTTAAGGTTCTGGGCATAGACTCAGGGGTCTCCCAGGGTCAGGTAGGTACAGTTGGTACACCCTCAGCGGCACAGGGGCAGCCGGGTGCAGAGGTAGTTAGGCCCAATGTTATCTAATGAGAGGCAGGGGGCCTTCGGTTGGTGGCTGCTGGCTAGTAGGCCACGCGGCTGTGGGAACTGGGCTCCTGGTTACTTGCTCAGGGCAAGTGGGAAAGTAGGATAGGACAAAGGTTGCACTGCCAGGGGCACTCGGGCGGCTGGGTGTAGGGTGCTTTTGAGTCATCGGCGCTCAATGTTATTCAATGAAGATCTTGAAAAGGGAACAAAGGCTGCAGGCTTGGGGACGGAGAGTCTTCAGGAGCGACCAACACTTCGAGGGGTAAGTTGGGATCTTGGAGGATAGGTAGGCACCCTGGAGTTGGGCACAGGAGGCCGGGGGCGCCGGGTGCAGGGGTGTCGTTTGACGTTCTCAAATCTTACCCTCTGCTGGTCACAGTTGGAGGAGTCCCTGTTCTAAGGCTGCAGGCGTCGTCTGGGTCATAGAGGAGGGTCCTTGGGCACTGGATTCCAGGTCAGAATCATCGGGGGGACGTCCTCAGGGTCTTTGCCCACTCAGGCACAGGCCGGGCTCGGCGGGTGCAGAGTGTGCTGGATTCGCGGTTCCTGGCTGGCACCAGGGGTATTGCTGTTTGAGCAGAATCACTGCTCATGGGAGTCACAGTCTCTAAGAGGGTCAAGGGAGGCAGGTCCTCCCGGGTTCTCGAAGTTGCTGTCCGCAGGAGATGCCGAGATTTCGCAGGAGCAGGTTTAAGGATCAACAGGCCGGTAGAGCTGGGGCCAAGTCAGTTGGTGTCGTCCTCTTGTTAGCAGCTGCACGGCAGGTCTTCTTCTTCTTGGTCTTCTTTCTTGTTTCGAAATCGGGATCTGAGAAAGGAAAGTTCAGGGTGCCCCTAAATACTAAATTTGGGGGATTTATAGGTAGGGGAAGTGCAGGGACCAATTGATCCATGCCCTGGGGTGAGTACACCCCCTAACCTGCTCCTCTCCTGTGGGAGGGGGGCAGGAGCCTATCTCTGATTGGGAAGTGGTCCCCATCCTCAAGACGGCAGGAGCCTGGAGTTGTGCCTCACCTCGCCTCTCCCACCTGAGGGGTGGAGTTGGCACAGGCTGGCACACCCCCTTTCCTCACGTGGGGTTTCCTGCCAGTCTTCCTGCCAGATCGGGGGTCAGTACCTGTGGGGGCCTGTTGCCGAGTACAGCAAGTGGCCTGGAGAAGCTCACAAAGGCAATATGCCTTTCAAGCTTCCCCCTGCCCAATGCACAAATATATCCTGAGCTTAATTCCACAATAGTCAATGTCCTTAGTAAATCAAAAGATGAGACTGTCTTCTTATGTTCTTCATTTATTATTCACAGCTTTTCTCCAAATGCGATCCTAGCCAACACGTGTTTCGTCTTTCTTGGTGCCAACCACAGACTTCGTCAGGGCTATTCCTATCAAGAGAGTCCATTCTGACCAGTGGTCAGTCGTCACAAACAGTAACAAGCATTAGAAATGCAATCGGGCTCGGATTTTTTGAGTTTGAGCTAATGGCATTGTAAATGCCAATGTATTGTTGCTATGTGTTATGGAGTGTGTTCATGTGGTGTGTACTGCCAGTGATCTCCTTGTGAGTGTGAGAATATTGCACCGTTACTGCCTGTGATGTCCTTCTTGTGAGTGTGAGGAGCTTGCACCTCTGCTGCCTGTGGTCTCCTTGTGAGTGCAAGAAGATTGCACTGCTGCTGCCTGTGATGTCGTTCTTGTGAGTGTGAGAAGCTTGCACCACTGCTGCTTGTGATGTCCTTGTGAGTGGGAGAAGCTTGAACCTCAGCTGCCTGTGGTCTCCTTGTGAGTGTAAGAAGCTTGCACAGCTGCTGCCTGTGATGTCCTTCGTGCGAGAAGCTTGCACCGCTGCTGCCTGTGAGTATGAGAAGATTGCATTGAGCATCTCTGTGCTGTGCCTGTTCTTTGTAAGGGACTCTTGCTCTGTTGCTGCTGCTGCCTTGGCACAGTACCTGCTGTCAGTGTGTAAGGGAAGCTTGCACCACTGCAGCTTGTGATGTATTTCTTGCGAGTGTGAGAAGCTTGTACCTCTGCTGCTTGTGGTCTCCTTGTGAGTGTAAGAAGCTTGCACTGCTGCTGCCTGTGATGTCGTTCTTGTGAGTGTGAGAAGCTTGCACCGCTGCTGCTTGTGATGTCCTTCTTGTGAGTGGGAGAAGCTTGCACCTCAGCTGCCTGTGGTCTCCTTGTGAGTGTAAGATGCTTGCACAGCTGCTGCCTGTGATGTACTACTCACTACTCTACTCTACTCACTACTCTGCACTCACTACTCACTACTCTGCACTCACTACTCACTACTCTACTCACTACTCTAGTCACTACTCTGCACTCACTACTCACTACTCTACTCACTACTCACTACTCTACTCACTACTCTACTGACTACTCTACTCACTAGTCTACTCACTACTCACTACTCTGCACTCACTACTCACTACTCACTACTCTCCACTCACTACTCTACTCACTACTCACTACTCTACTCACTACTTTCTACTCACTACTCTACTCACTACTCATTACTCTGCACTCACTACTTTACTCACTACTCTACTCTACTCACCTCACTACTCTACTCACTACTCTACTCACTACTAACTACTCAACTCACTACTCTACTCACTACTCTGCACTCACTACTCACTACTCACCTCACTACACTACTCACTACTCTCTTCTCACTACTCACTACTCTGCACTCACTACTTTACTCACTACTCTACTCTACTCACCTCACTACTCTACTCACTACTCTGCACTCACTACTCACTACTCACCTCACTACTCTATTCACTACTCACTACTCTACTCACTACTCACTACTCTACTCACTACTCTACTCACTACTCTACTCACTACTCACTACTCTACTCACTACTCTGCACTCACAACTCACTACTCTAGTCACTACTCTGCACTCACTACTCACTACTCACTACTCTACTCACTTCTCACTACCCTACTCACTACTCTACTCACTACTCACTACTCTACTCACTACTCACTACTCTACTCTCTACTCACTACTCTACTACTCTACTCACTACTCTACTCTCTACTCTACTCACTACTCTACTCACTACTCTACTCACTACTCTACTCACTACTCACTACTCTACTCACTACTCTACTCACTACTCACTACTCTACACACCACTCTGCACTCACATCTCTGCACTCACATCTCTGCACTACTCTACTCACTACTCTACTCACTACTCTACTCACTACTCTACACTACTCTACTCACTACTCTACTCACTACTCTACTCACTACTCTGCACTCACATCTCTGCACTCACTACTTTGCACTCACTACTCTGCACTCACTACTCACTACTCTGCACTCACTACTCTGCACTCACTACTCACTACTCTGCACTCACTACTAACTACTCTACTCACTACTCTACTCACTACTCACTACTCTACACACCACTCTGCACTCACATCTCTGCACTCACATCTCTGCACTACTCTACTCACTACTCTACTCACTACTCTACTCACTACTCTACTCACTACTCTGCACTCACATCTCTGCACTCACTACTTTGCACTCACTACTCTGCACTCACTACTCACTACTCTGCACTCACTACTCTGCACTCACAACTCACTACTCTGCACTCACTACTAACTACTCTACTCACTACTCACTACTCTACTAATCTACTCACTACTCTACTCACTACTCTACTCACTACTCTACTCACTACTCACTACTCTGCACTCACATCTCTGCACTCACTAATTAAAACTTAAACGGGCAGAGCTTCAGCGAATGACTTCTCCTCGTGGAGAACTAGGACACCCCTGTCTTTGTGAATGTGCTCTGGATTTGTGCACCGTTTTCCACGTTTCCTGCACGTTAAGTGTGACTTAGGCAAATACACTTGTGTGTGAAACAGGGCTAGACGACATGAAATTGGGGGGGGGGAAGAGGTGTAGCCACCCACTTCAACATTCCTGAGAAGAGAACGCTATTCATCATAAGACAAGAGTGCTCCAGGCAGGACGCGTGATTGACTGCCGAGTCAATGACATCATTTAAAATGTTACAGTGCTGGCCAACTGTACCATATTTCTTTTCTCACCTGTCTTACGAGTCCCTTCTAACAAGGAGGCTGGCGCGTGACTAGTCCTCTGACCAGAAGTGTGGGGATAATTTATTCCATTATTACTGCTCTCAGCTGAAAGCAATTAATTATCTCCAACAGGACTCGGGAGTGAAAATTCAGCCACAGAAAGTGATGAAAACCGCACACCCTGCTTTAAAATAATAGGTGCTTAATGGCTTTTTGTTTGCCGGCTCATCTGTGGCGGCTAATAAACAACTCAAGGGTAGTTATGAGCTTTGAATTGTGAGTTTGTGTCTCCCTCTGCTCTGATCATTCGAGCATCCATTATCTGCTGGAAAGGGATGTAAAAGATTTGTATGTTCAGCCTCTCCTGCACTGCATCACAAAACCGGATAATACAACGTTTGCATAATCGCGCAGCCGATTACCAAGTACACGTCCGTCACTTGAGGACTCCGCGCTCTTTTTATTCTGACTGATAGCACCCCTGATCCACGGGGAAGGGATGGCGTTATGCCTTCTGCAGGAAAAACACGGGGCCCTGGAGCACTAAGGTCGTTGCACAAAATCCCCCGACCCATTCCTCCACAGATTCTTCAGCTTCCGTTGAAAAAGCAAGGACACGTGTGCCCGATGTCTAAATCAGGCGGGGAGACGGGGGGTGAGCCAGAGAGCGGCAGAGCAGCTCCCCGGGCCGGCAGGAAGGAGCCGCACACGGCGTCTATGCCTGTGTGCACGTGAGGAGGACGCGCGCCAGACAAACACACTGCTAGATGGTGAACGCGCGCACACCATCTGGAATGCATTACACGGCCACCCTGACAGCTCCTAATTATAATTAATGTACTTCTTTGCGCGAGCACGAACGAAATATGCCCAAAATGGCGGAACAAAACTACATTTACCCTATCACTTCAAGCCTATTAAAACGACAACACAACGAAGACGAATCACTGGCCAGATGACAGAACACGCTAAGGAATGTGTGGAATTTGTCTCGGCCAAAGCCCTAGGAGATACTTCTTTTTTTTCTTCTTTAACATTAGTTCTCAAACTCCTCCCACTTTCAGTGGGGAGGAGTCCGAGCCCTAAAAACGGGAACTCCCAGTCACCACCTATTTGTTCAAAGCTGTATTTCCAAGAAAGGTGTGTGGCCTCTCCTAGAAGTCCTCTCAGCAGCAGTAAATCAATGAAGACCCTATAGTAGCAGCAACATTAACACGTCTACAGTAAACTGGCGTCTAGAGCGGGGGGCTCTCCACCCAGGGGTCCAGCAACATGTCTGCTGTGGGGCAGCCTAGGCAGCCTCTCAGACAAGACGTGGACGGTAGGTTAGGTTACAGGGGGCATCTCTAAGATGCCCTCTAGTGCATTTTATATTAAATCCCACACTGTCATCAGTGTGGGTTTAATGTGCTGAGAAGTTTGATATCAAACTTGTCAGTCTTCAGTGTAGTCATTATGGTGCTATGGAGTTCAAAATGACAACCTCCCAGCACCCTATACTCTTAATGGCGTCACTGCACTTACAGTGCCCAGGAATGGCCCTGGGTACTGTAGGGACATAGGGCTCATGCACCTGTGCCCACACCACTGGCATAGGGCACCTAGCTAGAGGGGTGACTGATGTATGCCAGGGCAGTGGGTTTGTGGGCATGGCACACTGGGATGTGTGCCATGTTGACTCTTTATTTAGTTCTGCACCAGGACACTCAGCCTGCAAAGGCAGTGTGTGTGTGTCAGGGTGCAGAGCCCATAAGGGTGGCACAATAAGTGCTGCAGCCCTTAGGGGTCTTCTCTTGTCACAATGCCCTGGGTACCTATGGTACCATTTACCAGGAGCTGACATGTGGCCAGGGATCCCAATTGGGTTTTAGCTTCAACACAGTTTTAGGGCAGGAACACAGGCCCTGGGCACCTGATTGGCAGGAGCCTAGGGCACACTCAGTCAAAGTACATCAGCAATTCAGCAAAAAGTGGGGGCATACCATGCTAGAAGGATGGTACTTTCTCACACATGGGGGTTCGCCTTTCCCTTACCCCCAGGTCTAGCACGAGGTCCTGTCAAGGGAAGCCAGCCTTGTTGCTTGGCATAGGTGCAGAGATGACATTTTAGGGGTGCAATTGCTCTTACTAGCGCCAAATTGACGGACTGCTGGACACCTGCATCCAGTGCCTCCACGAAGTCTTGCTCTATAGACCCAGAGGGTTCCTCCTCATAATAATAATAGTCCTCCTCGTAATACTCAGCCATCTTAACACACCAAGTGTGGATTCACCGACCCAGGAGAACTGCCTATGAGTGTAATAAATCAAATACAGGCTGGTGAAGTATATGCAGAAGAGATGAGGGGGAGTGGTAACCCCAGGCAAGCCCCAAAAAACCCACTAAGGATCAGTGAAATACAAATTCAGACGTGGAGGGAGGAAGAGCTTGCCTAATAACCACTCTAGGCAAAGCCTATGCATTATTGTGCAGCCCCACAATAAATGCAAACAAGTAGGGTGTCAGGGGAGCAAAAAAAAGCTTTTTTTTGCTGTAATTTATGCCAGCACAAGGGTCTGAAGCATCAAAACGATGCTTCGGCGTTCATCAAATGCCCGTTAGTGTTCTTTAAGGGCAAAATGGCAGCCGCGCATGCACGATGGCAGGGGCTCGTAAAAATTGAAAGAGGCCCGCGCGTCACTCAGAAGCGCTTCCGCGCTCCCCGGGACCTCCCGCTCCACAGAAGAACTGCGATCTCCAATAGGGGTCAGAGAAGCCCTGCGCTGCGCTGAGGCTAATTTGCCGAGAACCGAGCAACGAAAGGCGCCGTAGAAGCGAAGGTGAGCTCACGCGTAGGAATACAAAGCACTGAATGGCGATTTCGACAGTCAGTAAAGGCACAGATTAAATGCAGTCACACAAATACAAATAGCCATATAACTTTAAAACAGTGATCGAAAGCATCTGACAGCAAACCGTCATACACCAGACAAATCAACAGTATAAGTAAAGGGCACTTAACTGGCTGAGGAGCAGCAAAGAAAGAGGACACTATGGTTGTGCTGGGTCCTTATATACCATGAAACTCTATGGTTGGTCATGTGATTTTGTTATTGTATTTTAATTGGCTGCTGAGCTTCTAGAGTAAAGAAATGAGAAGTATAATCGGAGCCTCCGGTCCTGACATAGAATCTAGGCTATTGTAATTATGCTACATGCGTCCACCGAATGTTATAGTATGAGCTCTGTGAGCTAATACTATACGTGTGACCTTACAATTGACTGTTTGTTGGTTATTACTGTCTATCACTGTATATCTGAACGTTCCAATACTATACCTTTTCGATCTACCGTCTCAATTTCTTTTTCAGTTACTTTACCGCCGATACAACAGTCTTTACTGGTAATCGTATGTCAACGATTAGCTTGATGCATGTTTACACATAGTTAATATTGCTACCTTTGAGCTACCTTACCACCAGATAATGCTAATTCCTTGGGAATGCTGGTGTTGACCGATTGCCCTTTGTCTGCCCAAACTACTTTTAATTTTGCTTCCACTGAGACAATCGGAATGTTGAGCTATTTGGTCAGATGAAATCTACCATACGTCTCAGTTTAGTCCTCAGTAATTTACTTCTACTTTGTCTTGTTTTGAGAAATTTAGGCCAGAACTAGTATTTCCAATTGGTACTGTTTTATGCAACATGCACTTTACCAGAGGCACCTTATTTTATAAGCTTCCCTCTCACACAAATCTCTTATAAGGGACTTATACTGACAGCTGTAATTTACTATTGAACTTTACGTTCTCATCACATATGTTTATGACTATTATATCTACATGGCCGCGCTATCTTACTTAACTCATTCTATACCCCTTCAACATGGCAGCCATAGTTGTTATGATGATTCTACGGCGTACGTTGTGTCCCTTTTCACTAAAATTGACATTCCAATATGGCGCCAATGCTAGACGCTGTTCTTTGCGCATAGTACTCTCCAACACGAAAAGCAATCCAGATCAGGTAACTAAACTTTGATCCTTTGCAGGGCCTGGAAAGGCACTAGGAATGCACGGTTCCAACTGGTGCACTTCTTCATACTGCACAGAGCATACTTAACACCCGGTAAAATTCGGAAATACTTTCAGGTAGAAGATGCAGCATGTCCTAGATGTGCGAGAGAGGGGGTGGAGTTGGAGCACATGCGGTGGGAGTGTCCAAAGTTAGGAGGTTATTGGAAGGAGGTGGGAGACCTGTTAAATGCAGTCACTGATCGACGATTAGATTTTGATATAGCTACATGCTTGCTACATTGCAAGAACAAAGTACCAACTGCACACAACCAGAAGCAGTATCAACACATATAAGGTGCCCTGGTAGACACAATTACAAATTAAGTCCAGTTGTCAGAGAAACCACACTGTTTTTGAGACAGGTATCTTCATTTAATTTCTTTGAATGGCCAGCTGACACTTGTTTCGTCGCAGTGATAAGCGGCTCATCAGGGCTGGGAAAGATACAAACAGATGACTGTAGAAAGTACATTACAACATAATCTTTTCCCAAAAAACAGACATCGGTTGCACGTGGTGGCTTGGTGAGGGTGATACCTAAAACCAACCATAGGCAAGGTGAATAGCACATCGTTCATCTAATGTGGAAACCAAGAAATGCGCATTATTATGCCACCGTGGTAGAAAAGAAATGGTGCGATCGACTCGTGATCTAAGAGCTTAATCGATAAAAAAAGAAAAAACTTGTGGGAAATAGAGTGTCTTAAACTAAGACTCGAAAGGTAGCATTACATTACGTAAGTAAAACGAAAACAAAGGCGGTACACCACATGCCGTTGCATATGTCTAGGTCTCTATACATGCATTGGAGACGTAGTACGTGTCATGCCTGTGCTTCAGGAAGAAGAAACAGAAAGGTCCAGAAGTGAGGAACGGAACAAAAAGGAGTGCTCACCGCTTAGCCGGTGATACTTCCGACCCGGCCAGGCTCAGGACCAGGTGGGTTTCGAAGTCCTTGATGGGGACTTGCGATCTAAGTGGGGCAAGACAGGGCAAAGAGGGAGAAAGTGAGAAAGGGGAAGGTGAGGTTAGTTTCAACCTTCGATATTCATTCATTCTATTTCTCTATAAAGTTGTTCTCAGCCCTATTCAATGTACACACAGCCTTAAAATTAGTTGAATTAATTGAGTTAATGTGTCTGTTAGGTCTCATACAATGATCAGTGGGCTCCACAGACTTCGACCATGCTTGCAGATTTAAAGACTTAAACATAGACACATCACCCAAATGCATATTAAAATAAAAAAATAATACTCAACATGATCTTGATGATAAAACAAATTCATGATTATATGCAAAGAAGATAATAAATGAAAGGCAAATGTTGATACTGACATCAGCAGCTGTAGAGGCAGGAAGCAGGGCCTACTTTAGCACTGGTGGCACCCCCCCCAATAACCCCCTCCGCCACGGATTCCCTCACTACCACTATTTGACAGTGCCCCTCAAGTCTCCATAACCGCTATCTGTTAGATTAATTTAATTTTATAGAGTCACTCATATCCGTATAAGAAGTGGGAACACTTTACATCACACACGCATTCATAGAGACAATCAATTATTGTGTGTAAATCAGAATATAGGAAATGTTATATAAGACAGAGGCCTACAAGGAGTAGGAGTCACATTTCATCCATACTGGTAGGCAGTATAGTTTAAGAATACCTGGACTGGAAAAGCACGAATTCAGACTTTAAAATGTAACGCCATTGTTAGTGTTTTTCTTTATTAAGAAGAATTGATTTCTACCCAAATTAACCCCTTTTACAATATTAGGACAAGGAAAGACTGGGCAAAAAATATATAGCTCTTATATTTTCTTTGCAGTTTTGCATGCAGCTTTTTGATGGCAGTTAATAGCTCACTTCTCTATACTAGGATTTTAACTTATAAACTGGAAGTAACAAAAGGATCTCTGACAAAATAATTTTAACATTAGTCTCTTTGGAGCGAGCCTGCTCTGATTGAGATTGTAATTCTGAAGCTAAAATTATAGTGACAACAGATGTACTAGGGCTTCTAGAGATTGTGGGCCTGATTACAAGTCTTTCGTTTTTTTCCAACCTCTGCGTAAACCCGTTTACGCAGGGGTCAGAATTACCAGTTGAGTATTATTTAGCGCATCTGATAATTATTGGATGCGGTAAATTCCTCAACCTTGGTTAAAGTTCGGCAGCCGAAATTCAACAGAGGAAAACCACAGTGTAATTGCTGTATCCTGCGGATTTTGGTGCCTTAAACACCAAAATCCACATGTTATTCCTCAGAAACTCATAATAGATGCTATTTATTGCGCCCAATAAATAACAAACCCAGTAGTATTGTTATTTAACAGGTGCATTAAAAAGCACCCGCACTTGTAGGGCACTTCCAGAAATGAACCTGAAGTAGGAGGGTGTAAACTTTCCTCTGGGGACCTTTGCAGTAGGTGCACTTGCACCTGCCACAGAGTCTGTCCCCCTCCAGCTGCCCCCAACTGCGGTGGAGGTTGCATTCCAGGGTGAAGGATAACACTGTATGGAGGTGGTCGAGGACTCAGCAAGAATTAATCAACCTTGTCACTCTCAAGCTTTCTCTCATCATCCCACGAAAGAAAGAAAGAAAGAAATTTATTTAGCAATGCCAATAGCTCAAACTTTAATAATGTGAGACCTATTGCATTGCAAATTCTTGTTTTTTTAATCTGTCCATCATCAGATGTTCATTTTTAAGACTGGCTAGTGACAGTGATGCTGCCAAACAGACCTGCTGCTAACAATTTAGGTGAATTGGGCCATGGACAATCACTGGCTTTCTTTAAAGAGCCTCTTTCACCTGTTTCGCTTATATCCTATCCACAAGGAAATATAATAACACCAGTTAAGTTGTGCATCCTGCTGGGGGATTTATTCATTTTTTTATGCCGCAATATATGTATTCTTAATGTATGTTCTTGGAACATCCAGAGAAAGTAAACATGAACCAATGCAAATTGTGCTGCTGCAACAAATGATGGACGAAATGCTGAATAAATCAAACATTCCTCCCCAGTCAAAAGATCTGTGTTGAATCCGTCGTTCTTTTGCTCACTTCACCACCCCTGTTTGTACCCAGCCATATGCAAATCAGTTTTGACCCTGCTCCTCATGGGAACAGTCCAGCTCGTACTGCCAAGCCAGTTCCTTCCTCACCATATATGGTGCACTGCACTAGCTGACCCACGTCCGGTGTGCAGCCTGGGATTGGCAAGGCGGGCAATCGGGCATCACCCAAATGGCCTCTGGCTAAGGCCAGTTGATTGCCTGGTTTTTGGTCTTCTAAGGACTCCACCCCTGGTGTACAGTGTGAAAGGCTGTTGTTACAGCCTTAACAAACATGACCCCCTGCACATGAAGTCAGGCCAGCGGTCTACGTCAGAGGCAAATTTCAGCTGGCCACGTCACCTGCAGGGAGACATCGGGGGGATAGCATCTTAGTGCTGCTCCCCTGCTAGAATGGGTTGGGCAGTGTGTCCCAGTATGGCCACCATAGGTACATGGGGTTCACTCCTCTGTGTATTGCCTCACAGTGTCAGGAATAGGCTTGGTGAAGGAAAAGAGGTATTACAAGGGGCCAACAATTAAGGGGGGGCCTATTTTGTGGTGTGGTGGTTGGTGAGAGCCAGCGAGTGAACTCCTCAGTTTATTTTTGTCCCCCTTTACTCAATGCAAGCAGCGGAGATAAATCAAGTCTCTGCTCTTTTCCTTTATCTGCCAGATATCAATTACTGCAGTCAACAGGGACCGGTTGTGGCCTTAGTTAACTTTGAAACTGGGAAAACAAGATCAACTCCCAGCATCAGTTCGACATCCTGTGATTCTGGGCAAATCACTTAATCTACATTAACCTAAAAAAAAATTATGACCCTCTGTAATCTTATCTGGTGCTCACGTGAATCACTCCAATGCCTCTGTTGCTAGTTCATGCTATATAAAACTGCATGTAAGGAAAATTACACTATTTTTGGTTTATTTTTGCATTTACACACTAGCATATTTCCCTTTCTCAGAATGTACACGTGATGCCAGCCGCAAGTAAAACTAAAAATACAGATGCACTTTTAATCAGTCTTTAAACATTGGAGGGCCTCTCTTAAGTACTGCAAAAATAAAATGAATATCATAAAAAAGTGAGTGTTAAAGGCAGTTTAGGTATGTTTCATATCATGTTTCCCAGTGTACGTTAAGCAAAACATCCACAGCCAGAAATAAAAGACAATAAAAAGAGAGTTACTAGTATTGTTGCTAATTCTGTGCTTCCAAAGTATATTTTCATTGGAATGTTAATTTCCTATTTATTTACCGGCCCTATAAGCTTTAAAATACTTTTATTACTGCAAATGTTTGTAATCATTTAGCTCCATTATCCTAATTGAGCAGTGTATTACGAAAGGTTGCAATCTACAAATTTAGACCACTTGTTTTTTGGCTGCCCGGGCCAAATTGTGGCCCAATCCAACCCTGCCGGTGTGCCTCTCCATGGCGAAATCGGGATCCTGCAGTCCACTGGCAAGAGAGGAAAGGACTTCCTTCCTGCTCGTGGGACACAAATCCAACCAAAACCTGAAGCTGCTCTCATGCTGTTTTCAGCATGAGAGCAGCTCCAGGATTGGTTGAAGCAGGCTAACCCATTTTGAGGCTGGGGGCCTGCGCCAACAATCCCCAAGCGGTTTTACAGTCCCTGGATTGCTGGGTCTACAGTGCGCATGTCAGAGAGGGCAACTGTAGAGAGCCAGCCAATCCGGCATGCACACTGTAGACCAGTGCAGTCATCCTGCATTTGCAGGATTCAGCCCCGCCCCCACCGTTGCACTTTACATAGGGCAAGCAGTGGCAAAATAAAATGCATTTATATGGTATTTTATTTATTTGTGTTTGCCTGCTGCACTTGCAGCAGGTGAGGCAACGCTCCTCCACCATTTATGAATAGCTGCCCCTGCTCCTTGAGCCAGCACTTCACAAGTGCACTCTACTGGCATGTTTTGAAAAGGTTTTCCCTAGACTAGGGATGGTGTTAAATTTGCAAACGTTTTCAAAACACGCCAGTAGAGTGTGGTCACAGGGCCATCAGTCTGCAATATCATGCGAAAGTGCCTTTAATGACGGCACTGGTATAATTAGATTGCCGTTCAAATGAGGCACAGGGTCAGACTGATTTGCATATGGCAATGTCTGAACTGGGGTGGCTGAGTGAGCTAAAGAATGGTGATGGATTAAACCCAGATCAGTTGACTGGGGGTGAGTGTTTGATTTGCTCAAACGCTCCCTCCATCATCCCCTTTTGTATCGCTTTGTTCGCCCTAAGGGTGGCAGGGTATGCTCAGACGTCAGTCCCTTGCTCACTTGGCCACTGGTTTCAAGATAGCCTGGCTGATGAGGATTATGAATCCGAAACCGGTCCCAGGATGCTTGTTTCCGGTCCAGGGAAGACATGGCTTGGCAGTTCGGGCTGGACTGTTCCCATGAGGCACAGGGTCAGACTGATGTGCATATGGCAATGTCTGAACTGGGATGGCTGAGTGAGCTAAATAATGGTGATGGATTAAACCCAGATCAGTTGACTGGGGGTGAGTGTTTGATTTGCTCAAACGCTCCGTCCATCATCCCCTTTTGTATCGCATAATTAGATTGCCTGCCACAGCACTCCTAGACCTCTCCTCTTAAAAGTCCATCCCTTATCACCACCAGACCATGCAGCCTCTCCTCCGACCGAGTCGATTCATCATGCTGCATACAATCCTGGTCCATGCCCAGCATCTAAGGCCAGGCCGGGCGGCATGTTATATTGTGGAACATTATACAATGCCCAGCAGCAAGCTTTCAGTCAGCACGTACCCAAGCACCATCCAGATACCAGCTGTAAGTGCTGCCTGGTGTGTGAACCACCAACCAAACTTTAGTTGATCACGCTGCTACCCAGACAGACTGGCTATTGTCCTACTAATGTGGTTTCTAAGCACTGTGCTGAAGTTATTATGCCCCTGTGCCTTTATATCATGTTGGTAATTCACACTTGTCAGTACTCTACTCTGCATGCGCCCAGCCTGTTTCAGGCGTGTCCAGCTCCTTTTCAAATTACAACGGCTTTGACACGCTGCTGCTTCCTGGTGTTTGTCCTACTGGTCTTATCGTTGACAAGACCTGCCTCTCCAGCCAACATGGCACGAAGCTATACTGTCATGTTGATGGAAGCAGGGGGGTTCTGCTGCATCATGTGGTTAGTGATGGTGTTGGAGGTGCTGAGGTCATGGTCTGTAAGTAAGGAAACAGCGAAAGATACTGCCCTGCAGCAGTAGGACTCACTTGTTTAATTATTTCAGCAGCCACGGCTTTGGCGTTATCCCAGAAGGAACGGGAACTGGAATCTGGGAGCCGCTCTATCCCTGAGATAGGGTGTCGAAGCGGCCACTCACTGCAGTCCCCAGGGGGTGCTCATCATTTTGCATCATGCCACCACTGTGCCACTGCATTACCTTAGGTAGCCTTGTGCTTTTCTCATCTGTATGGAGGACGCACTGCAGTTTTCCAAGCTCTGAGCATTAAAGGATCTTCCCTCCACAGCAACTGGAAAATATAACCAGACAGAAAACTAACTCTTTCTCCGTCTGCATTTTGTTTTCAAGTATTTTAAAAATACGAAGAATAGGTGGGTTTTTTGAGATGCACAAATCGTAACTGATAGGGCAACAGCTGTGCACACTTCCACAATGAAATTAAATTAGGAAGCGGCACTGAAAGTGATCGCGAAAGCAATCGCTATTGTAAAAAAAAAAAACAGCCCACGAGTGATACGCGCGCCACTACGAGCCTTATGTTTTCAATTATTGTGCCTGTGTCTTGGCTCGATAATTGAAAACCTATGGGCTTTGGTGATCGTAAAAGACACCAATAGGCCATTGGCGAGCAATGCGCCCGCCTTTGGCTTATTGCGTCCTCTGTTTAAAAAAAAACACGCAAACAAAGCCCAATAGCGGAACCCAAAAAGAAAAGCACACGCACGAGCATGTGTGATTCCAGGGTCCGTTTTCAAACCCCGGACAAAAGGGCTCTCGCCTGCGTGAGCAGAGCCCTAAAAAAGAGGTAAATAAAGATGGCAAGACAGAAATATGGAAAGAAAGAGAAAAGAAAGAAAAAAAGACGGAAAGATAGAAGGCAAGAAAAAGAAAGGAAGAAGGTAAGGAAGAAAAAAGAAGAAAGAAAGAACCAAAGAAACAAACAAATAAACAAAGAAAAGATGGAAAGAAAAAGGAAGGAAAAGGGAATAAGAAAGAAAGAAAGAGCCAAAGAGACAAACAAAGAAAAAAGGAAGGATGAAAGAAAAAAGGATATTATACACAATTTTAGTCAAATCAAAACATCTTTGCATAACACATACCTAAGAAAGCAGATTGGTCTGGTATTAGCTGCCAGCCTTTGCGAAAGAAAGTAAAAGAAAGACAAACTGAAAGACAGGGTTGCAAAACAGAGCACATCCATTACCTATATCAGAGTTTGCATTAGCTGTTTTTTGTATTAAAAAGGCTCTGTTCTCCACAACCTTTTCAGACAAAAGGCATTTGGTAAGGAATTTGCAACGACATTAGAAGGAGACATTTACTGATAAAGCTGCAATGTGTCTGTGTTTACATCAAAAGTGTCCTGCTGTTACATCAGGCTTTAAACACAAATGCAACACTAAAGTAATTATGAAGGAAAAACAAAACACTGGCAGTGAGGGAACTTCCTTGTGTGAGGATGTGCTCATTGTGAGAGAGCAAAATGCAGCTACTCAAGCTGAAGTTAATCAGTAGTTTATGTAAGCTGACTAATTGCCCCATGCTGTATGCTGTGGTGGGCAGAAGCAAAATGTTAATGACACAACAACATACCAACGATGAAGAAAGGTGGCAAAAGCCTCTTTACGTAAGTATATTGTAGATATAATTTTTGTAAAATAAAAAGGTCTTGGCTAACGCCAGACCTAAAGGCGCACTGCCCTACTTATACGCACACTCCAAGGATACTGTAAGTGCTTTCAGGAACACAGAATGAATCAAGGCAAACTTTTAAGTTTGGGAGTGTATTTTAAATCATACAGGCCCAATCAGAAATCATCCTCTGCTATACCAGATTTGTTAGCGCTTTTCGCTGTGCAAATTTGTGGACCATAAAGTGATGTTGATCCCCTAAGGCTTTTTGTGCTCCACAGCTAAGACTGGTCAACAAATCGGTGCATTCAATATATGTGAAGCACCTTAGGCTCCACAAGAATGACAGAGAGTATTTTTGTTTCAAACCGTTAACATTTAATTAAGGTTAGCGGTTGACAGAAGGCAAAAATCAGGTTAGCATCAATTAATAATTAAAATACGATTGCTTCGATCAATATGCAATTCAAATTATAAATAAAAGGATGAACTAGAATGGGATCGCCTCAAAAGGAAAGAACATAGGAAAGTCAGTTCTCTTTCTCTCTCTCTGGGAGTACTCCTAATATCCCGCTCTGCTCAGCTCTATTCCTACATCGAACTACTTTAAAAACTCACAGGCTCTAACATTTTACACACCTACACGCCATTCTCATATGACTGTTCAATCAGATTAAAGCAAGATGATACAAGTTTCAAATTTCAACTTGAAATTTGAAAGCAAGATGATACAATGATATCTTTTTTATGGTTCCCAAGTTTTCTCACAACACAAGCTTCTTTCTTCATCCTTCTAACTTACTCCATGTTTAACGCGCTAAAATAAATGGACCATGCTACACACTGCAGGTGTCTTCTTCAATGCACTATTCATAAAAACATTCTACCATAATCACAAAGAAAAGACAACATTTCTTCACATGGGAAAGATGAAATAGAAACATTCTGTTAGTTATCTAGAACTCCAGCTCACCTAGGAATAAAATATTCACGCATCTCTTAGCAAAATGGTAAACAACATTAGCCTCTTTAAATTCAAGCCTATGTGAGCTATAGTTACTCTAAACATGATTACACTCTACAACTAGCATTAGCATCTGTATGTGTTAATGCAAAACATTTAATATAAATTAAACATTCTTCACTATGTTGGTGAAAGGTGTTGAAACAGTGGCCTTTGAAGTGAGAGGATTTGGGGAGTGGACTTTTGGTTCTAGACTATTGCAAGCGTGTTCTTGTGAAAAGGAGATGGAAATCCTCTTTAGTCAAAAGCTGAAATCTCCCTCTATGAGGATGAGGTGGGATGTGAGTGCTAGGTCCTGTCGAAATTCAGAGGATTCCTCAAATAAGACTTTGGAGGTCCTTAAAGTTAATAGCAAGAGGAGGATTTTGTAGGTGGCATCGTGGGAAATCCATTGGAGGAATTCTGCCATATGATGTGAGGTACTGGGTTGTAGTGTAATTATTACATTTCCCTATATCATTGATGTATGTCTTGGAAATAGTTTTTTGTGGAAACTAGAATGTGTAATGAGTAAAAATGATCAATTGTGAATTCCACTGTTGTCAATTGTATGTTGCGGTGGGTATATATTCATGCCAACCAAGTAATCTTAATTTATTTAACTGATATTGTGGTTCATCACATATTTTTCAAAAAGATTTTACATCCCACTTGTCAATACCTGTAGAAGACCTGTGTCAATTGAGGTCCTACCATAACACATCTTTTTCCAACTCAGGCAACAGCATGCTTCATGGTGAAATAACGACACTAGGAGCATCTAATTTCTAATTTAAAATATTTCTAGAGCGCAGCGTACACCTTGCGGTTTCTTGGCGCTGGGGGGATTAGCTACTGCGGGAAAGAGACAAAAAGGAAAGATGAGAGAAGATATTAAAAGAATTTAAGAGGGAAAGGCCTGGCTGAAGAGGAATGTCTTCAGATCTCTGCGAAAGGGAAGGTACTGAGTAGCAGCACGGAGGTGATCGGGGAGTGAATTCCAAAAGGTTGGGGCCAGAATGGAAAAGCTGGCCCCGCCCCACTTTTTGCGTGTGAAGCGAGGGGTCTGAAGAAGGGACATAGAGGAAGACCGAAGTTCTCTTGCAGGTACATAGGGATGGATTAGTGAAGTGATAAAAGCGGGAGCAGTGCCCTGGCGGGCCTGAAAGGCCATACAGCCGATCTTAACCCCTTCAGTGCTAATGACAAGGGTAACTCGTCATGGAGTTTCCATTGATTTCAATGGAAATTACATGAAGAAGAGCAAATACCCTTAGCATCCAAGTGGTTAAAAAGGGAGCGTTCTTTTACAGGGAGCCAGTGAAGCTCCCTGAGAAGGGGGGTGGAATGGTGATAACGAGGAAGGCCGTGCACCAGTCGCGCTGCCTGGTTTTGGATAATCTGGAGTCTACGCAAGCTGTATGCGGGGATACCATGATAGAGAGCGTTTGCGTAGTCCAGTCGCGATATCACAAGTGCGGCCAAGATGATCTTAAGTGCCTGGGGGGAAAAGAAGCGGGAAATAGAGCGGATGGTGCGGAGAGTGAGGAAGCAAGAGGATACCACGGAACTAATATGTGAATGGAGGGTGAGCTGATTATTTATTTTTACACCAAGAGTTTTGACTGTGGTGGAAGGGGTGGGTGAGGGGCCGAGAGAGGGGGGCCAGAAGAAAGAGTTCCAGGGGCTGGATGAACCACCCGTGAGAACCAGCTCGGTTTTGTCCGGGTTCAACTTAAGGTGGTTGTGGTTCATCCAGTCCCTGATGAAAGTCATAGTTGACTGGAAATTAGAGACAGAGAGAGGAGAGGGGGATAGATCAAAGATGAGCTGGAGGTCAGCCGCGTAGTTATAAACGGTGACCTCCAGCTGCTGGAGTGCGAAAATGAGAGGATAGATGTAGAGATTGAAAAGCAGGGGGGAAAGAGAAGAACCCTGGGGAACACCGCACGTGACGGGGAGAGGAGTGGCCGTGAAGTTGCCTAACCGAACCGCCTGAGTGCGGTCCCTCAGAAAGGAGGAGAGCCAAACGAGGGCTGATCCCCCGATACCGGCCGCCTTGACACGGGTGAGTAAGATGGTGTGGTCCACCGTGTCAAAGGCGGCGGAGAGATCGAGGAGGACCAGTGCCTGGTGCTTGTTCTCATCCATGCCCTTTCTGAGATTGTCTAAGACTGCGACCACGACTGATTCGGTCGAGTGCCTAGGACGGAATCCGGCTTGGCGGGATGCTAGTCCTCCGCTTGCCTCCACATGGGCGCTAAGTGCCGCAGTGACGTGGCGTTCCATCACCTTGCCCAGAAAGGGTAACATAGAAATGGGGCGATGGTTGGCCGAGATGGAAGGATCCGCGCCAGGTTTTTTCAAGATGGGCACTATTGTTGCTGCCTTTAGCGCAGAGGGTACAACACCCTGTGCCAGAGAACTGTTGAGGAAAGCGATGGGGAGGTCGGGGCAGCTGGAGTAAATTTGCTGCAAGACTCGCGCCGGGCAAACGTCCGCAGGAGACCCTGACTTCACTTTAGGAAGTATCTCTAGAAAGGAGTCCTGGGTGAAGGGGGGAATGGAAATGAATGGGAATAGGACGGACGGGGGGGAGGGTTCGACGAAGGCAGACGAGGGTGGTAGAATGTTGGTCTTAATGGTAGCAATTTTCTCTACGAAATAGATATTCAGTTGATCACAGAGGAGCTGGGAAGGAGGAATTTGGGACGAGGTTCGGTCTGAGAATGCCAGGTCATTCACTATACTGAAGATTTCCCTGGTTTTATTTTCTGCAGAAGTTATTTTTAAAGAGAAGTAGGAAGTTTTTGCCTCCAGGATTGCAGATTTATATTCAGCCAGTGCTGATAGGAAGTGAGTTTTTAATGAGGGGCTGTAATTTATCCTCCATTTCCTCTCCGCCCGTCGGGCGCTCAATTTGAGATCCTTTAGGTGGTCATTAAACCATCTATTGGAGTCCTTGGGACGGCGGATGGCAATGCGGCGTAAAGGCGCCACTGAGTCGCATCCTCCGGCCAGCCAGGTGTCAATGGCCTTGGCTTGAGAGGCAGATGATAAGCCAGCAAGAATGGGAGTGGAGTTGCGAAGTGAGGAGGTCAAGGAGGGATAATCCAGTCTATTCCAGTTCCGCGCCCAGATGTTTTTGGTATGCGGAGTTTTGGGCATCAGGTTTCGGAGAATGAGGAAGGAAATGAGGGTGTGGTCGGACCATGGGCACGGCGAAACAGCAGCCGAGGCCACAGAGAGGTTAAGGGACCAAACCTGGTCCAGTGTGTGCCCATGGGAATGAGTGGGGACGGATATGTGTGACACAAAGTTGAGGGATGAAAGATAATCAGTAAAATCTTTAGAGGCAACGCACTCATGTGGGTCTGTAGGCCAGTAATTGAAGTCCCCTAGGACCAAGACCGAAGCAAAGTTGACCACCAGGTTAACCAACAGATCTTGAAATGCCGGCAAGAATAAGGGTGAGGGCTGAGGTGGGCGGTACATAAGGAGACAAGTGATGGGGGGGGGAAATGAAAGAGAGCGAACTACCAGGAAATCAGCAGGGGGAATAGGGGGAAAAGGAAGTTGTTGAAAGTTCAGCTCCGACCGAGCAATTAGGGCGACCCCACCACCAGCCTTACCTGTCGGCCGGTCAGCCCGTAGGGCAACATAAAAGGAGGGTAAGGTGGCCAAGAGAACCGGGAGGGAAGAGTCACAATACCAGGTTTCGGTCAGGAGCAGCATGTCTGGTTTCTCTGAGTCGAGTAAGACAAACAGCTCGTGGTGGTGCTTGACCGCTGACCTGGTATTGAGTAGGACAACCGATAATGCCGGGGAGCGGGGGAAGGGGTCAGGAGGGAGGGGGCAAGGTAACAGGGGGTCGCGCTGCAGGGGATAGGATGTAGTGGGGGAAGAGGGAGCAACACCTTGTGTAGAAATCAGGCTACGGATAGAATCCGGGAGAGGCCAATGGCCCTGGAGGGCAGTCAAGTCCTTCGTGGTATAAGACATAATTTTAGTTTTGGCATGGAGTCGTGCCCCTAGCCCCGTCCGGCCGCGGACGGGCGCAGACGGGATTAACTCTGGCGCAACTCCGGCGCGCCTACGTCGCGCCCGCTGCGCTGACACATAATGGGCGGCTATATAGATGGTGACGCTGGAGGGGAGGGATCAGGAGGGCGGGGTTGGGCGTGGTGAGTTTTTAAAAAATCCAAGTCGCCGTTCCCCGCTTGTATTCAGCGGGACGGCGGTAGGCAGAAAGAATGAAGCTGCTCGCAGTCAGCAGCGCGAATCAGGTAAAATGCAAAGTTTAAAAACACAGAGCAGTCCCCAGCGCTCGGCGCGAAGCCCTCAGCCCTCTGCCACAGGGCTTTGGACAGCGTGCGAGGGGGAACAAACAAGAATTTGTAAATGGTGACACGGCACGGGAGGGATCAGGAGGGCGGGGGTGGGCGTGGTGAGTTTTTAAAAAATCCAAGTCGCCGTTCCCCGCTTGTATTCAGCGGGACGGCGGTAGGCAGAAAGAATGAAGCTGCTCGCAGTCAGCAGCGCGAATCAGGTAAAATGCAAAGTTTAAAAACACAGAGCAGTCCCCAGCGCTCGGCGCGAAGCCCTCAGCCCTCTGCCACAGGGCTTTGGACGGCGCGCGAGGGGGAACAAACAAGAATTTGTAAATGGTGACACGGCAGGGGAGGGATCAGGAGGGCGGGGGTGGGCGTGGTGAGTTTTTAAAAATCCAAGTCGCCGTTCCCCGCTTGTATTCAGCGGGACGGCGGTAGGCAGAAAGAATGAAGCTGCTCGCAGTCAGCAGCGCGAATCAGGTAAAATGCAAAGTTTAAAAACACAGAGCAGTCCCCAGCGCTCGGCGCGAAGCCCTCAGCCCTCTGCCACAGGGCTTTGGACGACGAGCGAGGGGGAACAAACAAGAATTTGTAAATGGTGACACGGCAGGGGAGGGATCAGGAGGGCGGGGGTGGGCGTGGTGAGTTTTTAAAAAATCCAAGTCGCCGTTCCCCGCTTGTATTCAGCGGGACGGCGGTAGGCAGAAAGAATGAAGCTGCTCGCAGTCAGCAGCGCGAATCAGGTAAAATGCAAAGTTTAAAAACACAGAGCAGTCCCCAGCGCTCGGCGCGAAGCCCTCAGCCCTCTGCCACAGGGCTTTGGACGACGCGCGAGGGGGAACAAACAAGAATTTGTAAATGGTGACACGGCAGGGGAGGGATCAGGAGGGCGGGGGTGGGCGTGGTGAGTTTTTAAAAAATCCAAGTCGCCGTTCCCCGCTTGTATTCAGCGGGACGGCGGTAGGCAGAAAGAATGAAGCTGCTCGCAGTCAGCAGCGCGAATCAGGTAAAATGCAAAGTTTAAAAACACAGAGCAGTCCCCAGCGCTCGGCGCGAAGCCCTCAGCCACAGGGCTTTGGACGGCATCAAAAGGGACTTGACTGAGTTTGAATCCACCAAGCACAGAAAGGAACTGCACATCAAATTTTGAGTGGCACAGTGGTCACCATGGAAGAATGCAAGTGTCTTCCAATGAGGGGAGGGTCATAGCAGTTACAGCCCTCATGCAGAGGAAAACAGAGTGATGTACTTGATCTTTGACATAGTTGCCTGGGAGACTGCACTGGACTAAGTGCAATCTCACACACTATGGGAAGATGAGTCTGTGCCACACACAGTCCCTCCCGACTGTGAGAAGTTGGCCTGATATATGATGTCCACTATTCTAGTGAGCACCTTGCACCAGTGCAATCGACCCTTATTGATGGTAGGTTATAAAGTCAACCTTAAAGAAAGCTATCCTAGTGGTAGCTGTGGAGAGCAGCCTTCAAGCTAAGACTTGGAGACGAGTTAAGCGAGTTGCTTTACCAATTATAATCTCTTGAGTACCAAATGAAAGCACAACACACAAGGTATATATCTAATATATATGTATTTATTCTAAGCACAACCCCACTGCACTCTTTACAAGGTCAAAGGTAAAAGTACAATACATGGAACTTAATTAGCATACGATAAGTTGCACAGTATACATTAAGCCCTAGGGGCCTCACAAACCATATACTAAAATAGTGTTATAAGAACCACGTGAGAGTTAGAAAGCAGGCCTAGGGCCTGTGGAATCGCTGGGTCTGCCTAAAACCACCAAAGGTTAGGATGTAGGAGGCCGACGGGAGATGCGTGCAGTGTCTAAACACAGCCGCGGGTTACCATTGACTTTCTACGGAGAATGAACAAGCTACAAATTTACAAGTTAAGGACACTTCTAGGTGAACTACGATGGAACTCTTTTAGACTAGGACACTTCGAGAGTCAAGTCCCACGGGAGCACCGGAGTACTCGTGTTACCTCACCCAGGGAAGCCGGTGCATAGGTGCCTTTTGGTGTCGGGTTTCGTTGTCGATTCCTATGGAGAGCTGCGAAGAAGTGCTGCAGGCGACCAGAGGAAAAGTGTCCGGTTGGATCCAAGGGTGGAGTGAGGATGGGAAGAACCTGAAAGCAGAGGAGAAGGAGTCTGGGCCACTAGCCAGTGACCAGGATGGTGACAGGAAGATACCAGCCAATGTTGGGTGATTTCAGGTGAAAAGGTGAAGCTTGTCTCTTCAGACACGAGGACCAGGAGGCGTCGACGACAACCAAGAGCTGGATTCGAGCTGTCCCACAAAGGCTCTAGTTGGCTGCGGTGTCGGTATCCAGATTGAACCTAACAAGCCTTGGCAAATGCAATCCATGTAGGATGTCAAGATGGGCTTCGGTGCAGACCAGCAAGGTCTGAGGAACCTCTCTTTTGGGGAGAAGTTGAAGCAAGCCTGGAGCAACCAGGAAAGCAAAGTAAATCAAGGATTGGTCTTCTTGCGGGCTCAATAGCCAAAGGATTAGGAACCGCAAAGACGCGTCAAGTGGAAATGCACAAAGCGGGCCCATGGGACACTCGCGGAGTGTGGGCCTCTGAGCTTTGGAGCAAAAGGTGCTCAGGGCTAGGGCTTCAAGCACTCCAAGACACAACTTTGGGATACCTCGGGAAGTTGGTGAAGGTTGCAAAATGCAGGATGTCCAGGAGTTCCGGTCCCACGTCTCTCATGTCCGCCACAGGTCTCAGCTTAGCTGGGAGCGCAGGTCAGTGTCAGAGATGTCTGGAAGTCTGTGTCCTGTGTCACAGATTCTTCGGGATCCGGCGGGAGCCTCGAAAATACAGACTGGCAAAGAGGCAGTTGGTGCCTGTTTGAACAGGGTGGTCACTCCTTGACCACAAGGGAGATTTCTTCCGTCTTCCAGTCAAAATGGAATGTTGATGGTCCAAGATATATGTTGCAGAGGTTCGCTCAGGGTAATCTAAAGTCCTAAGGACTGGGGTTCTATACTTATAGTAAGTTTAGGGGTTGGACTAACTCTAAGGTCCCTCCTATGAGTGGGGTGGTTACTCCCCTTCCCCTTTGTCCAGTTTCGCGCCAGAGCTGGGGCTTAGTGCCCCAGCAACCGGTTTGAACTGGGAAATGCATGGAGCACCTTGTGTGCCCCAGGCAGTGTCTGGAAAGCATTCACTGAATGCAGCCCTCCCTGCCCCAATACACTATAGCCTGTCTGGGGAGGTGCCAGCACCTCCCTGGACAGGAAACCTATTGTCCAGGCCTCCCCTGCCGGAGTTTCTTCCTCAGCAGGAGGGCAGATTCGTGTCTGTGGCAGAAGCATCCATTTTGTGATGCGGGGGCTCTGTTTAACTTTAACCGGGTTTAACAGTAACTACATGTCTTCTCCCTCTAGAAGGGTGGAATGCTACCCCAGCCGCCAGAATTGGCGAGGAGGGGGTAGTATTCCAAAGTGCTTGACACCTTACACGACATGTTTTGATAAAGCCAAACCAAAGTTAGCATTAACCGCGAGGATTATAATGCACTTAAGAGTATATTGAATGGCTATATCATAGAACAGCTATAAGGAGATGGTTCTGAAAGCTGCAGAGGGGCTCAGCTCATGCTAGGGCACCCTCTCACACAAAACCAAGCACTCTGCCTCCAGGATTGTTAAGGCCTGCCATAGGAGTGACGTATAGGTTACTATGTGTCTATATATAAGGTAGATATAGATATACTGCATTTAAGTAAGGGGTGATTACACCACCTTACCCAGGCTGTAAGAACAGACCTGTGGTGTCAGTTTGGAAGGCTAACCAGGGGTGGCACAATTCATACTGCTGCCCCTGGTAGGCATAGGCTGCAACTATGCCCTGGATACCTAAGGTACCATATACAGGGACTCACAAGGGTGACCCAGTAACCAATCAGGTATGTACCTACAGTACATGGAGTCCATTTTATAGAGAAAGCAGATAGGCTGGGGCCCTGAATAGCAGGGTCCCAGTCCAACTAAGTCGACAACCAGCAAAACACCAGGCAAAAAGTGGGGGTACTGATAACACACATGGATACTAGTGGTCAGTGGTATGAGGCTAAAGAAGAAACTACAGTGGCATGAAATGTGTCTTGTGTGTGTGTTTCTATGATATACAAAAGTGGAGAAAGAGAAACCCATCAGACCACCCAATGGCGGAACATCATCATCTGGGATTTTGTGGAAAAACTGGTATCTATTCTAGGTGTCTCACTAGTTGTTATCTTGAGATATCCTAGTCTGGATCCACCAGTGATGTGAAACAGCCAAAATGAAGATGCAGTGGTACTGAAAAACAATTTGCAGAGTAGAAAATGTGCAAGAACTCAAAAACGTGAAGCTAAAATTAACTATTATGATGCCCAAGAACAAATTTATTAGGGGGTCATCATAGTGTCAAGGTTAAAAAATAGTGTTAGATAGTATGAATAGATGATAACTATCTTGTGATGGTTAAGGAGGTCGACATTTTTCAGCCATACGAGGACGGTAGTTAGACCAGTGGCTTTCTTCAGGACCAATTATATAACACTACTGCAAAAACAAGTGAGAAAAAAGTAAATAATCAGAGATGCATCCTACCATTTGTGAAGTTCCAGATTCTGGAAATGACGTCTCTGTAATATGATTCTTTTCCTGAAAAATAACATGTATACATATACAGACACAGACAATATATTGAACGCCACTGTGAAAACATGTGAATAGCCTCATAACTGCATGCTGTAACTCTTATATTTTACCAGCATATTAAATTGGTATCCATTTGGTATATCCACTTCACTCACCCAGAAACCTCTTGGGATCAGACCTCACATCTCCTGGCGCTCGCTCAGGCAATGAGGCCTCACTCTATAGATGTGCAAAAAGAAGAATGGCAAGAAAACACATGTTATCCTACCATTTTATATGTTAGCAATCAATCAATCTTAGTAACTGATAGAGACACGAGGGAGCAGTCTGTAACAGACCCTGGGATGTCTAATGATGATTTATAAAGATGTATCCTTGTGCGTTGTAAGCAACCCAACTGCAGTTGTAGCAAAATAGAATTATAGCCTCAGTATGTGCGGGCTGATATTTAAAATACCTGTGTACATGGATTGGGAAGTTGTAACGAAGCTCATCAAAAAGTCCCAAAACCAGGCAAAGGTTAAAGAGTAAAGAGATGATAATTAGCAAATCCTGCTCTCGAGGAAACTCCTCGAATACATAGCAACCGCTATGCCAAGGCCTGCTGTGAAGCCTGTAAATGGAGCAGCGGAACAACGCCAGGGAACAGGACCCTCCAAACGCCTTCTTTGTCTCTTATGGCCGTACCTGTCCGTCGGTACCTCGGGCTTTGTCCTAAGCTGAGGGGGAGGTACCAGACAGAACAGGAAGGCCACTATTTATATCCTGTTAGTATATGCTTCAATTAGAGCCTGCGGACCAGAATGAAAACTGCTTGCAAAAACGGAAGATGAACTAGTATCCAGCTCGCGCTCAATCTGATTGGACCATTCTGACACGTAGTGCTAGAAATCAGTGTCGAACCACAGAGAAAACTGAAAAATATCCTAAAACCGGAAACAGACTCTATATCCGGTTCGTGCTTAGGAGGATTGGCGCATACAGTGTTTTGCGCAGGTATCGGGGAAGAAACGAGAACTAGTCCGAGTTCATAATCTCTACTCATTGGTTGTGTGTCACTTCATTTTCGGGCACCAGTATGGGGAGCGTTTACGCTCCCAGCCTGGCAAATCTCTATGTGCACTCATTTGAACAGCAGCATGTGCTGGCTAATACCAACCACTTTCTTCGATGTATCAGAACCTGGAAAAGGTACATCGATGATGTTTTTGTTACATGGCGGGGCACTAGTGAGAGCTGTCTAGAGTTTTTGGGATGGTTAAACAGTAGGAATGAGTTCCTTCGCTTTACCATAGAGATAGGGAGAGACAGACTTGCCTTTTTGGATCTACTCATTACATCCACTGCAGAGGGTTTAGACTCAGAACTCTACAGGAAGCCCATGGCGAAGAATTCGCTGTTGTGTTTCAATAGTCACCACCCTAAATCTTTACGGGAGAATTTACCGTATGGACAATTTCTGAGAGTTCATAGGAATTGTTCCAGTGCTGGAGCCTTTGAAAATCACTCTATGGCCCTAAAAAAACAACTGATATCCAGGGAATATCCAAAGAGGTTAGTGCAGCGATCACTTAAAAGAGCTAGGAACAATAATCGCTCAGCTCTTTTGGAACCTCCGGTCATAAAACCTCCCTTAGAAAGGTTAACCTTTGTTACCACCTTCGGGACCATGTCCAATAAGATACAGAAGGTGGTCAAACGCCATTGGTCCATCTTGAATTCTGATGAGTCTACAATACAGATGCCGCTGTTTTCCTTCAAAAGAGGTCCAAACCTGAGGGACCGTCTGATCCACACTAGACCACGCAACAGAGAACCCAAGGCTCTGGGTACATTATGGGACCTTCCCCCTGTGATAGGTCACCATCCTTGCGGCTCTTGTCATTCCTGCCCACAAACAAAGAAATCCACAGAGATTGACATAGGCACAACACGACCGTGGATCCAAAACAAGTTCACAAACTGCAATAGTGACAACTTAATATATCTGATCACATGTCCCTGTGGCTTGCAATATGTGGGGATGACCACTCGTAAGATCAGAGTGCGGATATCGGAACACAAGAGCACCATCAGGTGCAAGAGGCAAGCCACCAAATTGACGAGTCACTTTCTTGAGGCACGCCATCCATCTACTGCTTTTCAGTGGACTGTTATTGAACAGCCTAATATTCCGTCACATGTCACTGACATAGGCAGATTTTTGTTTCTGAAAGAACAAAAATGGGTGTTTAAATTGGGCACCAACCATGGGGGGCTGAATGATGACATACCATGGGTGAGCTTATGAAGTTTTTCTCCCCATCTGATGGTTTCTTTCATAGCCCGAGCCTAAAACGTGACTGTAGTTCTAGCCCCATTACGGACACAGACCCAAGAAACCAAAACAACTATATATTCAACTCCCTTGCATGCCATCTATAGTCTGGGACACAAGGTCTGATAGGGCATGTTTTGAAAACACTCAATATAACACCTAGTATAACAACACTAGGCGCCAATCCTCCTATTATAGTACACATAGCTCTTTCTCCCTATTGCAAACCACATAGCTAACATCTAAGCGAAGAAATATGTGCTAAACAAATAAAGGTTACATACAAGGTAACAGCGATGTGACGCTTGAATATTAATATTTCTTGCTGAATTAAGCACTGGTAGGGTCGATTGCGCAATCGTTGCTTGAACACCGATTCAAGTAATATGCCGAGTCTTCGGCGTTGTTTGTTTACCTTCTGTATTATGAGGATACTTCATTACGATTGGTTGAAAACCTAGCCAATCGGATCTCATGTAGTGACCCATGTGACATGCCTCAAGCCAATGAGATGCTTCGTTATATACGGCAGCCGAGGCGCATTCCCACACCTCCCCGATCGGCTCAGACGCCGACACGAAGTACCGACGGAAAGGTGAGGGTTATGTGTGTGTCCGTATGTCTTTGAGCGCTGAGGACAATATCTCTCTGCACATTGTTATGCTTGTAGTTCTAGCAGTGGAACTAAGTCACAGGAATGAGGGCTTTTTCTTCAAGTCTCAAACTATTTCATTTTACCATAGTCATGTGACACATTAATAACTGTCTGGTTTTCCAACAAGCCAAACTGTCTATCTCCCAGTGGGGTGCTGAATTTGATTAATCAACGCTGTTGCTGTTGAAAATTACTTTTACAAATCACGATAGCTCAGCAGAATTCTTTACAAAGACAAACATGGCATGTGAGTGGATCATTGAGCAGTGGGGTGCTGAGTTTGATTAATCAACGCTGTTGCTGTTGAAAATTACTTTTACAAATCACGATAGCTCAGCAGAATTCTTTACTAAGACAAGCATGGCATGTGAGTGGAGCTTTGAGCAGCGCTATTGGCGCTTTGATGTGACTGTCTGTCAACACCAAGAATAAGGGGCTTTTTCAGCTGTGCTGTTTTTTGCCCCCCTTTTTCTACAGAGCGGTGCTTCCCCTTCATCCTGAGCCATGGCCAGGTGGGGTGAGGTCCATACATCTTCCAAGAAGGGTAAGATGTTAATCTCCTTTGGTTATTTTGACAATTCATTTCGAAGGTTGAGAATAGTGCACTATACAAGATAGCTCGATGATAGTGCCTAGAAGAATTTTATCTTCTATTAGGATTATATAAGTTTAACCTAATATAGGTGTACAAGTACAGGAGTGTTATGTTTCTTCTATATGACTGCGATATAACGACCTCATATTTTCACTATTTCTAGCAATATCCTTCCTGGAATGGTGAAATCACTGATACAGACATCTAGTGGACACAGTTGATCTAAGTATCGAGTTTATAATTTATTAATAACTCTGAGCACTTTTTCTTTAAGAGCACTAGTTCGTAGTAGCAAATAGTGTATAGCGGTGCTGATGAAAGCAATGACAAACCATGTCAACTATTGCAGAAACATGTTGACCCTAGAATACATTAGATGATCCAAGATTAATTGGGTTGTCACTGTCTACATTTTAATATTGGTACAGTGGGTAGCAACAGAATAAAGCTCCGTTCAGCACCCCCTCATCCAATTTTAATTCACACACACTTTTTTCTTGGTCCTTCACATTTTTTTGCACTACGAAACCAGTCCCCCCTTTTTCAACATCCTCTCCGTTTGAGAAGTGAGACCACGTTAATCTATCTGACCATGAGAGGGTTTCACTATCATGACCTTCCATGAGAAAGAGAATAGATAACATCACCAGTGGTCTCAGGAGGAACCCAAATGATGAAGGGCGGTTCCGTGTGGTGACTGATGGGAATTCTCATATGATCACTAGCTGGGTTTAATGTGAGGGTGATCCTTACTCCACTGTTGTTTCTTTGAGGCTAGTCACTGATAGTCCTCTGTAGATGTTTCAATAGCGCTCCTCTTCCTGTTATTTCAGACCCTCTGACACTCTTGTTCGATTACTTCATTTTATAGCCAATTTTTCAATAGTTTTCGAAATGCGGACCTGACTGTAAACATGATAAACCTCTACCAAACGTGATAGATGTCTAGCCAAGGCCGCTCAAAAAATGCATCTAGGAGCGTTCTATTCAGTCATTGTATGGACCATAGACCCGATAATCGTATACATCATACCGATCCAAACGGAATAGTATATTAGGCAGTTATGGCTCGCAGCGAGGTTGCACAAAGGTTTTTTTTGTAGCTGCACTTTACCATGTGAATATATCCCAAAATGGATCGCGCTGATGGGGGCCACTTGTGATGTTTAATCTTAAAAAGTCCCTTATTATACCACTATTCAAGTACTTGTCTAAGGCCTACAGGGCCAGGCAAAGTTGTGATGTCACAGATTTGGCTCAGGAGGAATATATCATGGGGAATACTGCTTTTAATTCTAGGTCTACTCAACACCTAAATCTACATCAGCGTGTATATATAGTGGTACTGTATATTCTGTAGGCCATATTGACGAGCCACAACTTGTCTTATCTAGATGGATCCTATTCTAGACATCCCCAAATCGTGATTACTATTTAGACCCACTTTTAAATGAAAAAGTTAGGTGTTGTTATGTGATGTAAATCAAATTGTAACCCATGGGAGGCAGTGATGTCCTGCCCAATCAGGGATGTCGTCATTTAATGCTGGAGTTTTAGTTTCCTGGTTATTAAGGAATCTAAATTACTCATCACAAATACAATTCTATTCTTTAGCTTCTATTAAAAGTTCACAACATTTCTTCGCTAGACACCACAAATCTTTTGCCCGACCTTTTCCATAATGTTCTTCTGCCTCCAGCAATTTATATACCCTATTCTCATAATCATGGGTGTCAAACATCTCAAAGCCCCAACCCTTATCAGCGGGCTTTGTTGTGATAGTGAGATCTTCTTTAAGGGTGCTAATAGCTTGCCTTTGGCTCTTGGAGAAATTATGGGAATGGGAGTATATTTCTGTCACAATTTCTTGGATTCCTACCTCCACCACTCTTTCAAAAACCTCTATGTTCTTTCCCACCTGTGCTAATAAGGGTGTAAAGGTGGACTTCGGTTTAGATCCTGGGACATTGTTTGACCCTCTGTACGGTCTATTGTCAAAAAATCTTCTAAGTCTATTCTTCCTAAAAAATGATTTCAGATCTTTCTCTAATTGGAATCTGTTAACCTTAGCCGTGGGAACAAAACTAAGGGCCAGATGCATCAAAGGGATTTGCCCATTCTGTGTCTACGGGAAAATCTGTTCATCCATATGGCCCTAAAACCCTTTCCTAGCACATCTATCTCATTTTTGTTTAATATCCTATGGGATAAGTTTAGGATAGGTGCTATATCTACCGCCAGTATCTTTGACTTCTCCTTCTCATGTATTCCTGTGGAGGTTGGCTGCGTGTTGGTTGACCCCTTCCCTGGTTCGTATTGTATCTATTGCAGGGAGAAAATTAGCGATGTGCGTTATGGGAGGTGGGGGTTGTTACAGGTTTTGTTTCTTAGTCACACGCAGTTAATGAACGCGGTGTGAACTAAACTTTGGCCCCCTTTAGGTTTTGCAAATGGTTTGTGCCCCGGTGGGCTTGTGTACAAATCAGTATGCTTGACGTGTACTTTTGAACACGCAGCATAATACTGATTTTAGCCCATCCAGAGGTTCATCACTATTTATTATAGTCCAGGGTTCATCTCTCTCATTTGAGAGCAGAGGCAATGTGGGAGATGGCGGACCGGACATTGTAAAATAGAATATAAGCATGTTGCAACCCGGACACTGCAGCCAATTAATGTTGGACATAGTGGCTGGATTGTGCATGGAACATCATTTTTGACTTTGCCATACGCTGTAGCAGTGGTACAAAAGGGGGTGGTGATGGACGGAGCATCTGAACCAATCAAACACTCACACCCAGTCATGAGATCTGGGTATAATCCATCACCGTTCTTTAGCCCACTCTGCCACCTCAGTTCAGACATGGCCATATGCAAATCAGTCTGACCCTGTGCCTCATGGGAACAGTCCAGCCCGAACTGCCAAGCCATGCCTTGCCTGGACCGGAAACAAGCTTCCGAGGACCGGCCTATATCTGGAACACTTTTCTTCGCTATTTACAGGTTCTACTTGACTCTTGGGGCACTTGAAGCATTTGGTCCATGTAATCACGCGCTGAAAGCAGCTATTGAGCGGAAATGATTTAATCCCGCAGAGAATAAGCATCAGGAATAGGACCATTTTGAAGGTTATTTACCTCCTATTCGGAACAGGAGGGCAGAGGGGTGTGAATTTTATTTTATGTAACTGGCAGCAATGTATGTACACATTTTGCTCTCCCTCAGCCTCTCTATGAAATAGTTTTAACTGGAGGAACCATTTGATGAAAGCTGTGGGTGGCATTCGATACGAAGAGCTGACCCTAAGGAGCCACGGCCCAACAGTCAACATTTATATATAAAAAAAATATTACGAGTGGGTCACTTTCCTTATCTACCATTAGAAGGATAGGGGGCCCTTTAAAGTTTTATAAGATGAATGAGTGAACCCTAATTAAAAGCCCAGCATGTTGAGTTTGTACCGTGAGAAATGCATGTTTACAAAAGGATTTTATGTAAAAGGGTTTTTATGTGCAATGTAGACAATGTGATAACATTGAAATATGAGCTTACAATCGTTCTCATTTTTACATGTGGAGTTTTTTCTCAAGTTTTTTTATTAAGGATCTAAGCACTTTTGTTTTTTAAAACATGTATGTAATGTGGTTTGTAAATATTCAATGAATATGTGTAATGGACGCTACTTATGTTAAGATTAAACTATTTGTAAAAATGGTTTTTGTTCTTTATAAAATGATTTCATGATAGATTTGAAGGCATGGGAGTCATCAATTTCAGTTCTTGTAGAAGGTGGTTGGACCAGGCAAACCCACCGAAAAGCATCAATGCCAAGTTATAAAAGCACTAAATCGACATAGCGTTGGTTGAACAAAGAGCCTTTTTTCACTACAACAGTTCAACCAACCATAGCTTTATTCGAGTAGAGCAGTGAAATGACAAAAACAAATGTCTAGGATATTCTCCCCTTTTTAACATAATGAGAAATTGTTTTATAAACTGCTGTAATGATTGATTTGTGATTTTGTTTTTAGAACATCCCGGGAGCAATATTTGGAATTTGAGATAGAACTATTTGTTGTGTCTATTTTTATTGTCACATTGAATGCACTATTTGTATTTATAATACATTTTTTACTGGTGTCTTATGAAAGAAAAATATATTTGCATATCGAGTATAGTCAGTACTCATGGTGATATTAGTTGAATCTGGTATGAATTGTGTGTGATCTACTATTGGGCTTTGTTGAACACATCCAAAGGGAATTTGTTGAATTTTGACTTAGTCAATTTGGTATCCTGTCCCATTGTTGTTGAGGGGGCCCTCTATTGTTATTTTGAAACATTTCTAGCACAGTTATCCACAAAACTAATATTTTGCTTCAGACATTAGGAAGTTTTAGAAGATACTCGAAAAATGTAGCAGCCATTTGACAAGAAAGAACACAATGGTCATCTATAATGAATAGAAAACAATGTTCTTCTTTTGTACATTTCAATGCAAAATGAACCCTAAAGTCAGCTTGAAGACTTTCTTTTCAAAGTGTGCAGTTTTTCTCTAGGAAAATTAAACTAGATCGGTTATTGGTTCAAAATAAAGCTTCATTGTCATAATTAATTTCAATCTTCATTAATCAATCAATAAACGCAATTCATTTTAAACTATTATTCTATATAATTAATATTGTTCTGTTCAACATTAAATCAAACACGTGTTTTATTTTCACATTTGCTCGAGGAAAATCTCATTGTGGACTTTTTATTTACTTTCATACCGGAATCTTTTATGGCCTACTTAAACGCTTGTCATAGTCCCACGTCTAAATTATCTAGTAACACTTTATTGGTTAATTTTAAACTTATTAATGATTTTCACACAATGGGACGTTTAATCCGAGCAGGTTTTATTTACGGAAAACCCTGCCCCATCAACTCTATATAAAATTCGTATCTTTTGTTCCACACGGGTGAGGTGGGTGGGATAATGTTAGCCTCCGCTGTTTTTAATGAAATCAAGATTCTCTCTGTATGTTAATTTGAGAATCGCCAATTAATTAGAAGACCGGAGGCTTCCATTATGCAAGTTTAAAGCTTTTTAACGCCACACTGCTCACGTGCTCCACCGGTCTAAGGTAAAAACTTGCAAAGGTTGAAGCATTTGACCAGTCTGCCGCTTTTAGTATATCAGAAAGTGTACCTCCATTTCAAAACACTTGTCCATCACACCTCGGGAAGAACACGCTCCAAATTTGGTGAAATCTACTCCTACTTCGAACATAATTGTTCTTATCCATCATGAAATGGTAGCTGTAGATATAGCGTTATATGGTTTTACAAAGGATATTAGTAGTTGATTCTCACTATCTCGTATAACAACAAACATTCTATCTTCATAAGCCTTCAAGCAACTTACAACACACAGTTTCTTGCAATCATTAAAGTAAGGGTAAAGAATATTCTTCGAAATTGTGTTGGTTCTTTTCCAAATCTCGAAATGGACTCCATCTGGGGAGTAATATCTATTACAGATTTCTAAGGTTTTAACATCCGATACTCTTCTGAAAGATATAAGACAGAGTAGAGTAGCTAGTTTCATAGACAACTGTTTCTTTGGAAGATAAGGGTTATCAGGCTGCAATGTATTTACACATTTTGCTCTCCCTCAGCCTCTCTATGAAATAGTTTTAACTGGAGGAACCATTTGATGAAAGCTGTGGGTGGCATTCGATAACGAAGAGCTGACCCTAAGGAGCCACGGCCCAACAGTCAACATTTATATATAAAAAAAATATTACGAGTGAGTCACTTTCCTTATCTACCATTAGTAGGATAGGGGGCCCTTTAAAGTTTTATAAGATGAATGAGTGAACCCTAATTAAAAGCCCAGCATGTTGAGTTTGTACCATGAGAAATGCATGTTTACAAAAGGATTTTATGTAAAAGGGTTTTATGTGCAATGTAGACAATGTGATAACATTGAAATATGAGCTTACAATCGTTCTCATTTTTACATGTGGAGTTTTTAATCAAGTTGTTTTATTAAGGATCTAAGCACTTTGTTTTTTAACACATGTATGTAATGTGGTTTGTAAATATTCAATGTATATGTGTAATGGACGCTACTTATGTTAAGATTAAACTAATTCTAAAAATGGTTTTTGTTCTTTATAAAATGATTTCATGATAGATTTGAAGGCATGGGAGTCATCAATTTCAGTTCTTGTAGAAGGTGGTTGGACCAGGCAAACCCACCGAAAAGCATCAATGCCAAGTTATAAAAGCACTAAATTGACATAGCGTTGGTTGAACAAAGAGCCTTTTTTCACTACAACAGTTCAACCAACTATCGCTTTATTCGAGTAGAGCAGTGAAATGACAAAAACGAATGTCTAGGATATTCTCCCCTTTTTAACATTATGAGAAATTGTTTTATAAACTGCTGTAATGATTGATTTGTGATTTTGTTTTTAGAACATCCCGGGAGCAATATTTGGAATTTAAGATAGGACTATTTGTTGTGTCTATTTTTACTGTCACATTGAATGCACTATTTGTATTTATAATACATTTTTTACTGGTGTCTTATGAAAGAAAAATATATTAGCATATCGAGTATAGTCAGTACTCATGGTGATATTAGTTGAATCTGGTATGAATTGTGTGTGATCTACTATTGGGCTTTGTTGAACACATCCAAAGGAAATTTGTTGAATTTTGACTTAGTCAATTTGGTATCCTGTCCCATTGTTGTTGAGGGGGCCCTCTCTTGTTATTTTGAAACATTTCTAGCACAGTTATCCACAAAACTAATATTTCGCTTCAGACATTAGGAAGTTTTAGAAGATACTCGAAAAATGTAGCAGCCATTTGACAAGAAAGAACACAATGGTCATCTATAATGAATAGAAAACAATGTTCTTCTTTTGTACATTTCAATGCAAAATGAACCCTAAAGTCAGCTTGAAGACTTTCTTTTCAAAGCGTGCAGTTTTTCTCTAGGAGAAATAAACTAGATCGGTTATTGGTTCAAAATAAAGCTTCATTGTCATAATTAATTTCAATCTTCATTAATCAATCAATAAACGCAATTCATTTTAAACTATTATTCTATATAATTAATATTGTTCTGTTCAACATTAAATCAAACACGTGTTTTATTTTCACATTTGCTCGAGGAAAATCTCATTGTGGACTTTTTATTTACTTTCATACCGGAATCTTTTATGGCCTACTTAAACGCTTTGTCATAGTCCCACGTCTAAATTATCTAGTAACACTTTATTGGTTAATTTTAAACTTAATAATGATTTTCACACAATGGGACGTTTAATCCGAGCAGGTTTTATTTATGGAAAACCCTGCCCCATCAACTCTATATAAAATTCTTATCTTTTGTTCCACACGGGTGAGGTGGGTGGGATAATGTTAGCCTCCGCTGTTTTTAATGAAATCAAGATTCTCTCTGTATGTTAGTTTGAGAATCGCCAATTAATTAGAAGACCGGAGGCTTCCATTATGCAAGTTTAAAGCTTTTTAATGCCACACTGCTCACGTGCTCCACCGGTCTATGGTAAAAACTTGCAAAGGTTGAAGCATTTGACCAGTCTGCCACTTTTAGTATATCAGAAAGTGTACCTCCATTTCAAAACACTTGTCCATCACACCTCGGGAAGAACACGCTCCAAATTTGGTGAAATCTACTCCTACTTCGAACATAATTGTTCTTATCCATCATGAAATGGTAGCTGTAGATATAGCGTTATATGGTTTTACAAAGGATATTAGTAGTTGATTCTCACCATCTGGTATAACAACAAACATTCTATCTTCATAAGCTTTCAAGCAACTTACAACACGCAGTTTCTTGCAATCATTAAAGTAAGGGTAAAGAATATTCTTCGAAATTGTGTTGGTTCTTTTCCAAATCTCGAAATGGACTCCATCTGGGGAGTAATATCTATTACAGATTTCTAAAGTTTTAACATCCGATACTCTTCTGAAAGATATAAGACAGAGTAGAGTAGCTAGTTTCATAGACAACTGTTTCTTTGGAAGATAAGGGTTATCAGGCCAAGAAACAAATACGTCAAAGATAAGGTTAACTTTCCATCAAGTCTCATATTTAGTCCTGGGAGGCCGCCTATGTCTTATCCCTTTCATTACTCTGTGAATTATAGGATCGCTACCAATGGAATACTCGTTTACAAGTGAGTGTCCTGTTGAAATGCCTGATCTGCAGCAGTTAACTGGTCTATAACATAGGCCTGATCTAAATAAACCTGCCAAATAAATTGCTATAGCAACTACAAGAGCATTCCAGGCACCAACTAAACTATTTTTCCATACACATGTGTATTTTCTCCTTGTTCCTGGTGCCCACAACTCATCCAATAGGCTTTTAGCCTCTCCTTAAAGACCTGAGTATCTGCTTGATCTCCTGAAATCCTCCAAACAAGAAGGTTCAGTTTCCAATCACTTGAGTCCCTTAGGAACCTCGAGTTCTAATTTACCCTGTTTTGATGTGCAGGAATACATTCTGCTTTCAATAAAATTTTCAGGCTCCCATAAAAATACCAAATTTCCTTGGTCATGTCTGCAAGTACTTTTGACCTTGCATGCCCTAGCTGATTGATATAGGACACATCTGTAAAGTTGACTAGTCTTAGTAGTAGTACCCTGTTCCTTATAGCAGACTTAAAGCTCATCAGGGCGTTCAAGCCCACCATCATCTCTAGACCATTTATGTGAAGTGGAAGTTCCTCCTGAAACCACTTCCCTCCTGTCTTTACCTTGTCCAGTTTTGCACCCTGTCCCAAGTTACTTGCATCTGACTCCACTATTTAATCTGGGACGTTCCCAAAGATTGCCTTCCCATTCCACTTTCCAGGTTGTTCCAACACCACAGCAGGTCTTCTCGAGCCTCCTGAGACAACAGAATTGTGTATGTATATCAAAGACCTTTCTTCAAGCCTAAGTATTTTAGTCTCTGAAAGGCCCTGTAGTGCAATGAGCCTGGGAAAACAGCCTGAATGGAAGAGGACAGAAGGCAACCACTTTTGCTAGAGCTCTTAGACTTAGCACATCCTTCGATAAGACATAAGCTACTTCTTTCTTTATCTTGAACAACTTCTTTAGGGGTAATTGTAGTTGGGTTGTGATGGTAGTCACCTGAAACCCTAGAAATTATAGATTATGTGTAGGGGTTGTTACAGATTTCTCATCCTTCCAAGAGGTCTATTGTCCACTTCATATGTATTAACAATTTTTAATGAAAAGAGCCCAAAGGGGGACCTTCCAATCTGCCCCTCACGCTTTGTTTCGTATATCGGAGAGTCCTGCGTACGGTTTCTCCAGCACCTGCCGTTGTTCGGTGCCCCTGCGTCCCAGATCCTTAGTCAATAAAGCAAATGGAGTATGCCAGGTAGGGATGTCCAGTCAAATGTGTTTTACCAAAACCTTTATTTGAACTTTTTTCATTGCTTTTAATCCTTATTTACATATACTGTCCAGCCAACGTGTTTTGTTCCATAAACAGTAGGAACTTCATCAGGGATTAATCATTTATGTCAGTAAGTATGTAGTGTGTCCAATGAAAACTCAATATCCTTATTCGAGCTCAGTATGCTGGTACATTATGGATTTCCTCAAGGCATCACCGTGCCTGTTGTCAAAAACCCTGCTACGTAGCCTTCTCCTTCCTTTTCTGTATTAGCATACTGATACAGAATGCTTTAATGTATTAACAATTTCTCTTGGCTTTGTAACATCAGTAATATATCGTCTAGGTAAATTAGTAAATGTACATCCCTTTTCCTTAAGAAGGCAACTACAGGTCTTAGAACCTTGGTAAAGCACCGAGGGGCTTATGAGAGACGAAAGGGAAGGCAACAAAATCGATAAATTGATCCTTTCCGGTGCACAGACATAATATCGACTCCAAAATATCGTTTGGACAGAATATCGAGTTTTAAATATCGTTTGGACAAAATATCGACAAGACAGAATATCGACAGCCAAAATATCGTTTTTAAGGTAAGTGAAGTAATATCGACTGTAAATAATATAGAAAGTGAAAATATCCAAGTATATAATCTAGATAGTAAAAAATATCGTTTTTTAAATAATATTTAATTATTTATAGTGTTTTTATGTTATAATATGTGTGAAAAGTGTCATTTTATGATATAATTATTTTTAATTAATGATTTTTTTAAATTATTGTGTAATTTTATTCTGTAGCGGGTTGTGGGTTTATAGGGGAATAGGGTGGAAAGTAATTTAATAATAATTAATTAAATATGTAAATTTATTAATTAGTAGTAATAATTAATTAATTGGTAATTACATAATATTTGTTAATTATTTAAAATGTAATTGGTAATTAATTTAATTTAATTGATTAATTGCTAATTATGTAAATTAAAATAATTTATTTCCTGTAGCGGGTTGTGGGTTTATAGGTGAATAGGGTGGGAAGTAATTTAATTATAATTAATTAAATATGTAAATTTAATAATTGGTAGTAATATTTAATTAATTGTTAATTAAAAAATATTTGTTAATTAATTAAAATGTAATTGGTAATTAATTTAATTTAATTGATTTATTGCTAATTATGTTAAATTAAAGGGGAATTTCTAGGGTTCAGGGTCAGTTTTTGGTTTTTGGGTAAAGGGGTATTTTTAGGGTTCAGGGTCAGTTTTTAGTTTTTGGGTAAAGGGGTATTTTTTGGGTTCAGGGTCAATTTTTAGTTTTTGGGTAAAGGGGTATTTTTAGGGTTCAGGGTCAGTTTTTAGTTTTTGGGTAAAGGGGTATTTTTAGGGTTCAGGGTCAGTTTTTAGTTTTTGGGTAAAGGGGTATTTTTAGGGTTCAGGGTCAGTTTTTAGTTTTTGGGTAAAGGGGTATTTTTAGGGTTCAGGGTCAGTTTTTAGTTTTTGGGTAAAGGGGTATTTTTAGGGTTCAGGGTCAGTTTTGGGTTTTTGGGTAAAGGGTTTATTTTTAGGGTTCAGGGTCAGTTTTGGGTTTTTGGGGTACAGGGGTACAGTGTAAAAATAAAGTAAAATTAAATTTACATTAATTTAATTTAATGAAATGAAATGAAATTAAATTATATTAAATTAATTTTAAATAACTTAAATTATAAAAATTATTATATACTTACCAATACTTACGTTGTAATGGTAGTGCGTTGTAACGTCATATATCCACTGTTGCACTCTTTGCAGTGGGAATAGTCATTTTAACCCCTACGCTATCCAACGCTTTCCCTACTGTTGCACCCACTGGAGTGGGAATAGTAATTTTTACTGTTTTGTATTTGTACGTTAATAATATTGGCTATTATTTAATAAAATGTTGTTACTATATATATATATGTTTTAAGAAATATGATTAAAAAAATATTATTTTTTTACTTTCATTAATTATTTAATTATTAAAAGTTATTTTAAGTATTGTTAAGTATATTTTAGTAATTAATTTTTTATATTAATGTAAAACATTGTTTTTATTAAAGTCGATATTTTTTACAACTATATTTTTGTAAACGATATTTTTTACTCGATATTTTTGTACTTACCTGTTTGTAGATAGAAACTCGATATTTTGTCTCTCGATATTTTCTCAACGATATTTTTGTTGGTCGATATTCTTTCCCTCGATATTATTTCAGTGATCCATCCTTTCCATGTGAAAGTTAAATATTTTTGGATGTGATAATCCATAGGAATTGTGAAATATGCATCCTTGAGATCCAATTTCACAAGCCAATCCTTTTGTTGTAGACTGTCCCTCAGAAGATGGATACCTTCCATCTTGAAACGTCTGTATACTAGGAACGTATTTAGTTGTTTCAAATGTATCACGGGGCACCAGCCCTTGTCTTTTTTCTTTACTAGGAAGATTGTACTGACAAACCAATCGTTTGGCCCTAAGACTTTGCGAATGGCCCCTTTCTGTAACATCTGAATCACCTTTGATTCCACCAAATCTGTCTGATCTTGATCTAAGATCAAGTCCCTGGGTTGGCCTTTTGATAGGTTGTTTGGATGAAATCTATCCTGAACCCTCTTACGGTGTTGAGCACCCAAGAATCATTTGTTATCAGGCACCAATTTTTGATGAAAAGACGTAGTCTTCCCCCTTCCTTTGAATGAAAAGAACCAATAGGGGTTGAGCATCTTGCCCTGATGTCCACCTACTTGGAATCTGCCTCTGTCGCCTTGTGTCCAGGGGCCCGACCTCTTTGTGGGAAGAAGGTATTATTCCCATGGAATTGTCTTCTGTACATTCGTTGATTGTATTGATAATAGTGGGGCCTCTGTTGTCCACGGCTGACAGCCAGTCCCATCCTGTCAGCCCTTCCGAAAATTCTATTGCCGAACATGCGTCTCATGTTGATCTGAGCCTTGCTAAAGGCTGAAAACATTGATACATATTCCCCCAGGGTTTTTATTAAGTTCTCTCCAAAGATTAGGCCATTTGGATCGCCTTTAGTATCTTTGTTGCCAAAATCTCCCAGTTTGGGGTTTATTCTCATTAGTATACGTCCGTCAGGCCTGCGTTGGCCTTTCCCAGTTGACATAGTGCACGTTGGCTCCGTCCACGAAGCAGTTCAACATCTACATGGGTGTTCTTGAGTGAGGCTTCTTATGCAAAGTCCAGTATTCTGGAAAGAGGGCCTAGAATGTCTAGCACTTTATCTTTAATAAACAAAGAGAATCCAACCCGCAGGTAGGGTGAAGTGTTCAACAAGTGTTGGAGCACTTAGTGTTTTATAAAGTACCCCTCACACACCAACAGGCCCCTTGGTGTCATGCTTCATCATCGGGGTCTTCGCACCCCTCTAACGGGATGCGGCGTGCTGCGACCTACGACTATGCGGGAGCACTTATAGTTAGTGACTATATGTGGTGCATGTGTGTGGGGTGTATTTACAAGTGAGTGGTGGGACGTGGTGACCACCTGCTTGAACTACCCGGTACACGGGTAACCATTAGTTGATATTTCTTTTTGTCTTTCTACAGGTCATTGAGCTTGTAGTAGACCGCTGTAGGCACATTTAGCCTAATATTTCACTTTTTTGTAAATAAATCTTGATATTATCTAGAAATACGTGAGTACGATGGGGAAGTTGTGCCCCCGTCCTGAAGAAGGAGCCTGTCTCCGAAACATGTCGACGCACACCAGAGGTCCTGTTCATTAATACAACAGATTTGACCTCACACTGCACCTTTTTTAACAGTACCAGCCAGAGTTTAGAATAAATTTTTTTTTCCAATATACTCATGTGCCGGGTACTTTTTAAACCTTCACCACGTCCCACCACTCACTTGTAAATACACCCCA